>NC_138581.1:35571998-36202239 GCF_964289735.1 Phaethon aethereus | reverse complement strand
TGAGCGACATCCCTATGCGCTTATAATACAGTAGATAACAAAGCTGGAATCAAAAGCTGAGAATTTTAGAGTGGGTCTTTTTACCTCAGTAGCACAGAAAAACCATCACCATGAAAGTAGAGTGTTTTGCAAATTTGATTATGAAAGGGCGCAACAGAATTATTGATATGTCGGCAAAGGACCTGAAAACGATTTTAATACCATTACAACAAGAATATTTGACTTGGGCTTTGCAGCACTCGGTTCCCTTCCAAACTGCATTAGCAGAATTTGAGGGTGACATTTAGATTCATTATCCATCACACAAAATGTTTACCTTTAAAAAAAAACAAAAAAACTCCCCAAAAAACCCCCAAAAAACAACCCAAACATGAAGTAGAAGAAAAATCAAAGTGTAGTCAATATCCAGTTCAAGGTGCTACAGTATTTATGGATGGTGGTGGGAAAACACGCAAGGCAGCAATAGTATGGCGAGAGCATGGCGAATGGAAAGAACGGGTACTTGTCGTGCCAGGATCAGTTCAAAAGGTAGAACTACAGGCAGTAATTGAAGCCTTTAAATTATGGTCTGAAGAACCTGTGAATATAATTACTGATTCTTTATATGTAGTTGGAGTACTCCAAAGATTGGAAGGTTCAATCCTCAGACAGGTACAGCAGGAACAGCTATATCAACAATTTAGAACGCTTTGGGTTTTATTGCAGAAAAGACGACATCCTTATTACGTTATGCATATACGCAGCCATACCAACCTTCCAGGGGAATTGGTGGAAAGAAATGCAAGAGCTGATCGGCTGACTGCCGCAGTATGGGCTGAACCTGCTCCGGACCGTTTAGGTCAAGCACAAGCCTCTCATGCCTTTTTCCATCAATCTGCCAAAGTTTTAGCGAGACAATTTAATCTAAGTGCAGGTGACGCTAGAGCTATTATACAGACTTGTGCTGATTGTCAACAAATAGGCCCAGGAATCGCAATTACAGTTAGTCCCCAACGATTGCATTCGCTACAACCTATGGCAGATGGATGTGACACATGTTGCTGACTTTGGAAGATTTAAATATGTTCATGTTTCAATTGATTTCTATTCTGCAATAGTTTGGGCCACTGCACAAACAGGAGAAACTAGTAGATATGTACAAAAGCATTTGCGAGCTGCATTCGCAGCCCATGGTATACCCCTACAAATTAAAACCGATAATGGTCCTTGTTATGTAGCCCAGTCAACCCAAAGTTTTTTTGCTCAATGGGGAGTGACACATGTTACTGGAATACCGCATTCCCCAACTGGACAAGCTATTGTTGAACGAATGAATCATTTCCTGAAGTGTTTATTGCAAAAACAAAAAGGGGGAGAGGCTACCATACCACCCCAAGAACATTTGAATAAAGCCTTATATGTGTTAAATTATTTCCGTCTAGCAGAAGGAGAAACATGTAAAAGGAATGACAGGAAGTCTGTTTGAGTTAACACAAAATGTGCAAGTAAAAGTTAAAAATTTGGAAAAGAATATGTGGGAAGGACCTTTTCAACTGCTAACCTGGGGACGAGGTTATGCTTGTGTCATTGCAGATTCTGGAACTCGTTGGGTACCCACAAAATGGGTAAAACCATGGGTGAAACAGTCACCATCGTCATCGTCGGACACATCTTGACACTATCAGGTGTCATCGCAATCTGGATGCCACCTCAGCCAAAAGAAAATGTATGGGTAAATCACACTGAAATTAGCAGTATCATGAGAGGAACATGGAAAGCTTTTAGGGCAAACCGCTCTATAACTACAAATCCTTTGGTAAGATATAATATTGGTTTTCATAGCTTTATACAAGCACTTTTTCCATCACTAGAAGTAGCTTCTATCGCTAGGAGTAGTACAGCTAGAATTGTTTGCCTTGTAACATTCTGCTATTAATTTAAGCATAGTTGATATGTGACTGCTGGATTATGGTAAGATGCCGTGTGAACAAAGCCTACGAACCAATAGATGGGGTGGCTGTGGCGCGTGCAGCACGTCTGGCCAGCGGGCACATGCGCCATAGGTTCCCTGTGTTGAAAGGTGACAATCGAGGCGTGTTCCGACACTCGCTGGCCACGTGTGTCGAAACTTGTTCCTTGGCAAATGTATAAATACCGGGATTTCCCGAAGAGCAGGGGGATCGGTGTATGGCAAGGCCATCGTTGCCTCCGTGGGGACGCCCACGTAAAGCTGGCACCTACCGACTGCTGGGCTGAGTTCACGGCACAGGACAATACAAGCATGTACAGATGGTCCATCTTCCTCACAGTCCTTAGGTTGCAAATGATCCATCAGGTTTTGTTTTTAGATAAACAAAAAGGGGGAGATGTTGGGATCACCCTGCACGGCTCGACCTTAAGGAGAAGGAGCTGTGGCACTGAGAAGCTGGTAAACAGCTGGATATCTGCACGGCTCGGCCTTGAGGAGAAGGAGCTGTGATAAACAACTAAGAAGAAGCGAGGAAAACAGGAACACCTGCAAGCAACAATCCTGACTGTGTGAGGGGCGCGTGGACAGCGCGTGATATTTTGTATATAGCCAATTGCAATAGTGTGTGTAACAAGTTGTAACCAATCATGAGTGTGTGCGCAGTGAATAAGCGAAAATTATGATATATATTGGAGTCAGACAAGACAATAAAGGGCTTCGGAATATAACTCTCATAGAGTTGTGAAGTCCATCCTTCTCCCGCACATATGTTCGGTTATTTTTTTTCCGTCCTAATTTCTTCCCCCTGTCCTGCTGAGGAGGGGAGTGATAGAGCAGCTTGGTGGCACCTGGTGTCCAGCCAAGGTCAACCCACCACAGGCTTTATAAGTATGTCACGTAGATGCTCACGTACCCTAGAGTCGGGCCACTGAAGAACATCAAAACAACCAGCAGGTGGATCAGGCTGCTGAGATTGGTGTGGCTTGGGTGGATCTGGACTGGCAACATAAGGGTGAACTATTTATAGCTCAGTGGGCCCATGACACCTTAGGCCATCAAGGATGAGATGCAACATATCGATGGGCTTGTGACTGAGGGGTAGATTTGACCATGGACAATATTGCACAGGTTATCCATGAATGTGATACATGCGCTGTAGCTGAACAAGCCAAGCGAGTAAAGCCTCTTTGGTATGGAGGATGATGGCTGAAATATAAATATGAGGAGGCCTGGCAGATTGACTATATCACACTTCCACAAACTCGCCAAGGCAAGCGCCATGTGCTCGCAATGGTGGAAGCAACCACAAGCAGACACTTGGAGCAATAAAGGTCTTTGGCCTGAATCCCCGCCAGAGTCCGTGCCCTATTACTCCACAAATGGCGCCCTGAATCAGGGACTGAATCATGGGAAGAGAATGACCGGTGGAGTAGCCCAGCTGAACGGAGAAAATAGCAGCGGACCAGAGAGCTGCAGAAGAAAGTAGCAGCAGGACAGAGAGCTGCGGTCCGGACGAATAATCACCAAAGAGGGAATCAAAGAATATATTTGAATAAGACACTCTCCCCACGGTGTATATGGTGTAACAGAGTTGGGGGGATAGCGAATTTTGGGTATATTCGATATTTCTGTTGTAATATAGAATGATATATCAGGCAATGATGATGGAGGGAGGCAGTAAGTTCATGGTAAGGGTGCAGCCATGGGCGGACTATTTCTGGGGACGAAGCACCACCAACAACAGCAAAAGGATAAATACCACTTGCAATCTGCCAGAAGGGTTATGGTGGCTGTGTGGCGATCAATTGGCTAGGAAACAGCTGCCCAGGAACTGGTCAGGGGACTGTACCATGGGCGTCCTAGTTCCTAATTTGCAGATAATTAATCAGACTGAAATTAGCAGTATCATTAGAGGAACATGGAAAGCTTTTAGGGCAAAGCGCTCTATAACTACAAATCCTTTGGTGAGATATAATAAAGGTTATCATAGCTTTGTACGGGCGCTTTTTCCATCGCTAGGAGTAGTACAGCTAGAAAAAGCAATAGTTAACTTGTTGGCAGAAATGGAAATTATTGCTAATCGCACTGTAGACGCGATTTTAGGCTTGCAGCTGTATATGGAGGGGTTAACAGATGGAATTTTGGCCTGTGAGAAAACTGCAATTAGCATAGGAGGAAACAGATGGCTGGGTAAGAAATAGATACTATGCTGGGTGAGAGAAAACAGCCCACAGAGATAAGAAAGTTGATCAAGGTTAGGGGAGGATGTGGAAGACGTGCAGCAACGGAGGAATATAAAGCACAATTCACAATTTTGTTTGCCTTGTAACATTCTGCTATTGGCTTAAGCATAGTCGATATGTGACTGCTGGATTATGGTAACATGCCATGTGAACAAAGCCTACCGGGATTTCCCGAAGGGCAGTGGGCCGGTGTACGGCAAGGCCACCGTTGCCTCCGTGGGGACGCCCACGTAAAGCTGGCACCTACCAACTGCTGGGCTGAGTTTGTGGCACAGGACAATACAAGAACGTACAGATGGTCCATCTTCCTCACAGTCCTCGGGTTGTGAATGATCCATCAGGTTTTGTTTATAGATAAACAAAAAGGGGGAGATGTTGGGATCACCCTGCAAGGGCTCGACCTTAAGGAGAAGGAGCTGTGGCATTGAGAAGCTGGTAAACAGCTGGACACCTGCAGGGCTCAGCCTTGAGGAGAAGGAGCTGTGGTAAACAACTAAGAGGAAGCAAAGGAGCGCATGGACACCTGCAGGCAGCGAATCCCGACTGTGTGAGAAGTGCGTGGACTGTGTGTGGTAACCAACCAGGATGTATTTTGTGTCACGTGAAAGAGCTGTAAAGGCATAAAAAGCGGACACTTGTAGCAATAAAGGTCTTTGGCCTGAATCCCCGCCAGAGTCTGTGCCCTATTACTCCACACTGTACCCCATGCCACTGCCTGGAACGCTCTTCTGGGCTTTGAAAAGCAAGTCTTATGGCGACACGGCACCCCCGAAAGAATTGAGTCAGACAATGGGACTCATTTCCGAAACAACCTCATAGACACCTTGGCCAAATAGCATGGCATTGAGTGGGTGTATCACATCCCCTGTCATGAACCAACCTGTGGGAAAATCAAACAATACAATGGACTGTTAAAGACTACACTGAGAGCAATGGGTGGTGGGACATTCAAACATTGGGATAAACATTTAGCAAAAGCCACCTGGTTAGTCAACACTAACGGGCTCTGCCAATCCGTCTGGCCCTGCCCAAAAACAACTCTTATGCACTGTAGAAGGGGATGAAGTCCCTGTGGTGCACATAAAAAATATGCCGGGGAAGACAGTCTGGGTTACTCCTGCCTCAGGCAAAGGCAAACCCATTCATGGGATTGCCTTTGCCCAGGGACCTGGGTGCACTTGATGGGTAATGCAGGAGGATGGGGAAGTCCGATGTCTACCTCAAGGGGATTTGATTTTGGGTGAGAACAGCCAATGATTTGAATTGTATAGTATTAATTGCTATATAATGCTATATGTCATCAGTACTATGATTGCTCTATGCCAAATCAACAGCCAGATTCCAGTAAGAATCAGTCTTATTAATGAAGAATGAATTTTGATGAAACCAAGCACAGTGCAGTGACAATAGAACCAGACAATTGCAGCGGTGATGGAACCAGAACTGGCTTCAGCATGCCACAGTCCAACATTACGCATCATCTCTCCTGCCCTGAAAGACTTTTATGACAGATGGGGCCCAAAGTCATGGAGAAAAAAGAACTCAATGGACATTTTAGAGGGATGGCCCATGGGCTAAGGGAATGATATCTGTTTGTATATAACAAAAGATGGGAAAGGTGATGGTGATTAATTGGGATATATTGGAAAGCGTGGGACCTGGGCATGGCATAGATGGTATAGAATAAGGGGTGGATGCTGTCCTGGTTTCAGCTGGGATAGAGTTAATTTTCTTCCTAGTAGCTGGTATAGTACTGTGTTTTGGATTTAGGATGAGAATAACGTTGATAACATACTGATGTTGTTGCTAAGCAGTGCTTACACTAAGTCAAGGAATTTCCAGATTCTCATACTGCCCTACCAGCGAGGAGGCTGGGGGTGCACAAGAACCTGGGAGGGAGCATAGCCAGGACAGCTGATCCAAAATGGCCGAAGGGATATTCAATACCATATGACATCATGCTCAACATTTAAACTGGGGGGAGTTGGCCGGGGGGGCCAGCTGTTGCTCGGAGACTTGCTGGGCATCAGTCAGCGGGTGGTGAGCAATTGCATTGTGCATCGCTTATTTTGGATATGCTTTTTAAAAAATAACAATAATAACAATAACAATAATAATAATAATTGCTGTTGTTGTTATTATTATCCCTCCTTTTTCTGTCCTACTAAACTGTTCTCATCACAACCCACTAGTTTTACCTTTTTTTGATTCTCTCCCCCATCCCATCAGGAGGGGAGTGAGCTAACGGCTGTATGGTGTTTAGTTGCCTGCCAGGTTAAACTACAACATGGCGTTTGTCTTCCCAAGTAACTGTTTCATGTGATGAAGCCCTGCTTTCCCGGAAATGACTAAACACCTCCCTGCTGATGGGAGGTTGTCCTGGTTTCAGCCAGAATAGAGTTGGTTTTCTTCACAGAAGCTAGTCTGAGGCTATGTTTTGGATTTGGGATGAGAAAATGTTGATAATGTGCTGATGTTTTGAGTTGTTGCTAAGTAGTCAAGGACAGTCCAGCTTCTCGTGCTGGCCTGCCAGCAAGAAGGCTGGGGGGGCACAGGAAGTTGTGAGGGGACACAGCCAGGACAGCTGACCCAGGCTGGCCAAAGAGATATTCCCTACCATACAATGTCACGTCCAGTACATAAACTGGAGTTAGCTGGGGGGCAGAAATCGCTGCTCAGGGACAGGCTATCGATCACAGGGTGGTGAGCAATTGCTGTATTGGGCATCACTTCTTGTACATTCCTTTGTCAGTATTATTGTTGTTATCATTGTTGTTTCCTTCTCTCTTGCTGTCCTATTAAACTGTTTTTATCTCAACCCACGAGTTTTTTCCCCGATTCTCTCTCCCGTCCCGCTGGGTGGTGCTTAGTTGCTGGCTGGGGCTAAACCACGACAGTCCTTTTTGGCGCCCAACGTGGGGCAAAAGGCTTGAGATAATAACGATTGCAGGTCATGATATCAGTTTATTTGATTTGCATCATGCTCTTGTCTTTGCCGTACATGTTAAGGATCGGTGTTGGTTTCTGCAGGCTGCTGTACTCTGCAATGATTAGTAATGTCTTGCCTGGGAGATTTGTTTTTAGGACACTGACCTTGAGCTTAATGTAGTATCTGAGCTCTGTACTAAAGCCGTTACTGTATTTCGGGTACTATCTTGTGGAGACAATTAGAGAATATACTTCTGCCTTCAAAAGAGGCATCTTGTCCTGCCCAGACTGGCCCGAGGGCTACATCATGAACTATCTCTTGTTTAATTTGTTCAAAGGCTTGTCATTGCTCAGGGCCGCATTTAAAATCGTTCTTCTTCAGGGTCACTTGATAGAGAGGGCTTACTGACCCCTCTCCTTACTTCTCCAAGAATTGAGAATTCTAGCATGTCGTGGTCGCTAAGCCCAAGACGGCCTCCGACCATCACATCTCCCATGAGTCCTTCTCTATTTGTAAACAGCAGGTCCAGTAAGGCACCTCCCCTGGTAGGCTCACTTACCAGCTGTGTCAGGAAGTTATCCTCCACATGCTCCAGGAACCTTCTAGATTGTTTCCTCTCTGCCGTGTTATACTTCCAGCAGATGTCCGGTAGATTGAAGTCCCCTACAAGAACAAGGGCTAGCGATTGTGAGACTTCTGCCAGTCGCTTATAGAATGTTTCATCTGCCTCTTTGTCCTGGTTAGGTGGTCTATAACAGATTCCCAGCAGGAGTAAACCACCCCATGGTCAAAAACCCCAAAATTCTGCCGACAGCACCAGCCCCTGAGCCACATGTTGTCCAAGTGTGCTTTCCTATTCCTTTCAGCATTCCTCCCTGCCACTGAAGGGATTGATGAAAACACTACCTGTGCTCCCGCTCCATCGATCAGTCGCCCCAGCTCTCTGAAGTCCCTTTTAATTGCCTTTGGGCTTCTTAGTGCAACCTCATTGTTGCCAACCTGTAGGACAAGGTATCCACAGGGTATTCAGCCCCCTGAACTGGAAGATGGGGATAGAGAGCACAGTAACCCGCCCATAATCCAGGAGGAAGCAGTTAAGGACCTGTCTCTTCTCCCAAGTAACTAGTGAGAGGGCGAGAGGAAATGGCCTCAAGTTGCGCCAGGGGAGGTTTAGATTGGATATTAGGAAAAATTTCTTCACTGAGAGGGTGGTCAAGCATTGGAACAGGCTGCCCAGGGAGGTGGTGGAGTCACCATCTCTGGAAGTGTTCAAACAACGTGTGGATGTGGCGCTTCAGGACAGGGTTTAGGGAACATGGTGTTTCTGGATTAATGGTTGGACTTGATGATCTTGAAGGTCCTTTCCAACCTTAGTGATTCTGTGACCAACAGCGGGTAGTAATCAGTGGGCCGAACCAGACCAGGGCGTTTCCTGGTGACATCTCTCACCCGGGCCCCAGGGAGGCAGCAGACTTCCCTGTGGGTTGGATCCAGTCGGCATATTGGGCCCTCTGTACCCCTCAGAAGGGAATCGCCTACAACAATTACCCTCCTTTTTTTCTTAACCGAGGATGTCTTGATGTGTGGGGCTGGCTGACTCACCCTCGGCAACCCCGTGGATGGACTTTTATCAGGGTCCTCATGTGCCTGGCCCTCAAGTTCCAGAGCCCCATACCTGTTGTGTAAGGACAGCTGGGACGGTGAGGGAGGCCGGGAGGGGATTTGCCTGCCGCCCCGAGCAGGGACCTGCTTCCATTCTCCCTCATCTCTCAGGTCCCCTCCTTGTGCCTGGCAGCAAGAGGGCAGGGGATCCCCTGCTGCTTGTGGAGCCTCCACTGGCTGCCTCTGCCTCAGGGATGGCCAGGTGTGGCTCCACCAATCTATCTCCCTCTCACACTCCCTAATGCTCCTCAGCCTCTCCACTTCCTCTTTCAGCTCTGCCACCAGGCTGAGCAGATGGCTCACCTGGTCGCATCGCACGCAGGTGTTGTCTCCGCTGGTCTCTGGCACAAGCAACAGGCTCAGGCACACTTTGCAGCCAGACACTTGGACAGCCGCGTGCTTGAGCCGGAGCTCAGTCTGGGTCGCCACATTCCTTCTGGCCACGGTTTTCAGCCGAGTGGAGACCATGGCTGAGCCTCTTCTGCGAGGCTGATGACCACTCGTCAGAGAGCTTCTAGTGCCAGGGGAGACTGCACCCTGCCTGCACGCCTTCCCTACGTGAGCTGCCGCGCCATGTCCTTCTGACGCGCCACGTCCTTCTGACGCGCCACGTCCTGTTTGCCTGCCCTGTTCACCGCGCTCCTGGTCGTTCGCGCTCCCTGGGGCTGCTCTTGTACGTGAGGAGCTTTAGGCCACCGCAGCCGCTCTAGTCCCCACCCACGCTGAGTCAGAACTGCCACTCATCAGGAGTTCGCTCTGCCGGCCTGGGGTGATGGGGGCTGGGGCACCCTCTCTCTCCCTGCGCTGCCGCCTTCGCAGTTTTGCTGCTTCAGGAAGGGTCCCCCGGCGCGATCCTTCGCTCTAGAGCCCTTTGCCTCGGTGGTTTCGCCGAAATGGCGAGCACACTGGCTTTTAAACTGCCGCCAGACCCAATGCACAGCCGAGTTCTCTACCTGGGCAGCGATATCTTGCCACAAAATGGCAGCCCAGATGGGTTTGCCTCTGCGCTGCCAGTTGCTCTGCTTCCATTGCTGTAGCCACCCCCATAGAGCATTTGCCACCATCCATGAGTCAGTATAGAGATAAAGTATTGGCCATTTTTCTCGTTCAGCAATATCTAAAGCCAGCTGGATGGCTTTCACCTCTGCAAACTGATTCGATTCACCTTGTCCTTCAGCAGCTTCTGCAACTTGTCATATCAGACTGCATACAGCAGCTTTCCACCTTCGATGTTTTCCTACAGTACAACAGGTCCCATCAGTGAACAGGGCATATTACTTTTTGTTTTCTGGTAGTTTATTATATGGTGGGGCCTCTACAGCACGCGTCACCTACTTCTCTGACGATATTCCGAAATCTTTGCCTTCTGGACAGTCCATGATCACTTCAAAGATGCCTGGGCAAATGGGATGTGGTGGGTTGACCCTGGCTGGATGCCAGGTGCCCACCAAAGCCACTCTATCACTCCCCTTCTCAGCTTAGCAGGGGAGAGAAAATATAATGAAAAATTTCTGGGTCGAGATAAGGACAGGGAGACATCAATCCTCAATGAACATCATGGACCAAAGAGACTTGACTTGGGGAAATTAATTTAATTTATTGCCAGTCAAAATCAGGGTAGGGTAATGAGAACTAAAACCAAATCTTAGAACACCTTCCCCCCCCACCCCTCCCTTCATCTCAGGCTCAGCTGCATTCCTGATTTTTCTACCTCCTCCCTCCCCGAGCGGCACAGGGGGATGGGGAATCGGGGTTGCGGTCAGTTCATCACACATTGTCTCTGCCGCTCCTTCCTCCTCAGGGGGAGGACTCCTCACACTCTTCCCCTCCTCCAGCATGGGGTCCCTCCCATGGGAGACAGTCCTCCACAAACTTTTCCAATGTGAGTCCTTCCCACAGGCTGCAGTTCTTCACAAACTGTTCCAGCCTGGGTCCCTTCCACAGGGTGCAGTCCTTCTGGAACAGACTGCTAAAGCATGGGTCCCCATGGGGTCACAAATCCTGCCAGCAAACCTGCTCCAACGTGGGCTCCTCTCTCCACAGATCCACACGTCCTGCCAGGAGCTTGTTCCAGCACATGGGGTCACAGCCTCCACCTGCTGTGGAGTAACAGGGCATGGACTCCGGCGGGGATTCAGGCCAAAGACCTTTATTGCTACAAGCATCCGTTTTTTATGCAGTTACAGCTCTTTCACGCGACACAAAATACGTCCGGGTTGGTTACCACACACAGTCCACACGCTTCTCCACAGTCAGGATTCGCTGCCTGCAGGTGTCCATGCACTCCTTTGCTTCCTCTTAGTTGTTTACCACAGCTCCTTCTCCTCAAGGCTGAGCCCTGCAGGTGTCCAGCTGTTTACCAGCTTCTCAATGCCACAGCTCCTTCTCCTTAAGGTCGAGCCCTTGCAGGGTGATCCCAACAACCTGCTCTGGTGGCTCCATGGGCTGCAGGTGGATATCTGCTCTACCATTAACCTCCATGGGCTGCAAGGGGACAGCCTGCCTCACCATGGTCTTCACCATGGGCTGCAGGGGTATCTCTGCTCCAGCACCTGGAGCACCTCCTCCCCCTCCTTCTTCACTGACCTTGGTGTCTGCAGGGTTGTTTCACATATTCTCACTCCTCTCTCTGTCTGCAATTGCTTTGTGTCCTTTTTTTTCCCCCTTAAATATGTTATCACAGAGGCAGTACCACCGTCACCGATTTGCTTGCCATGACCAGCAGCGGGTCCATCTTGGAGCTGGTTGTCATTGTCTCTATCGGACATAGGGAAAGCTTCTAGAAGCTTCTCACAGAAGCCACCTCTGCAGCCCCACCCCCCGCTACCGAAACCTTGCCATGTGAATCCAATACATGGAGTTTCCTATTCAAGCCCACTGTGTGATAAGTGCGACCCACTTATTCCACGTAGCATCAGTTGCATGATGTGTAAAGGTGACCTTACCTTTGATCATCCAGCCCAGCACCAGCAGTTGGGGTGCCAGGAGGAGCTGTGCTGGGGCTAAACCACGACATAGATAGTGAATGAATTCCTTGTTTTCCTTTGCTTGTGCATGCAACTTTTGTTTTACCTATTAAACCGTCTTTATCTCAACCCACAACTTTTCCCACTTCTACTCTTTAATTCTCTCCCTCAGCCCTCTGGAGGGGAGTGTGACTGTTCACTCAACTCCTGCTCAGATATTTGGCAGTACAAGATGTTAAAAATGTGCTCTACACCACAGCTGGGGAGAATGGCTCTACCTGGAGTCTCTGGCAGAAGGCACCAGGAGAGACCCGAGGTCGACCCTTAGGGTTTTGGAGTCGAGGATATAGGGGATCTGAGTCCCGCTATACTCCAACTGAAAAGGAGGTATTGGCAGCATATGAAGGAGTTCGAGCTGCCTCAGAAGTGGTTGGTACTGAAGCACAGCTCCTCCTGGCACCCCGACTGCCGGTGCTGGGCTGGATGTTCAAAGGGAGGGTCCCCTCTACACATCATGCGACTGATGCTACGTGGAGTAAGTGGGTCGCGCTTATCACACAGCGTGCTCGAATAGGAAACCCCAATTGCCCAGGAATCCTGGAAGTGATCATGGACTGGCCAGAAGGCAAAGGTTTTGGAATATCGCCAAGAGGAGGAGGTGGTGCATGCTGAAGAGGCTCCACCATATAATAAACCGCGAGAGAACGAAAGGCAATATGCCCTGTTTACTGATGGGTCCTGTTGTACTGTAGGAAAACATTGAAGGTGGAAAGCTGCTGTATGGAGCCCTATACGACGAGTCGCAGAAGCTGCTGAAGGACAAGGTGAATCAAGTCAGTTTGCAGAGGTGAAAGCCATCCAGCTGGCTTTAGATATTGCTGAACGAGATAAATGGCCAATACTCTATCTCTATACTGACTCATGGATGGTGGCAAATGCTCTGTGGGGGTGGCTACAGCAATGGAAGCAGAGCAACTGGCAGCGCAGAGGCAAACCCATCTGGGCTGCTGAATTGTGGCAAGATATTGCTGCCCGATTAGAGAATCTGGTCATAAAAGTACGTCATGTAGATGCTTGTGTACCCAAGAGTCGGGCCACCGAAGAACATCAAAACAACCATCAGGTGGATCATCTTTTCCAACCTAGATGATTCTATGATTCTATGATTCCTGTCATAATTGCAGAGTCAAAATGTGGAAAGTTCTTTTTCTTTTTTATAAAAATTAAACGATAACAGTACATCAACAGGAGGCATCATATAAAAAGCACAAACTCTATGCAAACTGAAACCTTGGAAGACAAGAATAAGGACAAGTTACAAATGTAAAGACAAAGAAGGGAAAAACATAGAGTTAGAGAGAGAGGGAAAAGTTAGATAATTATGGGATGAAAACAGTGATAGGAGAGGAATAAGAGGAAACGGAAATGCATGCAACAATATACAGCAAAAATGCTAAAACACATTTTCTACTGGCTAACTCCATAAAATGTATTAAATGAAACTGACAGTGGTCTTCTCAATCGATATCAAAGCACAGGTAGCATGTTAATGGATTCACACCTTCTTGCATTAGCATTCCTTTGTTATATGATGTCAGTATTGCTGCACAGTAGTTCATAACACCAATTCACAAGTGTGAACTTTATTTAAAGACTTGCAGCGGCTGAATAATGAGCAACTGGTGAATAACTCACCAGGTTTTACGCTATCTTGAAATAGCGTAAATTTTACTGTGAAGAACTAAAAGTGAATCCTGATGAGAACAGAATCTACAAAATTGAGAAGGTCATTGATGCAAAAGGGAAAGGAAGAAAGAAACAGCTGCTGGTGAAGTGGTGTGACTGGCCCCAAAAACTTAACAGCTGGATAGAAGCCTCCAAAATCCAGGACATCTGGCAAATGGGGTGGGGGAAAAAGAGGGATGGCAGATGGGGAGGTTCTATGTCACGCTACCCAGCAACCCCAGTGCCAGAATCTTCCCAGAAAACACCGGCTCAAACTTCACCATACAGCTGGTGAGGCCTCTGGAACTCTCAGGCAAGTGGAAGGTGGGGCTGCCAGAAATACAATACCCGCACAACTGGAATAACATTAACGAAGATGCCGTCTTTGAAATAGTGATGCCGGGTAAGACATCTGTTAGGAAAATCTCATTCCCTAACTATTGTACCAATTAGTCTTTATAGTATGAAATTGTATAAACTTTCTTATGAGTGAGAGTTATATATAGTTTACATTGTATACTGCATAGTCATGGTTAAGTCAGCATGACTAAAGGGCCCCAGCTCATTGCAAAGAGAAGGACAGCCCCCATCCTGAAGAATAAAGGATATCCCTGGACTACTGAGATAATGCCAGATATATAAATAATAAGAGAAATTCCATACCATACGACGTCATGCTCAGTATATAAACTGGGGGAATTGGCCAGGGAGGGGCCACGGCTCGGGAACTAACTGGGCATTGGTCAGCAGGTGGTGAGCAATTGTGCTGTGCATCACTTGTTTTGTATATTCTTTTATCATCATTATTATTATAATTATTATTATTATTCTTTTTTTTTCCTGTCCTGTTAAACTGTCTTTATCTTATTCATGGACCACAGTCTCCTCAGGGGTATTCCTGCTGCGGCATGGACTTATCCACGGCCACAGATGCTTCGAGGTGCACCTTCTCCAGCATGAACTTATCCTTGGGCCACAATGCAGCAGCCCAGATTCTTTTAGGGATCCTTGGCAGAATTATGACGGCACTAACTTGTAGTTACAATTAAAGCTTTATTTTCTTAACAGGATTTTATGATTAGCATAGCATAGAATTTATGATCAGAATAGCACAGGATTTCTATAAGCAGAATCAGTGTAGTACAATTTTATAAGTAGCATAGTACAGAATTTTATAGTGCTGCTTAGCTTATGGTTTCTAATCACCTGGACCCTCTGCAGATTGGGTCAGATCTTAAGACTTGCTGTATCAACATAACAATCATAATCTAGACTCAAAAACATATACAAGAATATGAGTCAGTCCTCAGAGGAAGCAGGTGATGGTGGAGGCATCCCTGGCCACCACAGGATCACGGGTCTCACTGTCCAGCAGCAGTTCCGGTCCAAGTTCCCACTTAGGACTTGTAACTGCTTGATTTTATAAACAGCGCTCTGTGTGCTGTTACGCTTCCTTGTTCTGTGATGGAGTTGTCACGACCACCTGGTTGGCCAGGTGCCTGGGACCTTTAAGGCTGGTAAGGAGGGGAGTATTCAGCCTGGGACCCAGGAATATCGAGGCTGGTAGGGAGGGGAAGCAGAAATCTGTTTGGTTTCTCTACTTGGTGCACAAGACGTTCAGGGAATGAATACGTGACCAGCTCGGTCAGAGAGAATGGTGGTTTGCCTTATAAAATGGCATTGGTTATGCTAACCATATTACCAGGAGTCAGGAGCAGGGGGTATGGGTCACACCTGCCAATTGGTCTTCTTCCACTGCTGTAGCCACCCTCATAGGGCATTAGCCACCATCCATGAGTCAGTATAGAGACAGAGTACTGGCCACTTTTCTCGGTCAGCAATGTCTAAAGACAGCTGGATGGCTTTTACTTCTGAAAACTGGCTCGATTCTCCTTTTCCTTCAACAGTTCCTGCAACTTGTCATGTTGCTCCACGCAGCAGCTTTCCACCTCTGATGTTTTCCCACAACACAACAGGACCCATCTGTAAACAGGGCATATTGTGTCTCATTTTCTCATAATTTATTATACAGTGGGGCCTCTTTAGCACAAGTCACCTCCTCTGGTGACACTCTGAAGATTCTGCTTTCTGTCGAGTCCATGATCACTTCCAGGATTCCTGGGTGGTCAAGGTTTCCCACTGGAGTTCATTGCATGATCAGTGCAACCCACTTACTTCACGTAGTGTCAGTTGTGTGATGTGTAGAGGGGATCCTCCCTTTGAACATCCAGCCCAGCACAGGCAATCAGGGTGCCAAGAGGCACTGTGCTTCAGTATCAACTACTTCTGAAGTGGCTTGAACCTGTTCATATGCTGCTAATATCTCTTTTGCAATTGGAGTGTATCAGGCTTCGGATGCTCTATATACACGGCTCCAAAATCCTAGAGGTCGACCTCAAGTCTCTCCAGGCGCTTTCTGCCAGAGGCTCCAGGTGGGGCCGTGGTCCCTGGCAGCGGTGTGAAGCATGTTTCTAACATCTTGTCCTTTCCGGACTGGCACAAGTGCTACCGCACAAACTATCTCCCAATTAATTTGTTCAAAGGCTTGTCGCTGCTCAGGACCCCATTCAAAATCAGTCTTCTTCCAGGTCACTTGATAGAGAGGGCTTACAATCAGACTGTAACCTGGAATATGCATTCTCCAAAAACCCACAGCACCTAAGAAAACTTGTGTTTCTTTTTTTTAGTTGGTAGACACATAGCTGGTTTTTTATTGATCACATCCATTGGGATATGATGACATCCATCTTGCCAATCTGTTCCTAAGAACTAGATCTCCTGTGCAGGTCCCCTGACCTTACTTTGTTTTGTTGCAAAACTATTTTTCAGAAGAATCTGGATTATTCTTTTCCCTTTCTCAAATGCTTGCTCTACTGTGTTGCCCCACACAATGATGTCATCAATATATTGCGGGTGTTCAGGAGCTTCACCCTGTTCCATTGCAGTCTATATGGAATCAGAAAATCATAGAATGGTTTGGGTTCAAAGGGACCTTTAAAGGTCATCTAGTCCAATCCCCCTGCAAGGAGCAGGGACATCTTCAACTAGACCAGGTTGCTCAGAGCCGCGTCCAACCTGACCTTGAATGTTTCAAGGCATGGGGCATCTACCATCTCTCTGGGCAACCAGTGCCAGTGTTTCACCACCCTCATTATGAAAAATTTCCTCCTTATATCTAGTCTCAATCTACCGTCTTGTAGTTTAAAACCATTAACCCTTGTCCTATTGCAAGATGCCTTACTAAAAAGTCTCTCCCCATCTTTCTTATAAGCCCCCTTTAAGTACTGGAAAGCTGCAATAAGGTCCCCCTGGAGCCTTCTCTTCTCCAGGCTGAACAACACCCCAACTCTCTCAGCCAGTTCTTCATGGGAGAGGTGTTCCAGCCCTCTGATCATTTTTGTGGCTCTCCTCTGGACCTGCTCCAACAGGTCCATATCTTTCCTGTGCTGAGGGCTCCAGAGCTGGACACAGTGCTCCATGTGGGGTCTCACCAGAGTGGAGCAGAGGGGCAGAATACCCTCCTTTGACCTGCTGTTCACGCTTCTTTTGATGTGGCCCAGGATACGGTTGGCCTTCTGGGCTGCGAGCACACACTGCCAGCTCATGTCCAGCTTTTCATCCACCAGTACCTCCAAGTCCTTCCTGCAAAGGCTGCTCTCAATCCCTCCATCCCCCAGCCTGTATTGATACTGGGGGTTGCCCCGACCCAGGTGCAGGACCCTGCACTTGGCCTCGTTGAACCTCATGGGGTTCACACGGGCCCATTCCTCAAGCTTGTCCAGGTCCCTCTGGAGGGCATCCCGTCCCTCAGGTGTGTCAACCGCACCACTCAGCTTGGTGTCATCTGCAGACTTGCTGAGGGTGCACTTGATCTCACTATGTCATTGATGAAGATATTAAACAATACTGGTCGAAATATGGACCCCTGAGGGACCTCACTCGTCACCAATCTCCATCTGGACATTGAGCCATTGACAACTACCCTCTGGGTGCAACCATCCAACCAATTCCTCATCCACCCAACAGTCCACCCATCAAATCCATCTCTCTCCAATTTAGAGAGAAGGATGTTGTGGGGGACCGTGTCAAAGGCCTTACAGAAGTCCAGATAGATGACATTACTAGGTCTTGCCTTGTCCACTGATGTGGTCACTCCATCATAGAAGGCCACTTAGGTTGGTCAGGCAGGACTTGCCCTTGGTGAAGCCATGCTGGCTGTCTTGAATCCCCTCCCTATCCTCCATGTGCCTTAGCATAGCTTCTAGGAGGATCTGCCCCATGATCTTCCCAGGCACAGAGGTGAGGCTGACAGGTCAGTAGTTCCCAGGGTCCTCCTATCTCCCATTTTTAAAAATGTGTGCAATGTTTCCCTTTTTCCAGTTACCGGGGACTTCACCTGACTGCCATGACTTTTCAAGTATGATGGAGAGTGGCTTGGCAACTACATCAGCCAATTCCCTCAGGACTCTGGGATGCATCTCATCATGTCCCATAGACTTGTGTATGTTCAGGTTCTTCAGGTGGTCTAGAACCTGATCTTCTCTTACAGTGGGAGGGACTTTGCTCCTCCAGTCCCCGTCTTGCAGTCCATCCACTCAAAAGGTGTGGGAAGAGACACTGCCAGTGAAAACTGAGGGAAAAGAGTCACTGGTCTTCACCACGGGCTGCAGGGGAATCTCTGCTCCAGCGCCTGGAGCACGTCCTCCCCCTCCTTCTTAACTGACCTTGGTGTCTGCAGAGTTGTTTCTCTCGCATATTCTCACTCCTCTCTCCAGTTGCAATTGCTGTGTGCCGTTTCTTTTTTCCCTTCATAAATATGTCATCACAGAGGCGCTACCCCTGTCACTGATTGGTCAGACTTGGTCAGCAGTGGGCCCATCTTAGAGCCGGCTGGCATTGTCCCTATCGGACATAGGGGAAGCTTCTAGCATCTTCTCACAGAAGCCACCCCTGCAGCCCCCCCGGTACCAAAACCTTGCCAGACAAACCAAATACACTACTTTACACACAATACTGTTGTAGCATCAAAATAAGACAATTAAAGGAAATGGGACAGTCCTGACCCTGAAGAACATGGAAACTAATTTTCAGCTATGTCAGCTGAGGAGTTGGCCAAAATTCTGTTTCCTTTAGCTTGGAGGGTGGATGTCGTGGGAAATTTGAGGGGATTTATGTTGATGTGCAGTTGTCTCAGATGCAATTCGTCATTTCAGAAGTGGCCACACTTCAAAAGCTGGTGGCTCTTACAATGTAAAATGCATACAGCTTATAGAAATACAAATGTAAAATATTAAATCCTGATATGCTTACAGTCTTCCTGTATTTCACACGAAGATAAGTTTTATATAAATTGTAAAGCATTAATTATTACTTCTGTATAAGTACTTAATCCTCAGCATTCTCTCACTCTCATTTGAGCTAATGGGATTGGATTTCCTTCACAACTCTTAAAGACTGTGTCTAAATGCTCTGTTGTAAACTGTAGTAAACTGCCCTTTCAGAGAAAGATCTGAATGCCTTAAATTTCTTTGGAAGTGTATTGATTTTGGCTAGGATCGAGTTAATTTTCTTCACAGCAGCTTGTAAGGTGCTATGTTTTGGATTTGTGACTAAAACAGTGTTTATAACACAGCCATGTTTTCGTTATTGCTGAACAGTGTTTGAACAGCATCAAGGCATTCTCTGTTTCTCACTCTGTCCCGCCAGTGAGAAGGCTGGGTGCCCAAGAAGTTGGGAGTTGACACAGCAAGGACAGATGACCCCAGTTGACCAAAGGGATATTCCATACCATATGACATCATGCTCAGCAATAAAAGCTGGGGGAAGAAGAAGTAAGGGTGGGGGGGATGTTTAGAGTGATGGCGTTTGTCTTCCCAAGTAACCATTACGTGTGATGGAGACTTACTTTCCCAGAGGTGGCTGAACACCTGCCTGCCGATGTGAAGTAGCGAATGAATTCATTATTTTGCTTTGCTTGCATGCGTGGCTTTTGCTTTACCCGTTAAACTGTCTTTATCTCAACCCATGAGTTTTCTCACTTTTACCCTTCCAATTCTCTCCCCTATCCTGTTTGAGGGAAATGAGTGACCAGCTGCGTGGTGTTTAGTTGCTGGCTGGGGTTAAAACATGACAGTCCTTTTTGGCGCACAGCATGGGGCTCAAAGGGTTTGAGATAATGACAGATTTGATTGGAATGTGCTAGATATAGATTTTATAACTGTTATTGCTGTTTGGCGATTAATTGGCAGGCTCCTGTGCTTGCCATGGGGCTTGCTTGCCTTACTGCATATTAGGGTCTAGTGCTCATTAGTGGCTGCTTTTTGCTTTCACTGCTTGCCGTGCTGCTGTACTTCTTTTTTTGATAACAGCAATGGTGATGCGCCTGGGCTAGCAGATGGCCAGGGCATTGCTGCTGTTTCTGTACTGCTGTACTGGACAGGCTGGAATTCCAGTATGAACTCGAGTCAAAGGGACTGTGACCTGTGGATGAGTCCATGTGAGAGCAGGACACCCTGAAGCATTTGTGGCCATGGATAAGTCCATGCCAAAGCAGGTACATCTTGAAGCGTCTGTGGCCGTGATTATTTCTGTGCTGCAGAAAATAAGCCTATGCCGCAGAAGGAATACCCCTGGAGAGACTTTGGTTCATAGGTAAGGCTCCACTTGGAGCAGGTACAACCTTAAGGGACTGCAGTCTGTGGATAAGTCCAAGCTGGAACAGGGGCAAGGGGAGGAGTTCATTGCAGTGTTAAACCTGATGGTCTGGTCCAAAGGGAACAAGGGAGGAGATTGTAATGGAAATACCTTTAAATTGTTGTAACCCATGATTTGAGTTGTATGTTATGGGAATTGCTATAACAGGAACCACCTGAACCAATGGAGGAGAAGCCTTACAAGAAGCAGTGCAAGTGCAGCAGTGACCCAACCTGAGCTGTCTTTGGTGCCCAGTAACTCCACGCAACACCCCACCTCGCCTGTCCTGAGTGACCACCATAAGGGATGGAGCCCAAAATCATGGACTAAATGAACTCAATGGACATTTTGTGGACATTTCTGGACATTCTATGGACATTTTAGAAGGGTGGTCCATAGACTAAGGGAATGATATCTGTGGATACAGGACTGTTTTCATTATTGCTGAGCAGTGCTTCCACAGAGTCAAGGCCTTTTGTGCTTCTCACACCACTGCACTAGCAAGTAGGCTGGGGGTTGGCAAGAAGCTGGAAGGGGACGCAACTGGGACAGCTGACCCCAACTGACCAAAGAGATATTCCATACCACATGACATCATGCTCAGTATATAATGCTGGGGGAAGAAGAAGGAAGGGGGGCATTTGGAGTGATGACGTTTGTCTTCCCAAGTGACTGTAATGCATGATGGAGCCCTGCTTCCCTGGAGATGGCTGAACACCTTCCTGCCCATGGGAAGTAGTGAATGAATTCCTTGTTTTTCTTTAATTGCACAGCCCAAAGGAGGCTGTGACCCCGTGGAGAGCCCACACTGGAGCAGGCTCCTGGCAGGACCTGTTACCCCGTGGAGAGAGGAGCCCACGCTGGAGCAGGTTTGCTGGCAGGACTTGTGACCCTGTGGGAGACCCACGCTGGAACAGTCTGTTCCTGAAGGACTGCACCCCATGGAAAGGACCCATGCTGGAGCAGTTTGTGAAGAACTGCAGCCCATGGGAAGGACCCACGTTGAAGAAGTTTGTGGAGGACTTTCTCCCATGGAGGGACCCCACGCTGGGGCAGGGGAAGAGTGTGAGGAGGAAGGAGTGGTAGAGACATTGTGTGATGAACTGCCCACAACCCCCGTTTCCTGTCGTCCTGTACCTCTTGGGGGGAGGAGGTAGAGTTGCAATGAGTGAAGTTGAGCCACGGAAGAAGGGAGGGATGGGAGGATGGTGTTTTAAGATTTGTTTTTATTTTTCATTACCCTACTCTGATTTGTCTGGTAATAAATTAAATTAATTTTTCCCCAAGTCGAGTCTGTTTTGCCCATGACAGTAATTGGTGAGTGGTCTCCCTGTCCTTATCTCGACCCATGAGCCTTTCGTTATATTTTCTCTCCCCTGTCCAGTTGAGGAGGGGGAGTGATAGAACAGCTTGGTGGGCACCTGACATTCAGCCGAGGTCAACCCACCACACATCTTTATTATTATTATATACTCTTTTTACAAGTAGTGGTGCATGATTTGCAAGAGACCACATAGGAAGATTAGAATAGCAATAAAAAAGAATCATAGATTCATAGAATCATAGCATCACAGAATGGTTTAGGTTGGAAAGGACCTTTGAAGATCGTCTTCATAATAGGTATGAGGCTCTGCAAGTGCAACTGAACAATGATGAGGACAATGGTTCATCTAGATTGGAGGTGTCGCTAATGTTAAATCAGCCTATGCCTTGCATCGAAACTGCTTCCATAAAGAAAAAAAGACGGGTCATTGTCATGAGTGTCTCTTCTGAAGGGAACAGAAGGCCCAATATGCTGACCGGACCCACTTCTTAGGGAAGTCTGCTGCCTCCCTGGGGCCCGGGTTAAAGATGTGACAAGAAGACTTCCTATCCTGGTATGGCCCTTGGATTATTATCCATTACTGATTTTTCATGTAGGCAGCAACGAAGTTACAATAAGAAGTCCAAGGACAATCAAGAGAGGCTTCAGGGCCTTGGGATGACTGGTTAAGGGATCAGGAGTACAAATAGTGTTCTCCTCTATCCTTCCAGTTGCAGGGAATGATGAGGGAAGAAACAGGAAGAGCCAGCAGATCAATACCTGGCTCTGAGCCTGGTGTCACTGGCAGAATTTGGGTTTTTTTGATCATGGGACAGTTTACACGACACCAGGCCTGCAGGTGACGGACAGGGTACACCTGTCTCAAAGGGGGAAAATGATCTTCAGCCAGGACAATGATACCAATGAATTATTCTACAAGGAATTAAGGGATATCTCTAGATCAGCTGCCCTTGTCCTTATGGGTGATTTTAACTTCCTAGATGTCAACTGGGAATATCACACAGCAGACACAAACAAGTCCAGGAAAATTCTGAAGCATGTTGAAGATAACTTCTTGGTGCAGGTACTAAAGGAGCCGACTAGGAAAGGTGCCCTCCTACATTTGTTGATGTAAACAGAGAGGGACTCATGGGCAAAGTGGGCTGTCTTGGTCACAGTGACCACAAAGTAATTGAGCTTCAAATCATTGGCGATAGGAGAAAAACCGCCATCAAAACTTTGACCCTGGATATGGGGAGACCAGACTTCGAGCTGCTGAAGGAGCTAGTTAGTCAGCTCCCCCGGGAATCTGCTTTTGAAGGTACTGGGGTCCATGAATGCTGGTCACTTTTTAAGAGCCGTCTCTTAAGAGCACATGAGCAGGCAATTCCAAAGTGTCAGAAGTCAGGCAAATGGGGCAGAAGGCCGGTTTGGCTGAACAGGGATCTCCTAGAACTTCGACAGAAAAGGAAAGTGTACGGACATTGGAAGCAAGGACAGGTAACACAGGAGGACTACAGAGATGCTGTTCACCACTGTAGGGAGAAAATTTGTGCTGCCAAAGCTCAATTACAGTTCAAGCTGTCCAGCACTGTGAAGGACAACAAAAAGGGCTTTTTAAAATATGTTAACAGCAAAAGGAGAATCAGAGATAAAATTGGTCCGTTGATGAGGTCAGTCACCTCACAAATAAGGACACAGACAAAGCAGAGACAATTAATGCCACCTTCACCGCTGTCTTCAACACTGATGATGGGCCCTGGGACCCCCGGAGCCCTGTGTTGGAAGACTGTGACAGGGGGAATGATAAACTCCCAGCTGATTCTGAACTTGAGACTTGCTGCTCCAGCTGGATATGCATAAATCTATGGGGTCCAATGGGATTCATCCCAGAGTACTGAAAGAGCTGGCTGATGTCATCGCAGGACCTCTCTCCATTATTTTTCAATGGTCTTGGGAGTCTGGAGAGGTCCCAGTCGACGAAGCTGGCAAAAGTTGTCCTAATTTTCAAGAAGGGAAAGAAGGAAGACCCTGATAATTACAGGCCTGTCAGTCTCATTTCAGTGCCTGGTAAAATTATGGAGGTCATTCTGGGAGTTATTGAAAAACACTTGAGAGACAACAGAGTCACTGGTCACAGCCAGCTGTCGCGAATGGATAATTTAGGTCGCTTAAAGAAGCACCGCCAAAGATATCAGAAAGCGAATGATTTTAATATAAATTTGTAAAAAGTGCAACTTAACAGAATTCAATGGCAAGGTTCATTCTATTACTTATTCAACATGGAAAAGGTATACAGAAAGAAACCAAATTACAATTAAGTTGGAATGTTTTACTCGTGTATCGAATCGAGTTAATGTGTATATTGAGGAGAGAAAGTAGGGGAGACCCTCCTGTTGAGTCACGAGGTTCAGAGTGGACCAAAATCCACCCCTAGTCCCAGACTTGGTCAACGTTTTATGACTAAGGTTAGGTAAGAGAACTAAAGGAATGCCCTCCTGTTGAGTCACAAGGTTCAGAGTGGACTCCCTTGCTTTCTAAACTCCTTCTCAGAGAGGAGTCTAGGTGCAGCTGAATCCACTCCTAGTCCCAGACTTGGTCAACAGTTTATGACTAAAGGGATAGAGTATCGGGGATTCTGGTGTAGTGATATATGTTGTGCTTGGTGTAACTTTAAGACGGAAACAATCTAATACAAAATAACAGCAATCAAATTAACTAATGTTATTGAGATAAATCACAGTATCAAATCATATAAAACTTAGCAGCATAATCAACTTTTAAACTTACTAAGATTCCTTAATCACACACTGACAGCTGACCCAGACTGGCCAAAGAGATATTCCCTACCATACGACGTCATGCCCAGTACATAAACTGGAGTTAGCTGGGGGGCGGAAATCGCTGCTCGGGGACGGGCTATCGATCACTGGGTGGTGAGCAATTGCTGTATTGGGCATCACTTGTTCTTGTACATTCCTTTGTTGGTATTATCATTGTTGTTTCCTTCTCTCTTTCTGTCCTATTAAACCGTGTTTATCTCAACCCACGAGGTTTTTTTCCTAATTCTCTCCCCCGTCCCACTGCGGGAGGGGGAGTGAGTGAGCGGCTGCGTGGTGCTTAGTTGCCGGCTGGGGCTAAACCATGACACACACACATATAGGTGTAGAGATAGAGACACATAAAGAGATGTAGAGAAAAGACATAGATATGTACAAAGGTACCTATTAAATATCCCCCTGCAAATCCAGTCAAATACTCACATCGAATGCTTTGCATTGCTCAACAGGTACATAGTCGAGCCTTTGAGTTGATTGCGAACTTGAGGATTCACGGACTCTGAGAGGCATCCCACTCAGAAGGAGGTGCTGGTCACAGCCTGCTGCGGTCCAGGAGAGCTCAAAGGGTCTCACTTGGGACCACTATTTATAGGACTGGGCGATGATTGACTTCAGGCATCAGTGAGTTTCCACAATCCAGGCAGGTGGCTTCTCAAGTTTTAATGGTACCACTGCCAGGATTGTCTGGAGATAATTCTTGTTCTAATTCTAGTTCTGTTCTTGTTCTGTACCTTGTTTAGGTGATCAGTTCCTGATACACTCAGTGTCATTCTCCTCCTTGGCTACACAAGAGTGCATGGTATGGTTGAGGGGCGCTCAACTGCCAAACCCTTTGTTTGGAGGCCAAGGCTTGTCAGGCAACTTAGAGCGGCCCAGGTACAAGGCAAAGGGAGGGGGGGGGAGTGCACCACCACAATCCACCCTGTGACTGAAGTCAATCCATCCCTTTCTCACAATGGCAGTGTGGTCACCTCTTGCCTCTGTGCCTATAAATAGAGTAATACTATATTCCAATCGTAATTTGGAGGGGGGGAATTTAAGTAAGGCGAACCTTTGTAGTCGGTGAAGATTTCATTAGATAAGATTAAGCAACATTATACATGCGAGGAGGTTTTTGCACTAACATAATCTGGTGTGCCATTTGCCAAGTTTTGATGTATAGAATAATGATTGACAATAAACATAGTATAATAAGAGTCAATAGAATTATGATGGGATGTAGCATCCAGTTCAGAATTCCCATTGCTGTCAGAGACCATCCAAATAGAGTGTCCCATCAGTGATGTTCCCCATCTTTTTTCACACTTTCCAAGACGCAGTGTATTTCTTCTGCATCGTGGTGAACAGTGATCAGAGTGTTGTGTCCATTGTTTTGGATGCGTTCTAGTAGTTGACTCAGGTCATCATGTTGTAACAGTTTTCTCACCA
Organism: Phaethon aethereus; assembly: GCF_964289735.1. Lineage (NCBI taxonomy): Eukaryota > Metazoa > Chordata > Aves > Phaethontiformes > Phaethontidae > Phaethon > Phaethon aethereus. Next base: position 36,176,502 of record NC_138581.1, on the reverse strand, counting down.
ATGTGAGATTCATCCCAATAGGGGTAGGCAGTAAATCTTGATAGGATATATAATTAGATTGTAGCAATTGATAAGATGTGGCAGGAGCTGAATAATTAGAGTCACATCCTGTAATTTTGGTAAAGTTACAAACACAAATATTTGAGTGGTTGCTTGTCTCCACAGTCGTGTCATCTGCAAATATAGAATCACAAAGGGTTCTTATACAAACACATCCATTTCCAGTATACGCTAGCACAGTTTCAGTGGCTTCACTGGGGTGTACTTCAAAATGACATTTTGCTCAGTATCAAGACAAATGTCTTGAGCCTTGATAGTATTGACGTGCGGAATCAAACTTCACAACTCAGAAGAGTTGTAAAGCAGGTATGTTTATTACGGCGTCGGGTGCAAGGGGGATCGCTCCTCCTAACTTGCACACCGTTTCAGCAAGCAGGCAAATATTTATTATACAAAAGCATGCATATTCATATGATTACACAACATAAAACATACATATGCATAAGTGAGGCGGAGTAGTTCAAAAGGCTTGTGTTAGCAGTTTATGTTATCAATGCGCAGGCTCAGATCTGTCTCTGGTGGTCACTTACTTCTTCAGGGGTCTTCCTCTTCTGTCCTTTTAGATAAACTTTAGTCCTTTATACATGCTCTCTTCTTGTTGATTTCAACAGTTTTTAACAAGCTCTAGCCAGTTTTGTGATAAGGTTAACCTTGCAGTTCCAGTTATCACTTCCTTTGTTTTAGTAAGTCTGTTCTTGACAAATACCAGTCCCTGATAAGCTTAACCCTTAACAGACATCACAAGCACCAACCTTGGTAAGTGAGTTTTTAAAGAATAAACAAAAGACAATATCTAAGTGGTTTAAAAGATAGTTATGTCTCTGTATCAGTATTACTTTCACAGATAAATCCCTGTTGTTCCCGTACCACACATGCATCAACATCGACGGTTTGCCATTTTTTTCCATTTTGTTGGGCCCATATTCTCTGTCCTAACAGATAGAGTACGGTTCCATGGTGATTTAATCCCAGTGCAATGATTGGGAATACGGTGTATACCGAAGCATTGCATATCGTCAAAACAAAAGCTGTGGCTTTACTGTCTGTGGAGTCATAAGTGAAATTAATTAGATGTCACCAAGATTGGAATTCCTTTTCAAATTTGGTTGCATTATCCCAGATTATCTTTCAAATTTTGGTGGGTAAGGTTCTTCCTTCTCCTTCTCTAATAATAGATGCTACTACAAACTGTATCCATAGTTGTGCTTGGATACACTGAAGGCAAGAGAGGTATTACCCTGAGTTGCTCCAAGGGCATTTATAATTAATTGATGGTCATTCTCTTCTATTCATCATCTATGCTATTCAGTACTCCTAGTCCTGTTCCCAGAATACCAGTTACATCTCTCCTTGATTGTTTTGGAGAGGTGAGAGTTCGTCCATGTAACCATGCTAACCACCCTGTATAAGATGTATTTAGGAATGGTGAGCAGGTAGGTTTAGTTGCAGAGATATTGACCTGCCTTGATAGTTCTACTTTTTTGAGAGACCATGATGGATTGAATAGCACTTGCTGTTGTCCTATTTTTTTGATTATGTAGGGGCTGATGTTATAAGTGTGAAGAGACAATTTGATAGGAGGCTGAGTTGGTGAATATGATTGTTCGATATCTATTTTGAATTGGAAGCCTAGATCAGAGCGAGAGTTAGGATCTGCCCAAAGACACATTATAAGTGCCGAATGTGGTATGGTAAAAGTATACCAACATTCGTGTTTGAAAGGACAGTTGTGTCTATGTTGTTTTCCCTCGGCATAATTTATGATAATGTGTAAAGTTGTTGTCATGCATTCAGTGTGGTTTTCAATTCAGCATCCTAGTGAAATGGCATCTCCTTGGGTCCCCTTTAAAGATGGAATTTGTTGGTCTTCATTTCCATCTTTAATGACCCATTCCTTTTTATGGAAAGTGACATTGTTGTGTAGTACTGCTGTTGATAAATTTAGATTAGGTGTAGGCACGTCAAAAAGTACATATGCATCAGTCCATGGCCACCCCATCATACATGAATTCCACATTTTGCGCTCGGTGATCATAAAGTCAAACAAAAGTTCTATGTTATGATTACCCCCGAGGCAAAATGCAATGACAGGTTGTGTAAAAGTGAAATTGTACCAGCAGTCTGGTTCTGGTATCTTATAACAAGATTTCTCATTATCTTTTGGTTTAGAAAAATCAGTATAATAAATTTTAATTTCAGTGGGTTTTCCATATGTAGATTTATTGATTGTGCAACACCCAATTTTTATTTCTTCTCCTGCTATGGCTTGAAGTGATAATATTTCATAGATGTGATTGTTGTCATGGGAGATTTCAATATTCTGATTGTACAATGTCTCCTATCTCCAGTCGCTTTTTAGATATGCTTCGTCTCCATGCATGACTAAGGTAGCAAGGTTCAAATTTGCCTTATCTTTTGATCACATTTTTGTACTTCCAGTATAATTTAGTAATGCATGGTCCCAAAGATTTTGTGCCCAAATTGGAGGGATTATACTTATCCTGAATAAGAGGGAAAGAAAGGTTGGATAGAGAGCATGCTGTTGTTGTTGCCATCGAGGTAGATTCATTGTTTCCTGTAAAAGAAAAGAAAAATGTTTCGGTAAGGAAAACAGAATGGGTTACCCCTTTTATGATGCAGGATAGATCCATCGCGCACTGATTCTGTGTTTTGCACCATTGTTATCAGCAGCTTCCCATGCATACAGGCCACAAGGTTTAGTTAAAGTCATGGGCACAGTGCCAATGGACGGTAGGTTAACCATTACAGGTTGTCCTGGTTGTAATGTCGTAAGGCACCTTTGCTGCTCAGTAGATGGAGCACTAAGCTTAGCCTCTGAAAAGAACGCTTGGCTCACCAGGCTCCCAGTGGGTCCATACTGATTATTCAATTAATAAAGTACTCTAGGAAGTCGAGTATCCCACCAAGCCTTGTGTGGTTCGAGGCTCCTTTTCAATAGGCCATTAGCTGTTTCTACGATCCCATTTGATTGGGGATAATATGGGGTGTGGAATTTCTCTCTATTTTGCTCATTCCTGTACCTCTTTGCATGAGAAATGTGAGCTATTGTTGCTTTGGATGACATCAGGAGTAGGTAGGCCTGAGAACCAAAATTATAATCCTTGTATAGTGTTTTGTCCATCAGCTTTCCAACATTTAGTTGCCATAAGTAAGCCAGAGGCTACCTCTATTCCTATGAGGACATATCGGTATCCTGTGGAGAGTTTGAGTGGTCCAATATAGTCAATTTGCCACATGGACCACAAGGTTTTGCCTTCAATGATATGTAAAAGTGGTGCTTTAGCAGGGTGATCTGTTTGTAGTCTTAATCTACATTGGGGACATTCTGTAAGAATAGTTTCACAAGTTTTCCTGGTAAGAAGCCAACCTTTGTTTTGTGCAGCAAAGAAAAGCGCTTCTTTACCTGTGTGGCCTAGGTTTTGATGTAGACATTTTCCTAATCGATACCACTCAGGGTCTAAAGTGACTTTCCTGATTTTTGTTAATTCATCTACCTTTTGGTTCCAGCTTGTAGCTGGCTTATTATCCTTAGCATGTGCTTTCACCCATCCCATCTTAAATGGAGTTTTTCTGGCTATGTTTAATAATAATTGCCAATCTTGAGTTCTCCAAACTGGGGATCTGTTTACTTCCCAATCTAGAGATTCCCACTGACAGAGCCATTGTGTGGTTCCAACCCATACAGCATAGGAATCTACATATATAATTTTTGCTCAGTTTTATGCTGCTAAAACAACTGCCCTTAATTCTCCTACTTGTGCACTTCCTTCACCTTCTTCTATCATTTGTTTGCTGGTGGCAATTTCTAATGCAACAGCTTTGTATTGCCATTTACCATTTACCCTTTTTGCTGAAGCATCAGTAAACCAAATGTTTTCTGTAGGTGTTTCCTCAGTGAAGGTAGGTGCATCTAAAATTGGTGAGGGTTTAGGAGGTTGTTGTAATGCCAGTGGGTCTGCATTTATAGACATTTGTAATTTGGAAACTTTAGTATGTCCCTCAGTTAATTGCATTTCATCTGCCATTCCTGTCAAACAGGCATACCATTTTCTGATTGTAGGTTTTTGCGCAATTCCTGGTGGTGGAGCAATTCCCTTTAGGACAGTTTCTAATAAATTAAATGGCCCTCTGGTTTGAACAGGTTGTTCTTGGCGTATTTTCTCAACTTGTTTGACTGCTCGGACTAAAGACAAAAGTCCTTTTTCCCATTCAGAATATCTTTGTTCTGTTTCTTTGAATGCAGTCAAGCTGAACAACAAAGGTCTCTTTGGGCCATCAGGGCCAGTTTGGAATAAATTACAGTAAGTACCGTGTTCAGTAAAATCCCATTCTACTATGATAGGATCATGGGGGTGTACTGGTCCTAATGACTGGTGTGTTTTTAACTCCTGTATTAAGGTTTTGATTGCGTCCTCATGTTCTGGGTCCCATTTCCATGGTTTTCCCTTCCGTAGAAGTGAGTACAGGGGATGAGCAATTATAGAAAACCCAGGTACGTGTTTTCGCCAATATCCTAAAGTACCCATAATTTGTTGTAATTCCTTTTGAGACTGAGGCATTTGTAATTGTTCTATGTTATTTAAGGTGTCTGGTGGAATTGCTGCACTACCTGCAATCCACCAAGTACCTAAAAATTTTACTTCTCTGCTTGGTCCCTGACACTTTTCAGGTGGGACTTCAACTTCTGCCTGTTGTAATGCTTGCCATACAGTTGATGCTGCCTCTCCCACTTTTTCTGAGGTGGTTCCTCCCATTAGAATATCATCTATGTATTGATACAATTTCACATCTTGAGGGAGTGAGACTGTTTGTAAAAGTTCAGCAAGTCCAGCAAGTGCAGCAGTTTGGGTTCACGAGGGGAAAGACCTGCTTAACTAACTTAATTTCCTTTTATGACAAGGTTGCCCATCTAGCTGACCAAGTGAAGCCAGTAGATGTGGTGGTTTTGGATTTTAGCAAAGCTTTTGATACTGTCTCTCACAGTATCCTTCCAGACAAAATGTCCAGCACACAGCTAGACAAGTCCATAATACACTGGGAGAGCAATTGGCTGACAGGACGGGCTCAAAGAGTTGTAGTAAATGAGGTTACATCAGGCTGGCGGCCAGTCACCAGTGGGGTTCCCCAGGGCTCAATTTTAGGGCCAGTTCTCTTCAATGTTTTCATAAATGATCTGGATGCAGGAATGGAACGTACATTAAGTAAATTGCCGATGATACTAAATTAGGAGGATCTGTGGACTCCCTCAAGGGTAGAGAGGCCTTACAGAGAGATCTGGAGAGACTAGAGAGCTGGGCAATCACCAACCATATGAAATTTAACAAGAGCAAGTGCCGGATTCTCCACCTGGGACAGGGCAATCCTGGTTATACATACAAATTGGGGGAGAGGAGGCTGGAGAGGAGCCCCGCAGAAAGAGATCTGGGGGTTTGGGTTGATGGCAAGTGGAATATGAGTCAACAGTGTGCCCTGGCAGCCAAAAGGGTCAACTGTGTCCTGGGGTGCATCAAGCACAGCAATAGCTAGCCGGTTGAGGGAGGTGATTGTCCCACTCTACACTGCGCTGGTGAAGCCCCACCTCAAGTACTGTGTGCAGTTTTGGGCACCTCACTATAAGAAGGACATCAAACTATTAGTGTGTGTCCAGAGGAGGGCGACCAAGATGGTGAAAAGTCTCAAAGGCAAGACTTCTGAGGAGCGGCTGAAGTCACTTTGCTTGTTCAGCATGGAGAAGAGAAGACTGAGGGGTGACCTCATCACAGTCTACAACTTCCTCAAGAGGGGCAGCAGAGGAGGAGGTGCTGATCTCCTCTCTTTGGTGACCAGTGATAGGACACCAGAAAATGGAATGAAGCTGCATCAGAGAAAGTTCAGATTGGACATTAGGAAAAGGCTCTTCACTGAGAGGGTGGTTGGTCACTGGAGCAGACTCCCCAGGGAAGTGTTCATGGCTCCAAGCCTGTCAGAGTTCAAGGAGCGTCTGGACAATGCTCTTAGTCATATGATTTAGTTTCAGGTAGTTCTGCAAGGAGCAGGGAACTGGACTCGATGATTATTGGGATAACCCTGCATGGCTCGACCTTAAGGAGAAGGAGCTGTGGCGTTGATCTGCACGGCTCGGCATTCAGGAGAAGGAGCTGTGGCATTGAGAAGATGGTAAACAGCTGGATATCTGCACGGCTCGGCCTTGAGGAGAAGGAGCTGTGGTGAACAACTAAGAAGAAGCAAAGGAGTACAGGAACACCTGCAGGCAGCGAATCCTGACTGTGTGAGAGGCGCGTGGACGGCACGTGGACAGCGCGTGATATTTTCTATATAGCCAACTGCAATAATGTGTGTAACAAGCTGTAACCAATCATGAGTGTGTGTGCAGTGACTAAACAAAAATTATGATGTATATTGGAGTCAGACAAGACAATAAACGGCTTCGGAATATAACTCTCATAGAGTTGTGAAGTCCATCCTTCTCCCGCAACTGGTGACCCCGACGTGATACGATCTCTGGGATCTCATCGTTGAACACCGGTCGAGCGCAGAGGACACCGCAGGAGAAGCCCGATTGGAAGAATTGCAGTCAGCGGGACTGACGCAAGGAAAAAGAAAAAGGAATTCGTTGCAACGGAAAAGCACCCAGCGAGGTGAGGTGAGCAACCGGGGCAGCATGGGGCAGAACACATCGCATGAAGAAGGGGCGATGGTCAGACTCCTGCTGCATATGCTCTCTAAGAGAGGACTGAAATATGATGAATATACACTTAGAAGGCTTCTAATTTGGAGCCGAAAGAAAGGGTACCCCCCCGATCCGACTGTGGCGTTTAAGGCAGAGACGTGGGAGGAGATAGGAAAAATGTTATGGGAACATATTGAGAAAACCGCCGCAGAGTTAGTGACAGCGTGGAAGTTGATTTTAATCACATTAAAAGCCTTAAAGGCAGAGAGAAAAGCTGCAGCTGATATGGAGGAGGCTGTTAAACTGCTTTCAACCAATCCCTTTTTAACCAAGCCAGAGGGTCCAGGACCTTCGGCAACTCCGACTGCACCTCCTGAGGTGCCAGATGCACCGGGTGAACTGGCCGCATTCGATAAGTCAGAGAAACAGATCTACGATGATATATGTGAGGGCAAGACGGGACAAAGCTGCCCAGAACAATGTACTCAATGCTCCCCTGTGTGCCTGTGTGAAAGTTTGATGGGGCGGGCTTCACCACCCCTGAAACCACCCAGACTTAACCGATCAAAAGCCGTAGTTTTGAAGCCCTCAGCCGAGCCCCTGCCACCTTTACGGCCCCCGTTGCCTGATAGCAGCGACGAAAAAGAAGAGCCTGTTGTAGAGACTATAGGGAGGCAAGAGCCTAGAATGAAAGGCGACCCTAGGGAGCGGTGGAAAGACGTTTTTTTAGGAGCAATGAAAGACGAGGAAACGGAGTTACCAATGGCATTTCCCGTTAGTGTACAGCCTCACGGGCCCAATTGCTGGGACCCATTTCATTGGGACTTGATTAAGGAAGTGCGGAGGGCAGTGCAAAATTATGGCTTGCAATCACCTTTCACGCAAGCTCTATTAGATAACATATTCACGGGAATGGTTCTTACACCATGGGATTGTCGGCAGATGATAGATATGTTGTTGACACCAACCCAAAGGTTATTGTGGGCAGACAGATGGTATAAACTCTGTATGCAAGAAGCCCTGAGAAACCTGGAGCGTCAAGATGGCGATCCACTTCAGAACATTACTATGGAACAAATGACAGGCCAGGGACCGTTTGCGGATGTTAGATTGTAAGCCCGGCTGCCCTTAGAAGCCTTGCAATTAGTTGGGCGACTAGCATTGAATGCATTGCGAACAGTCCCTGAGGAGGGAAAGAGGCAACCATCTTATACTCAAATTAGACAAGGGAGAGATGAACCATATATGTCTTTTGTTGATCGTCTGAGAGACGCTTTGAATAAGGTGTATACCAATGAAGACGCAAAACTAGCAGTGTTGTTGAATTTGGCAGTAGAAAATGCCAATGTAGATTGTAAAAGCATTTTGTTAGCTTTGCCAAAAGAAGCAACGTTAGTACAAATGGTAGAAGCCTGCAACAGAGTAGGCTCTGCCACACATCAGGCAGAGACACTCGCAAGTGCCTTTGCAGCAGCAATTAAGCCATTTATAAATGGAAAAGGGGAGAAAAAATGTTTTAATTGTGGGAAAAGAGGCCATTTTAGAGCTCAGTGCAAGGCCACAAGGAAAGGACCTATGCAGATTGAGACAGGTCATAAATCCTTCCAACAAGGACCCTTTCAGCAAGGAATAGGCCCAGCAGGAGCACCGTGTGGTCGATGTCAAAAATTTGGTCATCAAGCCTCAGAATGTTGTTCAAAGTATCATCGGGATGGTATGAAATTGGGAAACGGGCGACCGAGCACGAAGGCACCCCGCGCAATGACACAAATGGGGAAGCACCACCAGGCTGCTTGGCAAGCCTCAGCGCCCAAACCAGAGGTGGCGCTGGAATGGACGTGGAACCAACAGTAGAAGTTACCTTATGGGACATGTCGATTGATGATGTCCCGACTAACGCGAATGGACCATTAGGATATGGATTGAGTGCTTTATTATTAGGACGATCTTCAGCAACAAAGCAGGGACTTTTTGTTCTCCCTGGAGTCATCGACGCTGATTATACGGGAACCATCAAAGTGATGTTGTGGACTCCATCTCCTCCTGTTGCGGTTCCTGCAGAAGGAACTGTGATAACACTATAATAATAAGGAACTGTGTAATACCTGCAACAGTATTGCACAACTGGTACGTTTTACTGCTTCTGTACCTCAGGCAGCGCAATCAGTGAGGGGGAATGGAGGGTTTGGCTCAACAGGAAGACCACAAATCTTTCTAGCACTAGATATCAGCAGAAGAAAACCAACTTTCAAAATGAAGTTTAGGCATCCTGACCCCACCGTGTGACCGCGACAATGGACCATCGATATGTTAGTGGATACAGGAGCTGATGTGACCATAATCAGTCAGTGAGAGTGGCCGCCAGGCTGGCTGGCTCAGTCTCCAGCTCACGGACTTGTAGGGGTCAGTGGGTTTTCTGCAACACAACAGAGCGTAACAACTCTAACCTGTGAAAAAACAGATGGGCTAGTGTGTTCAGTACGACCCTATGTAGCCGTATTACCATTAAGTCTTCTTGGGCAGGATGCACTGAGTCAAATGAATATATCACTCTAGCGATCCACAGGGTTTTCGGTAGCAGCCATTGAAACGCGACCTGTGCTCAAACTGGAATGGAAAACCAACGATCCAGTGTGGGTAAATCAATGGCCGCTGACCGCAGAAAAGGTCGCCCACCTGGAACATTTGGCAAAAGAACAGCTAGAAAAAGGCCATATTGTGCCAACCGCTGGTCCTTGGAACACACCTGTTTTTGTGATTCCAAAGAAAAGTGGAAAATGGAGACTATTACATGACTTGCGAGAAGTCAATAAGGTTATAGTGGACATGGGAGCCTTGCAACCAGGGCTACCATCTCCCTGTATGATACTGAAGTATCGGAAGCTTTTGATTATAGATCTCAAAGATTGCTTTTTTGCAATCCCTCTGCATGAAGACGATGCCAAACATTTTGCATTCTCAGTCCCAAGTAGAAACAAGGCGCAACCCATGCAAAGATATCACTGGACAGTATTGCCACAAGGCATGAAAAATTCACCCACGATGTGTCAAATTTATGTCAATTGGGTTTTACAGCCAATCAGAAAAAGGTGGCCTCAATATCTCATCTATCATTATATGGATGACATATTGTTGGCTGGTGATCAATTAAATCCGGAAGAAATGATCGGGGAGCTCGTTGAGCTTTTGAGGCAAAGTGGGCTGCAAGTGGCGCCAGAAAAGATACAAGCTGAAGCGCCTTGGAGGTACTTGGGGTGGATGATCACTGAAACGTCGGTGACCCCCCAAAAGGTTGAATTCAGAATTCAGATTAAAACATTAAATGATGTACAAAAATTGGTAGGAGACGTTAATTGGATTCGACCTATTTGTGGGATCACAAACCAAGATATGGAGCCCTTGGTTCAGCTCTTGCGAGGGGATAGCAGGTTAAACTCTCCTCGACAATTGACCAAGGAAGCCCGGGAAGCAGTAGCAAACATTTCTGAAAAGGTGACTCAAGCATTTAGTTCTAGTGTAGACCCCTCGATAGGGATCACTTTGGCAGTAATCAATCACGAGCGACATCCCTATGCGCTTATAATGCAGTGGATAACAAAGCTAGAATCAAAAGTGGACCCATTGAGAATTTTAGAGTGGGTCTTTTTGCCTCAGCAGCAGAGAAAAACCATCACCACGAAAGCAGAGTGTTTTGCAAATTTGATTATGAAAGGGCGCAACAGAATTATTGATATATCAGCAAAGGACCCGAAAACGATTTTAATACCATTGCAACAAGAATATTTGACTTGGGCTTTGCAGCACTCTGTTCCCTTGCAAACTGCATTAGCAGGATTTGCAGGTGACATTCAGATTCATTATCCATCACACAAAATGTTTACCTTTTTTAAGCATAGAAGTCATGTTAGAGCGAATGAGTAGAGTTTGTCACATTACATTCAGTACCACGCAGCCGCTCGCTCACTCTCCCTCCCACAGCGGGACGGGGGAGAGAATTAGGAAAAACCTCGTGGGTTGAGATAAATACGGTTTAATAGGACAGAAAGAAAGAAGGAATGTATAAGAACAAGTGATGCCCAATACAGAAATTGCTCACCACCCCGTGATCTACAGCCCGTCCCCGAGCAGCGATTTTCGCCCCCCCGGCCAACTCCAGTTTATGTACTGGGCATGACGTCGTATGGTAGGGAATATCTCTTTGGCCAGTCTGGGTCAGCTGTCCCGGCTGTGTCCCCTCCCAGCTCCCCGTGCACCCCCAGCCTGCTCGCTGGCAGGCCAGCACAAGAAGCTGGACTGTCCTTGACTGCTCAGCAACAACCCAAAACATCAGCACATTATCAACAGTTCCTCATCCCAAATCCAAAACACAGTTTCACACTAGCTTCTGTGAGGAAAACCAGCTCTATCCTGGCTGAAACCAGGACACCGTCTCACTGTGGGAGGGGGAGTGAGCGAGCAGCTGCGTGGTGCTTAGTTGCCGGCTGGGGCTAAACCACGACAGCCCTTTACAGTTTTGTGGGCCTCTTCCTCTACTTTTCCCTTGACATCATTTCTATTTATTACTGCTGCCAGCAAAGATGCTTGTAACTTCATTCTGCTCTCTTCTTTTTCTTTCTCTCTTGTCCTGATTGTTATACACTTTATATGCTATTTCTATCAATTGTGGAATCGACATTCCCCCAGCCCCCTCAACTTTCTCCTTGTATCCTGAGTCGCTGCCAGATGCACAGCATTTTGAACATCCTCTGATTTGCCTCATCGTCTGCATTCAAGTCCATCCATTTTCTAGCTACTTCACATAACCTCTCGTAAAAGGCTGATGGATTTTCATTGGAGCCCTGTCCCGACTCTGTCCTGGTTTTGGCCAGGATAGCGTTAATTTTCTTCTTAGTAGCCAGCACAGTGCTGTGTTTTGGATTTGAGATGAAAAGAATGTTGATAACACACAGATGTTTTTAGTTGTTGCTGAGCAGTCAAGGACTGTCCAGCTTCTCATGCTGGCCTGCCAGCAAGAAGGTGGGGGGTGCATGGGAAGCTGGGAGGGGACATATTTTTCGATTTTGGTACTCTGTGCTGGACCCCATATAATATTGTCAGTATTGCTTCAGCTGGGCCTTTAATCCCCCCCGTTAGGGTCCTCCTGTTTATTTCTTTACTCACCTTCATCCCTGTTTTTTTTTTTTTATAATTATCATTCCGTTTCCTTTGCTGTAAAGAAAGTATTTAATAATGCTTGTACATCTCCCATCTCTCCAACTAGAACTGTGGGTCAGCATTATAGTCTCTAAAAGTTGGTGCATTCTTTTAAGATTTTCTCTCTATAAACCAACAGGTTGTTTCCAATTTAACAGGTCAGAGGTAGTGAACGGGACATGTACAAAAACCGGCAATCCTTCCGGTCCCACCACTTCTAAAGGTGGAAGGTGGGGCCGTTGGGACTCACAGTTGCACATCCTCCTGCTCTTCTCCCTCTGTGATTTTTATTATCACAGCCTATGCTACAATCCCTTTTTTTTTTTTTTAATAATCAGAAGCTGTATACAACATTAGATCAGTTGTTAGTTTTCATTTTTCTGAATATCAGGATTTCTGTACAGAGTCATAAAAGCATAAACATACAAAACTTCATCCCATTTTCCCAAGTTGATGACAAAACAACATTAACTGCAGTATAATATTAAATTGTAAAAACCCATTTTCCAGCCATCATCCAATTTGTAATTTAGTCACCAGTGATCACAATAATTTTTTTTATCTTTAATCATTGGATCTCCCCCAAATTTATGCCAGTTCTTCAAAATACACCCCAAAGGGCTACAGGGAGGAATCACAGATTGGTTCGAGCCCATTTTGCCAATTGTTACCTATTACCTATACCTGGTTCTCACACTCGGCAAGGCACCCCCCTGGTACCAAGCTTCAGCATGTAAAGAACGTACCCCTGTGCGCCCTCGGCTCTGACCCCACTGGTCAGTTAAGGCACCCCTTGCTGGCATCTACAGGCAGCTTATGCACATGCGACTATTTTTTTACCTTTTTATACCTTTTCCATGAAAATAGTTAAATTTTGATACCAATCCATGGTTTCACCCCCCTTTCGCTCTATGCAAATATCTCTTTTCGGGCATTGCACCTTTGAGTCACTTGTCGCCCCGACCTTGGAGGAGATCTGGAGGTGTCCCCGATCAACAGGTCGGTGCACGCTGGAGTCTTGTCCGGTCCCATTCTCCGCTGTTGGGGCCAGCAAGACGATCCAGGCAAGGCCTTATGGCAGTCCCACCTGGGGTGCCAAAACTGTTGTCCCAAATATGGGTTCTTCCACCCAGTGTGCAGAGAGACAAAAAACACACAGAGCTGAGACACTTGTTTTTATTCCAAGTCTGCACAGAGTTGGGTGCTAGGTGGTAAGCCCACAAAGCTAGCACGCCTCAGTTAACACATGGAAAATATTTATACACTTCGAGCAACAGTTATCAGTATTTTTTAAAAGTTGGCTCCGTTACCCTTGTTCCCCTTGGTTCTCACAAGCCTTGTCTCCACTTAAAGTCACAGCATCCTTCTTTTTTCCTAGGCATGCTCAGTGAGGAAGGGGCTTTTGTGAGGAGGGGGCTTTCCCCACCCAGGGGCAGGTTTCTATTATGCTTATTATATATTAATTAGATGTTAATTAGGATAGTTCACTCAAGGTTCAGTAGCTGTGTTTCTTTTGTGATTATCTTGTTCCTTCCCTCAAGGTTGCACCTTTTTAACTGCTCACAGAGACTAAGCAATACTCCCAGCTTCATTCCTTCAACAGAAGGAGCAGCAGAGAGGAACTGTTATGAACTGAGTGCAACCCTCTATTCCCCCTGTGCCTCTCAGGATGTCTGATGTTTTGTCTTTGTTTCTCACAGTCGTGGTTTAGCCCCAGCTGGCAACTAAGCACCACGCAGCCGCTCGCTCACTCCCCCTCCCACAGTGAGACGGGGGACAGAATTGGGAAAAAAACCTCGTGGGTTGAGATAAACACGGTTTAATAGGACAGAAAGAGAGAAAGAAACAACAATAATAATACCAACAAAGGAATGTACAAGAACAAGTGATGCCCAATACAGCAATTGCTCACCACCTGGTGATTGATAGCCCGTCCCCGAGCAGTGATTTCCGCCCCCCAGCCAACTCCAGTTTATGTACTGGGCATGACGTTGTATGGTAGGGAATATCTCTTTGGCCAGTCTGGGTCAGCTGTCCCGGCTGTGTCCCCTCCCAACTTCCCGTGCACCCCTAGCCTCCTTGCTAGCAGGCCAGCACAAGAAGCTGGACTGTCCTTGACTGCTCAGCAACAACCCAAAACATCAGCACCTTATCAACAGTTTCTCATCCCAAATCCAAAACATAGCCTCACACTAGCTTCTGTGAAGAAAACCAGCTCTATCCTGGCTGAAACTGTAACCAAGGTGGTAGGGAATTAAAATATAATAGGGTTAGTGTCGTGGTTTAGGCCCAGCCAGCAACTACGCACCACGCAGCCGCTCACTCACTCCCCCACGGTGGGACGGGGGAGAGAATGGGAAGAGTAAAAGTGAGGAAACTCATGGTTTGAGATAAAGACAGTTTAATGGGTAAAGCAAAAGCTGCGCACGCAAGCAAAGCAAGACAAAGAATTTGTTCACTACTCCCCATGGGCAGGCAGGTGTTCAGCCATCTCCAGGGAAGCAGGGCTCCGTCACTCGTAATGGTTACTTGGAAAGACAGACGCCATAACTCCGAACGTCCCTCCACCCCTTCCTTCTTCTTCGTCCCAGCTTTATATACTGAGCAGGATGTTATATGGTATGGAATATCTCTTTGGCCAGCCTGGGTCAGCTGTCCTGGCTGTGTCCCTCCCAGCTTCCCGTGCACCCCCAGCCTGCTCGCTGCAGGCCAGCATAAGAAGCTGGACTGTCCTTGACTACGTAGCAACAACTGAAAACATCAGCACCTTATCAACATTTTCTCATCCCAAATCCAAAACATAGCCTCACGCTAGCTTCTATGAAGAAAATTAACTCTACCCTGGCTGAAACCAGGACAGTTAGAAAATAGATTTGTTAATTTGTAGCAAGTTGTAACTATAAGAATATTATGCACCAGCAATGCTGCTCGAGGACCCACCTAACCCTTCCCATCTTGATTTAATTATCAAGGAGTTAAGTGTAACATTGTGATCATGGTATTATTTTTTATTTTAATAGTGTGCAGTCAGAAAGAAGGAACACCTTGGTCAGTTCTACGGTCCGGTGGGTAGGTAATTATTCATTCTATCGTCTTGTCTTAAAACAAAGGACTGTGGGGTGAATGATTGCATATTGGACCGACAGCCCGTGAAGGTCTATTTAGTGTTGCCAAACTTAAGTGAACTTTGTAGGAAAGGTAATTCCGGCAGGGGGAGATCGTGACCACTGACTCAGAGACCACCCACTCAAGAAACCCTCCGACTCAAAAGATTAAGGAAGTAAAATCCCAAGAAATTATAGTGAGCATGCGTAGTTATTTACATGTTAGGTGAAGAATTTTTAACCAATCATTGTATAGAGGATAATGAATATGTATTTGTGTACCTATAAAAGAATGTTTCTTAGACTGATTGAGTGAACACGATTTGGGAGGAGCTATCCCCTGTGTTCCCAGCCCCGTGAATAAAGAATGCCTGCCTTTTAACACTACATTGGTGTTACGAGGTTTATTCCCGATTTTGGTGACAGTTTTGGAGACCCAGGTGGGACTCTGCTTGTGAATCACAGGATCCACTTGTGGGATCACAGGACCTCCAGTCGGCACTGAGGGATTCTCGGGGAGAACCTCTGATCCCCGGACCGAAGAATTCTGAGCAAGTCCCCTGGAAAGGTAATAAGGCATTCTTTAAAGGATTGAAGTAACGTGGGTTCGAGTCCCACTAGCTCGCTCGTAAGGCGCGGCGAAAGCTACGCAGAGTAGGGCTGAAAGGTACCTCTGGAAAGGGTGAGGGTACGAGACCCTCACAAGGAATGCCTGCCTATAAGACGCAGCGAAAGCCTCGCAACGTTGGGCTAGGGCCCCAGGTAAGGAGGTTGGGGGATTTCTAGCAGGCTAGAAGATCCAGAGGGACCCTCGAAGAGAGTAGGGGTCCCTCCGACTAGTGCCTGTGATAGTGCACAATCACAACCACTAGTCTTGGGAAGATGGGAACATTTCCGAGTAAAAGATCTATCCCACAAAAAACACCTTTGGGATGTATTTTAAGACACTGGAAAGATCCGGGAGGTGATCCTCTGACTCGGAAGCAATTAACTGAATATTGCAATCATTGGTGGCCAATGTATAGTGTGAAATATGTTCATCTGATTCGTGTGATGAAGTGTAATCTTCTGTACTTTTATGGATTTCTCCTGCACCATAAAAAGGGGTATTTTACAGGAGAAAGTTAAGCTACTTTGCTGGTATATCAGCTCAAACCAGTTTGACCACTGACCACATAGTATTGTGTAAAGAGAAACTTGTAAAGTGCATGCATAAAGTTTGGGGTCATCCTGGGGGCACGCCGAGGAAGATTCGAGAAGACTTTCGAAGGAGAAGAGGGCATGCGCCAAAGAAGACACGCCTATTCATGAATATGTATTAGCAGACAGGATATAAACCAAGAACAGGAACTGTACCGCGTGCGTCTTGGTGGAGCGGAGACTCCCGGCGCACCCAGCGCTGTTTGCTTGCCTCTATTCGCTTAATAAATTGTAAACTTGAATTGGAATCCTGTTTGGGACTAAATCATTTATCACAATAGGTTGGACAGTGGGGAGAAATGGCCAGAAAATGGGACATTGCAATATAACACCATCTTGCAATTAATGTTGTTTTGTAAAAAGGAGGGTAAATGGGAAGAAATGGCTTATGTTGATTTGTTCTTTACACTACAAAATCATCCAGAATGGCAGAGACAGTGTGGAATACATCTGTATGATCCCATGGTAAAGATTGTGAAAAAGGGAAAATGTGATGAGAACTCGAAAAGGGGTTGTTCTACTTATAATACTAAAGAAAATTGTTGGAAAAATGGAACTGAGGAGGAAGATATTAAATTAATGGTTGCTCCTCACCAAAGGTGGGAAAGGGGAAGAGAGGTGCAAAATTCGGAGGATGATAGTCCCCCTACTTCTCCCAAGGAAGGGGAAGCAGTGGGATTTAGCCCAATTTCAGGAAGAACACAGGGAAGGAGGGGGGAAGTAAGACTAACTTCCCTCCAAGCCCCTCTCCGAGAAGCGGTGGGGAATGATGGTTCAGTGGTGGTGAAAGTTCCTTTTTCAATTACTGATTTAAGATCATGGAAAGAGACTGCAGGTACCTATCAGGAGGATCCCGAAAGGGTGGCTAAGGTAAAATGCTTGAAATTGCTTGGGCTGTATATAACAATAGAGAAAAAGAAAAAGAGGTGAGGCAAGCCCGAAGGGGTGGAAAGCTACTAGCAGTTTTGGCAGGGAATAACAGGATAGGCAGAGGGAGAGGACGAGGAATGAATATCGGAGAGAGAAGGAAAATAAGCCCCAATTAGCAGAAGATCAATGTGCTGTTTGCAAGAAGCGTGGGCACTGGAAAAGAGAATGTCCTAAGGCAGGAGATTTAGATCCAGCTCTCCGGGCAATTAAATTAATGACTCTGGATGAAGAACTATGAAGGGGAACGGGGCAATCAACCCTAGCTGAATGTCTGGTTACATTGAAGCTAGGGAATGAAGAAATAGAGTTTCTGGAGCTACTTACTCAGTATTGAATACATGTAAAGGGAAATTTAGTCACAAATCAGTAGATGTTGTTGGTGCGACAGGGCAGAAGGAAAATTGGCCATTTTTAGAGCCATTAAAGTTTAAATTGGGAAAACAATGGGTAACTCACCAGTTTCTGTATATGCCTGAATGTCCACTGTCTTTGTTGGGACGAGATCTATTGAGTAAATTAGATGCACAAATAACTTTCAAAGATGGAGAAATCAAATTGTTAATACCAGAATCAAAAGCCATAGAGGCAAGAGTGTTTATGTTACAGGATACCTACAGGGAAGAACAGATTCCAGAAGAAGTGGAAAATGCAGTTATTCCTTTGGTCTGGGCGAGTGGAATTCCGGGACGATCTAAATTGGCAGAGCTGGTAAAGGTGATTTTAAAACCTGGAGCCAAACCAGTAAGACAAAACCAATATCCTATTAAGTGGGAGGCTCGAAAAGGATTAGAGGGGTTGATTACAAAATTTTTAGAATATGGACTATTGGTAGAGTGTGAATCAGAATATAACACTCCCATATTACCAGTAAGGAAATCCGGAGGCAAGGAATACCGATCGGTTCAGGATTTAAGAGTTTTAAATCAGATAGTCCAAGATATACACCCAGTAGTGGCTAATCCATATATTTTACTGCCTTCTTTGAAAGAGGAACATAAATGGTTTACTGCACTAGATTTAAAGGATGCCTTCTTCTGCATACCTCTAGATGTAGGCAGCCAAAACATATTTGCTTTTGAGTGGGAAAGTCTGGCCACAGGACGAAAGACCCAATTGACATGGACTGTACTTCCACAAGGATTCAAAAATAGGCCTACGATATTTGGGAATCAATTGGTCAAGGAATTAGAGATATGGAAGAGACAGGACCAAAAGGGAAGTGTTCTGCTATCAGTTTACTAAATTTCCTAGGCCAAGGAGGATATAGAGTCTCCAGAAATAAGGCCCAAATAGGAAAAGAAACAGTAATTAATTTGGGATTTGTAATATCCCAAGGACAGAGACAATTGGGAAATGAAAGAAAAGAAGCTATCTGTCAAATTCCTGAACCAAGTAGCCCGAAAGAATTGAGAACTTTTTTGGGAATGGTTGGGTGGTGTTGACTTTGGATTTTGAATTACGGACTTTATGTAAAACCATTATACAAAGCTTTAAAGGAATCCAAGGATCAGTATCTGACTTGGACACCTCAATGTCAGAAATCATTCAAAGAACTGAAAAAGGCATTAATGATGGCACCTGCTCTGGGATTACCTGATGTGACCAAACCTTTTGAGTTGTTTGCACATGAAAGGCAACATCTGGCTGTTGGAGTGCTGACACAACAGCTGGGACCCTGGAGACGACCAGTGAGGTACTTCTCTAAACAACTTGACAACGTGAGTAAAGGATGGCCAGGATGTTTACATGCTGTAGCGGCAACAGTATTGCTGATCCAAGAAGCTTGAAAATTGACCATGGGTCAAAAGATGGTGGTGTACGTACCGCATATGGTAATAACTGTTCTAGAGCAAAAGGGGGGTCACTGGCTATCCCCCAGCAGAATGCTGAAGTATCAGGTTGTCCTATTGGAACAAGATGATGTGGAATTGAAAACCACACCGATTGTTAATCCAGCAATATTTTTGTCAACAGAGAATCCAACAGGAAATTTAGAGCATGACTGTTTGTTCACTATTGAACAAGTTTATTCCAGTAGACCAGACCTGAGAGATGAACCTCTGGAAAACCCTGATCTGGAGTTATACACAGATGGAAGCAGTTTTGTACGAGAAGGAAAATGAATGGCTGGATATGCTGTCGTCACCACCTCTGAGGTATTGGAATCAAGGACACTACCTGTAAGTACCTCAGCACAGAAAGCAGAATTAGTGGCATTGAGATAGGCTCTACAAATAGCAGAAAGAAAAAGGGTGAATATTTGGACTGATTCCAAATATGCGTTTGGCGTAATCCATGCTCATGGAGCCCTCTGGAAAGAAAGAGGACTGCCGTCAACCCAAGGAACATCAATAAAGTATAAAGAAGAAATTTTACAACTCCTGGAAGATGTGCAAAAAACAAAGGAAGTGGCGGTAATGCATTGTAAAGCTCATCAATTTGGTCAGACGGCTGTAAATATAGGTAATCGATTGGCAGACAAAGCTGCAAAAGAGGCCGCAGAACAAGGTATCCTTGCACTAGTACCAGTAAAACAAACAAAATTATTAGATCTGAAACCGAAGTACAAACAATTGGATGAGCAATTAGCAAAACAATTAGAAGCATCACAAAATGCAGAGGGATCATGGGTGACATCAGAAAAACAGGTGATAGTAACCCCGCAAATTATGACAGAACTCGCAAAAGAGAAGCATGAACAAACACACTGGGGAGTAGATGCTATGGTAGCAAGTCTAAAAACATCTGTATTATGTGTAGGAATGACAGGAATAGTTAAATCAATAATAGCTAAATGTCCAATCTGCCTTAAAAATAACCCCATGAACCAAAAGAGGCCAGCTCTAGGAATGATAAAACAAGGAAATTCTTCAGGAGGTTATTGGCAAATTGATTTCTCTGAGTTACCCAGTCAGAATGGATACAGGTATTTATTAGTACTAATTGCTACATTTTCTGGATGGCCGGAGGCCTTCCCTTGCCGCACCAACAAAGCTAGAGAGGTAGTTAAAGTGTTGTTGAAGGAAATAATACCAAGATTTGGAGTGCCATTGGGAATGTCTTCTGATAGGGGACCACACTTTGTGGCAGATGTAGTTCAACAGATCAGTAAAATTTTGGGTATAAAATGGGACTTATATACCCCTTGGAGGCCACAATCGAGTGGAAAAATTGAGAGATTGTATCAAATGTTGAAAAGACAAATAAGTAAAATTTGTCAGGAAACATCTTTGAAGCGGCCACAGGCTTTACCACTAGCTCTCTTGAGAATCAGGATCCAACCAAGATGAAGAGACGGTATAAGTCCATATGAAGTCCCGTATGGTAAACCGTACCAGACTCCTTTAATCCCAGGGGATATGAAGGTAGCTGGGGAAACTGATTTGAAAGTGTATCTAATTTATTTAGGAAAAGTTCTTGGAGCACTTCGGAGATATATTGTGCTGACTAGGTCACTTGCCTTGGATACGCCTGTACATCAATATCAGCCAGGTGATCTTTAAACTTGGAACTCTGAACCACTGCAGGAAAAGTGGAGGGGACCATTCCAGGTACTGTTGACAACTTATACTGCAATCAAGGTTGGAGGAGTGGAACCGGGGATACACGACACCCGAGTGAAGAAAGTCCCGTCATGGAAGGTCATTAATAGGGATTCAGAGACAGCAAAGTTGACTTTAAAACATGTTTAAAAAATTATCATTGGAAAATATGGAAAAATGGGTTTTGATTTGGAAACTGATGATGTTGGGAGCATTGTTTGAGATGATAATAGATCAATTGGAAGGGAGAGTGAAGCAGAGCAGCTAATATACATTCCAAGGAGAACTCCAGAAGAAAATTTAATGGTAGGATTGATAAAAGAATTTGCAAATTTACAAAATGTAACCCAAATAACCGCATGTCTTCCAATTCCAAGAACAGTAGGTGAATCAATTCCGTGGGGAATCTTAACAACAAACTTGAGCTCAGTAAGCACAAGGGATGAACATTTATGCAAAGAAATAAGTAGAGGCCTCCCTGTACATGATCCCAAGGAAGCTGGACGTGTAGTCCATAATTGTGAAAATCAGACTAAGCGAGAGGCAGAGGTTGCATGGGATTCAGTGTGGTCTACGGCTATTCTATCTCAATTTCAATATATGGCTAATACTTCATGGTGTTTTGCCTGGGACGGAACAGTCTTTACAGTTTTCCCATCAGTTAATGACAGGGGAACCACATCCAGGGAAAAGGAAGACATAGTACCCTGGTGGAATTGTAAAAAGATATGTAATTGCAGTGCAGTTGATAGAGCAGTCCAAGAAGTTCCTCCCTTAGCAGCTGCATTGAAATATGGGTATTGGTACAGAGGACTCAAGAACGATTTAAATTTGACTAGTGTATATAAAATTAGAAAGGGATCAATATTTAGTTGTGGGAAATTTACAATACTGAGCCCAGGACATTTAGTTTGGGCAATGAGTGATGGAACTTGGACCACCCATTTACCGATGGACGGGAAAGTAAGACAAATCACTTTAGGAATGCCAACATTATATCCAATCTGGAAGAAAATTCCCTTTAGGGGAGATTCTGAAAATGTAAAGTTAATATGGACAAAAAGATCACAAATTGATGATGATGATTGGAATGAACCCTCGACAGGAGTGAAACTTGGATGGGCCTTAGAATCCTTATTGACTCCCTTGGCAACTTACAGGAATAGGGATTGGTTATATAAGTTGACGGGTCAAGTGAAAAGATTAGCCAAAATAACAAGGAAAGGATTTAAACAACTAAATTTACAGTTACAAGCGACTTCGAAGATGACCCTACAAAATAGGATGGCTCTAGATATGCTCTTACTAAAAGAACATGGAGTTTGTGGATACCTGAGGGATAGGATAGATCATTGTTGCATACATATCCCAAATGTTACTCAGGATGTTGAATATGAATTGGACTTATTGAGAAAAATAGAAAAGGATACTCAGGAAATACAACAAGACATGCAAGAAAATTGGTTTGATAAAATTTTCAGTGGATTGGGATGGAACTTGAGTTCTTGGGTTAAGTCCTTAATTGGTACTGTCTTATTATTATTAATAATATCTTTGGGAATATTATTCATTTATCATTGTTTGAAAAAGGAATTTACAAAAAGAGGTACCATTGATCGCAGAATTACACTTGCATTGACTACAAAACACCAACATTTAAATGGACTAACTAATAATGCTCCTACCATCATAGAATAAAGTGATTGAATGTTAATAAGGAAATTAATTTGTAATGGGAGTATTGAAAAGAAATTATTTCAAAACTTCCAAAGGGGGGAAATGTAACCAAGGTGATGGGGGAAGCAAACGATAATTAGAAAATAGGTTAGCAATAAGTTGTAAAAGACGTAACTATAGGAATAGGTTACGCATCAATGTTATGCACCAGCAATGCTGCTCGAGAACCCACCTAACCCTTCCCATCTTGATTTAATTATCAAGGAGTTAAGTGTAACATTGTGATCATGGTATTATGTTTTATTTTAATAGTGAGCAGTCAGAAAGAAGGAACACCTTGGTCAGTTCTATGGTCCGGTGGGTAGGTAATTATTCATTCTATCGTCTTGTCTTAAAACAAAGGACTGTGGGGTGAATGATTGCATATTGGACCGACAGCCCGTGAAGGTCTATTTAGTGTTGCCAAGCTTAAGTGAACTTAGAAGGAAAGGTAATTCCGGCAGGGGGAGATCGCGACCACCGACTCAGAGACCACCCACTCAAGAAACCCTCCGACTCAAAAGATTAAGGAAGTAAAATCTCAAGAAATTGTAGTGAGCATGTGTAGTCATTTACATGTTAGGTGAAGAATTTTTAACCAATCACTGTATGGAAACCTGATGAATATGTATTAATCTTGTAATCATATGCCTATAAATGTTTGACTTTTGAACTGATCGAGCAAACACGATTGTGGAGGAACTATCCCCCGTGTTCCCAGCGCTGAAAATAAAGAATGCCTGCCTTTTAACACTACATTGGTGTTACGAGGTTTATTCCCGATTTCGGTGACACTCTGAATAACAATTAAAGTGTAGAAAATTCTTAATTCAGCTTACTTGCAGCTAAAAGCTGTGGTCTAGCTTAAAACAAATTTCAATGCAAGTGCCATTACACTAGTATTTTTATCTCATTTTTGTTAGCCATAAGAAAATGGCTTTGCAATGAAAGCATCTAACAATAATAACCACTATTATCTATACTCAATCCTCACATAGACCTCTGAAGCTGAATACTAAAGCCTACTTGTTATTTATTCCCCAGTTGGAAAAAGTTTATTTTTAAGGGCTAGCTTATATTGGGGGTTGGTTTGGGGTGGGTTGGGGTGGTAGTGGGTTTCTTATTATTGAAACAAAGATCTAAAACAATTATAAGGTCAATTTTGCAATATATATACCTTTTGGAAGGTTATTGATCAGGTGATTAGTTTAACTTTTATATAGATTTCTTTAGCCTAATAACTGTGTGATTATGTTTAACGGCCTACTCTCAGTCCTTAGGCTGTATTTGCCTCCGCTAACATTGTAACTATGTGTAAACGGTTAATCACGAGGAAAGCAGGCCTCATGAAAATTAAAACAAAGAAGAGTTAAGAGCAAGGACTGGGAGATTAAAGAGAACAGAGAAGATATCTTAACCTTGAGCACAGGGACAGACTGGCAGGACTGCTCTAACAAGGATGATAAGAAGGAACCGCTTGGCTGGACAACAGAAGGGACAAACATCCAAGGAGAAGAAATTATCCTCAGGAGACGCGTGACCATAAAAGGGAAAAAGGAGTAGGGGGCTAACTCCCCAAACGACCACCGACGACCACCCGAGACCCCCGCGCATGCGTAGTGTAGTTTTGCAACGCCAGCATTACGTAAATGTAATAGATAAGCAAGGAGGCGGAGGTTTCTTGGAAAATGTGTGAATATTCATGTCTTTAATGTATATAAAGGATGAACTTTTGTTTCAGCGCACGCATGTTAGGAGGAGATATCCCCCATGTGTCCAGCGCTGCAGTAAAGATGTCTGCTTAATAACACTTCGATGTTATTGAGTTTAAATTTCTTTAACTTTTTTTGAATCATTATAATATATCAGTGCTGTGTTATTTCAGTATTAGATTCTGTGAAGTCAGCTATGAGTGTTCAATCCCAAACATATCCATTACTGTAGGCAACATTATATTAAGCTCCAGATGGGAAACAGTCTGAAAACCCTTATTCTCATCTGCTTTATTTAGTATACCCAACACACAAGAATTTTTAGCAACATGCATTAAGAAAAAACCCACCACATTTAAGCTTAGCTATAGGCTATATTAAATTCTTATGTACTCCACTCCTGACAGTGTCAACAGCAAGGATAATATTGATACATTTATACACTTTCTGGAGGGTTATTGATTACATGATTAGTTTAACTTTTGTACAGCTTTCTTTAGGCTAATAACTGTGTGATTATGTTTAACAACCCACTCTCATAGTCCTTAGGCTATATTTGCCTCAAGGCTAACATTTCAGCTATGTGTAAATAGTTAATCACAGGAAATGCATGTGTGTAGAGCCAAGAGGCCTCATGAAATTAAAACAAAGAACAGTTAAGAGCAAGGGCTGAGAGATTAAAGAGAACAGAGAAGATGTCTTAACATCGAGAATAGAAACATCCTAGCAGGAGTGCTCAAACAAGGATGATGAGAAGGAATCGCTTGGCTGGACAACAGAAGGGGCAAACATCCAAGGAGAAGAAACTATCCTCAGGAGACCCGTGACCATAAAAGGGAAAAAGGAGTAGGGGGCTAACTCCCCAAACGACCACCAACGACCACCTGAGACTCCCACGCATGGGTAGTGTAGTTTTGCAACGACAGCTTTATGTAAATGTAGTAGATAAGCAGGGAGGCGGAGATTTCTCAGAAAATGTGTGAATATTCGTGTCTTTAATGTATATAAAGGATGAACTTTTGTTTCAGGGCACCTTTGTATGCCTTTGGCACTGCCATCAGCCATGAGAATTACCAGCAGATAGTAAACTAGCTGTAAGTGCCCCGAGCAGTGGAATTATTACTTAGACTAATTGGCTGAATTAGGTGGCACAGCTGGCAAGTGATCTGAGGACATACACATGAACCTCTATGACTAGCCTCCATGTGGGAATCTAAAGGAAGTGATTGAGTTTAAAGAAAAATCTTAACATATTTAATTCTAAAAGGACCAGCAAACAGCAGAAGGCAAGTTCAGACTGATGGGTGTTCCTTGGCTCCTTCCCCCCCATCACCAAAACATTCTCTTCTAGCAAAGGTAAATCATCAGAAAGGACCCCCAATTTCCCTATTTTAAACTGTGTATATTGCGTCAATTTGTCACAACACGCATCATAAGAACCTTATGCTTATAATCCTTCTCTCTCCCACACAAACGTTGCCAATGCGGTTTTACTCTCATGATGAAACAGCACAATCTTTTATACCTTGAAATATTGGAAGAAAAATATCAACCATCCTCTGCAGCTCAAATCCCCTTTCTTCTGCTCTTGCTTTCTTGCAGGCTGCCAGTTTAGCCCAGTTTTTGACTATGGTGCAGACTGCAGAGAAATGCTAGTGGTACCTTCCCCATCCTGTCAGGGGAGCTTTCAACAGACTTCTGCCAAGAAACCGTGTGGGATACCGATATAAGCCTTCACAAACACATCCACCTCCAGCAACACCATCAAACCTTTTCTGTTTCGCGGCCACTGTAGAACTGCCAGTACTTCTTTTTCTAGGCTCCCCGATTGTCTTGCTCCCATCTTGAAGTCCAACTAATCAAGATGAGCTTCAAAAAGCCCCAAACAGCCCAAGTGGGCCACGTTGTCACCCCAAGAACCCAACAGATGGGATGGGCGGGGGAAGAGAGGCACGGGCGCCACACCCCCTGCAATGACCACGTGCCTGGAGCACCATAGGACAGCAGCACCGCCATAGGGGAGAAAGTTATTGCCTGCCAGGAGGTGCTTGGTGGGAGGCGGGCCCCAGCTCCACCCCACACAAGCAGTCCACAGTTACCTGCACAAATAGTCCAAAACACTTCTAGGGATCTGTTGTGGTTTAACCCCAGCCAGCAACTAAGCACCACGCAGCTGCTCGCTCACTCCCCCACGGTGGGACAGGGGAGAGAATCGGAAGAGTAAAAGTGAGAAAACTCATGGAAAGTGAGAAAACTTATGGTTTGAGATAAAGACAGTTTAATAATTAAAGCAAAAGCCGCACACACAAGCAAAGCAAGACAAGGAATTCATTCACTACTTCCCATCAGCAGGCAGGCGTTCAGCCATCTGCAGGAAAGCAGAGCTCCATCACACGTAACAGCTACTAAGACAAATGCCATAATTCCGAACGTCCCTCCACCCCTTCCTTCTCTTCATCCCAGCTTTATATACCAAGCATGATGTCATATGGTAGGGAATATCTCTTTGGCCAGCCTGGGTCAGCTGTCTGGGCTGTGTCTCCTCCCAGCTTCCTGTGCATCCCCAGCCTTCTCGCTGGCAGGCCAGCATGAAAAGCCGGTCAGCACATTATCAACATTTTCTCATCCCAAATCCAAAACATAGCCTCACACTAAACTCTATGAAGAAAATTAAGTCCATCCCAGCTGAAACCAGGACAGGATCTCAGCCTGCTTAGTCTCCATGAAAAAAAGCAGCTCACCCCAACACAGTAAAGCATAAACCACAATGCAACAACAGAGACAGGACTACTTAATGCCTACCCAGAAGAGAGAGCACCGGGACTAAAACAAAGTGACAATGTGGCTTGAAAAGTTGAACCAATGAGCTAAAGATTTATTGGGGGAAAGGAACCAATCGGGCGAACTGTGGGAACGGCAGGGCAGCAAGTCCCTGCATTCTGGATGAACAAAGAAGAGTAATAAATAACTTGGATCTAAGACCAGTATAGCAGGATGTTCCTAAAGTGCATAGGGAGTGGATGAGAGGCGAGGACGGAACACCATCCAAGGAAAGAATGTAAACAGACCAGATAGGAAAGCCATCTGGCAGGTGAATGTGATCGTGTGTGTGAGAAACAATGCACAAGGAACATCCTGCCCTACTGCATAGTCCAGATCCGTATTTGTATCTTATAAATGGAAAGGCAGAAGGAAAATAAAGCACTGAGTCCTGATCAGAGCTGGAGGTTGAGTGTGATCATTAACCGCAGCAAACCGAGGAGTGAGTCAATAGATTATGCTGTGAGCATAAGGCGTCATCAGCACGTATGTGCGGGGACAACCACCTGACGGAGTGGTTAGGCCCTGTAGGTGTAGTGATTTCATCTGCTGTGCTGTTATCACAGCTCCCCTGGCACAACCAATTATCCCCAAGTCACATAATCTTCTACTTCCAACAGTATCCAGTGGAACACGAGGCTGGCAGGGCAGGGGTCCCACACTCTGTGACGGGCTGCGTAACGGCTGCCTCCCGCCTCCCCCTGGCTTGTTTTTCAGCTTCCTGCCAGCCATCTGGGATTCCTAGTGCTTTGGTGTCTTGGCTGTTTATCGAACACATATGATATATATATGTTACTTTTCCAGGTTAAGTAAGGTGGCCCATCCACTTAGGTAAGGATGGTAAATTATCCTCGGTGGGTAAGATGACACATCATGATACCGAGACCCTTTTAGTCCCTGCCTACTGTCACTCCTAACCTCTCATCATCATTCCTTCCTTCCTCCTTGGGGTCATGACTCCTGCAAAAAAAAAAATTTATTAACAGTCCGATTAAGTTTATATAATAGTTTGAGTGTGGAAATATACATACAGTGTCCATAGAAGTAAATAAAGCTCATCTAGAAAAGATGAGAAAAACAGAAAAGCCGAAAAACACACTGAGTTGAGATATTTGTCTTTATCGCCAGTCTGCAGAGTGGGGCGCTAGGCAATAAATCACAAATCCAGCACACCGTTAGCTCAAACAGCATCAGTTTATATACAGAACAAATAAAGAAATGACATATGGTTGGTTACATGATTTTACATCACAGAAATCTTTGTACTGAATTAAGGAATGAAATTAAATATGGCTTAAAGGTTTGTTTGACACAACCAGGCCACTCCTAGCATAAGTATGAGTTAGCAAATACTGTGAGTTCTTGTTTTAACTAACTTGACAGGGGCCTACCCCTCTGCAGGGGTATGATATATACTGAGACAGCTGCCTTTAGGCATGTATGCCTTACTGTCTAGGAAACCACAAAACTAATTACAATAGACAGAATAGAGCACTAACATTTTGTAACCAGACTGCTTGCTTAACAGAGATTAACCTCAGAATGTAGGGAATGTTTGTTAAAATTGCTATATAAGCTGACTGAAATTCTACCTCGGCGGAGGTGCATTTTGTAGGGTGCGGACCCTATGCTCTCCCCGCGAGCGAAAATAAAGGTGCTTTGGCTTACAGTCTGTCTGTGAGTTGGTTCCTTTGAATCATTCTGGCGAGTCAGCCTGGAGACCCTCTGTTTGGCTGCAAGACCCTTGGGACTGGGGACCCTCCAAGGGTGCCCCGGAGTCCTTACTCTGTGGAGGCTCCACGGGCCCCTGGATCACTGCGGGAGCAGACAAGTCCCTGGAAGAAGGTAAGCCGAATAAAAGTGCCTTTCCCTGGTAATATTGTTCTTTAAGGTTTGTAAAGTACCTAACATTGTATAAAATCTGTAAGTCATACATGCAGGAGGTACAGGACTAGGATTGTGGGTTCAAGTCCCACCTTAGTTACCGAAAGTGAGAGATATCCCAAGATTGTGGGTTCAAGTCCCACCTTGGGTCAGATTTTACTGATATATTGACTTATGTGGCTTGAATTTGGATTAGGAGCTATAATTGCGATTGGGATAAGTCTTGTTATTTACTATTTATGGCAGTGCTTTAAACCTATTCCATCTGTCCCTTGTATTTGCTAAATGAGTAAATATTGGGGTATGTCTTTTGAATATTTTTGGATGACCATTGTGGGAGTAAGTGCTTCCTTTGGTCTATTTTTTGGAATAATTATAATATGTGCCTGTTATGGTTTATATCTCACATTGGTAACCGGAAAAAGTGGTGTAAAGCTCAATACCGGATTCCCATTCAAATTCAGGAGTGGGAACCATCCTGGGAATTATACTCGGAAAACAGTTGGTATCCTCTGGATACTCACCCCAGGGATAAAGTTCATATCATTTAGACGCTATCTTGGTATTGTGTGAAAATTGTGTGAATGTGTAAATGAACGAGACGTGTTACTAACACGAAGCGAGTGAGGAATCTTGAGCTGCAGTTCCACTATCCCGCGAGGGACGTGGTCAGCAACAGACGAAATTAATGGCGTGAAAGGCCTGAGAAATACAGACACGCCTGAGACGTCCAGCAGTACGAAGCGAGTGTGGAGCTCTACTCTGTGATTCCATTTCTCGGTGACGAGAGTGGCCAGAGCCGAGCAAAGCATGTGACAATAACAATGGGAAATAAGCTGGGGAAAGAGCAAATAAAACGTAGCCCCTTAGGATGCATTCTAGCACACTGGAGAGACATTGGGGGACCCCTGGGAGGGAATGTGGACAAAAAGACCCTCATTAAATACTGCACACAATGGTGGTCACTGTACAAATTAGACAATGGAGAGAAATGGCCACCGAATGGGACCCTAAATTATAATACCCTTTTACAACTCATGTTATTTCTAAGAAGATTAAGGAAAACCGGAGAATCAATCCCCAGGGAATCCTCTGGTTATAATGAAGCTGAGGAATGGATCACATGACCTTGAATTTTTGGTGCATACTGGAGCAACCTTTTCTGTGTTAAATATGCAGTTGGAAGAAATAGACCCAGGACGATCTATAAACATGGTTGGGGCAACAGGTCAACGACAGAAGGTATCATTCATGAAGCCACTATCCTTTAAATTGGGCAAATCAATAGGGATGCATCAATTTTTGTACATGCCCCAAGCACCCAAATCTCTCATTGGGAGGGATTTATTAGAAAAACTACAAGCGGAAATTAAATACACCCCTGAGGGGATACAATTAAAAGTAAATGAGAAAGAACTAATTGAAATCTTGAGTTTAGCTTTACTTACAGATAAAGGACCAAAAGAAATCCCAGATGAAATCCTGAATCAGGTATATCCTGGAGTCTGGGCAGATGGAACCCCCGGGAGAGCAAAGACAGCGCAACCGGTAACTGTTAAATTGAAACCCGGAGTACGGCCAGTAAGAATGAAACAGTACCCTCTCAAATTAAAGGATCACAAGGGAATTAAAACAGTGATCGATAATTTTTTGAAATTCAGGTTACTGAAAGAATGTGAATCAGAATATAACACTCCCATATTACCAATACAAAAGCCCGATGGTAAAAGCTATAGATTGGTACAAGACCTCAGAGTTATCAATAAATTAGTGGAAGATCTCCACCCTGTGGTGGCCAACCCGTATACAATATTAACCAGACTTAAAGAGGAATATGCGTGGTTTACTGTTTTAGATTTGAAAGATGCCTTCTTCTGCCTACCCTTAGACCCTGACAGCCAGAAACTGTTTGCCTTCAAGTGGGAGAATCCTGAAACAGGTAGGAAGTCGCAACTAACCTGGATGGTGCTCCCACAAGGATTCAAGAACAGCCCTACCATTTTTGGGAACCAATTGGCCAAAGACCTTGAAGGATGGATGGCTCCCCCAGGAGAAGGGATTCTTCTACAATATGTAGATGACCTGATGATAGCAACAAGCACCAAGGACTCTTGTTCATCATGGACAGTAAGCCTTTTAAACTTTTTGGGACTAAATGGGTATAAGGTATCAAAACAAAAGGCACAGATTTTGCAACAAGAAGTAACATATCTCGGGTATGAGATATTGGAAGGACAACGCAAACTAGGGATAGAAAGGAAAAAGGCCATCTATAATACCCCCTACCATACACTACCAAGGAACTTTTAGAACTTTCCTGGGAATGACGGGCTGGTGTCCGCTGTGGATACTTAATTACGGCATCTTAGTCAAACCCCTCTATCAGATGATAAAGGGCAATCCAAAAACTCTGACATGGACCAAGGAAAGTAAGCGAGCTTTTCAAGCCTTGAAGGAAGAACTAGTACGGGCCCCAGCTCTGGGCCTGCCCGACATCTCGAAGCCGTTCTTGCTTTTCTCACATGAGAAGCAGGGGATAGCTTTGGGAGTGTTGGCACAAAACATTGGCCCCTATAGAAGAGCTGTGGCTTACTTCTCAAAACAGATGGATGAAGTAAGTAAAGGATGGCCAAGCTGTTTAAGGGCAGTATCAGCTGTGGTTATCAACATTCAAGAAGCTTGAAAATTTACCTTGGGCCAGAAAATAACTGTGTGTGTATCATCTCATACAGTATCCGTTGTACCGGAACAAAAAGGGAGTCACTGGTTATCTCCCTCAAGGTTCCTCAAATACCAGGCCATCCTAATGGAACGGGATGATGTGGAGATCCTCAATACTAACCTAATCAATCCTGCAGTGTTTCTGTCATCAGGCCAAGAGGATTCAGAAACCCTCCACCACAACTGTCTGGAAGTTATTGAAAGCACATATTCTAGCAGGCCTGACTTGAAAGAGGAACCTATCCCAGATGCTGAAACCTGGTATACAGATGGTAGCAGTTTTGTGAAGAATGGAGAACGTAAGTCTGGATAAGCAATAACCACGCTTGACTCTGTCATAGAATCAAAGCCATTACCGCCTGGGACTTCAGCTCAAAAAGCAGAGATTATCACACTCATCAGAGCATTGCAGAAAGCTCAAGGAAAACAAATCAACATATGGACAGATTCCAAGTATGCCTTCGGAGTAGTGCATGCTCATGGGGCAGTATGGAAAGAAAGAGGATTACTAACCTCCCAAGGCAAGCAGATTAAACATTCTAAGGAGATCTTAGAGCTATTAGAGGCCATCAAGTTACCCCAAGAAGTAGCCATAATGCATTGCAAGGGACACCAGAAAGGAGAAACAGAACAAGAAAGGGGAAACAGGTTGGCTGATCAGGAGGCAAAAAGGGTGGCAGAACAAGGACAAGGTACAGTAACCATACAACCCCTCATCCCTGAAGGTAAGATCGAATTTGACTCTAAAAATTCATATTCTAAGAAAGACCAGAACTGATTCAAGATTTGCATGCCACCTTAAGGGGTAAAAATTATGTAACCCCTCAAGGACAGATAGTAATACCTGAGAAGGCTTTATGGCAGGCAGTGGTAAAGGAACATGGGAAAACACATTGGGGAGGAGATGCTCTATACACATATCTCCGGAAAGGGATAATAGGTAGAAACCTCTATAGTACAGTCAAACAAGTTACTCAAAAGTGTGCGGTCTGCCTCCAAAATAATCCTCAGACAACTCATAAAGTGGAATTCAGGGCGATAGAGGAAATTATCCTGGACAACAGTGGCAAATCTATTTTTCCAAACTCCTAAGAAAAAGGGGGTATCGGTACCTCTTGGTCCTAACAGATACCTTCTCTGGGTGGCCTGAAGCCTTCCCAACAAGGACCAATAAAGCCAGAGAAGTGGTTAAAGTATTACTTGATGAAATAATACCTAGGTTTGGGGTACCTACTGACATGTCCTCAGATAGAGGCTCTCATTTTATAGCCGATGTGGTGCAAGGAGTAAGGTGCTACAGATTAACTGACATCTTCACACTCCTTATAGGCCACAAGCTAGTGGACAAGTAGAAAAAATTAATAATTTACTTAACAAATTGTTAAAATTGGACAGGAGGCAAATTTACAATGGCTTCAAGCATTACCTTTGGCTTTATTGAGAATCAGAGTAAAACCTAAAAGTAAAGAGAAACTGAGCCCCTTTGAAATGTTGTATGGGAGACCCTATGGACTCACATACAGAGGGGAAGATACGAACCAACTGTGAGAGAGTTATGTTCAGAACTACATAACAGCATTATCTAAACAATTGTCTCAAATTAATAAGTATGTAATAAGCACTCGGTCAAGGGGATTAGGTGGCCCTTTACATGATAAGGACTACAAGGAAATGTCTCTACTGCCATTCAATGTGTACAGACCCAGCTCTGGATACAATCTGTGGTTTCTGATATAATCAGGGAAGGAATGTCAGGAAATTTACCACAAGAGATTAGAGAAATTATCGCTAAAAACAACACTACCACCCCATTCGAATTAAAACATTAGGCTTGGTGGCAACTAGTTAATTTCACCTATGATTACACAAAGGAACAAATTGAAGCCTATGTATTCACTATTCAGAAGGCAGAAGTGTGGGATATTTTTCCTATTTTAGCATTAGGGGCAATCCATCAAGATGTAGTAGTCAGACCAATAGGACACAATGTTTGGGAAAAATATAGCAATAATACAGGGAAATGGTAGACTATTAGTACTGAAGCCTGCATCCCAAAGGAACAATTAGGGTATGTATGTGAAAATGCAGTAAATGAAAACGAAGATCTGTGCTTAGACACAGAAGATAGTACATGTACTTTTGAAATGCTTCCCTCGGGACATGCTCAATCAAAGGTATATTATGTAGGAAAAGGGTATGCGTGTATAAGGACTAGTTGTGCTAATGTTAGTAATGATACTTGTGAAGAAGAAACAAATGGAACTATCTTTTGTGTTTGCAATTTTACCAAAATACAAGGTTGTGATTTTAACTGTTCTGTTCCTATAACCACCTCTCAGTTGATATCTGACAATTATATGTTGTACGATGATGTACCCAAACTACAGATCAGAATGGACATTAATATCCTTAGGAAAATGCTTTCCCACCCAGATATTGGACCATTGTTAAAGAAGGTGAAAGAAACTTCTAGACAAACATTATGGCAAGTCCA
Organism: Phaethon aethereus; assembly: GCF_964289735.1. NCBI lineage: Eukaryota > Metazoa > Chordata > Aves > Phaethontiformes > Phaethontidae > Phaethon > Phaethon aethereus. The sequence continues at coordinate 36,142,435 of NC_138581.1, read as the reverse complement.
GCACGATACTCTGGAAATAAAGAATATCATCACAACCATTGAGAAAACAGGAGAACATCATTGGTGGGACATTTTTCTAAATACATCATTAACATCTCCGACTGCTGCACAGTTATTCAGCTTCCTGGTGCATCCTGTACTACTGCTGATCTTTGTAGCCCTATTGTTGACTATTATCAACCTTTAGATGTGGTGGAAAATACGGACTGTTGCTCAACAAGTACATATATTATGGACTGCAAACAAGGTTTTGCAAAAGAATTTGCAATAGCTTAAAGAAAAGGGGGGGATTGAATTAAGGAATGAAATTAAATATGGCTTAAAGGTTTGTTTGATACAACCAGGCCACTTCTAGCATAAGTATGAGTTAGCAAATACTGTGAGTTCTTGTTTTAACCAGATGTTCTAACTTGACAGGGGCCTACCCCTCTGCAGGGGTATGATATATACTGAGACAGCTGCCTTTAGGCATGTATGCCTTACTGTCTAGGAAACCACAAAACTAATTACAATAGACAGAATAGAGCACTAACATTTTGTAACCAGACTGCTTGCTTAACAGAGATTAACCTCAGGATGTATGGAATGTTTGTTAAAATTGCTATATAAGCTGACTGAAATTCTACCTCGGCGGAGGTGCATTTTGTAGGGTGCGGACCCTATGCTTTCCCCGCAAGCGAAAATAAAGGTGCTTTGGCTTACAGTCTGTCTGTGAGTCGGTTCCTTTGAATCAGTACGCATGCTCCATCAATTACTTTATTCACTATACTATTACTTAATTCATTATACTAAGGTGGTCCTACATTTACATTTAAAATCTCTTCCTAGAGGTGTGTTTTTAAGTACAAAAATCCCCATAGGTTATGTAGCAGACACCTTGTAGTTTTGATCTTTGTCAAAATCTGTCTCTGGTTTATGTAAAGAACCTATAACGAGGCATTATCTACAAGGGTTGACAGAATTTTACTGTCTTTAGATACTGCTCTTAATTACTGTGTCTTGTTTCTGGTTATTTTAACCTCCGACGTCATTCTGTCCTTTAATCTTAGGGGCCTTTGTCGTGGTTTAGCCCCAGCCGGCAACTAAGCACCACGCAGCCGCTCACTCACTCCCCCATGGTGGGACAGGGGAGAGAATCAGGAGAGTAAAAGTGAGGAAATTCATGGTTTAAGATAAAGACAGTTTAATAAGTAAAGCAAAAGCCACGCATGCAAGCAAAGCAAAACAAGGAATCCATTCACCACTTCCCATGGGCAGGCAGGTGTTCAGCCATCTCCAGGGAAGCAGGGCTCCATCACGCATAATGGTTTCTTGGGAAGACAGATGCCATAACTCCAAACGTCCCTCCACCCCTTCCGTCTTCTTCCCCCCAGCTTTATATACTGAGCATGACGTCATTTGGTAGGGAATATCTCTTTGGCCAGGCTGGGTCAGCCGTCCTGGCTGTGTCCCCTCCCAGCTTCCCGTGCATCCCCAGCCTTCTTGCTAGCAGGCCAGCACAAGAAGCTGGACTGTCCTTGACTGCTTAGCAACAGCTCAAAACATCAGCACATTATCAACAGTTTCTCATCCCAAATCCAAAACATAGCCTCACACTAGCTTCTGTGAAGAAAATTAACTCTACCCTGGCTGAAACCAGGACACCTTCCATTCTTGTTATCCTGGTTTCAGACCAGTTCATTATATGCTTAAAAGTTTTTACCTGTAAGTTTTGGGGTTTTTTTACTCTATCCTTCTAACATCAAGGTGAGCCACTTTTTTTAGGGAATTCAAGAGTCCCAGTTCAGATAGGAACCTGTAATTGCCATCGTACAACTTCCCATGTGCACCAATAGGAAATCCCATAAAGTTTATATTGTTTGCATTTGTCACCTCTCGTTCCTGTTCGTAAGGTGTTGGTACTTGTGAAAGGCAAGATGCTAACTGCAATATGACTTGCTTACAAGAAGGAACACTATGTGAGACTATGAGCTTTTACTTCAGGGTTGATGTGACCTGAAGACCCAACCTAAGCCAGCTCTTACCCATCTGAGAACATCCCATACAGATAGTAAAACAATAAGAGATTTACCTTTCAAAAAAACCAGGCATATAACCATGGCCAGAACAGCAATAGACCAGAATCCAGTATAAAACTACTCCACCTGCATGGGACATTGGTTTAGAGCAATGAAGATGAACATGCCACTGACCATACACCCACACCACCTGCATGGGACAAGTACATACTGATTATGTGAGCAATAGTAACTGATTAGCCCACCCCTTAACATAAGTAATTTGATTGGTCTACACAACTGTATAGTAACATATATAAACCCTGCTTTCCTTTATATCAGGGTCCTTCATGCATTAGGCTGGGGCACTACCATATGCATAGCTAATATGAGAGAATAAATTCCCTTGGTAATTCTATGCTAAGTGTCCTTGTCTCCCTCCTTGGCCAGCGAAGAACTGACTTTTACATACCGTCTCACTTTCTCAGCTGCTGCATCAGCAAGTGATGGTGGTTTACTTTCCACATTAAGTGGTCTATTTCCTCGGTGAGTTCCACAGTTGTACATAAAGAAGTAAACTTGTTTTAAATCTGGCTTTGCTTCATCCTTCTCATACACATATGAAATTCCCTTTGGATTGGGGGGGTGACATAGACACTTTACAGTACACAGGCTTTGAACAGAAAACACAAAGCCTCTAGTATTGCATTTCTGTTAATTCACAGAATCACAGAATCACAGAATTGCGGGAGAAGGATGGACTTCACAACTCTATGAGAGTTATATTCCGAAGCCGTTTATTGTCTTGTCTGACTCCAATATATATCATAATTTTCGCTTAGTCACTGCGCACACACTCATGATTGGTTACAACTTGTTACACACACTATTGCAATTGGCTATATACAAAATATCACGCGCTGTCCACGCGCCCCTCACACAGTCAGGATTGTTGCTTGCAGGTGTTCCTGTTTTCCTCGCTTCTTCTTAGTTGTTTATCACAGCTCCTTCTCCTCAAGGCCGAGCCGTGCAGATATCCAGCTGTTTACCATCTTCTCAGTGCCACAGCTCCTTCTCCTTAAGGTCGAGCCATGCAGATCAACGCCACAGCTCCTTCTCCTTAAGGTCGAGCCATGCAGGGTGATCCCAACACAGAATCACTAGTTTGGAAAGGACCTTCAAGATCATCAAGTCCAACCATTAATCCAGTGCCACCATGTCCCCTAAACCATGTCCTGAAGCGCCACATCCACACGTTTTTTGAACACTTCCAGAGATGGCGACTCCACCACCTCCCTGGGCAGCCGGTTCCAATGCCTGACCACCCTCTCAGTGAAGAAATTTTTCCTAATATCCAATCTAAACCGCCCCTGGCGCAACTTGAGGCCATTTCCTCTTGTCCTGTCACTAGTTACTTGGGAGAAGAGACCAACACCCTCATCGCCACAACCCCCTTTCAGGTAGTTGTAGAGAGCGATAAGGTCTCCCCTCAGCCTCCTCTTCTCCAGACTAAACCACCCCAGTTCCCTCAGCCGCTCCTCATAAGACTTGTGCTCCAGCCCCCTCACCAGCTTCGTTGCCCTTCTCTGGACACGCTCCAGCACCTCAACATCCTTCTTGTAGTGAGGGGCCCAAAACTGAACACAGTATTCAAGGTGCGGCCTCACCAGTGCCGAGTACAGGGGCACGATCACTTCCCTACTCCTGCTGGCCACACTATTTCTGATACAGGCCAGGACGCTGTTGGCCTTCTTGGCCACCTGGGCACACTGCCGGCTCATGTTCAGCCGGCTGTCAACCAGCACCCCCAGGTCCCTTTCCGCCGGGCTGCTCTCTAGCCACTCCTCCCCAAGCCTATAGCATTGCATGGGGTTGTTGTGGCCAAAGTGCAGGACCCTGCACTTGGCCTTATTAAACCTCATACAGTTGACCTCCGCCCATCGATCCAGCCTGTCCAGATCCCTCTGCAGAGCCCTCCTACCCTCCAGCAGATCAACACTCCCACCCAACTTGGTGTCATCTGCAAACTTACTGAGGGAGCACTCAATGCCCTCATCCAGATCATCGATAAAGATATTGAACAAGACCGGCCCCAGAACCGAGCCCTGGGGAACACCGCTTGTGACCGGCCGCCAGCTGGATTTAACGCCGTTCACCACAACTCTCTGGGCTCGGCCATCCAGCCAGTTCCTCACCCAGCGAAGAGTAAACCTGTCTAAGCCACGAGCCGCCAGTTTCTCCAGGAGAATGCTGTGGGAGACGCTGTCAAAGGCTTTACTAAAGTCCAGGTAGACAACATCCACAGCCTTTCCCTCATCCACTAGGCGGGTCACCTGGTCATAGAAGGAGATCAGGTTGGTCAAGCAGGACCTGCCTTTCATGAACCCGTGCTGGCTGGGCCTGATCCTTTGGTTGTCCTGCACATGCCCTGTGAGCACTCTCAAGACCAACCGCTCCATGATCTTCCCCGGTACAGAGGTCAGGCTGACAGGCCTGTAGTTCCCAGGATCCTCCTTCCGGCCTTTCTTGTAGACGGGCGTCACATTGTCAAGCCTCCAGTCTTCTGGGACCTCCCCTGTTAACCAGGACTGCTGATAAATGATGGAGAGTGGCTTGGCAAGCTCCTCCACCAGCTCTCTCAGTACTCTCGGGTGGATCCCATCAGGCCCCATAGACTTGTGGGTGTCCAGGTGGTTTAGCATGTCCTTGACTGCTTCCTCCTGGATTATGAGGAGTACATTGTGCTCTCCATCCCCATCTTCCAGCTCAGGGGGCTGAATACCCTGTGGATACCTGGACTGGCTATTAAAGACTGAGGCAAAGAAGGCATTAAGTACCTCAGCCTTGTCCTCGTCCTTGGAGACAATGTTCCCTGCCATATCCAGTAGGGGATGGAGATTCTCCTTGCCTCTCTTTTTGTTGTTAATATATTTGTAAAAACATTTTTTATTATCCTTTACGACTGTGGCCAGACTGAGCTCTAGCTGGGCTTTTGCCTTTCTAATTTTGTCCCTGCTTGACCTAACGAGATCTTTGTACTCTTCATGAGTTGCCTGCCCCTTCTTCCAGAGGTGATAAACTCTCCTCTTTTCCCTGAGTCCCAGCAAAATCTCCCTGTTCAGCCAGGCCGGTCGCCTTCCCCACCAGCTCTTCTTACGGCACATGGGGACCGCCTGCTCCCGCACCTTTAAGATTTCCTTCTTGAAGACTGTCCAACCTTCCTGGACCCCTTTGTCCTTCAGGACTGTCTCCCAAGGGACTCTCTCAACCAGTGACCTGAACAGGCCAAAGTCTGCCCTCCAGAAGTCCATGATAGCAGTTTCGCTGACCCCTCTCCTTACTTCCCTCACAACCGAGAATTCTATCATGTCATGGTCGCTAAGCCCAAGACGGCCTCCGACCACCACATCTCTCACCAGTCCTTCTCTGTTTGTAAACAGCAGGTCCAGCAAGGCACCTCCCCTGGTGGGCTCACTCACCAGCTGTGTCAGGAAGTTATCCTCCACACACTCCAGGAACCTCCCAGATTGTTTCCTCTCTGCTGTGTTATACTTCCAGCAGATGTCCAGTAGGTTGAAGTCCCCCGCAAGAACAAGGGCCAGCGAATGCGAGACCTCCGCCAGTCGCTTATAGAATGTCTCATCTGTCTCTTCATCCTGGTTGGGTGGTCTGTAACAGACTCCCAGCAGGATATCTGCCTCATTGGCCTTCCCCCTCATCCTTACCCACAAGCACTCTACTTGGTCTTCACAATCTTTGATTTCTATGCAATCAAAACACTCCCTAACATACAGAGCCACCCCACCGCCTCTCCTTCCCTGCCTATCCCTTCGGAAGAGCTTATAGCCATCCATTGCAGCACTCCAGTCATGAGAAGCATCCCACCATGTTTCTGTGATGGCAACTACGTCATAGCTGTCGCACTGCACAATGGCTTCCAGCTCCTCCTGTTTGGTGCCCATGCTGCGTGCATTGGTGTAGATGCACCTGAGCTGGGCTATCGATTTCAACTCTGGCACGTTGAACCTACCCCTAGGTTCAACTCTAGTGAGCCCGGTTTTATCCCCTCCCCCCTCCAAATCTAGTTTAAAGCCCTCTCAATGAGGCCTGCCAGCTCATGAGCAAGAATCCTTTTGCCCCTTGGCGTCAGTTGCACTCCATCAGCTGCGAGCAGGCCCGGTGCCGTGGAAACCGCCCCGTGGTCAAATTCATAAAGGCTTTAGTCCGAAATAAGGAAATTTAATGTTTGGAGATATTTAAACCTTACACTGTAAACAATGGGAAGCACAGAAAACATTTTCAGCTGTAGTCAAGACAGAGAATGAGAACCAAACAGAAATGTCTCCAAGTTTCCATTCATGGGAAACAATTTTTTGCAATTACGGCCAGAGGGTGTCCCCTTCCCTTTTCATAGAAGTTGCATGAAATGGCAATAAGGATACAATTCTGACTCACCCGCTTCAACTACAGCAGTTGTAGGACAAGTAGCTCTTGCTGCCTTTGATTTGAATTAGAAGTGAATGTTTAAAGCTTCTTTATCAGGCTTCCTCCCTTGGTGGCCATGGTACTTGTGTTTCTCTAAACATTCTCCTCAAAACAGCTGTGCCCCCTCCCAGCTCATTCCTCACCAAAGTGCCTGAATTCCCTCAAACTGCATTGCCATAGTTTAACTAAATTTATCAATGCTTCCTTTCCATCCTCTTTCCCTGCACTGGACGATAGTGAGCCACAGGAAACAAAACTGGTAGAAAACTTGCTGTACAAAATGGCAAATAATTTTCTACTAGGTAGCTACCTGAAAGAGAAGAATCTGCTATGTCAATATTCACAGAATCACAGAATCACAGAATCACTAGGTTGGAAAGGACCTTTAAGATCATCAAGTCCAACCATTAATCCAGCACCACCATGTCCCCTAAACCATGTCCTGAAGCGCCACATCCACACGTTTTTTGAACACTTCCAGAGATGGCGACTCCACCACCTCCCTGGGCAGCCTGTTCCAATGCCTGACCACCCTCTCAGTGAAGAAATTTTTCCTAATATCCAATCTAAACCTCCCCTGGCGCAACTTAAGGCCATTTCCTCTCGTCCTATCACTAGTTACTTGGGAGAAGAGACCAACACCCTCGTCGCCACAACCCCCTTTCAGGTAGTTGTAGAGAGCGATAAGGTCTCCCCTCAGCCTCCTCTTCTCCAGACTAAACAACCCCAGTTCCCTCAGCCGCTCCTCATAAGACTTGTGCTCCAGACCCCTCACCAGCTTCGTTGCCCTTCTCTGGACACGCTCCAGCACCTCAACATCCTTCTTGTAGTGAGGGGCCCAAAACTGAACACAGTATTCAAGGTGCGGCCTCACCAGTGCCAAGTACAGGGACACAATCACTTCCCTACTCCTGCTGGCCACACTATTCCTGATACAGGCCAGGACGCTGTTGGCCTTCTTGGCCACCTGGGCACACTGCCGGCTCATGTTCAGCCGGCTGTCAACCAGCACCCCCATGTCCCTTTCTGCCGGGCTGCTCTCCAGCCACTCCTCCCCAAGCCTGTAGCATTGCATGGGGTTGTTGTGGCCGAAGTGCAGGACCCTGCACTTGGCCTTATTAAACCTCATACAGTTGGCCTCTGCCCATCGATCCAGCCTGTCCAGATCCCTCTGCAGAGCCCTCCTACCCTCCAGCAGATCAACACTCCCACTCAGCTTGGTGTCATCTGCAAACTTACTGAGGGAGCACTCAATTCCCTCATCCAGATCATCTATAAAGATATTGAACAAGAGCGGCCCCAGAACCGAGCCCTGGGGAACACTACTTGTGACTGACCACCAACTGGATTTAACTCCATTCACCACAACTCTCTGGGCTCGGCCATCCAGCCAGTTCCTCACCCAGCGAAGAGTAAACCCGTCTAAGCCACGAGCCGCCAGTTTCTCCAGGAGAATGCTGTGGGAGACGCTGTCAAAGGCTTTACTAAAGTCCAGGTAGACAACGTCCACAGCCTTTCCCTCATCCACTAGGCGGGTCACCTGGTCATAGAAGGAGATCAGGTTGGTCAAGCAGGACCTGCCTTTCATGAACTCATGCTGGCTGGGCCTGATCCTTTGGTTGTCCTGCACATGCCCTGTGAGCACTCTCAAGACCAACCGCTCCATAATCTTCCCTGGAACAGAGGTCAGGCTGAGGAGAGAGAGGATAAGAATGAATGGCCAGGATAACCATGCCAGCCAAGAGTGGCTTAATTGTTTGGGGTGAATTTACACAATATGACTTAAGAAGAGCACCAAAAGGAGGAAGTTTCATTTTATCCTTCCCTCTGCTACTCTACCTCTGGCATTCCACCAGGCCTTGTACTAAGCCAAATCAGCTACCCAATTCAACTTTCAATCTTTTTAGAAGAAAAGTAACCTAGCAAAGAAAAAAAAAAAATCCCAGAAAAATGTCACCTTATTTGGCTCTGGCTGCACTATGCAATTAAGTACTTTTATATTAACTCAGTGTGCTTACAGGTCATTTGAATGAAGAAAGGAGATAAAAAAGATACCAGTCCAGTGATACTTTGAAGACACAAATAGCATGTATATTTGCAAGTAATTTTTCAACTGTTAGGGAAGGAAAGTGAGAAATGTATCCTTTGCCTCCATTCTGTTACGAAAATCTCATTCCCTAATGTCCTGGTTTCAGCCAGGATAGAGCTGGTTTTCCTCACAGAAGCTAGTGTGAGACTGTGTTTTGGATTTGGGATGAGGAACTGTTGATATTGTGCTGATGTTTTGGGTTGTTGCTGAGCCGTCAAGGACAGTCCAGCTTCTTGTGCTGGCCTGCCAGCGAGCAGGCTGGGGGTGCACGGGGAGCTGGGAGGGGACACAGCCGGGACAGCTGACCCAGACTGGCCAAAGAGATATTCCCTAGCATCCGACGTCATGCCCAGTACATAAACTGGAGTTGGCCGGGGGGCGGAAATCGCTGCTCGGGGACGGGCTGTCGATCACGGGGTGGTGAGCAATTTCTGTATTGGGCCTCACTTGTTCTTGTACATTCCTTTGTTGGTATTATCATTATTGTTCCCTTCTTTCTTTCTGTCCTATTAAACCGTGTTTATCTCAACCCACGAGGTTTTTCCTAATTCTCTCCCCCGTCCCACTGCGGGAGGGGGAGTGAGCGGCTGCGTGGTGCTTAGTTGCCAGCTGGGGCTAAACCACGACAGTCCTTTTTGGCGCCCAACGTGGGGCTCGAGGCTTGAGATAATAACGGTTGCAGATCACAATATCAGTTTATTTGATTTGCATGATGCTCTCGTCTTTGCTGTACATGTTAAGGATCGGTGTTGGTTTCTGCGGGCTGCTGTACTCTGCAATGATTAGTAATGTCTCGCCTGTGAATTTTGTTTTTAGAGCACTGACCTTGAGCTTAATGTGGTATCATCTGAGCTCTGTACTAAAGCCGTTACTGTATTTTGGCTACAGTCTTGTGGAGACGATTAGCAATTATACTTCTGCCTCTGAAAGGTTTTTTATGGAGGAAATGCAGAGTGGTACCTTTGCTACCCTCTATCATAACATTTCCTCCTTCATCACAATAATTTTTCAGTATTTTGAACACCCTCGGGTAGTTAAAATACCTCTATTGCTACTTCTGGGGAACATTGTTTCGGTTTTGTCTAAGGTTGGCAAGCAATTTAAGAATATCACCCGGAGATCTGCCCCAAGGCTGGATAGTCATGAATGGCAGGGCGTGTGGAACAGCATGGGCAAATGCCTGGGGCGGTGGGCACCTCCGGTGTTTTGGAGCTTCACTCCCGAACAAGTGCAGAATCCTGATAAACTAGCAGAATATCTGGAAGAAGTATGCTGCCAGCCTGGCAGCTCCAAGGAGACACAAATCATTGCCATGTGCTGGGGCCTGGCCCATGCCTACCGAACCCTATTTAACACTGTGCAAAGGGGAGAGAGGCTCTCTGGGTCTGATGGCAATGTGGCAGGCACTGTGACTACTCCAACCCCTGTGGCAGGCACTGCCACTACTCCAACCCCCACGGCGGGCACTGTAGCTACTCAGACTGTTGCAGCTGAACCAGAGAACCAGCCCATCCCGGTATCAGTTGCCCCTGTACAAAAGAAGAAATCTTGGAAGCGGAAGTCAGCTCGTTTAGTAAGGGAGGAGGAAGATTCTGCTAAGAAGGAGCCAGAGAAAGAGAGTGAGGAGGCAGAGTGCTCTGAAGCAGGGCCATCACAAGCACGGAAGAGGGAAGAGAGCGAGTCATCACTTGAAGAGGAGGAAGAGGAAGAACTCATAAAAGAGACGGTAACTACCCGATCTCTATCCCTGAGTGAATTGCGAGATATGCGAAAGGATTTCAGCCGTCGTCCAGGTGAGCACATTGTCACCTGGCTGCTCCGATGCTGGGATAATGGGGCCAGTAGCCTGGAATTAGAGGGTAGGGAAGCCAAGCAGCTGGGATCCCTTTCTAGGGAAGGGGGCATTGACAAAGCAATTGGAAAAGGTGCACGAGTCCTCAGCCTCTGGAGACGACTCCTGTCGGGTGTGAAGGAAAGGTACCCCTTCAAGGATGATGTTCTATGTCGCCCAGGCAAGTGGACCACCATGGAGAAAGGTATCCAGTACCTGAGGGAGCTAGCGGTGCTGGAAGTGGTTTATGGTGACTTGGACAATGGACAATCATCCAAAGATCCAGATGAAGTCAATTGCACGCAACCTATGTGGCGGAAGTTTGTACGGAGTGCACCATCATCATATGCCAACTCATTAGCAGTAATGGCCTGGAAAGACGGAGAGAGACCAACGGTGGATGAATTGGCTGGCCAACTCCGGCAATACGAAGAAAGTCTCTCTTCCTCCCTACGGGCCTGCGTCTCTGCTATAGAGAAACTGTCCCGGGAGTTCCGGCAATTCAAAGAGGATATGCCCTACCCTCCACCCATACGGACCAGTGTCTCAGCCATTAGGAGTAAGCGCTCTTCTGTTCAAGAGAGAAGATATAGAGGATACACACCGCGAGCCACCCTGTGGTTTCAATTGCGTGACTACGGAGAGGACATGAGGAGGTGGGATGGAAAACCTACCTCGACCCTAGAGGCACGAGTACGCGAGCTGCAAGGGAAAACAATTACAAAACGGCGTTCATGTTCCTCCAGAAAAATCGTCGCTCCACTTTCCAGTGGGCAGTTCCCTAGAAAGAATAGAAGAGCTGATCTCACCTCTGATCCTCTTGAGGGGACTTCTGATTCCTATTTACAAGAAGTGGGTAACGAGTACTATGAGCAGGATTAGAGGGGCCCTGCCTCCAGCCAGGCGGAGGAGAGGGATAACCGAGTTTATTGGACTGTGTGGATTAGATGGCCTGGCACATCAGACCCACAGGAATATAAGGCTTTAGTGGATACTGGTGCACAATGTACCTTAATGCCATCAAGCCATATAGGGGCAGAACCCATCTGTATTTCTGGAGTGACAGGGGGATCCCAACAGCTGACTGTGCTGGAGGCCGAAGTGAGCCTAACTGGGAATGAGTGGCAGAAGCACCCCATTGTGACTGGCCCAGAGGCTCCGTGCATCCTGGGCATAGACTATCTCAGGAGAGGGTATTTCAAGGACCCCAAAGGGTACCGGTGGGCTTTTGGTATAGCTGCCTTGGAGACGGAAGAAATTAAACAGCTGTCCACCTTGCCTGGTCTCTCAGAGGACCCTTCTGTGGTGGGGTTGCTCAGGGTCAAAGAACAACAGGTGCCGATCGCTACCACAACAGTGCACCGGCGGCAATATCGCACCAACAGAGACTCCCTGATCCCCATCCATGAGCTGATTCGTCGGCTGGAGAGCCAAGGAGTGATCAGCAAGACTCGCTCACCCTTTAACAGCCCCATATGGCCAGTGCGAAAGTCTAATGGAGAGTGGAGACTGACAGTAGACTATCGTGGCCTGAATGAAGTCACGTCGCCACTGAGCGCTGCTGTGCCGGACATGCTAGAACTTCAATATGAACTGGAGTCAAAGGCAGCCAAGTGGTACGCCACCATTGATATTGCTAACGCGTTTTTCTCGATCCCTTTGGCGGCAGAGTGCAGGCCACATTTGCTTTCACTTGGAGGGGTGTCCAATACACCTGGAATCGACTTCCCCAGGGGTGGAAACACAGCCCTACCATTTGCCATGGGCTGATACAAACTGCACTGGAACAGGGTGAAGCTCCAGAGCATCTGCAATACATTGATGACATCATCGTATGGGGCAACACAGCAGAAGAAGTTTTCGAGAAAGGGAAGAAAATAATTCAAGTCCTTCTGAAAGCTGGTTTTGCTATAAAACAAAGTAAAGTCAAGGGACCTGCACAAGAGATCCAGTTTTTAGGAATAAAATGGCAAGATGGACGTCGACAGATCCCAATGGATGTGATCAACAAAATAACAGCTATGTCTCCACCAACTAGCAAAAAAGAAACACAAGCATTTCTGGGCATTGTGGGTTTCTGGAGAATGCATATTCCAAATTACAGTCTGATTGTAAGCCCTCTTTATCAAGTGACCCGGAAGAAGAACGATTTTAAATGGGGCCCTGAGCAACGACAAGCCTTTGAACAAATCAAACAGGAAATAGTTCATGCCGTAGCCCTCGGGCCAGTCCGGGCCGGACAAGATGTTAAAAATGTGCTCTACACGGCAGCCGGGGAGAATGGCCCTACCTGGAGTCTCTGGCAGAAGGCACCAGGAGAGACTCGAGGTCGACCTCTAGGGTTTTGGAGTCGGGGATATAGGGGATCTGAGTCCCGCTATACTCCAACTGAGAAGGAGATATTGGCAGCATATGAAGGAGTTCGAGCTGCCTCAGAAGTGGTTGGTACTGAAGCACAGCTCCTCCTGGCACCCCGACTGCCGGTGCTGGGCTGGATGTTCAAAGGGAGGGTCCCCTCTACACATCATGCGACTGATGCTACGTGGAGTAAATGGGTCGCGCTTATTACACAGCGGGCTCGAATAGGAAACCTTAATCGCCCGGGAATCTTGGAAGTGATCATGGACTGGCCATGATAAAGTCCCTGTGGTGCATGTGAGAAATATGCTGGGGAAGACAGTCTGGGTTACTCCTGCCTCAGGCAAAGGCAAACCCATTCGTGGGATTGCCTTTGCCCAGGGACCTGGGTGCACTTGGTGGGTAATGTGGAAGGATGGGGAAGTCCGATGTGTACCTCAAGGAGACTTGATTTTGGGTGAAAACAGTCAATGATTTGAATTGTATTATGTTAATTGTTACACAATACAGTATGACATTACTACAATGGCTGCTATCTACCATATCAATGGTATTACAGTAAGAATCACCCAGACTGATGAAGAATGAGCTTCACTGAAACCAAGCAACATGCAGCGGTGATGGAACCAGAACTGGCTTCAGCAACTTGTGCCCAACAATTTCCTCGAGACCGACATCTTCGACCTGCAGATCATGGACATGGACTGTGCCAGATCCAACACCACATACCATCTCCCCTGCCCTGAGAGACTGATATGATAGATGAAGCCCAGAGTCATGGACCGAATGAAGTACACAGACATTTTAAAGTGATGGCCCATGGACTAAGAAAGTGATATCTGTGTGTATATATTAAAAGACAGGAAGAGTAATAATGTATAATTGGAATGTATTGAAAAGTATAGGACCCGGGCATGACGTAAATGGTATGGAATAAGGGGTGGATACTGTCCTGGTTTCAGCCAGGATAGAGCTGGTTTTCTTCACAGAAGCTAGTGTGAAACTGTGTTTTGGATTTGGGATGAGGAACTGTTGATAATGTGCTGATGTTTTGGGTTGTTGCTAAGCAGTCAAGGACAGTCCAGCTTCTTGTGCTGGCCTGCCAGCAAGGAGTCTGGGGGTGCACAGGAAGCTGGGAGGGGACACAGCCAGGACAGCTGACCCAGACTGGCCAAAGAGATATTCCCTACCATACGACGTCATGCCCAGTACATAAACTGGAGTTAGCCGGGGGGCGGGCTATCGATCGCCGGGTGGTGAGCAATTGCTGTATTGGGCATCACTTGTTCTTGTACATTCCTTTGTCGGTATTATTAGTGTTGTTATCATTGTTGTTTCTTTCTCTCTTTCTCTCCTATTAAACTGTTTTTATCTCAACCCACAAGTTTTTTTTCTAATTCTCTCCCCCGTCCCACTGTGGGAGGGGGAGTGAGTGAGTGGCTGTGTGGTGCTTAGTTGCCGGCTGGGGCTAAACTACGACTCTCTCAAAGGACAAGTTGGTAAACCTTGTCAGGAAGCACATCTTAAGTGGACAGAGGCCTTGCCCTTGGCTCTTTTGCAAATTCGAATAACCCCTAGGGTCAAGGAAAAAGTAAGTCCCTTTGAGATTGTATGTGGGAAAGCATACCTTGCGTATCTTCTGAGCATCAAGGGAGACCAAATGCATATAAAAGGACAGGCCGGTATTAAGGAATATATGATTTATCTTTCGCAGACATTATCTTCACTGCATAGGTACCTAAATCAAAAGTTTTCTCTTCTGTTAGACACACCAGTTCACCCATTCCAGCCAGGAGGCACTGTTTACATACGAACCTGGTAATAGAAACCATTAAAAGAGAAGTGGAAAGAACCTTATACTGTATTGTTAAAGACTGATACTGTGGTCAAAGTAGAGGGAATTGACTCCTGGATACACTGCACATGGGTGAAAAGGGCACCAGAATTGGATCAAGAAAAGTGAACCTCTGCACCATCCGGAGAACTTAAGCTTATATTGACCAGAGACTTTAAATGAGATTTGCTTACATAGGGATTGAATGTCTACAAGGACAATTGTTTTAATGTTGAGAAAATGAAAGTTTTGGGAGTGGTTTTGATCTGTGTAATGTTCACTGTGTGTAAGGGAAACTTAGTCTTGCAACTCATCCAGTCTTTTGGGAGAATCCGTAATAGTAGTAGCATGACTGCGTTGCCAAAATCTGCAGCAAGCCCATTGGAATGGGGAATTTTAACCTTGGATTTAAGTTGCACTTTTGACCTGATGTTAAACTACAGTTCAGGAACTTTATCCCTTCCACTCAATGATAAGTGCCATGTTTTAGGATTTTTTTATTGGCTTAATGACACCATAACGCGACATTATAATTTTTCTGCAGGCACTTGTTGGATGGTACAAAAAAATCAAACTGATCCATTCATAATGACCATGGGCTACGGTGAGTTTAATAACCTATGCACACGGCATAAAGAACATGGAGGGGCTGTACCATGTACAAGGTTTCCATGGGGAATGGACTTATCTAAGGTGTGGACCAACGCAGAAGAAGGGGAATGGCATTATATGCAAAATACATCTTAATGTATTGAGTGGACTGGAAAAGAGGAATCAAATCCAAAGAATAAAAATGGTCCTGATATTAAACTTTTGGCAAATATAACGGCGGCCAGAAACAACAATAATGTTGTCTGATTCCATGAATGTCTCTCAACAAAAATGGCTCCCTCTGCACCTTCTCATTAGGTAGTTGTAGAGAGCAAAAAGATCTCCCCTCAGCCTCCTAATGCTGAACAAATCCAGTTCTCAGCCTCTCCTTATATGTCATGTGCTCACTCCAGCATGTCCATAACTTCCTTGTACTGGGGAGCCCAAAATAGGACATGCCACTCCACATGTAGTTTCACAATTGCCAAGCAGAGGGGAAGAATCACTTTCTTCAATCTGCTGACTCCACTCTTGCTAATGCAGACTAGGCTACTGTTTTCTGCCTTTGCTGCAAAGACACTTTGCTGGCTCATATTCAACATTTTTCCACCAGATCCCCCAGGTCTTTTTCTGCAAAGGTGCTTTCTAGTGAGCTAGCACCCAGTCTATCCTGTTGCACTGGGTAATAACAAAGAGGACAAGCTGGCAAACTTACAGTGTCATCTTCTGAGCATGAAGCTATTATAAAGCCATCCTCTTGATTTCCAGCACATTCTCTTTGTTCCCACATATTTTGGGATAATGTGGGTCAAGCTTGCCTGTCTGGAAACAAAAAACCTACTATATCAAATCCCAGGTGAGCCATGGAATTATGGGATGTTTTCAATCAACACCTGAGTCAGCCCTAAAGAGAAACACCTCTTTTTGCTTTGTACATTCCAAATGTCCCAAATGTTACCCAGAATACTCTCTCTGCTAAGAATGGGTTCTTGCTATCCCTGAAAAGTGAGTTTTGATCATACAATGGATAAGAAAGTAGTCTGGTACTGCCTAGGCCCTGCCAAGTACACAATGCTAAGGACCCAAGGCCCAAGTAGAAATTGAAACTGCTGAGGAAAGCAGGGATCAATCGGTTCAGCCACCAAAACAAAAATTAGAAGGGAAATTCTTCAGGGTGGACTGAATCTTTTACATTTTTTTAAAGATTTTTTGACAAAACAGAAATATCTCTTACTTTATTCTTGACCCAACACATTTCTTGCAAGAAGAATAAAACCCCTATTTATTTCCGGATTTTTTTTTTGTCCCTGTACTGGTTTTGGCTGGGATGGAGTTAATTTTCTTCATAGCAGCCCATGTGTTTCTATGTTTTGGATTTGTGAACAAAAATTGTTCATAAGACACCGATGTTGTAGCTATTGCTGAGCAGTGCTTGCACAGAGTCAAGGCCGCCTTTGTTTCTCACTCTGCCCCTCCAGCGAATAGTGTGGGGGTGGGCAAGAGGCTGGGGAGGGGACACAGCTGGGACATCTGACCCAAATTGACCAAAGAGATATTCCATGCCATATAACATCATGCTCAGCAACAAAATGTGTGGGTAGTCTTTCCAAGGTAGCTGTTGTTTTGAGACTGTCTGGAAATCGATCTGCTGGTGGGAGATGGTGAGTGACTGCCTTTGCTTCACTCATTTTTTTTCTTTCCTTCACTTATTAAACTGTCTTTATCTCGACCCACAAGTTTTCTCGCTTTTGCCCTTCTGGATTCTTTCCCCCATCCCACTGTGTGGTGGAGTGAGCAAGCGGCTGGTGGGTGCTCAGTTGCTGACCAGGGTCAACCCACCACAGTCACTTCAACTAGCTTTTTTTTTAATATAAAATGATATTTTGAAATAAATTGCAAACCCATTTTCTCTTCTGACAGGTTCAACATTTCTCTCTATTGTTTTGCAAACCCAAATCATTCATTGGATTCAATTTGCACTCAGGATTCCCCCCCTCCAATAAAGGCAAGTCTGAACAGTGTAGTCATTGAGAAAAATAATCCAGTTGTAGGAGTTAAGGAGCAGTGAGGACCTTATACCACAAGGGGACTGTTTGGATCAGGATAAATCCTGACTGCTGACTCCACAGGTCACAAGAGAGTCTGCCAGAAGTAGCTACAAATTAAATTTAATACATATGTGTTAGAAAACAATGATGGGGATTCGGTTAACATCAGAAAAGCATTCTTCTTTTGCTTCCTCATAGTAGGATCAAGAGTAACACATGGAGCTTTGAGAGCCACACTTCTCTCCCCAGCCTTGTGTGTGAGAGCAAAGGCTGGCCACAATGACAAGGACATGGTGGCAAACTGGCACAGCTGCCTGACATGGACCTCTGAACAACAACCATCACATCATTTGCATACCTTATTATCCCTTTTCCCATTTCTTGGCCCTTCTTTTCGCCACCCCCGTCTCCTCCCAAATAATGTGTTTTTTTCCCCTGTTGGTCACAGTTTTGCTTCATCCATACCCAAATTTGGTATTTCTTATACCATTACCTAGGTCATCTTGGCCATACATGGTATTACTGATGCAGTTACCTAGGCACTGCTAGCCTTGGAAGACTCTGCTCCTCAAAAGGTCCCCATCACTGCCCTTCAGTTAGCTGTGAAGCTTGGCCATCTCTCACATCACTCTGAAATCCAGCCATCCCTCACAGCACTGTCCGTAACTTCTGTCAGCTTCTCACTGTTATCTGTCACATCCAGTAATTTCTCATGTCATGTCTGGTAGTTTCTCATGATCTGATCAGTTAGTTAAACATCATTCAGTGGCCTGCAGCCTTAACACCTCCTAGGTAGAACGGTTTGGAGATGAGTGGGGTAAGGAAAATGTGAGACTTAAAGGCCTCCAGTTTTGTATTCTGAGGTCCTCCAGTCTGAGTTCTTGAGTACTGTAGCTGTTAAGGGATGTTAAGCGGCTACTTTCTCCAGCAGCTCCAGTCCAGGCCCCTCCTGCCCAGACGCTGGAGCCCAGCCTGGTGCACTCAGGGACCCGGGGTCTCTGCCCAAGGTGAGGGACATGACTGCTGCTTTCTCATTTGCAGGTTCAATCAGTAGCGAAGCAGAGACATACACACAAATGCAGA
The DNA here is from genome assembly GCF_964289735.1 of Phaethon aethereus. Lineage (NCBI taxonomy): Eukaryota > Metazoa > Chordata > Aves > Phaethontiformes > Phaethontidae > Phaethon > Phaethon aethereus. The sequence goes on along the minus strand of NC_138581.1, from coordinate 36,124,119 downwards.
CACTAACATGGCTGGCTACAAAGACTGCCACAGACAAGGCACTGCCTTCAGCAGCGCCTACATATAGGACTCACATAAAGCACAAACACAGTCCCCTTCCTCCTCTTTGTCTGGCAGGGACAGAGGTCACTAGTGAAGGCACACACATGACACTCTAGATTCACACACACATTTGTGGATCACCTGAGTATTGGCATGGCCCCTCTGTCCATCCAGTACCACTGCCCAGATCCCAGGCCCTTTGACCTGCTTCACAGGTCCCCTACTTGCTGGCTGGTCCAGCTTGATGCTCGCTAGCAAATACACAGCACTTACACACCTGTCTGACAGGCACCTCACACTTGCAAGTTCCCCCAGATACCAGCACAGACCCTCTGCCCACCTGATACCCCTGCCCAGATCCCAGGCCCCCCTGCTTACCGGCTAGTCCAGTTTGAAGTTTACTAACTGTCGTGGTTTAGCCCCAGCCAGCAATTAAGCACCACGCAACCGCTCACTCGCTCCCCCTCCCCCAGTGGGATGGGGGAGAGAATCGGGAAAAACTTGTGGGTTGACATAAAAACAGTTTAATAGGACAGCAAGAGAGAAGGAAACAACAATGGTAACAATAATACCGACAAAGGAATGTACAAGAACGAGTGATGCCCAATACAGCAATTGCTCACCACCCGGCGATCAATAGCCTGTCCCTGAGCAGCGATTTCCGCCCCCCAGCCAACTCCAGTTTATGTACTGGGCATGACGTCGTATGGTAGGGAATATCTCTTTGGCCAGTCTGGGTCAGCTGTCCTGGCTGTGTCCCCTCCCAGCTTCCTGTGCACTCCCAGCCTTCTTGCTAGCAGGCCAGCACGAGAAGTTGGACTGTCCTTGACTACTTAGCAACAACCCAAAACATCAGCACGTTATCAACATTTTCTCATCCCAAATCCAAAACACAGTCTCACACTAGCTTCTGTGAAGAAAACCAGCTCTATCCTGGCTGAAACCAGGACACTAACGAATGACATGCACATCCCCAATGCGCAGTTTGGGGAAGATACAGACACTCGGATCTCCCAGCAGATGGCACCAGGCACACAGGCTGTGACCCGTAGTCCCACTTTAGCTGATGGCGCTGAGCCCCTTAACTCATGTGGTAACTGCTTTTTGGGACACACACTGTTCCCACCACAGTGGCTGGCCACTTGCTCCTGTAGCTGGCACCACAGGCCGCAGGGCACCTACACCCCTGGTCTGACTCCAGTTGCTGGCACCCACTCCACTCACACATACACAGAGGTCTCACCAGGAGCTGGTGCTTACTCCTTGCAGCACACATACACATGGGATAGAGAGTGAGATTATGCAGGGAGATAGTTAAGAAACGATTTAATAAAAAGATAGGACAGACTGTGGTGATCAGGCACAGGGCTCAGCCAGAAAAGCATACTGACCGGACCCATTTTATAGGCAACTGGCCCCTTTTATACTCCTTTCTGTCTACCCCCTCCTTGTCCCTCCCCAATTCCATTCCCCTGCACATTGCCTCATCAGTTGGCATAGTCCCACTGGCCCCCTCCAACATCCTGGACCTTCAGGTTTGCATTCTTATCAGTTGCAAAGTCCTGGTTTGCCTGTTGTTTCTTGATAGCCCAGTGTGACTGACCAGGTTTGTTCTCATTGCCACCTGTCATTTGTTGGTCAGGTTTGTCTTTGTATGTTCTTGTTTACATTTTTTTTTTATCAGATACCCTCAAAGGAGCAGACACTCCCCTTCCTTCCTATCCTTAAAGTAGATATAATTGTAGAGGACTGTTATTTATTTCTTTTTTAAAAGATATTTCTCTGATCATTTTGGAAAAGCAGATAAGAAGAACAGATGTAATTTTTGAATGGAAAGAATTTTGAAAGTTTAGCTTGTTTTACCAACTATACTGGTCACTTATGGTTGTGCACTTCCTTCCATGTGGACAATCAAAACAGGCTAATATAACTTCCTTCTCTCCTTGCCTTCATTAAGACAAGAATTATTGTTTTAAATTGAATGGGAATATCAAGAGTGACTCCTATCTGTCTTATAGCCTATATAAACTGTTTACTAGTTGCCTAGTCTTGCACAAATACAAAAGTGAGTTTTTAGTCATAGTCATCAACTGATAGAAAAAAAATCCCCTTTTGTCCAAAAAGGCACAAGCTGGTGAGATAGCTAAGTTGCAGGATGACAACTAGACAAACATTAAAGGTGAAAGTTTTCATACCCATCAATATTATATCTAAATATGGTTTGTTTTATATAAAACTGGGCTTAAAGCCCAGTGTTGGTATCCATTCAATGAATTTTCAAGCCAACAAAAAAGGACATTTAATAGAGGGAATCAGAACTGAAACGCTACCACGCCCTGGAAATAAGTCACTAAAATGTGAATAGAGCGAGCGTTGCGACAAGGCTCCTCCCCGTGCATGCTGGGAACTATAGTCCGCGAATAGTCTAGGGACCATTCATAGTTTTGCGCACGGCCCAGGACGCGGCTGAGGGCCAGTGTGTTTTGGGAGTTGCAGTTTTGGGTGGACCGCAGTGTTTGCCGGGAACTGTAGTCTAGTGAGGTAATCACAGCATGACTGACTCGTAGCCTGTTACTGGGTCTCCTCCCTTTGATTCCCCACCCCCCGAATAACTAAGAGGGTGGGGTTTCCGGGGGTTCAAAATTCCCCGGATGTGGACATTAGTTTGGAATTTTCCAGAAAGGTTGTGAGTTGTAAGTTCTAGATTTTGTGTAGTGCAGTTTGATTCTTTCCTTTCATGAGGGGGTTGGTGTGTCCGTATGTTTGGATTAATCGCTTAGTGTTCTTGTAGGCGTGTCGCCATGGTGAAGGAGACCCTGTATTATGATGTGCTGGGGGTGAAGCTCAGTGCCTCTGCTGAGGAGCTGAAGAAGGCGTACCGTAAGCTGGCCTTAAAATATCACCCTGATAAGAACCCCAATGAGGGTGAGAAGGTTAGTGTTGAGGGAGTGGGAGCTGGATCGAAGCTGCTGAGGGGTTGGGGGGGGAGTCACCCCTGATTTTTGTCTAGGAGTTGACTGGAGTGAGGGGCTTGGATGTGGAGATTTTATAACTCTTTCAGATATTGTTGCTGCTTTTGGAGGGGAGAGGTTTGGTTTGGGGGGACCCTATTGTCTGTGGGGAGGGAAGTGTTCTCTTGCCAGGGGCCTGGTTGGAGTGGGGAGGGGTCTAACGGTAAATTGAGGGACCCTGTGGGGGAGGTTGGTAGGAATGAGAGCCCTGGTGGAGAGAGGAGTTCTGTCTAGACTTGACGGGGGGGACACTTGAGGGAGGATTGTCAGGTTGTGGGTGGGGGGAATGGACTCCTGGGGGAGCTGCTGCTTAAGGATTGGGGTCTGAGGCTTAATGTGCATCTTTCACAGTTCAAACAGATTTCCCAAGCCTATGAGATACTGTCTGACCAGAAAAAAGAGAGATCTGTATGATAAAGGTGGTGAGAAGGCCATCAAAGAGGGTGGCTCCGGTAGTAGTTTTGGGTCACCCATGGACATATTTGACTTGTTCTTTGGAGGTGGTGGGAGGATGCAAAGGGAGAGACGTGGTAATGTTCCTACTTTTGATGCTGCCCTAGACTTAACAGTATGACTATTGTACGTGAAAGAGTGCTGAAGTTTGCCTTGGGTGAATAGTGTGGCTTGCAAGACTGCATCAAGGCTATTAAAATGATCTTATAGCTGTATTCTGGAAACCATATAAAACTGTTGTTAGCCTTTAAAGCTTAAAATGAGTAGGGAAAGGGGCACCTGTGTAATGAGAAGGGTACTCATTTTATACACTGGTAGTTTAGATCTGTGAGTTGTCTTATGTTAATGTAATATCTAGCTAGACTCTGCATTTGGGAAGCCTTTTATCTAAGGATAAGCTTAGCTTTTAATAAAATAGAACAGGAATGGAGTGGTAAAGTATCTTACTTGGTAACTAAGGTACTGCAAGTGTACTGTCAAAATCTGAGTTTTTAAAATCACTTCTAGTGGAAAGACCTTAATTAAAAGTAACAACATATAAATAAAGTTGTCCTGGTTTCAGCCAGGATAGAGCTGGTTTTCTTCACAGAGGCTAGTGTGAGACTGTGTTTTGGATTTGGGATGAGAAACTGTTGATAATGTGCTGATGTTTTGGGTTGTTGCTGAGCCGTCAAGGACAGTCCAGCTTCTTGTGCTGGCCTGCCAGCGAGCAGGCTGGGGATGCACGGGGAGCTGGGAGGGGACACAGCCGGGACAGCTGACCCAGACTGGCCAAAGAGATATTCCCTACCATCCGACGTCATGCCCAGTACATAAACTGGAGTTGGCCGGGGGGCGGAAATCGCTGCTCGGGGACGGGCTGTCGATCACGGGGTGGTGAGCAATTTCTGTATTGGGCATCACTTGTTCTTGTACATTCCTTTGTTGGTATTATCATTGTTGTTTCCTCCTTTCTTTCTGTCCTATTAAACCGTGTTTATCTCAACCCACGAGGTTTTTTTTTCCTAATTCTCTCCCCCGTCCCACTGCGGGAGGGGGAGTGAGTGAGCGGCTGCGTGGTGCTTAATTGCTGGCTGGGGCTAAACCATGACAAAAGTGAACAAAGCAGTTTTCGTTTATGAGACCTTGTTCTTCTGTACTGTCCAGTGGAATTGGGTTAAAGCTGCAGTAAAGCTAAAATACCAATCCAAATTGAAGTTCAGACTAATAGTATCAGCAAAGATGTCGATATTAATTTAAAAATTGTTTAAGAGTAGTGCTGACTATATCACTTCTTAGTTCATATGCAGAAAGAAATGAAGTAAATGAAATGTAAAAGTAAATGTAAAAGTAAAGTAAATGAAGTAAAGTAAATGAAAGAAAAGAAGGTCTTATATCAAAAGGTCATACAACTTCATGTAGCAAAACATTTTCAGTAAGCAAGAACTTGTTAGCCTTACCATGAATTTGATTAGAACTTTACTTGGCAAAAACAGTTCCTGATTGTAAAAATCCAGTTGCCCAACTGTTTTGGGAAACCTCCGGGGGGTAGGGGTGGCAGTAGCATTTCATTTGCTGTAGGAACTATCTCCTACTTCCCTGTAGTTATCCAAACATATCTGTCTATTTTTACCCTTTAGACAAAGTTAAAATCTTAAACCTAAATCTCAGTGTATTTTTTTCTTATTATTATTGCTTATACTTTCATGGAGGAGTCTTCTGGCTCCTTTGAAAAAGATTACTAAAAAAGCAATGATAATTGTTACATAATTGTAAGATTAAATAGGAAAAAGCTATTGATAACAGCAGAAGTAGATAAACAGGAAGTCTAAAGCTTTTAAAGACTTATTCTAATGTGATTTAAACATAGTAACATGGGAAACTTATAATTTTGGGTTCAAGTGATCAAATTTGAATAAATATACTCTCCCCTCTCTCCCCTTCCCTTATAGGCAAAAATGTTATTCATCAGTTGTCGATAACCTTAGAAGATCTGTATAACGGTGCAACAAGAAAGCTGGCTTTGCAAAAGAATGTGATCTGTGACAAATGTGAAGGTAACTTCAACACTAAAACTAGACATTAGTTATTTCTGAAGCTCCAAATGTATTTTGACCTTCTAGTTTCTTCTGAAAATATAACTGATTCTCACTCTGTTGTCAGGTCGTGGTGGTAGGAAGGGTGCAATAGAATGCTGTCCCAATTGCAAGAGGCACAGGCATGCAAATCAGAATTCACCAGATTGGTCCAGGAATGGTGCAACAGATTCAATCTGTATGTATTGAGTGTCAGGGGCATGGGGAGCGTATCAGCCCCAAGGACTGGTGCAAGAGCTGCACTGGCAGAAAAATTGTTAGAGAGAAGACGATTCTAGAAGTTCACATTGACAAAGGTAAGGGTTTTACTAACTTGGAGTATTATATTTAAGTAGATTGTCATTAGGGTTGGTGGTTTGTGGGGTTTTTTTAGGACTAAAACAGGAGCTTCAGCAAATGCATGGTGTTATCACTTGTTATAATGAGTAACACTCTTGGATATGCATTCAGTACAATAGCCTGTTCCTGCTCTTTAAAGGTAGACTTGTCTTTAAGCAAGGGTGATTACTTGTTTATTAGTGCCCACTTACTATATACATTACTAAGTGTTAATCCCAAAGCCTGTAATGATGCAAGTAGTGCTGACCAGTTAATTGGATTGATAAAAAGTGAATACATCACTTAGTTAAACTTGCTTAATAAGCTATTATCTTGACATTTTGGAGACCCTACAGAATCTGATCACTTTTATGGCATCTTACTGTGAAGGGGAGGACCAGGTCTCCTGAAGTGTGAAGACATTGCTAAGCCTATAATGTTTAGAATTCATTTTGTTATGTCACTCTGATGACGTTGCGCAGTACAGATGTTCTGGTCTGTGTCCTTTATGTCTGGCAAAACTTAATTCAGAATTTAAATCCCCAGAATGATAAGGGAGCATGAGGCTATTTAGCAGCAAACACTTTTCTTCAGAGTAGGCTGCTCAAAAGTAGGTAGGAGAGGTCTTTGGAGGAATTGGAGTTGAAAGATGAAATGCATTGGCAAGCATGTGGCTTACAATAGACTTGTACCTAATAGTAATCAGTAACTGTTTTACATCTCTACTTAAGTGTGCTTTATGTAATGTCTCATCTTTAAGAGGAGGAATATGATAGTAACACTAAACTTGAAGCTTGGCAAGAGTATATCACTGATATTTTTAAACACTTTTAAAAGTTACTGAAAAGAGCAAAATTTTGACTATTGTAATTATCCTGGTTTTCTATTAGGTGTCATGAGGCTGCTAGAATTAATAGTACAATAACCCTTCTGTAGGTGAAGTTGCTTTCTTGAGTGACTGTTGCACTCCTAGGAAGAGTGCTTCCTAAACTGAAGGCACTGATATCTTTTTTTCTCAAGTACTTCTGTCACAGGCTTAAGAGACTTATCAACTTCTTAAAGCAAGCTTTGTGTGCAGCACTTCTTCTATACCTCTTCTGTAGTGGTTGTGCATATGATAGAAACCATCTTGATAATATTTCCCTCAAGGATTTTTATCTTGGCAGGTGACTAATTTCTACTAGAATGGGATTTCATGTTTATGAAACGTAGCTCAAGTCGGCAGTACTAACATGTTTTGGAAGGATGAGTTGGTAAGATACTTGCTTCAAGCACAGATCCTAATGTTGCAACCTCAAGGTTCAGTAATATCCTAGTACAAGCTAGTGCCTATTAAAATATTTCACATTGTTACATTTGAGAGGAAAGAAAAAAAACCCTGAAATATGTGGTCTCTGCAATAGGAATGAAGGATGGTCAGAAAATAACATTCCATGGTGAAGGGGACCAAGAGCCAGGACTAGAGCCAGGGGACATAATTATCGTCTTAGATCAAAAAGATCACCCTACACTTACAAGGTAAACTCCATTAGTCTTTATGCATGCTCCTGAGATGCTTGTCTTCAGGCTTCCTCTGTTACCACTGGCTTTTTTTAGTAACTGGAAATATTGTCAGATGGGACTATATGTCTAGAGCTCACTTGTGAGTTGGTTTGGGCTGTCAGATATTGATGTATTTATAGAAGTACTGGTAGAAGTAGTCAAAGTAGTTGGTACTCTAAATGTACAAGGTTTGTGGTTATACAGTTTATTTTTTGGCTTGTTTAGAGTGAGTTTTTCTTCTTTCTCCGGGGGTGGGAGAGGAAGTAAGATGAACCTAAGGGAGTTATGGATATTGGGAATTCACAAACTTCTAAGGACTACCAATGTTGGAAAACAATTGTTTCTTAATAGCTGTGAATATCTGTAGCAGTTGACTTAATAATTCCGTGTTCTTACTGCCTTCTGTGAAAGTCTTCCAATACCAAACTCTGATCTAGCATAGGCAACTGCTTGTTATGATTCTATGTAGGTTCTTCTGCCTTGAAGCCAAGCTTCAGTGCTTGTGCCATTTCTCAGGATCCTGTTTATAGCCACCTTAGAATCATAGAATAGTTTGGGTTGGAAGTGACCTTTAAAGGTCATCTAGTCCAACCCCCCTGCAATGAGCAGGGACATCTTCAACTAGATCAGGTTGCTCAGAGCCCCATCCAACCTGACCTTGAATGTTTCCAGGGATGGGGCACCTACCACCTCTCTGGGCAACCTGTGCCAGTGTTTCACCACCCTCACCGGGAAAAATTTCTTCCTTATATCTAGTCTAAATCTACCCTCTTTTAGTTTAAAACCATTACCCCTTGTCCTACTGCAACAGGCCCTGCTAAAAAGTTTGTCCCACTGCCTTATGGTCAGAACTGTGCATCCTATATGCATAATATCAAGGTGATCTGCCTCCTATGTGTTTTACTTCCCTGAATACATTGAGTAACATGAGGAATGGAGAGGACTGATAATTTATGGAAGTGAAACTGACCTGGTTACTGTCAACTATGTTAGTCAATACTTCACATACTCCTGGAAGCTATGCTAAGGCACATGGAGGACAGGGAGGTGGTTCAAGACAGCCAGCATGGCTTCACCGAGGGCAAGTCCTGCCTGACCAACCTAGTGGCCTTCTGTGATGGAGTGACCACATCAGTGGACAAGGGAAGAGCTATGGATGTCATCTATCTGGACTTCTGTAAGGCCTTTGACATGGTCCCCCACAACATCCTTCTCTCTAAATTGGAGAGATATGGATTTGATGGGTGGACTGTTGGGTGGATGAGGAATTGGGTGGATGGTTGCTCGCATCCAGAGGGTAGTGGTCAATGGCTCAATGTCCAGATGGAGATCGGTGATGAGTAGTGTCCCTCAGGGGTCTGTATTGGGGCCAGTACTCTTTAATATCTTCATCAATGACATGGTGGGATCGAGTGCACCCTCAGCAAGTTTGCAGATGACACCAAGTTGAGTGGTGCAGTTGACACGCCTGAGGGACAGGATGGCATCCAGAGGGACCTGGAGAAGCTTGAGGCATGGGCCTTTGTGAACCTTATGAGGTTCAACAAGGCCAAGTGCAGGGTCCTGGGTCGGGGCAACCCCTGGTATCAATACAGGCTGGGGGATGAAGGGATTGAGAGCAGCCCTGCCAAGAAGGACTTGGGGGTACTGGTGGATGAGAAGCTGGACATGAGCTGGCAATGTATGCTCACAGCCCAGAAGGCCAACTGTATCCCGGACTGCATCAAAAGAAGCATGGGCAGCAGGTTGAGAGAGGCATTTCTGCCCCTGTACTCCACTCTGGTGAGACCCCACCTGGAGTCCTGCGTCCAGCTCTGGAGCCCTCAGCACAGGAAAGTCACAGACCTGTTGGAGGGGGTCCAGAGGAGGGCCACAAAAATGATCAGAGGGGTGGAGCACCTCTCCTATGAGGACAGGCTGAGAGTTGGGGTTGTTCAGCCTGGAGAAGAGAAGGCTCCGGGGAGACCTTATTGCAGCCTTCCAGTACTTAAAGGGGGCTTATAAGAAAGATGGGGACAGACTTTTTAGCAAGGCCTGTAGTGATAGGACAAGGGGTAACGGTTTTAAACTAAAAGAGGGTAGATTTAGACTACACATAAGGAAGAAATGTTTCACAATGAGGGTGGTAAAACACTGGCACAGGTTGCCCAGAGAGATGGTAGACACCCTATCCCTGGAAACCTTCAAGGTCAGGTTGGATGGGGCTCTGAGCATCCTGATCTAGTTAATGAGCAGGGACATCATCGCAGGGGGATTGGACTAGATGGCCTTTAAAAGTCCCTTCCAACCCAAAGATTCTATGATTCACATTGCCTAACAATATTGCTTTTTGTTAAAGTCCATTGTTTCAAGTTACTTTGTGGAATGAGTCTGTCATCTAATAGCTTCTCTTCTGGAAAAAGCAGCACTTTGGCCACTAAATGCACTTTAGATGCAACTAATAGTTAGTGCAACTAACTGCTGATCAGAGCATTCATGAGGGGAACAGTTAATTTGGGAAGGCATTGTTCTCTTAACGTGGGGGCACTTAGTCGAACAGCTCATCCCTTTGTCCCTGTAAGTAGGAATGACACGTCAAAGGCTCTAGCGTAGCCTGTAGTCGATCTGATCAGCAGTCTTGTATCGTGCTTAACTTCAGACGCTGGTGCCAAAACTTTGTGCTGAGGCAGGACAGATGGAATACTACTGTTAGCAGCTTCCAGCATTGAGCTCACAGATTAAAGAATCTGAACCTTCATGGCATTTGGCAGGCTAGTGATGAGCAATTTTCTCTACCCAGCTTCTGGTGAAACCAGGTGTTGAATCAGTTGTGTCAAATGGTCTGTCTGGTCTGTGCATATATTATGTTACCTGGGACTTGAAGTTCTGACTGTACTGGATTATTGATGTCCATCCCCCTGCACTGGCTTCAGCTTTAATGTCCTTAAATGTTCCATGATATCAGTAGTTTTGTGGGGTTATGCTGAGGTAATGCCACTTCTGGGTCAGATGGAATGTACCTCCTGTCCCTTCAGGGTCTAAAACTTTCCAGGCAAGTCTCTTTGCAGATGCTTTTAAATTTGTCCTTTTTAACAGGTCCAAGTCCTTTTAATAGGTTTGAGGTGCCCTTAAACTAAATAACTCCTGAACATCCCAGCACATGCAGACATCATTTGTGCTGACTTTAATGTAACTTCTTTAATTTTCAGTTCTGAGTTAACTGGATGCATCCTGGTTTCATCTAGAAGCTCCTTTCAGAGTGACTCAGAGTTGATTTCTAAACTTCCTTACCACCAGACCTTCAAAGGGAGTGTAGGAGACTCTGATGGAGCCAACTGAGGTATAGGAGGGACGATTCCCTTACAGACTTCTTTCAGTCCTGTCTTAAAACCTAGCTGGTTGTTACTGGATATATTTTATTGCTTAGTTGGTAGTAGCTATTCCAGTTACTACCTTATGACAATTTCAAGCCTCTAGCTTTACACTGCTCATAAAGCCAAGTCCTATTTTGTTCTTATGATTCCATTTGGAAGGTTCTTTGAGGATGTTGATACCTAAATATATTCAAGTTAAATATCGAGCTTAACTTCTTGCAGCGAACTTGTACCTGCCTGTGTACATCAATGTATACAATAAATGCATACAGCTGTCTTCCTTAATATTTATACTACAGTATCTATAAGCAGTTGCATTCCCTCCGTTTTGCAAATCAAGCTCTTCTAGTGTTGAGGAGGGAGTTTTACTTGAATTGTCATCTAATGTAGCTGAATGGAAATGTATGAGACTTGGAATTTTGCTACCATTTTGTTCAGTGGCACAAATACTTTCCTATTTGTGCTGGAAATAATTTTTGTCATTGGAACAGTTGACCTAGCAATTTCATTGCTACCTTTACACTTAATAATCTCCAGCTGAGCTTGCTGCATATATTAAGGTTTTAGTCTTCAAGTATGTAACCTAGAATTTTGTGTTGATAAATCCCCAGTTGGACATCATCTTTCAAGGCCAACTGGTTAACTGACTTCTTGTTCCATATCTCTGTTTACTGTAGTCTAAATGAGAATACTGTACCACAGTTATCTTCATTTAAAGAGCATTGCAAAGTGTTTAGCATCTAAGGTACATATGGACATAAAATGAAATACAGGAAATTCCACTTAAGAAAAAACTTTTTTTTACTTGGGGGGTGGTGGTGTCAAACACTGGAATGGGTTGCCCAGAGAAGCTGTGGAGTTTCCATCCATATAGTTACTCAAAACCTGACTGGATGTGGCCCTGACCAATCTGCTCTAGTTTGCCCTGCTTTGAGCAGGGGGGGTTGTACTAGAGACCTCCAGAGGGTCCCTTCCAACTATATCCAAATATTTGATAATTTATCCAGCTGCATTTAAAAGGCCCTCTTACTTACAACACAAGATTGAGTATTCTTAGGTGTTCAGGCTGTTCCCTTCTCCATGTTAAAATTTCTGGTTTTAAACTGATTAGTGAAGTCAAGAGTTGTTTCTGACTTCTCTTGAAATAAAAGTTTCGTTCTGAGCTCTCTGCTTTTTGTTTTCAGTCTCACTAAAATTACTGTATCTATTCATCTACAGTAACCTTCAGGTTATTATTTTTAATAGCAGACAATATTAACTGTTTGAAGAGTTTCAAATTAAGATTTCTTTAAGCAGAAATGCTCAAGCTTTCACACTTGCAGTGATGTTTACTGCAGACTAGGGAGATCCAGGTGTTCCATTGAATTGCTAAAATGGCATTGAATGAAATTCTTCAGCAAAGGGTTTTTGAATATACTAAACTACTGAAGAAGTAGAAGGGAATATTACATGAATAAATGATTGCCTAAAAAGTCGGAAACCAGGTAAGAATATAATTCCCTCTGATAAAGAAACATGATGGGACCCTGAATGAGTCCTAAAAAGAGCTGCACTGGGGACCTTTAATTTCATTTAAGCTCTGAGGTGGTGACTTGATGATGCAGAACTTTTTATGGGATAAGGAAGATGGAAGTTGGTTAGAGTTGCAGAATGATTGCACAATATAATGCAACAAACATGACAATTTAAGTTGAATGTTAAATGTAAAATGAAGTGCATAAACTTAAATACTTGCACAATAGTGGGATCCCAGCAGTACCAAAATGTTGGTTGTAACAGATCTATGAATAGATAATCTCAATGCTAAGCAGCAAGTAAAATGTTAGGAATTGGGGGGGGGGGGGGGGGGGAGACGAGACACGGGACGGGACATGGGACAATAACAAAACCAATTGCTGTCTATATAAAAATCTGTGTTGTGCATATACCTTGAATACTGCATGTAATGCAGATTTTTACATTGCAAAGTGTGGTGGGTTGACCCCAGCCAGCAGCCAAGCACTCAGAGAGTTGCTTGCATACTTCCCTCCCCAGCATCCCGTGGGAGAGAACAGGAAGAGCAAAAGCAAGAAAACTTGTGGGCTGAGGTAAAGACAGTTTAATAGGTGAAAGTAAGTCACAAATCTAAAACACAGCACCACATGGGCTGCTACGAAGAAAGTTAACTCTATCTCAACCAGACCCAGTACACAAAGATACCGGTAGATCTGGAGAATCTTAAAGAAGGGTAATGAGGAAAAGATAGAATAGCTTCTATGTGGAGAGTGACTTTTTTTTTTTTTAAAGTAGATCCTTCTTTGTAGAAAAGAGGGGAGGAAGGAAGAGAGAGAATTTGTGTAGGAGCAACTGTTGTCTGTCTCTTGGTATCACTTGAGATTGTACAGTTACTATTACCAACAGGACAAGAGGCAGTGGGCACAAACTGAAGCACAGGAGATTCTGAATGTAAGGAAACACTTTTTCACTGTGAGGGTGACCAAGCATTGGAACAGGTTGCCCAGAGAGGTTGTGGAATCTCCCTCCTTGGAGATATTCTAAAGCTGTCTGGACATGGTCCTGGGCAGCCTGTTCCAAGTGACTCTGCTTGAGCAGGGGAGCTGGACCAGATGACCTCCAGAGGTTCCTTCCAACCTCAACTGTTCTGTGGTTTTGTGAGGTTCAGAACTGGAAGTGGCACTTTGTGGATATGGAAATCTTTGGCATAAGATGCTGTCAATGGTTGATAGTCATCAATAGATTTCATGAAAGGGAGGGAAGAAATAAAACTACACTTCCAGGTTGAAGTCCTTGAGGTGTCCTGATAAAGGGCTGGAAGCTGAGTGTATTCTGAGGCAGTGTCATGTGCTTGGCTTGCTCTTGAACTCTTCCCTAGGCATCTGCTCTTGAAGTGAGGATATTTAAATTAGTAAAAGATCAGCTTTACCAGATTAGGGCAGCAGCCTGATCTCAGGGAAGTTGGGCTCCCCTAATGATGTAACTAAGTAGAAGGAAGAAGGAGGTACAAAATCATATTAGATCCCTAGTGTTGCCCACAACATCTGAAAGCCAAAAATGATGTTAGAGGAGAATAAACCGGATTGATTAAAACAGTGTTGCTGCGTCTTGTTTCTTTAGATGACTGTACTAATATACGACAGTATTGTGCAAATTTTTGTCCAATTTGGACAATGTTAAAGAAGGGATTAATTACAGAATTGTTAAGGTTGGAAAAGACCTTTAAGATCATTGTCCCAGCAGCAGAAGTTTGGAGGCTGAGACAAACCTTTTCCCAGAAGGGGGAAAGCATAGTGAAATGGAACTGAATGCTGTTGCATGTGGTATGGGGGGGGGAGTGTGTGTGTTAGCTTTTGAATAACTGTCCCTGAGTAGTAAATGGCTCTTATCACAGATATTATCCCTGAAGTAGTTGGCTTAGCTAATAGTTAATGTTCTCTGTTTTACTGGTCAGGCTTCTTAGTATTAAGATTCCAAATTTATTGTCTTTACCAAATTTAATACCTGAGTTAGGCATGGTCCTTCTCACTCTTCCTGTTCCCCCACCCCTGACTTTTGTTGCTTGGCTCTACCATAGGCGAGGGGAAGACCTTGTTATGTGCGTGGATATACAGCTGGTTGAAGCACTGTGTGGCTTTCAAAAACCTATCACAACGCTGGATAATAGAACTATAATTATTACTTCTCATCCTGGTAAGTGTTGGTTTGCTTTGTGCTAAAAAACTGTACATCCAGCAAATGTAAGCTGAAAAGCAAGCAATTAGCATAGGGGAGAAGAAAGGATTGATCCTTAAAATACTGCTTCTCCCCCCACCCTCAAGTCTTTACAGCAGAGAGCTTTAAATAAAAGTTTTGCTTAGTGGGCAACAGTAACTACATGTTTCTTCGTATGCCACAGTAACGAACTTTACTTCATGGATGTGCTAATATCCTGAGGATACTCAAGATCTCTGAAGATAAATTTTTCAGACTTGGAACTCATGGAATACTTGACGTTTGTAGGTATGCTCCCTTTGAGAAGCATATAAAATGGTAGAATATAGCATAGATGTGTACCTGTTCTCCTACACAAAAGCTATCAGGCAGTAGGTCCCTATTAGACTACTGGATATCGGTATAGTTGTTGAAACACAGCTTACAAGGCTGCACAAATGCATCCTGAAAGGAATTGAAACTAAAATTGCTTGTTTTGCCAGCCTGGATTTTTTTTCTTTTTATTTACTTAAGGCCAGACTATCAAACACGGGGATATTAAATGTGTGCTGAATGAAGGCATGCCAATATATCGTAGACCATATGAAAAAGGATGTCTAATCATAGAGTTCAAGGTAAGTGAATCAACTTCCATGGTACAGCTTAACACTGAACATGCAAAACTTCAACTTTAAGGAATAACTCAAGCAAGAAAAGACACTACTCATCAGGTGTCTTGTTTAGTGCATTTCTTGCAGCATGGTCAGATAACCTAATGCAATGCACAAGGCTATAGACAGAAAGTATCCAATTCTTTCTTGTACTGGTTTTGGCTGGGATAGAGTTAATTTTCTTCATAGTATCCTGTATGGGGCTATGCTTCGTATTTGTGCTGAAAATAGTGTTGATAACACACTGATGTTTTAGTTATTGCTGAGCAGTGCTTACATGGTGTCAAGGCCTTTTCTGCTTCTCACGCTGCCCTGCTAGCAAGTAGGCTGGGGCTGCCCAAGAACTCAGGAGGGGACATGACCAGGACAGCTGACCCCAGCTGACCAAAGGGCTATTCCATACCATATGATGTCATGCTCAGAAATAAAACTGGGGGAAGAAGGAAGGGGGGGATGTTCGGAGTTATGGTGTGTCTCTTCCCAAGTAACCGTTACGCGTGCTGAGGCCCTGCCTTCCTGGAAATGGCAAAACGCCTGTCTGCCGATGGGAAGTAGTAAATGAATTCCTTGTTTTGCCTTGCTTGCGCATGCAGCTTTTGCTTTGCCTATTAAACTGTCTTTATTTCAACCCACAAGTTTTCTCAGTTTTACCCTTCTGACTCTCTCCTCCATCCCTCTGAGTGTGGGGAGTGAGCGAGCGGCTGTGTGGTGCTTAGTTGCCAACCGAGGTTAAACTGTGACTGAGGGAACTGGGGTTGTTTAGTCTGGAGAAGAGGAGGCTGAGGGGAGACCTTATCGCTCTCTACAACTACCTGAAAGGGGGTTGTGGCAACGAGGGCGCTGGTCTCTTCTCCCAAGTAAGCAGCGATAGGACGAGAGGAAATGGCCTCAAGTTGTGCCAGGGGAGGTTTAGATTGGATATTAGGAAAAATTTCTTCACTGAGAGGGTGGTCAGGCATTGGAACAGGCTGCCCAGGGAGGTGGTGGAGTCGCCATCTCTGGAAGTGTTCAAAAAACGTGTGGATGTGGCGCTTCAGGACATGGTTTAGTGGGCATGACGGCTTTGGGTTAACAGTTGGACTTGATGATCTTGAAGGTCCTTTCCAACCTAGTGATTCTGTGATTTCTAAATAGCTCTTTACTGGAAATAAACTAAGTACTGAAATAACTTGTTTGGATATCCTGTGAATTTTCATGTTTGTCATGTTTTTTGGCTTCCAGTGTGTCTTAGGAAGAACTGAAATATAACTGACCTTGTATTGGAGCAAGGGGATCAGTTAGTTAATTGTAATTGCTGAAGAGAGTTTCATTAGTACTGATGGGAGGGGTATCAGGCTAATCTCTAACTGCTGTGTCCCCCTACTCTGGCTTTAGCTGAAGATGTATTTTTTTAGCCCTTTCAATATGACAGTCTGGGGCAGAAAAAAAGACTGAACTAGTCAAGACAGTGAAGTTGCCAAATATCAAAAAAATGCACTTTTGGCAGATGTGAAAAACTGGCAAGTGACCTATTTCCTTAGCAATGGGTTTTCAAGTCTTCTGTAATTATGAAGCTGATGCTGGCAGATAATTGACCTGTAGTAAGTGAGATAGATGCCAGTTAAAGACAAATTCAGTAACTGCAGCTCTTTGTTTCAGGTGAACTTCCCAGGTAGTGGCTTCTTCTCCTCAGATAAGTTGTATTTGCTGGAAAAACTGCTACCTGCAAGACAGGAAGTAGAAGAAACTGAGGAAATGGAACAAGTGGATTTAATGGACTTTGATCCAGCTCCAGACAGAAGACATTGCTATAATCGAGAAGCCTATGAAGATGATGAGCACCACCTTGGAGGTGATGTTCAATGTCAGACTTCTTAAAAGAGCCAGTTAATAACAACTGTGATGCCACTTTTATATGCATCAGTAGACAAGTGAAGGACTACAGGTGATTCACCCTCACTTCCTGATATTTCTTTTCTGTTAGATTCAGCTATAGTTCATTCTAAAAGCATAAAGAAATTAAAATGGTAATATGAAAACTGACTTAGCAATTTGTATAAAGCTCCAGGATGCAAGTGCATATCAAATTGATAACAAACTGTCCGTCAGACAAGCAGTCTGGGATAGTTTTCTTGACTAAATCTGCAGTTCTTGTATCTGTGTTCAAGTGCCTGGTCTTAGACTAAGGTTCTGTAGCATTCTTGATGCTCTGTAGAGCTGCAGTTTACTGAAGGATGCACAAGTATTTCTAATTAATGTGAAGATATATCTACAGTTTTTGGATTTGCACTGCTGTTTGTCAAATCAGAACTTGCTCTATAATGCAAATGTGTAATATGTGAACTTGACACAAATGTGTTTAATTTTTTTCATGTCCATTAAACTTGTGTGATTTACCAGTTTATTTAAGAATTAATAGTTTCTTGGTCTGCCAGCTTTAGTCCTGATATAGTGAGCTAGTTGTAAAACTTTTTGTTTCTAACCAGTTGCTACTTAAATACTGTTCTGTGGTATGCTGTGTATAGCCAATGTAGGTTGTTCATGACTAAAATATGAAATCTGTGTTGACCTACTGCCATGTGAAGCTTGACTTCCACCTTCATTATTGAAATCATGTAATCTATAGCAATGTGTGAAGTAAAGCAGTAGCAGATGTGGTCAAAGGAATAGGTGAGCCTGTAGAGGAGAAAAAGCAGGGAGGTATTATTTTAACTTGGTTCTGTCTGAATGTTCTAATCATTGTAGATGAAAAATTTAAAAGTAATTCTAACATTTTTTTCAATGTTTCTTTTCTTAGACCAGTTTTCAGTCTAAGAAAACTCAGTTCTAGACTGCTAATCCTAGTACAAATATGCTGTTTTATAGACCATGCTGAGAAGACTAGTCCAATCTTATCCTCAAGCACAGTAGTTTAGTCCTGGTCTACCATCGGTCCTGGGAAGCAATGTTTGCTTTCCTGTTATAATGCTTCCCTCCCCTTTGAGAATCCCTGAAAATTGTGAAAAATGGGTTAGTCAAGAAAGGCGCTCTTGGACCAGGCTCCTTGGGCTAGTTCTTCCCATAAGTGTTATGGCTTTTATTTTATGAAGGCAACTATTTACATGATCCTTGTTTCAAGTGGAATTCTTATTTTGGGCTCTTACAGATTAGAGGTCAAAATATAGATGAGTTTAAAAGAACTCTGCTTATTCCACCTGGTCAGGATGAAATTTTGCAAACCAAATTCCTTTTCCAAATTACCACTGATGAGTTTATAGTCAGCTATGCCCATGTGACAGATAGGAGCATTTGCCTTATCAGTGGGACCGTTCTCTTCAGGCAGGAGAAGGAATAGAATGTAATTTCTAGCTCTTGGGCTTGTTACATCCAAAACCTTGTTTATGGCTAAAGAGGAAACACAACTTTTATTTTCATATATTTATATATATTATTTTTAATATGTTTAATATATAATATATTTTAATTTAAATTATGTAAATGTAATAACTTATTTTTAGTATAATGGAAATCTTAACAGTCTAATTGAACCATTATCATTAGTCTAGATCTAATTATTACAGAAAAAAACCCCACCAGAATAATGCAGCTAGAGTACTTGGGAAAAAATTGTAATAATAGAATTAAGTGCAACGCGTGCACACATACAGTTTCTAAACCTCTTTCTGGTGTTATGCTCACCCTTTCACTGCTTCTCTGAGCCCTAAGGTCAGATGCTGGTGTTGGTGGTGGGAGGGGTGGTGGTGTTACAGCGAGTTGTCAGCAGCTGGAGTCCTTTGCCAGGAGAAATAGGATGTTCATGTTGATGGTCTCTTCTTCCTCCCTCTAGTATCCCCTCATGGTCACTTGTATACATTTGCTAACATGTTTTTATACCCTACTCCTCCTTCATTGCTCTGCAACTCTAGGTTACATCTAAAATTACTATATATCTTGCCACTTATGTATGTTAGATATTATTTCTTTGCTTCCCCTGAAACTAGTTTTGTTCAGCTCCAGGTCTACTGGTTTTTTAAGTGACCATGGGTGAGATGCTTATAGCTGTGGGATCTCCAGCGCCACATCCTCTGTCTCCGCCTCTTGGAGGCCTCTGCTGTCATACTGGGCCTATATTTCCCTACATCGTGTTAGTTGTTCTAGGTAGAATGAGATATTTACAACTGCTTCTTATTGGTATCCATAGAAAACTATGGTTGTATCACACAAAGATAAAAGTAAAACAACTTGGTCAGACACGTGGACAATTAGAGAAACAGTTTAGCTGTGACAGCCAAGTAAAACAAAGCTGTAGCCAGGTCAAGAAAATTTCAGACAGAGGAGGCCTGACACACCTGGCCTGAGGCCTTGCAAACTCAGTATAAAGCTTATGGCCTGTTACTAGCAATAGCAATACTGTATTACAGAGCTATACGATTACAGATGATCTAAAAATGCTTTGGAGAAGTGCCTCAACCCAGATATGCAAACTCATTTTAGTAAATGCCATAAATGTGAAAATTCAGTACCTAGCGTGTGCCCATGCTTCTATGTGAGTCATACTCAAGTGAGGAGATAAGGTGTGGATCCTACTGCCCTAATGATCAGCAGTGCTAACTTTGCTACTTGCATCTTGGAAAAAGCATTGACCCCATAGGTTGCCTGGACACACCAAGAGTGTTGTAATCTACAAGGGCTGCTTGGACAACTTGAGCAGTCTACCAGCAACAACTGCTGCTGCAGAAACAGCTACATCCTCTACCCTCAGTATGTCAGGAGGAGGAAGGCTATGAATTGGTCTACTGGAGGCCTAAGGGCTTCAGCCAATCCTCATACTGAGAAATTGAGACATGGGTCTGCATCAGAGTGAGAGCCATGTTTAAGACCATCACCTTTTGTCCTAGGCTTCCAAAACTCCCTTTAATGTCTGAACTGTGATCTGCTCATAATTAAGTGACAGCAACCTGGTGATCAGCCATCTCGCCTCCTAATGACAAAACAGTGACCCCAATGATGGTGCAGTCAGGCCATTAACTGTGACATCTGTGCATGTCACCACATCTTCCAATGGAAGTGGAACCAATAGAAATTTGTTACTGATGGGATACTATTGTTACTAGTCACAACAAGCTGGTGACATATTTCTACTGCTTTCTGTTTCATGATGTCCCTGAATTTCAGTAAAGGTTTTCTTTCTGACCTTATGAGGGCTTAATCTATTTTAGAAACTGTTTGTAAAGGAGTTGTTCTGTAAGCAATTACTCAGATTTCTGTGCAAGTCATCCCTCAGTTTCTAATAGAATGTAGAGAAATTGGCTGATGGCTTGATTTTGGGGTTTTTTTGTGTGTGTGTTTTTCTCCTTCGCAGGTAGTAAGCTGGTTATGGTGTCAGAGCAGTATTGTATGTGATAACGATGGGCACATATGTGCTATTTAGATAGGGATATTTTCCTAGGAACATAAAAAAGCAAGTTAAGCCCTTTCTTGCACAACTATACAGAAACCTGAGATTGTATAGTTTTTGCTGCAGGGGGCTATAGCGCTTGCACATACATTTTGTGCATGTAGATAGATAGACTGTTGACACACAAGCCAGGCTCAAATTCATCAGTTTTTACTGTAGAAGTAGGAGGATTAAATCACAGAATCGCTAAGGTTGGAAAGGACCTTCAAGATCATCAAGTCCAACCATTAATCCAGTGCCACCATGTCCCCTAAACCACGTCTTGAAGCGCCACATCCACACGTTTTTTGAATACTTCCAGAGATGGTGATTCCACCACTTCCCTGGGCAGCCTGTTCCAATGCCTGACCACCCTCTCGGTGAAGAAATTTTTCCTAATATCCAATCTAAACCTCCCCTGGCGCAACCTGAGGCCGTTTCCTCTCGTCCTATCACTAGTTACGTGGGAGAAGAGACCAACACCCACCTCACCCCAACCTCCTTTCAGGTAGTTGTAGAGAGCGATAAGGTCTCCCCTCAGCCTCCTCCAGACTGAACAACCCCAGTTCCCTCAGCTGCTCCCCATAAGACTTGTGCTCCAGACCCCTCACCAGCTTCATTGCCCTTCTTTGGACATGCTCCAGCACCTCAGCATCCTTCTTGGAGTGAGGGGCCCAAAACTGAACACAGTATTCAAGGTGCGGCCTCAACAGTGCCGAGTACAGGGGCACAATCGCTTCCCTACTCCTGCTGGCCACACTATTTCTGATACAGGCCAGGACGCTGTTGGCCACCTTGGCCACCTGGGCACACTGCCGGCTCATGTTCAGCCGGCTGTCAACCAGCACCCCCAGGTCCCTTTCCACCGGGCAGCTCTCCAGCCACTCTTCCCCAAGCCTGTAGCGTTGCATGGGGTTGTTGTGACCAAAGTGCAGGACCCTGCACTTGGCCTTATTAAACCTCATACAGTTGACTTCTGCCCATCGATCCAGCCTGTCCAGATCCCTCTGCAGAGCCCTCCTACCCTCCAGCAGCTCAACACTCCCACCCAACTTGGTGTCGTCTGCAAACTTACTGAGGGAGCAGTCGATCCCCTCATACAGGTCATTGATAAAGATATTAAACAAGACAGGCCCCAGAACCGAGCCCTGGGGAACACCGCTTGTGACTGGCCGCCAGCCGGATTTAACTCCATTCACCACAACTCTCTGGGCTCAGCCATCCAGCCAGTTCTTTACCCAGCGAAGAGTACACCTGGCTAAGCCACGAGCCGCCAGTTTCTCCAGGAGAATGCTGTGGGAGATGCTGTCAAAGGCTTTACTAAAGTCCAGGTAGACAACATCCACAGCCTTTCCCTCATCCACTAGGTGGGTCACCTGGTCATAGAAGGAGATCAGTTTGGTCAAACAGGACCTTCCTTTCATGAACCCGTGCTGGCTGGGCCTGATGCCCTGGTTGTCTTTCACATGCCTTGTGAGCGCCCTCAAGATGAACCACACCATAATCTTCCCTGGTACTGAGGTCAGGCTGACAGGCCTGTAGTTTCCCGGGTCCTCCTTCCAGCCCTTCTTGTAGATGGGCGTCACATTTGCTAACCTCCAGTCAACTGGGACCTCCCCTGTTAACCAGGACTGCTGTTAAATGATAGAGAGTGGCTTGGCAAGCTCCTCTGCCAGCTCCCTCAGTACTCTCAGGTGGATCCCATCAGGCCCCATAGACTTGTGGGTGTCCAGGTGGCTTAACGGGTCCTTCACTGTTTCCTACTGGATTATGGGGGGTTTATTCTTCTCTCCATCCCTGACTTCCAGCTGAGGGGGCTGAATACCCTGTGGATACCTGGACTGGCTATTAAAGACTGAGGCAAAGAAGGCGTTAAGTACCTCAGCCTTGTCCTCATCTTTGGTCACAATGTTCCCCCCCACATCCAATAAAGGATGGAGATTCTCCTTGCCTCTCTTTTTGTTGTTAATATATTTGTAAAAACTTTTCTTGTTATCCCTTACGACTGTGACCAGATTGACTTCTGTCTGGGCTTTTGCTGTTCTAATTTTCTGTCTGCATGACCTAACGAGATCCCTGTACTCTTCTTGAGTTGCCTTCCCCTTCTTCCAAAGGCGATAAACTCTCCTTTTTTCCTTGAGTCCCAGCAAAAGCTCCCTGTTCAGGCAGGCTGCTCATCTTCCCTGCCAGCTCGTCTTGAGGCGCATTGGAACCGCCTGCTCCTGCGCCTTTAAGGTTTCCTTCTTGAATAATGTCCAGCCTCCCTGGACCCCTTTGCCCTTCAGGACTGTCTCCCAAGGGACTCTCTCAACCAGTGTCCTGAACAGGCCAAAGTCTGCCCTCCGGAAGTCCATGGTAGCAGTTTTGCTGACCCCCCTCCTTACTTCACCAAGAATTGAGAATTGTATCATTTTGTGGTCGCTAAGCCCAAGACGGCCTCTGACCACCACATCTCCCACTAGTCCTTCTCTGTTTGTAAACAGCAGGTCAAGCGGGGCACCTCCCCTGGTAGGCTCACTCACCAGCTGTGTCAGGAAGTTATCTTCCACACACTCCAGGAACCTCCTAGACCGTTTCCACTCTGCTGATGTCCCGTAGATTGAAGTCCCCTACAAGAACAGTGGCTAGCGATTGCGATTCGATACACGAGTAAATCATTCAAATTTAATTGTAATTTGTTTTTCTCTGTATACCTTTTCCATGCTGAATAAGTAATAGAGTGAACCTCGCCATTGAATTCTCTTGTCGCGCTTTTTACAAATTTATATTAAAATAATTTGCTTTCTGATATCTTTGGTGGTGCTTCTTTAAGCGGCCTACATTATCCATTCGTGACACGGTGACAATGCTTGAGTTGCATATTGTTTCAATAGTATTTCTACTTTGTGTGGGACACAAACTGTCACTGGATGTCCTAAGATGAGTCGGCAACTTCTCCAATATAGCTGCTGCCGCCGCTACTGATTTGATACAAGCGGGTGCCCCTGCTGCCACTGGATCAAGCTGAGTTGAGTAATAGGTGACTAGCCTGTGATGTGGACCCAGTTTCTATGTTAATACTCCACTGGCTACCCCTTTACATTCATGTACGTGCAAATTTAAGGGTTTTGTATAGTTGGGGAGTCCTAGTGCTGGAGCAGATGCTAATGCTCCCTTTATTGCTTTAAAAGTCTGTGGAGTAACGGGGCACGGACTCTGGCGGGGTTTCAGGCCAAAGACCTTTATTGCTACAAGTGTCCGCTTTTTATGCAGTTACAGCTCTTTCACGCGCCACAAAATACGTCCTGGTTGGTTATCACACACAGTCCATGCACTTCTCCACAGTCAGGATTCGCTGCCTGCAGGTGTCTATGCGCTCCTTTACTTCCTCTTAGTTGTTTACCACAGCTCCTTCTCCTCAAGGCTGAGCCCTGCAGGTGTCCAGCTGTTTGCCAGCTTCTCAATGCCACAGCTCCTTCTCCTCAAGGTCGAGCCCTTGCAGGGTGATCCCAACATCTCCCCCTTTTTGTTTATCTATAAACAAAACCTGATGGATCATTTGCAACCCGAGGACTGTGAGGAAGATGGACCATCTGTACATTCTTGTATCGTCCTGTGCCGCGAACTCAGCCCCGCAGTCGGTAGGTGCCAGCTTTACGTGGGCGTCCCCACGGAGGCAATGGTGGCCTTGCCGTACACCGGCCCACTGCCCTTCGGGAAATCCCAGTATTTACACATTTTTAGAGGAACGAGTTTTGACACACGTGGCCAGCGAGTGTCGGAACTCACCTCCGTTGTCACCTTTTAACACAGGGAGCCTATGGCGCATGTGCCCGCTGGCCAGACGTGCTGCATGCGCCACAGCCATCCCGTCTATTGGTTTGTAGGCTTTGTTCACACGGCATCTTACCATAATCCAGCAGTCACATATCAACTATGCTCAAGCCAATAGCAGAATGTTACAAGGCAAACAATTCTAGCTGTACTACTCCTAGCGATGGAAACTACTCCTAGCGATGGAAAAAGCGCCTGCACAAAGCTATGAAAACCAATATTGTATCTTACTAAAGGATTTGTAGTTATAGAGCGCTTTGCCCTAAAAGCTTTCCATGTTTCTCTCATGATACCGCGAATTTCAGTGTGATTTACCCATACATTTTCTTTTGGCTGAGGTGGCATCCAGATTGCGATGACACCTGATAGTGTCAAGATGTGTCCGACGATGACGATGGTGACTGTTCCACCCATGGTTTTACCCATTTTGCAGGTACCCAACAAGTTCCAGAATCTGTAATGACACAAGCATAACCTCGTCCCCAGGTTAGCAGTTGAAAAGGTCCTTCCCACATACTCTTTTCCAAATTTTTAACTTTTACTTGCACATTTTGTGTTAACTCACATAGGCTTCCTGTCATTCCTTTTACATGTTTTATTATGGGAGGTACTGTTTCTCCTTCTGCTAGATGCAAATAATTTAACACATATAAGGCTGTATTCAAGTGTTCTTGGGGTGGTGTGGTAGCCTCTCCCCCTTTTTGTTTTTGCAGTAAACGCTTCAGGGAATGATTCATTCGTTCAACAATAGCTTGTCCAGTTGGGGAATGCGGTATTCCAGTAACATACGTCACTCCCCATTGAGCAAAAAATGGTTGGGTTGACTGGGCTACCTAACAAGGACCATTATTGGTTTTAATTTGTAGGGGTATACCATGGGCTGCGAATGCAGCTCGCAGATGCTTTTGTACATGCCTACTAGTTTCTCCTGTTTGTGCAGTGGCCCAAACTACTGCAGAATAGCAATCAATTGAAACATGAACATATTTAAATCTTCCAAAGTCTTGGTAACAGATTCAACAATGGTGTCATTTCTACATTTGTTATTCCACAAATATTACGAATCCAATTCAAATCTCCCACTAATTTTTGGACATCGTTCCATGTTCTGATTTCGGTTCTTAACATCACATTCTGTGAATATTTTTTTTTTTTTTTTTTTTTTTTAGGAATTACAAATACAAGTGTATTCCATGGACTTGTAGTGGGTTTAATATGTTTCTTTTCTAATTGCTCTTTTACCAATTCCTGTAGCTTAGCAACCTTTTCTTTAGATAGCGGCCATTGATCCACCCAAACCAGTGTATCAGTTTTCCATGTCAATTTGAGTGTTAGTCGCTCCTCAATGGCTGCTCCACAAAATGTTCAGGAGTGCTACTTAGAACACAACTCATTTGTCACAAAATGTCTCTCCCTAGCCAATTGATTTGGATTGGAGCTACATATGGTTTTACCGTTACTGTATACCCATCTGGGTTCTTACATTGCAAGAGTACTGAACTTTGCATGGTATTAGAGACGCCTCCGGCCCCAATCAACCCATGGGCTGGATTATGTGTTGGCCAGGTTGCAGGCCAGTCCCTGCTGGAAATAATGGTTACATCCGTTCCCGTATCTATTAGCATATGACAACTCCATTCTTTTGGGTCTGCTTGATTGTTGCAAAAAGTCATTTTTGAGGTAGGTTGTCATTGCCCTATTTCGAGCACCCAAAAAACTTCTGGCAGATTGCAAGTTACCCAAAATTCTCTATCCCCCCAACTCTGTTACACCGTATACACCGTGGGGAGAGCATCTTATTGAAATATACTCTTTGATTCCCTGCAAAAGAAATGATACATTTGTGACAATAATTA
This sequence comes from Phaethon aethereus, assembly GCF_964289735.1. Lineage (NCBI taxonomy): Eukaryota > Metazoa > Chordata > Aves > Phaethontiformes > Phaethontidae > Phaethon > Phaethon aethereus. The sequence continues at coordinate 36,097,903 of NC_138581.1, read as the reverse complement.
CAACGACATAGAACAAACCCACAACACCGTTTTACAAATAGGGCATATTGAAGTTCCTGCTCTTGAACGTCCAGGGAGTGCTGCTGGGACAGTCAATGAGCCATCATTCCCCATACAAAAGAGTGAAAGCATCAGCTGGCGATACGTCGGAGTTGACTGCGTCCGTGGGACGTGTGACAGGATCTTCTGGTGTTACTGCCGGCCCTACCGACCTGGCCGGTACCCACTTTGCTCCGTCACCTCCCCCTCTGCCAAGGCCTCTTGTCTCATGCCTCGCCAATGTTGGGCAGGGTCGTGTCTCGACTTGGGGGAAGGATCGCCCCAGGCAGCCCCCTCCTGTTGCAGCACGGGCGACCAGCGCTCATGTTCCAGGTCAGGAGGTGGGGGCCAAGGACTCGCCACCTCCGTTGGTTGCATTAGCGGTGGGACGGGGGTGTGGGTAGGGGGCGCGGGCGGGGGTCGCTCGTTCTCATCATCCCCAGCTCGGCCTCCCTTCTCTCCCGAGGCTGTGGCAGCAGCAGCTGCTGCCGCCGCTGCTGTCCATTCTGATTTTATCGCCTTTATAGAGTCTCTGACTAATCGCCAGGTTGTTAACACTTTCGCAGCTGTATGATCCCCTTTAGAGGCTGCCTCAAACACCATTTTTCCTGCTTTGTCCCAAGTATCTAGCTCAAAAATTGTTGCAGAGTCTGCTGCTAGCCCCTGGCTCTTCAAAAATGCTAACAATAATCGTAAAGTTTGTTCATCATAAGTAATCCCCCTTTTCTTCAAAATTTTTACTATAATACAAAGGATTGCTTTTTCTTCTGAAGATATTTGCGACCCCATTACTTAACGTCCCCAGCTGCTCACCTCTTTGGGTGATTATTCATCCGGACTGCAGCTCTGGTCCGCTGCTATTTTCCCCTGCAGCTCTGGTCCGCTGCTATTTTTCCTTGCAGCTCTCTGGTCCGCTGCTATTTTCCCCTGCAGCTCTGGTCCGCTGCTATTTTTCCCCTCAGGTGGGCTACTCCACCGGTCGTCTCTTCCTATGATTCATGTCCCTGTTCGGGCGCCATTTGTGGAGTAATGGGGCACGGACTCTGGCGGGGTTTCAGGCCAAAGACCTTTATTGCTACAAGTGTCCGCTTTTTATGCAGTTACAGCTCTTTCACACGCCACAAAATACGTCCTGGTTGGTTATCACACACAGTCCACGCACTTCTCCACAGTCAGGATTCGCTGCCTGCAGGTGTCCACGTGCCCCTACCATTTCCAGGAATCTTCGTATCTGCTTCTTTGTGATAGGGTGTGGGAGTTTAATTATGGTTTCTATCCTTTCAGGGCCTATTTCTCACTGGCCTTCCTTTAGGATAAATCCTAAGTATTTAACCTCTTTCTGACACACCTGAAGCTTGGATGGAGATGCACAGTGTCCCTTTTTAGCTAAGGTATAATGAACAGTGTCTATTGTACAGGTACTTTTGCTTTAGCTTGCTAATAATGTCATCTACGTATTGTACAAGTGCTGATTCTCCTGACAATTTTACATCTTTTAAATAATTTCTTAATATCCGTGAAAATATTGTAGGGGAACCCACAAACCCTTGGGGGAGATGTATCCAGGTCCTCTGCCCTTTCCACATAAATGCAAACAACAACTGACTTTTTCATCTATTGAGATGTAAAAAGCTGCCAATAATATGTCCCTTTTGGTCTAATTGGGTTACCCACATATTAAAAATTTCCAGTTCCTCAAGCTCTCCCTCAGGGTTCATAGGGACCTCTTCCTCCAGTCATTGTGATTGTATATCCTCACAAGTTAGTTCTTCCCATGGATAGTTCCCTTCTCTTACCCTTTCCTGTGGCCAGAGAGGACATTCCCATTGTATGTGTCCTAACTTCCCACAATAATAGCACTGTCTCCCATCATTGCTTCCCAATCCTCTCTCTCTTTTCCTTAGTTTCCATCCATTTCCCATCCCTGGTCTCTTCTCCCTTTGGCCTCTGTCTCTCACTTGCAAATTTCTCGCCAACACTGCAACCAAGAGGTTTGCCTCTTGTTCTTTTGCTTTTTTTTGCTTCTCCTTAACCTGCTCAGCTTTCTGTCTTTCCTCATGCCCATCATATACTAATACAGCAATACTCAAAATTTTCTGCAGATTCTCTCCTTGCCACCCGGGCATGCGGTCCTTAAAATATTTTCGTATATCTGGGGCCGCCTGGCCCACAAAGACACTAACGGCAAGCACATCATTCAAGTTTTGTGGAGTCATTCCTCCATATTTCAACAGCGCTGTTTGGACTAGGAAGTGACTCCTATAACATTAGTTCACACTATACACTGTAATGTAATGAGGTAGTGGAATTTTACCGGAGGCTTTGGTATTGTTCATGCATAAGTAAAACAGACTAAAGGACAGCCCGGCCCTGGAAATAAGGACTTTGCTTCTTGGAAGCTTATGTGAAATATGTTTATCTGATTCGTGTGATGAAGTGTAATCTTCTGTACTTTCATGGATTTCTCCTGCACCATAAAAAGGGGTATTTTACAGGAGAAAGTTAAACTACTTTGCTGGTATATCAGCTCAAACCAGTTTGACCACTGACCACATAGTATTGTGTAAAGAAAGTGCATGCATAAGGTTTGGGGTCATCCTGGGGGCACGCCGAGGAAGATTCGAGAAGACTCTAGCAGGAGAAGAGGGCATGCGCTGAAGAAGACACGCCTGTTCATTACTATGTATTAGAAGACACGCCTATTCATGAATATGTATTAGCGAACAGGATCACACTGAGGAAGAGTCGAGAAGATTCTAGAAGGAGAAGAGGGCATGCGCCGAAGAGACACGCCTATTCATGAATATGTATTAATGGACAGGATATAAACCAGGAACAGGAACTGTACCGCGTGCGTCTTGGTGGAGTGGAGACTCCTGGTGCACCCAGCGCTGTTTGCTTGCCTCTATTCGCTTAATAAATTGTAAATTTGAATTGGAACCCTGTTTGGGACTAAATCATTTATAACAATTGGGGGCTCGTCCGGGAGGGTCTTGGTTCCTGAATTCTGACTTGATCTAGGAGGGGCGCCCCACCATTTGGTGGCTCCTGATCGGGTCGGGTCGGGACTAATGCCATCCTGAACCTGAATAGGGGCAAGCAAAGAATTTGATTTTTTATGAGCTCCCTTGCCGGCTGCAGCAGTTTATTTTGCCCGTAATTCTGCGCGCGAAGATCCGAACGAAGACGACGGAGTCGTAAGTATTTACGGTGTATACCGTTCGGTTGGGTGGGATTCGGTTGCCTGTGTGTATAAGAGTGTGACTGAGACGGAACCTAGTTCCGAAGCGATTGTGGAGGTCTTCTAACCGCGGTTCCAATCTCCCGCGAGGGACTTGGCCGGTGAAGGACCGAAGCGATTCCTATAGGATTTGTGGGTGGGTGATAGGTCCTAAACCCCCTGCAAGACACTCTTACTGGTAGCCAAGGGCTGTAGGAATTGCCACAGTAAAAATTCCTGGATGGGTCAGACGAAATCGAGAACCCAGGACCAGAAGAAAGGGACCGAATTACTAAAAATACCTCCGGAGAGTCCATTAGGAATAATGATTGAAAATTGGAATGATAGGGGCCCCAGAAAAGGAAAAAGTAAATTAAAATTAGTTCAATATTGTATGGTAGAATGGCCAAAAGAACCTTTGAGACCACATGTCTTTTGGCCTGTGTTTGGATCTTTCGAAGACTGGGTCTGCCAGGCCTTAAATATATATGTTAATTCAAAGGAACCTTTTAGTCAGGAGGAAAGTGATTATGCAGGATTATGGGACAGAACTTTACGTTCTTTTCCAGCCTCAATACTTACATTAAAAACAGATGAAAAGTTTGAGGAAGAAGAAGAGGGGAAAAGTGAAAAGGAAAAAGATGATAAATGGGAGCCACTGGATAACCTACCGCCTCCATATTCTAATAATCCATCTCCAGCGGCGGCTCCCCCTCCGGTGGCTGTAGTACCTCTATCTGTACCACCGTTGCCCCTATCTCCACCACCAACAGCACCGGAATTAGATCGACCTCCGGCTGCATGTACGAGAAGTAGGACTGCTGTATCTGAGGGAGCTTCTCTATAACCCTTACGAGAAGTACCCCTCGGAGGCAATCAGGGAGGCATCGGGTTTGTGGCAGTCCCATTAAATACCACAGATGTAAGAAATTTCAAGAAAGAAATGGGGACCCTATTAGATGATCCCCTCGGAGTAGTTGAAAAATTGGACCAATTCCTAGGCCCCAATACTTATACCTGGGAAGAAATACAGTCCATTTTAGGGATCCTATTCACTGTTGAGGAAAGGGGAATGATTAGACAAGCTGGAATGAGAATTTGGGAAAGACAGAATCAGGCAGGACCCCCGGGAGATCAGAAATGGCCAAATGTGGATCCCCACTGGGATCATCAACAACCCCAAGGAAGACAAAATATGAGGGATTTGAGAACGTTAATCATACAGGGAATAAGGGAAGCGGTTCCCCGAGGGCAAAACATTACTAAAGCATTTAATGAACAACAAGGGAAAGACGAATCTCCAACAGAATGGTTGGAGAGGTTGAGGAAAAACCTACAAATGTATTCTGGACTTGATCCGAATACAGTGGCTGGGACCGCACTCCTTAAAACACAATTTGTAGCTAAATCCTGGGGGGGGATATAAGAAGGAAATTAGAAAAATTGGAAGATTGGCAAGAAAGAGGATTAGAGGAGTTACTTAGAGAAGCCCAGAAAGTCTATGTTAGGAGGGACAAAGAACAAGAAAAAGCAAAAGCAAAAATTTTTGTAGCAGCAGTAAGAGAAAGTCAGAAAAATAAGACGACTCCTGGAGAGAAAAGGGAAAAAAGAATAGAGCAGACACCCCGGGGACAGCCTTATCGAGAAAGATTTACAATTCCTGTCTGTTACTACTGTAACAAGAGGGGACATGTTCAGAAGAACTGCCGTAAGCGGGAACAAGATGAGAAGATGTTCAAAGAAGACTAGGGGTGTCAGGGGCTCTATCTTCTGGGGACTTCAACATCAACAGAGCCCTTGATAAAATTATTAATTGGTCCCCATAAAGAGGAAGTTTTATTTTTAGTGGATACAGGGGCCGAAAAGTCAACCATTCAAAAACTTCCAAAAGGAATAGAAAAAGGGAAGAGTTACATGTCAGTAGTAGGAGCAAAAGGAGAGCCTTTTAAAGTAAATATATTGAAAGATGTAGAAGTAGAAACAGAAAAGAAAATTTGTCTTAATGATTTACTTTGGCTCCCTGAAGCGGAATACAATTTATTAGGAAGGGATTTGATTTTGAAGTTAAACTTGAGCATTCAGAGTCAAGGGGACAAATTGCAGATTAAATTATACACTTTAACACAAGAGGATGAAGAAGCTATTAACCCCTCAGTGTGGTATAAGGAAGGGGAAACTGGAAAGATAAAAATGGACCCCATAAGGGTTCAAATAATAGATCTGCACCGCCCAATTAGAATCAAGCAATACCCTATACCTATGGAGGGTCGAAAAGGATTAAAACCTGTAGTTGACAGACTTTTGGAAAAAGGAACCCTAGAACCATGTATGTCACCTCATAATACACCCATTCTTCCCGTAAAGAAACCGGATGGGTCATACAGGATGGTGCAGGACTTAAGAGCTGTAAATCAGCGAACAATCACTAAATTCCCTGTGGTGGCAAATCCTTATACTTTATTGAGTCATATATCTCCCAAACATACTTGGTATAGTGTAATAGATTTGAAAGATGCTTTTTGGGCCTGTCCTCTGGATGAGGGATCCAGAGATTATTTTGCCTTTGAGTGGGAGGACCCCGAAACAGGACGAAAACAACAATTAAGATGGACTGTGTTACCACAAGGGTTTACAGAGTCACCAAATCTATTTGGACAAACTTTAGAAAAAATTCTACAAGATTTCACAATACCTAAGGAGGTAAAATTATTGCAATATGTGGACGATTTATTAGTAGCAGGAGAAACTGAAGAGGGGACCTGAAAAGCCACCATTAAATTGTTAATTTTTCTAGGGGAAAAGGGATTAAAGGTGTCCCGATCAAAGCTACAGTTTGTAGAACAAGAAGTAAAATACTTAGGACATTGGCTGAGTAAGGGAAGGAAGAAGTTAGATCCTGATAGGGTATCTGGGATTCTATCCTTAAGACCCCCACAAACTAAAACGGAAATTAGGCAAATACTGGGATTATTAGGATATTGTAGACCATGGCTTGAAAATTATAGTGATAAAGTAAAATTCTTATATGAAAAATTAACTAATAACCAACTTAAATGGTTTATTGAAGATGATCAGAGATTTGAGGAAGTAAAAAAGGCATTAATACAAGCACCTGTATTGAGCCTCCCAGATCTAGAAAAACCTTTCTATCTCTTTGTGAAGACATCAAGCCAGACAGCGTATGGAGTTCTTACTCAAGACTGGGCAGGAATCAAAAAACCCGTGGGGTATTGTTCTAAGTTACTTGATCCAGTAAGCAGAGGATGGCCTGCTTGTCTCCAAGCTTTGGTTGCTACAGCATTATTAATAGAAGAAGTTAGGAAGATTGCCTTTAGTGCTCCTTTAAAAGCGTATACCCCACACAATGTCAGAACTGTTTTACAACAAAAAGCGGAAAAATGGTTAACGGACAGCCGAATCCTAAAGTATGAAGCAATACTAATAGACTCCCCTGGCTTAGAACTGAGGGTGACTTCTGCTCAGAGTCCAGCACAATTTTTGTTTGGAGAACCATCAGAGGAATTACAACATAACTGTTTAGAGGTAATTGAGACCCAGACAAAGGTGAGACCAGATTTAAGAGATGCTGAGTTGGAAAATGGAGAAGCGCTGTTTATAGATGGCTCCTCCAGAGTGGTAGAAGGGAAGAGAAAATCGGGTTATGCAGTAATTAATAAGGACTTGGAACTTGTGGAATCAGGACCTCTGAGTCCATCATGGTCAGCTCAGGCTTGTGAGCTGTATGCCCTATGTAGGGCCCTGGAATTATTAAAAGGAAGAAGCGGGACTATATTTACAGATTCTAAATACGCATATGGGGTGGTCCACACTTTTGGAAAAATTTGGGAAGAAAGAGGTTTGATTAATACTCAAGGGAGGAATTTAATACATCAAGAATTAATAGTAAAGATTTTGAAGGTGTTAAGAGAACCAAAGGAGATAGCAGTGGTACATGTGAGGGGACACCAAAAGGGGTTAGATTACCGAACTAGAGGAAATAACTTAGCAGATAAAGAGGCCCAGGAAGCAGCCTTGAGGACTAAAGTTGCCAAAATTAATGTCATACAAACAAAGGAGGACACCAGCAAAGAAGGACGAGAGGAAAGAGAGAAGAAGTTTACCCCAGAAGAACAAACAAAATTGGAGAAAATAGGAGCTAAATTAGAACAAGGAAAATGGACACTGCCTGATGGGCGAGAAATGTTGCCAAAAGCCTACACCAGGCGAATATTAGAACGTTTGCATGCGCAAACACATTGGGGTACAAAAGCGTTAAGTGATCATTTTCTTAAACAGTTTGCTTTGCTATTTCAAAAATTCCAATACCACCAAATTACACAAGGTTGCTTAACCTGTCAAAAGGTAAATAAGACAGTGTTTCGACAAGCAGCCACGGGAGGGAGAAAAACAGCTTACAGACCTTTTGAGAAAGTACAAGTCGATTTCACTGAATTGCCTAAGGTAGGGAGGATAAAATATTTATTGGTAATAGTAGATCACTTAACACAGCAGGTAGAAGCGTACCCTGTAGCACGAGCTACGGCACAGATGGTGGTAAAAATTTTATTGGAACATTTGATACCTAGATATGGGATAATCCAGTACATTGATTCTGACCAGGGCACACATTTTACTTCTAAAATAATAAAACTATTATGTCAATAAAAGAATTAAGAGAGATTGGGATGGTGGCCCAAACACCACCTTTAGGATTTGCAATTCATCAGTTAGAACCAGGAGATAAAATTCTGATAAAAACATGGAAAGGAGGAAACTTATCTCCCCTCTGGGAAGGACCTTTCCTTGTTTTATTAACTACAGAAACAGCTGTGAGAACTGCTGAAAAAGGATGGACACATATGTTGTGAGTGAAAGGTCCAGTGAAGGAGTGGAAGGTCACATCTGACTAAATTGCTGTGGGAATTTTATTGTGGCTACTCCTGTAATAGAAACAGGAGTGAAACATGAAATTCTCACAGTTGCTAAAAATCTATTTGTAAAGTCATTGAATATAACTAATTGTTACGTTTGTGGTGGAACAAATCAAGGTGAACGATGGCCATGGGAAGCTATGGAGAGAAATGTAAGTAATCCCCAAGTTTGGAAAACAATGGGAAAGGGTAATAGGAAACTTCCCCAGGGCTCGGTTCTGGGGCCGGTCTTATTCAATATCTTTATTGATGATCTGGATGAGGGAATTGAGTGCTCCCTCAGTAAGTTTGCAGACGACACCAAGCTGAGTGGGAGTGTTGATCTGCTGGAGGGTAGGAGGGCTCTGCAGAGGGATCTGGACAGGCTGGATTGATGGGCAGAGGCCAACTGTATGAGGTTTAATAAGGCCAAGTGCAGGGTCCTGCACTTTGGCCACAACAACCCCATGCAACGCTACAGGCTTGGGGAGGAGTGGCTGGAGAGCAGCCCGGCAGAAAGGGACCTGGGGGTGCTGGTTGACAGCCGGCTGAACATGAGCCGGCAGTGTGCCCAGGTGGCCAAGAAGGCCAACAGCGTCCTGGCCTGTATCAGGAATAGTGTGGCCAGCAGGAGTAGGGAAGTGATTGTGCCCCTGTACTCGGCACTGGTGAGGCCGCACCTTGAATCCTGTGTTCAGTTTTGGGCCCCTCACTACAAGAAGGATGTTGAGGTGCTGGAGCGTGTCCAGAGAAGGGCAACGAAGCTGGTGAGGGGTCTGGAGCACAAGTCTTATGAGGAGCGGCTGAGGGAACTGGGGTTGTTTAGTCTGGAGAAGAGGAGGCTGAGAGGAGACCTTATCGCTCTCTACAACTACCTGAAAGGGGGTTGTGGTGACGAGGGTGTTGGTCTCTTCTCCCAAGTAACTAGTGATAGGACAAGAGGAAATGGCCTCAAGTTGCGCCAGGGGAGGTTTAGATTGGATATTAGGAGAAATTTCTTCACTGAGAGGGTGGTCAGGCATTGGAAGAGGCTGCCCAGGGAGGTGGTGGAGTCGCCATCTCTGGAAGTGTTCAAAAAACGTGTGGATGTGGCGCTTCAGGACATGGTTTAGGGGACATGGTGGCGCTGGATTAATGGTTGGACTTGATGATCTTAAAGGTCCTTTCCAACCTAGTGATTCTGTGATTCTGTGAAACAACAATGGGTACTCCAAACGAGTATAATCGGAAGGAGTTGTTGGCAAAAGAATGACGTGCGGAAAACAGACTCCACAATCTGTAAGATTGTAAAGTAGGTATGTTTATTCAGCGCTGGGCAGCACGGGGGGGTAGTCCCACCAAAAACCGTGCGTGCCCAACGAGGCACTTACTTCAAATATATACAGCAAAGTGGTGCATATACATAAAGTTTAGCAATATACCTATACATATCCATGATCTATCCCCGCTTCGTATTGAGTTCTCCTCCCATCTGTGCTTGCGTGTTGCCTCCTGGTGGTGGTCGTTGGGGGTCGTGGGGATGAAGGCCAGTGGTTCCTCTTCATCACCGCTAGTAACCTTTTGACTTTGCGCAGGCTCCGTTGTTTTTTGGCTTCTATCCAAACTGCAGAGCTAGTTTCTTGAGGTAAGTTCTTAATTCTTATCAGGGACCGTCCTTGTGAGGAGCCACAAATCTTCTTGCTCCTTTCAGTTTATCAGGACCTGTCTTTGGGAGGAACTACAGTTCTCCTGCTTTAACTACTTCACACAATAGCTAACAAGATTTCAAGCTTCATCTACTAATTAACTGCTAAGATTCCCTTAACCCCTCCTCTCAGTCCCCCCTTTTCTAAAAAGTTAGTAAAATCTTTTACTATGCCTGTTTCTAATACAGTATTTTTTATTTAACATCTTTTTAAAGTACTTGTTAGATTCCAATTTGCGTCGTAATTGGTTTCTCTTCCATTCACCATAGGAGTCTCCTGTATTTTGAAAACACTATAGACTACATTGAACCATAATACAAAGAGTTATAAACAAAAAGATAATCACAATTATCAAAACAAATAATTGTCTTAACCAAGTTAAGTTTGGGAGCCAAGAAGTCAACTTATTGCAAAGATCAGAGAAACCCAGTGAAGTGTCAGGGTTTGTCTTTTCATTGGAGGCGTAATTTCAAAGGTCCAGCTAATGTTGACTTCCATGGTAGCCGAGGAGCTTTCTTGACTCTGGTATGATGAATCCAAGTGTTTTGTTCTTTAATTTTAATTGCTGTAAAAGAGGTAAGGAGGACTTGGAAAGGTCCTTTCCATTGTGGCTCCAGAGTCTTTTCTGCAAGAGATTTTACATATACGTAGTCTCCTGGTTGTATATTATGTACAGGTCCATCCAAACCTCTCCCCCTAGTCCCAATTACGTGTTTTCTAATATTATTGAGTTGTTTTCCTAGGGCAACCATGTAAGAGGTCATGATTTCGTTTCCAGCTTGTATGGATATTCCTCTCTGTATTCCATATGGTTGTCCATACAAGATTTCAAATGGGCTCAGTCCCTCCTTCGCCCTTGGCCTAGTTCGTATACGCAAGAGGGCTAAAGGAAGAGACTGAGGCCAGGCTAGACTTGCTTCCTGTCCTAGTTTCACAATCTGTTGCTTGATTAGGTGGTTCATTTTTTCTACTTGGCCACTTGACTGGGGACGGTATGGGGTATGAAGTTGCCAATCTATGCCTAAATGGTGGCTAACTTGTTGTACTATTTTTGAAACAAAATGTGGTCCCCTATCAGAGGACATTATCATTGGGACCCCAAAACGTGGTATTATCTCTTGTATTAATGCTTTAACTACTTCTCGAGCCTTAGCGGTTCTAGTTGGAAATGCTTCTGGCCAACCTGAAAAGGTATCAGTTAATACCAATAAATATCGATACCCCCCTTTTCTTGGAAGTTCTGTAAAATTAATCTGCCATTGTTGCCCAGGCCCATTGCCTTTCCCAATTTGGCCCACTTCTAGCTTGGGAGTATTCTTGGGATTAATCTGGAGGCAAAGATCACATTGCTGAGTAACCTGTCTCACCGTAGTATATAAATTTCTGGCCACAATTTCTCTAATTAAATGTTTATATAGAGCCTCTATTCCCCAATGCCTCTTCCTGTGTTCCTCTCTTACCAAATGCCATATTAGGCAGGAGGGAATAACTAGTTTTCCTTGTGGGGTATAAGCCCACCCCTCTTCATTGTATAATCCTTCCAGATCTGTAATAAGTTTTTGATCTTCCTTGGTATATTTTGGCTTACATTCTAAAGAGATTCGCCTGTCGGGGACTAAAGCTCCTTCTGTTTTTACCTTTGCTTTGGCTACCTGTTTTGCCTCTCTATCCGCCAGTTCATTTCCTCTTTCCAATTCTGAGCTTACTTTCTGGTGTGCCTTAATATGCATAATCGCCACTTTCTCAGGAAGTTGGATTGCTTCCAACAGTCTCAAAATTTCTTCTGCATGCTTAATATTTTTCCCTTGAGAGCTCAATAACCCTCTTTCTTTCCAAATTGCTCCATGCGCATGTACAACTCCAAAAGCATATCTTGAATCTGTATAGATATTCACAACTTTGCCTCGGGCCAGCTCCAAGGCACGGGTCAGAGCAATTATTTCTGCCTTTTGTGCAGAAGTATTTATGGGTAAAGGTCTTGACTCTATTATTTCTTGACTAGTGGTAATGGCATATCCCGCGTGTCTTTTACCACTTAGGACATATCTGCTTCCATCTGTGAACCAGTTTTCTCCGCTTTCCATAGGACTGTCTTTCAGATCTGGGCCGCTTGCATACGTTGCTTCAATAGTCTCCAAGCAGTCATGATGCACTGGTTCTCCCGTGTTTCCACTGAGGAAAGAGGCTGGGTTGACAATGTTAGTAACTACGATCTCCACATCATCCTGTTCTACCAGTATAGCTTGATATCTCAGGAATCTTTGTGGGGAAAGCCAGTGCCCACCCTTCGCTTCCAACACTGCGGATACGGTGTGAGACACTAAGATGATCATTTTCTGGCCCAGAGTAAATTTCCGGGCTTCTTGTATATTCAATATTACAGCTGCAACTGCTCGCAGGCATCCAGGCCAACCTTTCGCAGTCGTGTCTAACTGTTTGGAAAAGAATGCAACCGCTCATCGATAGGGGCCCAGATCTTGTGCTAATACTCCCAGAGCGATTCCTTGTTTCTCATAGGAAAAAAGGAAAAACGGTTTACTCACGTCTGGGAGCCCTAGGGCCGGAGCCGACATCAGAGCTTTCTTTAGTAGCTCAAAGGCTCGTGCAGTCTCCTTGTTCCATTCAAGGTGTTTCTGTTCAGTGGTTGTTAATGCATACAATGGTTTAACAAGCAGTCCATAGTTATATATCCACAGTCTGCACCACCCAGTCATCCCCAGGAAAGTTCGTAATTCTTTTACTGTCTGAGATCTCGGGGTTTGGTATATTGCTTCTTTGCGGGCTTGTCCCAAAGTTCTCTGTCCTGCACTGATTTCGTAGCCCAAATAGATCACTTTCTGCTGTATTACTTGGGCCTTCTTCTTAGATACCCGATACCCTTGAAGCCCCAAAAAATTTAGTAGACTCACCGTCCAGGTCATACAATCGTCCTCTGTTTTGGTGGTGATCAGGATATCATCTACATATTGTAACAGTTTCCCTTTTTCAGACGGGATTTCCCAAGATTCCAGGTCTTTTGCGAGCTGGTTGCCAAAGATGGTAGGACTGTTTTTAAATCCTTGTGGCAACATCGTCCAAGTGAGCTGAGTTTTGCGACCAATTTTGGGGTTTTCCCATTCGAATGCAAATAATTTTTGGCTGGCTTTATGGAGAGGGAGGCAAAAGAAGGCATCCTTTAGATCTAAAACAGTAAACCAAGTTAGCTCGGGTGTCAATACAGTCAACAGGGTATATGGATTCGCCACTACGGGGTAAAGGTCCTCAGTTATTTTATTTACAGCCCGTAGATCCTGGACCACACGGTATGACCCGTCAGGCTTACGGACAGGTAATATAGGTGTGTTTAAATCAGACTCACATTCTTTTAATAATCCTAATTGTAAAAATTTTTCAATGACTGGTCGGATCCCTTCCCTATCTTCCTTCCTCAAGGGGTACTGTTTAACCCTTACGGGTTGCCGACCTTCTTTGAGTTTAACTTCAACGGGTGGGGCATTCTTTGCCCTTCCAGGTACATCAGTGGCCCATACCCCAGGATATACTTGATTTAGGATCTTTTCACTAATCTCTCCTTCTCCAGGAAGACTGGTTAGAAATAGGCTCAGTACTTGAATATAATCGTGGTCTTTTATCTCCAGAATAATCTCTCCCTTTCTAAATGTAATTTTTGCACCCAATTGTTCTAACAAATCTCTTCCCAAAAGGGCCTTTGGGGAGTTAGGCATATATAGGAATTTATGGATTCCCCATTGTTTTCCAAATTTATACTTCAAAGGTTTGCAAAAATATGCCTTTTCACTTTGGCCAGTCGCCCCTTTTACCATGATGTAATCATTCCCCAGGGGCATCAAGGCTTGATTCAAAACCGAGTAGGTTGCCCCTGTATCAACTAAGAACTCCACTTCCTGTTGTTCTTTCCCTAGCCTCATTATAACCAGCGGATCCGCTAGGGTAGATTCCCCGGGTCCCCGTCAATCTTCTTTTACATGGGCTACCATCTTCCCAATCTGGTAGCCCCGTCTCTTTTCCTTGTTTGGACATTCTCTTTTCCAATGACCAAATTTCCTGCATAGTGTACATTGGTCTTTGCCTAACTGAGATGGTTCTCGTTTGTACCTTTTTCCTTCCTCTTCTCTGAGAGCCGCTATTACTTTCCGCTGTCCTTGTCTATATCCTTCTTCTCTATTGCTGAACACTCTCCATGCCTCATCTAACAATATTTCCAGATTCCTTCCTTCTGTAGTGCGTAGCTTCTGAAGCTTACGCCTGATGTCCCCTGTAGATTGACCCAGGAACAGAGAAACTAATTGTTGTATCCCTATTTCTGACCCAGGATCTAGCGGTGTGTTACGGCGCATTACATCTCTCAACCGATCCAGGAATTCAGATGGGGACTCGGAGGGGCCCTGTTTGACTGCATACAAAGCTGACCAATTTATTGTTTTGGGGATAGCTCTTTCTATTCCTCTCGAAATCCATTCCTGATACCCCTGCAGTCTTTCCATATGTGAGGATTTGTTAGGATCCCATTTCGGATCTTGGAGAGGAAAATAATCTTTGACGTCCCCTCCTATACTCTTATGATCTTCGGCTAAATTCCCTGCCGTCTTTAAAATCAGCTGTTTTTCTTTCTCAGTCATATATTCTAATAATAACTGTATATCTTTCCAGTCAGGGTTGTGCTGTTTCACAATAAATTGAAAATGCCTCATTACTCTCACTGGATCAGCTCTGTAATCCTTCGCAGCCCCTTCCCATCCTTGTAAGTCAGCAATAGAAAAAGGCACTCTGATTAGCATTGTCCCACCTTCGGGTCCTACCGCCTCTCGGAGAGGTGCCTGTAAGGCCACTGGAGCAGACTTCCCCCTAGTGCGGGAAGATACGGGGCTATCTGGGGGGGTGGAAGTTTCGTCTGAGTCCACATCCCGTTCCTGAGATCGAGGGGGAGGCTTAAATAGGTCAGTTAAATCTGGTTCCGGTGCCTGGTGGGTTTTGTTTACTTTAATGCATCTTTGTCCAATGCTGCACGCCAAGCACCATCGCTTTAATTTACCTCTAAGTTCTTTATTATTTTCCCACTCAAGTGCAAGTACCAGGGGGTCCTGTGGTGGCACCATTCCACAGTCCCTTTGCCACTCCGGATGGTTTCGGAGGGTGAAAAACATGTCTGCATATGAAACTTCATCCCATTTCCCTTCTCTCCTTAAAAACAACATCAATTGTAAAAGGGTATTATAGTCTATAGATCCATTAAGTGGCCACTTAGCATCATTCTCTAACTTATACAACGGCCACCACTGATTACAATATTTAATAAGGGTTTTTTTACTTTCTGTTCCCCCAATCCCAACAATGTTTTTCCAATGAGCAAGCACACAGCCTAGGGGGCTTTTCTTTAAAACTCCCTTTTGAGTGTTACCCATTTTTGCAAACCTCTTCTATTACTTTAGTTTCTGATATACTTTTCAATAAGTTTCCACACAAGCTGTTCCTTAGACTTCTTTATGGTTTCTTTCCAGTTCTTTTCCCACACTTCCCAAATTTCCGGGATTAGATTTTCCTTTCCACACACAAAACAGGGAATTACTCCTATTTGTCCACCAACACTGGGATTTACAAAAAACGTCTGAAGGTTGTTCCCAATCTGAGGCCACTTTCCACCCTGCAGGAGTCACATACGCTCCTCAGATAAAATTGTTCATTTCCCCTTTTTATCCAATGTCTTCCTTCATTTAGATATCCCCAAGGTTCGAGCCCGAACCACTGAAGGAGTAATTCCCTTTGCCCCGCTTCTTCATTAAGATATAAAGGTATTCACAATCTTTCTATATATTACACACATAAAGACAAAGACTTTCAACATAAAATTCCCGGGTACTTAATTTATACATTCACAGAATCACTAGGTTGGAAAGGACCTTTAAGATCATCAAGTCCAACTATTAATCCAGAACCACCATGTCCCCTAAACCATGTCCTGAAGCGCCACATCCACACGTTTTTTGAACACTTCCAGAGATGGCGACTCCACCACCTCCCTGGGCAGCCTCTTCCAATGCCTGACCACCCTCTCAGTGAAGAAATTTTTCCTAATTCATCACTCCCGGTAACACCCATCCAGCAGCTGCAAATATATAAAATAATAACCCTACCGCAATTGCGAGGAGGTCCGCTTACCCTTCTCCTGCTTCTTATATACCAGTCATTAGCAGGTCCATCCTGGCTCCCGACACTGGGATGCAGTGGTGACCTCGGATTTGCTCGATCTACCCTCAAGATCGCTAGCGGCCTCCCCTTCGGTCAGCAAATCCCCTTATTCCCATACAGGGTACCCTCCTCCTACGGGGACTGTGCTGCACGCCAGACGTCTCCGCGCGATTTACCAGCTGCCCCGGCCACGCGTACGACTTACAGGCTCCCCTCATAAAACATACCGTTTTCTTCCGCGGCTTCAGGAGGTTGTTGTCTGCTCCCGCGGTGAGCGACTGGCAGCGGAGTCCCCTCCGAGGAAAGTGCTCGAGGCGCGCCCAGGGGCGTCCGCTCCACAGCCGGTCCCGCGGTTAAGCAGAGAGTCTCCTGCCTGGCTCGCCAAAACTGACGTGCGGAAAACAGACTCCACAATCTGTAAGATTGTAAAGTAGGTATGTTTATTCAGCGCTGGGCAGCACGGGGGGGTAGTCCCACCAAAAACCGTGCGTGCCCAACGAGGCACTTACTTCAAATATATACAGCAAAGTGTTGCATATACATAAAGTTTAGCAATATACCTATACATATGCATGATCTATCCCCGCTTCGTATTGAGTTCTCCTCCCATCTGTGCTTGCGTGTTGCCTCCTGGTGGTGGTCGTCGGGGGTCGTGGGGATGAAGGCCAGTGGTTCCTCTTCATCACCGCTAGTAACCTTTTGACTTTGCGCAGGCTCCGTTGTTTTTTGGCTTCTATCCAAACTGCAGAGCTAGTTTCTTGAGGTAAGTTCTTAATTCTTATCAGGGACCGTCCTTGTGAGGAGCCACAAATCTTCTTGCTCCTTTCAGTTTATCAGGACCTGTCTTTGGGAGGAACTACAGTTCTCCTGCTTTAACTACTTCACACAATAGCTAACAAGATTTCAAGCTTCATCTACTAATTAACTGCTAAGATTCCCTTAACCCCTCCTCTCAAGAAGAACAGGAAAAAGGAGCTGGAACTAGAATTTGTCCTTTGTGTAGAAGGTGGTGTGTATTTGTAAGATTAGTGTTGCAGGCTAACTGGCAGTTTTCTCTAGCCATAAAGCCTTGCAAATAAAGAGGATTGCCAGGCTTGGGCAAGTGCTCAGGTCTGGACAAACCACTGATCTAGCAAAGCTCTGGCCTTCGCAAGCAGTGCTCAATTAATTTGGGTACTAAGAAAGCACCCCCTTAAAGGAAAGAAGAGGGCAAGACCGGAGGGGAACTGGTGTTGCGGCTTAAAAAGGGTCTGCCAAGGGCTGCAACCCCTTCGGGCTGTGACCGCCGATCACTATGGCCCTGACCGGACCTCTTCTAGTTCTACTTGGGGGTGAGTTCCTTGGACTCTGACTATGGCAAATAACTGTAGTCAATATTGGAACAAGTCCAGCTGGGGTTTACCCCAGAAAAATGGAAAAAGTGAGGACCTTTTCTAGTTGTACAGCGCATACCTGTAATCAACAATAAAACCTAGGTTTTTCCTGTTACCCATAAATTAGGGAGAACGAATGGCCTCCTGAGAGACAAACTTGGAATGGAATCAATCTAGGAGGATTTTGGGGAGATTTTATGGGTGGTGATCGGCTTACTAAAATGGGGATAGTTGTATTGAGGATATGTGGGGGATTGTTACTAGATTAATCTACTTGGTTATACTCAATTGGAAATGAAAACACAAATCAATACTATAAAGAAGAAGATGGGGGATTGTGAAATATGTTCATCTGATTCGTGTGATGAAGTGTAATCTTCTGTACTTTCACGGATTTCTCCTGCACCATAAAAAGGGGTATTTTACAGGAGAAAGTTAAACTACTTTGCTGGTATATCAGCTCAAACCAGTTTGACCACTGACCGCATAGTATTGTGTAAAGAAAGTGCATGCATAAGGTTTGGGGTCATCCTGGGGGCACGCCGAGGAAGATTCGAGAAGACTCTAGCAGGAGAAGAGGGCATGCGCTGAAGAAGACATGCCTGTTCATTAATATGTATTAGAAGACACGCCTATTCATGAATATGTATTAGCGAACAGGATCACACTGAGGAAGAGTCGAGAAGATTCTAGAAGGAGAAGAGGGCATGCGCCGAAGAAGACACGCCTGTTCATGAATATGTATTAACGGACAGGATATAAACCAGGAACAGGAACTGTACCGCGTGCATCTTGGTGGAGTGGAGACTCCTGGTGCACCCAGCGCTGTTTGCTTGCCTCTATTCGCTTAATAAATTGTAAATTTGAATTGGAATCCTGTTTGGGACTAAATCATTTATAACACTTAGAACTGTCCATGAAATATAAAGGATACCTCTGGACAACCAAGGTAATGCCAGTGTCCTAGTCCCTCTAACATGTCACTGAAACCCTCCCAGTGTCATCTGGTGTCATAGATAAGTAACTGTCAAGACTGACTCCAGGGACATCTGTATCAATAGACAAGCAGCAAGAATGCTGCAGAAATATAGTTGCTTTGCAAAGTTTTACTATGACTACTAATAGGTAGTGTGGGTGTTAGTGATTAGTCAAACTGTTGTACCTGAACGTACCCCCAAGGGAGGTTTAGATTGGATGTTAGGAAAAATTTCTTCACTGAGAGAGTGTTCAAGCATTGGAACAGGCTGCCCAGGGAGGTGGTGGAGTCACCATGTCTGGAAGTATTCAAAAAACATGTGGATGTGGCACTTCAGGACATGGTTTAGCGGGCATGGCGGCATTGGATTAATGGTTGGACTTGATCTTGAAGGTCCTTTCCAACCTTAGTGATTCTGTGATTCTGTTTGAAGGATCTAAGAACCCTGTGTAAAACCACATTCAGGGTGCCCCAATTTGGCTGGGACACCTCATGAACATGACTATTTACTCTTATAATTCTATACTTTGTGTCCTAGCCTCTCTCCTCAGTCGGCATGGGCCAGCTGTGAATTTTTGTGACAACCCTAGGTGGTGTAGCACTGAACAGGCCTCTGATCCATGCACAGCATGCCCTGCAGACCATGTCCATGGAAAGGTTACCCCATTTTGGTCATTCAAGCTGTTGTAGAATTTTTCTTAGAAGGAAACAACTCTATTAAACATTTCTACTGTCAAACACGAACGATGTTCACATGAGAACTTCTTGCTGCACTGTTAGATAAAGGCAAAGTCATGCAGGTGGCATAATTGACAGTACTAAGTGGGAACTGCTTGCAGGCTCTTCTGTTACAATGAGCTGGCTAAGTTTATCCTGCATCCAAGGAATTTGTGCAGCACAACACAGGTCTGAAGACCAAGCTGTATGTGCAGCATAATGCAGAACAGCACAGACCTGGGCCTACTCAGATTAACTCTTATGTGGATCCCTAACTCCTTGATGTACAATGGTCTTCTGGTCAGGACCACTACACACACAGAGTAAGATGAACTCCAGGAGAGGAGAAAGAAATCAAATTAAGTCTTAACTCCCCAGTTTGAAACAGTACGTAGCAGTACAGATAGAGGCCAACTGGCTAGAAAGCAGCTTTGCAGTAAAGGACCTGGGGGTTACTAGTGGATTAGTTGAATATGAGGCAGCAGTGTGCTCTAACAGTAATTGCAGTCAACAATGCCCTGGGCTGTATCAGCAAGAGCATAGCCAACAGACTAAGGGAGGTGATTATTCCCCTCTATTTGGCACTTGTGAGACCACATCCAGAGTCCTGTGTCCGGTTTTGGACTCCTAGTACACAACAGACATGGACATACTGGAGTGAGTCCAGCAGAGGGCCACCGAGATAGGCAGAGGGCTGGAGAACTTGACATAGGCAGAGATGCTGAGAGGAGTGAGTTAGCTTGGCTTTCAAAAGAGAAGGTGGTGGTAAATCTTACTGCTGCCTTCAACTATCTAAATGGGAGGATGTAGAGAGATGAAGTATGCAGCAAAAGGACAAGGAGCAACAGTCACAAGTTGCAAAAAGGGAAATTCTATTTTTTCTAATAAGGAAAAAAATCCCCCCGTCCCCCGCCAAAGGTGGTCAAACACTGGAAGAGGGGCTTAGATGGGTTGTGAGATCACCCTTAGAGACAGTCCAACCTCAACTGGACAAGGACCTGAGCAACGTGCTACAATTGGCCCTGCTTTGAGCAGGGGAGTAGTGGACTGGAGACCACAAGAACACAACCAAACCCCAAAAAATCCTGTCAATTTTTTTTATTTATTGAGTCTGCCATATAAAATTTTCTTTTAATCCACTACACAAAAGTTCTCAGGGAGCGGAGCCTCTGGGCATGCTTCATGTTTTTGAAGAGTCAGTTTTTGAATAATCAGTTTTTGAAACATTCTGGATTAATTCTTCTGATCTTTTCATTCTCTCCCATAGCCTTCCACCATCATGAAGATCATAGCCCAATTAGGGAGACAGCATTATTTTATATTTTATGGCTAATACTACCCTTGTTGCCAGTTAGTTAGATATGTAAGCTGACAGAAAGCAGAGAAAGCATCCTTGAGTTTTATTCTTTAAAAAACATTTTCCTTTTTGAGTTCACCATGTCCTACCCTGTTTTGGACCCTAAGTTCTGCAGTAAATTGCTCTGTAGTTCTTAAACATTTTCAAACAGCTTAAATATTAATGTAAAACCTGAGATATAAGAAGTAAAATTCTTGCAATTTAATAAAATGGATCAAAAAAGGAGAAATAAATATTTATCCCCTCATTATGACAAAAGGTTATCAATGTTATTACTCAAAATTCTGTTCAAGATCAAAGAATCATAGAATCATAGAACAGTTTGGGTTAGAAGGGACTTTTAAAAGTCATCTAGTCCAACCCCCCCTGCAACGAGCAGGGACATCTTCAACTAGATCAGGTTGCTCAGAGCCCCATTCAACCTGACCTTGAATGTTTCCAGGGATGGGGAATCTACCACCCATCTGGGCAACATGTTCCAATGCTTCACCACCCTCATTGTGAAAAATGTCTTCCTCATATCTAGTTGTCGTGGTTTAGCACCAGCCGGCAACTAAAGCACCACGCAGCTGCTCGCTCACTCCCCCCTCCCCCAGTGGGACGATAGAGAGAATTGGGAAAAAACTCGTGGATTGAGATAAAAACAGTTTAATAGGACAGCAAGAGAGAAAGAAACAACAATGATAACAACACTAATAATACTGACAAAAGAATGTACAAGAACAAGTGATGCCCAATACAGCAATTGCTCACAACCTGGTGATCGATAGCCCGTCCCCGAGCAGCGATTTCCACCCCCCGGCTAACTCCAGTTTATGTACTGGGCATGACATTGTATGGTAGGGAATATCTCTTTGGTCAGCCTGGGTCAGCTGTCCCGGCTGTGTCCCCTCCCAGCTTCCCGTACACCCCAGCCTTCTTGCTAGCAGGCCAGCACGAGAAGCTGGACTGTCCTTGACTACTTAGCAACAACTCAAAACCTCAGCACGTTATCAACATTTTCTCATGCCAAATCCAAAACATAGCCTCACGCTAGCTTGTGTGAAGAAAAACAGCTCTATCCTGGCTGAAACCAGGACACTAGTCTAAACCTACCCTCTCTTAGTTTAAAACCATTACCCCTTGTCCTATCACAACAGGCCCTGCTAAAATGTATGTCCCCATCTTTCATATAAACCCCCATTAAGTTCTGAAAGGCTGAAGTAAGGTCTCCCTGGAGTCTTCTCTTCTCCAGGCTGAACAACCCCAACTCTCTCAGCCTGTCCTCATAGGAGAGGGGTTCCATTCCTCTGATTATTTTTGTGGCCCTCCTCTGGACCCCCTCCAACAGGTCCATGTCTTTCCTTTGCAGAGGGCTCCAGAGCTGGACGCAGGACTCCAGGTGGGGTCTCACCAGAGTGGAGTACAGGGGCAGAAATGCCTCTCTCAACCTGCTGCCCATGCTTCTTTGGATGCAGTCCGGGATACAGTTGGCCTTCTGGGCTGTGAGCACACATTGCCAGCTCATGTCCAGCTTCTCATCCACCAGTACCCCCAAGTCCTTCTTGGCAGGGCTGCTCTCAATCCCTTCATCCCTCAGACTGTACTGATACTGGGGGTTGCCCTGACCCAGGTGCAGGACCCTGCACTTGGCCTTGTTGAACCTCATGAGGTTCACATGGGCCCATTCCTCGAGCTTGTCCATGTCCCTCTGGATGGCATCCTGTCCCTCAGGCATGTCAACTGCACCACTCAACTTGGTGTCATCTGCAAACTTGCTGAGGGTGCACTCGATCCCAATGTCTGTGTCATTGATGAAGATATTCAACAGTACTTTTCCCAATACGGACCCCTGAGGGACACCACACATCACCGATCTCCGTCCGGACATTGAGCTGTTGACAACTACCCTCTGGATGCAAACATCCACCCAATTCCTCATCCACCCAACAGTCCACCCATCAAATCCATATCTCTCCAATTTAGAGAGAAGGATGTTGTGGGGGACCATGTCAATGGTCTTAAAGAAATTCAGATAGATGACATCGGTAGCTCTTCCCTCATCCACTGATGTGGTCACTCCATCACAGAAGGCCACTAGGTTGGTCAGGCAGGACTTGCCTTTGGTGAAGCCATGCTGGCTGTCTCAAATAACCTCCCTGTCCTCCATGTGCCTTAGCATAGCTTCTATAAGGATCTGTTCCATGATTGTCTGAGGCAGACAGGTTGTGAGTTCCCAGGGCCCTCCTTGCTACCCTTTTAAAAAATGGGTGCAATGTTTCCTTTTTCCAGTTTTCTGTTTTAACCCAGCAGGTAGCCATAACAACCACACAGCCATTCACTCCATCTCCCCTCCCTGCAGCAGGATGGGGGAGAAAATCAGAAAAGAAAAAGAGTAGAAATCGTGGGTTGAGAGAAAGACAGTATAATAGGACAGGAAAAATAAATAATGATAATAATAATAATAACAATAATAAAAGAATATACAAAAGAAGTGATGCACAGCACAACTGCTCACCATCTGCTGGCCAATGCCCAGTTAGTTCCCAAGCCACAGTGCCACCCCAGCCAACTCCCCCAGTTTATATACTGTGTATGACATCATATGATATGGAATATCTCTGGCTGGTTTGGGTCAGAGAAGGCTCTGGGGAGAACTTATTGCGGCCTTCCAGTATTTAAAGGGGGCTAATGAGAAAGATGGGGACAAACATTTAGCAGGGCCTGTTGCGACAGGACAAGGGGTAATGGTTTCAAACTTAAAGAGGGTAGATTCAGACTCGACTCGATATAAGGAAGAAATTTTTCACAATGAGGGTGGTGAAACACTGGCACAGGTTGCCCAGAGAGGTGGTAGATGCCCCATCCCTGGAAACATTCAAGGACAGGTTGGACGGGGCTCTGAGCAACCTGATCTAGTCGAAGAGTACTGAGGGAGGTGGTAGAGGAGCTTGCCAAGCCACTCTCCATCGTTTATCAGCAGTCGAGGTTAACAGGGGAGGTCCCAGAAGACTGGAGGCTTGCCAATGTGACGTCCATCTACAAGAAAGGCTGGAAGGACGATCCTGGGAACCACAGGCCTGTCAGTCTGACCTCCATACCGGGGTAGATTATGGAGTGGTTCATCCTGAGGACGCTCACATAGCATGTGCAGGACAACCATGGGCTCAGGCCCAGCCAGCATGGGTTCATGAAAGGCAGGTCCTGCTTGACCAACCTGATCTCCTTCTATGACCAGGCAACCCACCAAGTTAATGAGGGAAAGGCTGTGGATGTTTTCCTACCTGGGCTTTAGCAAGACTTTGACAGCGTCTCCCACAGCATTCTCCTGGAGAAACTGGCGGCTTGTGGCTTAGACAGGTGTACTTTGCTGGGTAAAGAACTGGCTGGATGGCCGAGCCCAGAGAGTTGTGGTGAATGGAGTTAAATCCAGTTGGTGGTCAGTCACAAGTAGTGTTCCCCAGGGCTCGGTTCTGGGGCCGCTCTTGTTCAATATCTTTATAGATGATCTGGATGAGGGGATTGAGTGCTCCCTCAGTAAGTTTGCAGACGACACCAAGGTGGGTGGGAGTGTTGATCTGCTGGAGGGTAGGAGGGCTCTGCAGAGGGATCTGGACAGGCTGGATCGATGGGCAGAGGCCAACTGTATGAGGTTTAATAAGGCCAAGTGCCGGGTCCTGCACTTTGGCCACAACAACCCCATGCAACACTACAGGCTTGGGGAGGAGTGGCTGGAGAGCTGCCTGGCAGAAAAGGACCTGGGGGTGCTGGTTGACAGCCGGCTGAACATGAGCCGGCAGTGTGCCCAGGTGGCCAAGAAGGCCAACAGCGTCCTGGCCTGTATCAGAAATAGTGTGGCCAGCAGGAGGAGGGAAGTGATTGTGCCCCTGTACTCGGCACTGGTGAGGCCGCACCTCGAATCCTGTGTTCAGTTTTGGGCCCCTCACTACAAGAAGGACGTTGAGTTGCTGAAGCGTGTCCAGAGAAGGGCAACAAAGCTGGTGAGGGGGCTGGAGAACAAGTCTTATGAGGAGCGGCTGAGGGAACTGGGGTTGTTCAGCCTGGAGAAGAGGAGGCTGAGGGGAGACCTTATCGCTCTCTACAACTACCTGAAAGGGGGTTGTGGCGACGTGGGTGTTGGTCTCTTCTCCCAACTAACTAATCACATGTTCCTTATGCCTGAGTGAGCTGCGAGATATGCGAAAAGATTTCAGCCATCGCAGGTAACCGCATTGTCACCTGGCTACTCTGATGCTTGGATAATGGGGCCAGCCTGGAATTAGAGGGTAAGGAAGCCAAGCAGCTGGGATCCCTTTCTAGGGAAGGGGGCGTTGACAAAGCAATTGGAAAAGGGGCACGAGTCCTCAGCCTCTGGAGGCGACTCCTGTCAGGTGTGAAGGAAAGGTATCCCTTCAAGGAAGATGTTCTATGTTACCCAGGCATGGACCACCATGGAGAAAGGTATCCAGTACCCAAGGGAATTAGCCATGCCGGAGGTGATTTATGATGGCTTGAACAATGAACGATCATCCAAAGATCCAGATGAAGTCAGTTGCACATGACCCATGTAGCAGAAGTTTGTATGGAGTGCGCCACTGTCGTATGCCAACTCATTAGCAGTAATGACCTAGAAAGATAAAGAAGAGCAAACAGTGGATGAATTGGTTGGCCAACTCCAGCAATATGAAGAATGTCTCTCTTCCTCCCTATGGGCCTGCATCTTGGCTGTGGAGTAACTGTCCCGGGAGTTCCAGCAATTCAAAGAGGGTATGTCCTAGTCCCCACCTGTACGGACCAGGATCTCAGCTATTAGGAGTAAGCGTTCCTCTGCTCAAGAGACAGGATATAGAGGGTACACACTGCTAGCAACCCTGTGGTTTTACCTGCATGACCACGGAGACGACATGAGGAAATGGGATGGAAAATCTACCTCGACCCTAGAGGCACGGGTACATGAGTTGCAGGGAAAAACAATCGCACAAGGGGGTTTGGGTTCTTCCATGAAAATTGCCACTCCACTTTCCAGTGGGCAGCTCCCCAGACAGAGTAGAAGGGCTGATCTTACTTCTGATCCTCTTGGAGGGAGTTCTGGTTCATATTTACAAGAAGTGGGTAACAAATACTATGACCAGGACTAGAGAGGCCCTGCCTCCAGCCAGGTAGAGGAAAGGGACAACCAAGTTTACTGGACTGTGTGGATTCAGTGGCCTGGCATATATACGACCCACAGGAGTATAAGGCTCTAGTGGACACCGGTGCACAGTGTACCCTAATGCCATCAAGCCATATAGGGGCAGAACCCATTTGTATTTCTGGAGTGACAGGGGGATCCCAACAGCTGACTGTACTGGAGGCCGAAGTGAGCCTAACTGGGAATGAGTGGCAGAAGCACCCCATTGTGACTGGCCCAGAGGCTCCGTGCATCCTGGGCATAGACTACCTCAGGAGAGGGTATTTCAAGGACCCAAAAGGGTACCGGTGGGCTTTTGGTATAGATACCTTGGAGATGGAGGAAATTAAACAGCTGTCCACCTTGCCTGGTCTCTCAGAGGACCCTTCTGTTGTGGGGCTGCTGAGGGTCGAAGAACAACAGCTGTCGGTCGCTACCAGAACAGCGCACAATATCACACCAACAGAGACTCCCTGATCCCCATCCATGAGCTGATTCGTCGGCTGGAGAGCCAAGGAGTGATCAGCAAGACTCGCTCACCCTTTAACAGACCTGTATGGTGAGTGCGAAAGTCTAAAGGAGAGTGGAGATTGACAGTAGACTATCATGGCCTGAATGAAGTCACGCCACCACTGGGTGCTGCTGTACCGAACATGCTAGAACTTCATTATGAACTGGAGTCAATACATTGATGACACCATTGTGTGGGGAAACAAGGCACAGGAAGTGTTTGAGAAGGGAAAGAAAGTAATTCAGATTCTTCTGAAAGCTTGTTTTGCCATAAAGAAAAGCAAGATCAAGGGACCTGCACAGGAGATTCAGTTCTTGGGAATAAAATGGCCGGATGGATGCCGTCATGTGCCTATGGATGCAGTCAACAAGATAGCAACTATGTTTCCACCAGCTAACAAGAAGGAAACACAAGCTTTCCTAGGCCTTGTGGGGTTCTGGAGAACACATATTCCAGGTTACAGTCAGCTTGTGAGCCCTCTCCTGATGCAGAAGTCTCAGACACGACGTGTATGACCAATATGATCAGGTCAATGCCGTTTATTGTCTTGTCTGACTCCAATATATATCATAATTTTCGCTTAGTCACTGCGCACACACTCATGATTGGTTACAGCTTGTTACACACATTATTGCAATTGGCTATATACAAGATATCACACGCTGTCCACACGCCCCTCACACAGTCAGGATTGCTGCTTGCAGGTGTCCCTGTTTTTCTTGCTTCTTCTTAGCTGTTTACCACAGCTCCTTCTCCTCAAGGCCGAGCCCTGCAGATGTCCAGCTGTTTACCAGCTTCCCAATGCTACAGCTCCCTCTTCTCAAGGCCGAGCCGTGCAGATATCCAGCTGTTTACCAGCTTCTCAATGCTGCAGCTCCTTCTCCTTAAGGTCGAGCCGTGCAGAGTGATCCCAACATCTCCCCCTTTTTGTTTTTGTATAAACAAAACCTGATAGATCATTCACAACCCAAGTACTGTGAGAAAGACGGACCCTCTGTACATTCTTGTACCGTCCTGTGCCGCGAACTCAGCCCAGCAGTTGGTAGGTTCCAGCTTTACATGGGTGTCCCCACGGAGGCAACAGTGGCCTTGCCGTACACCGGCCCACTGCCCTTCAGGAAATCCCGGTATTACACATTTGTAGAGGAACGAGTTTTGACACACGTGGCCAGCGAGTGTCGGAACTCACCTCAGTTGTCACCTTTTAACACAGGGAGCCTATGGCGCATGCGCCCGCTGGCCAGATGTGCTGCACGCGCCACAGCCACCCTGTCTATTGGTTCGTAGGCTTTGTTCACACGGCATCTTACCATAATCCAGCAGTCACATATCAACTATGCTTAAATCAATAGCAGAGTGTTACAAGGCAAACAATTCTAGCTGTACTACTCCCAGCGATAGAAGCTACTTCTAGTGATGGAAAAAGTGCTTGTATAAAGCTATGAAAACTAATATTATATCTTACCAAAGCATTTGTAGTTATAGAGCACTTTGCCTTAAAAGCTTTCCATGTTCCTCTAATGATACTGATAATTAATCAGTGTGATTAATTATTTGCAAATTAGGAACTAGGACGCCCATGGCACAGTCCCCTGACCAGTTCCCGGGCAGCTGTTTCCCAGCCCATTGATCTCCACACAGCCACCATAACCCTTCTGGCAGACTGAAAAGGGATTGCCTGGGGAGGAAAGAGACAGACAGAAGGTGTCCTGTCCTGTTTGGTTTGCTAATGTTACCCATACATTTTCTTTTGGCTGAGGTGGCATCCAGATTGTGATGACACCTGATAGTGTCAAGATGTGTCCGACGATGACGATGGTGACTGTTCCACCCATGGTTTTACCCATTTTGCGGGTACCCAATGAGTTCCAGAATCTGTAATGACACAAGCATAACCTCGTCCCCACGTTAGCAGCTGAAAAGGTCCTTCCAACATATTCTTTTCCAAATTTTTAACTTTTACTTGCACATTTTGTGTTAACTCACATAGGCTTCCTGTCATCCTTTTACATGTTTTATTATGGGAGGTACTGTTTCTCCTTCTGCTAGACGCAAATAATTTAACACATGTAAGGCTTTATTCAAACGTTCTTGGGGTGGTGTGGTAGCCTCTCCCCCTTTTTGTTTTGAGCGTGTTTATCTAACAAAGCTCATTCATTGGGTGTGTAAGACACTCGTTTGAATTATTAGCTAGCCAGGCATTCCTTACTGCCTTTTGAACCATTCCTTGTAGACAGTGTAATAAACACAGTACAATAAGCATTATTATTAAGATAACAAGTAATAAAACAAGAGGAAAACCCATTCCAACACTTTCAAACTGTCCGTCGTATTTCCTAACTGCACAATCAGTCCTAGTGGATGTTTCCATTCCCCTCCTGAATTAACTATCATAAGTGAGATACTGTCAGTAGGTGAACATCTGTGAGCATAGGCTGTTGCTATCTTCTCAGTAATTTTCTGCAAAGCTTGGTGTTGATCCTCGTCCAGTTGACGGCACTCTGGAACCTCCACCGAAGACCCCAGGAGCGGCATCAATGGCCTCAGATCATCATTAGTAATTCCGCAAATATTTCGAACCCACTGTATATCCCTCATTAATTTTTGGACATCAGAAAGATTTTCTATTTCCGAATTAATCTTTATTTTTTGTGGGCGGACCACTCCACTGGTAATAATCCAGCCCAAATATTGCTATGGTCCCTTCTTTTGAATTTTTTCCAGCGCTATTTTTAAACCCCGTTTTTCTAACTCATGCCCTAAGTGCTGTAAAATGTGGTCTGCATTCAATTGTGTCCCTGCTATTAATATATCATCCATATAGTGATACATTATTAAATCTGGATACTTTCTCCGCACCAGCTCTAGAGCCCATGCCACAAATGTCTGACACATCATAGGTGAATTTTTCATTCCTTGCGGTAACACTACCCAATGATACCTCTTTGCTGGCTCTCCTTTATTTACCGATGGTACCGTAAAGGCAAACTTCTCTGCATCCTCAGCTGCTAAGGGAATGGTAAAAAAGCAATTGAAATATATTGTTTGATTCCCTGTAAAAGAAATGATACATTTGTGACAATAATTACAATGACTTAGAACAAACCCACAACACCGTTTTACAAATAGGGCATATTGAAGTTCCTGCTCTTGAACGTCCAGGGAGTGCTGCTGGGACAGTCAATGAGCCATCATTCCCCATACAAAAGAGTGAAAGCATCAGCTGGCGGTACATCGGAGTTGACTGCGTCCGTGGGACGTGTGACAGGATCTTCTGGTCTTACTGCCAGCCGTACCGACCTGGCTGGTACCCACTTCGCTCCGTCCCCTCCCCCTCTGCCAAGGCCTCTTGTCTCATGCCTCACCAATGTTGGGCAGGGTCGTGTCTCGACTTGGGGGAAGGATCACCCCAGGCAGCCCCCTCCTGTTGCAGCACGGGCGACCAGCGCTCATGTTCCGGGTCAGGAGGTGGGGGCCAAGGAGGACTCGCCACCTCCGTTGGCTGCGTTAGCGGGGGGGCGGGGGTGTGGGGGGGGGGGCGGGCGGGGGTCACTCGTTCTCATCATCCCCAGCTCGGCCTCCCTTCTCTCCCGAGGCTGTGGCAGCGGCAGCTGCTGCCGCAGCTGTTCGCTCTGATTTTATCGCCTTTATAGAGTCTCTGACTAATCGCCAGGTTGTTAACACTTTCGCAGCCATATGATCCTCTTTAGAGGCTGCCTCAAACACCAATTTCCCTGCTTTCTCCCAGGTAGACAACTCAAAAGCTGTTGCAGAGTCTGCTGCTAGCCCCTGGCTCTTCAAAACAGTCTGGAATAGCAATTGCCACGTTGTTGCTAGCTCCACTACTTGCCCATCTCCTTTCGAGACTCGCCCCATTGATCTTTCACATGGGCACACAGGGGGACATTGAGTACATTGTTCTGGGCAACGTTGTCCCGTCTTGCCCTCACATACATCATCGTAGATCTGTTTCTCTGACTTATCTAATGCAGCCGGTTCACCCGGTGCATCTGGCACCTCAGGCGGTGCAGTCGGAGTCGCTGAAGGTCCTGGACCCTCTGACTCGGTTAAGAAGGGATTGGTTGAAGGCGGTTTAACAGCCTCCTCCATATCAGCTGCAGCTTTTCTCTCTGCCTTTAAGGCTTTTAATGTGGTTAATATCAACTTCCACACCGTCACTAACTCTGCGGCGGTTTTATCTCCATTCCCAATATGTTCCTATAACATTTTTCCTATCTCCTCCCACGTCTCTGCCTTAAACGCCACAGACGAATCGGGGGGGTGCCCTTTTCGGCACCAAATTAGAAGCCTTCTAAGTGTATATTCATCATATTTCAGTCCTCTCTTAGAGAGCATATGCGGCAGGAGTCTGACCATCGCCCCTTTGTAACCAAGGTGATGGGGAATCAAACGATAATTAGAAAATAGGATAGTAATAAAAGACGTAACTATAGGAATAGGTTACGCATTAGTGTTATGCACCAGCAATGCTGCTCAAGAGTCCATTTAACCCTTTCCATCTTGATTTAGTTATCAAGGAATTAAGGTGTAACATTGTGATCATAGTACTATTTTGTTTTAATAATGAGTAGATAGGAAGAAGGAACAACTTCGATGAAATGTAATTTTGCTGTACTTATATCCATATTTTAAAGAAAGATACAGCACTGAAGAAGCATCCAGAGTGTAGTGCGGCTGGTATGCAAGGAATCCAGTCCACGGGAGTTCCCTAGGCCTCTAACTTTAGATGTTGCCACACCAGGAGAGCTTGGTGTGCTGATTCTAGGAGAAACTGTACGGAGAGGGGAGCGGAGTGGAGACACCGCGGCCAGGCTCTGTGGGATATAGAGAACTCGAAGGTACAATGAAACTGATAAGCTGCAGATTCACTGCTCTGAGCCAACGGTCTGTCATGTTTTTGACAAAGCGCTGTACTTGGAGTGAACTTTGTAGGAAAGGTAATTCCGGCAGGGGGAGATCGCGACCACCGACTCAGAGACCACCCACTCAAGAAACCCTCCGACTCAAAAGATTAAGGAAGTAAAGTCCCAAGAAATTATAGTGAGCATGCGTGGTCATTTACATGGTAGGCGAGGAATACTTAACCAATCATTGTATGGATACTTGATGAATATGTATTAATTTTGTAATCATATGCCTATAAATGTTTGATTTTTGAACTGATTGGGGAACACGATTTGGGAGGAGCTATCCCCTGTGTTCCCAGCGCTGAAAATAAGGAATGCCTACCTTTTGACACTACACTGGTGTTACGAGGTTTATTCCCAATTTCGGTGACACCTTCTTCATGCGATGCGTTCTGTCTTTAGTTCTTTTAATGTCTCTAGGCTCAACCTCCAGAGCGTCGTAAATTTTATACTGTCTTTGTTGCCTGTGCTGACTTCATTCCTCAGTGCTGCACCAATGCCTTCCCAAATCGGGATCTCAAAAGCCTCATTTACTGAGGGAATTAGTCCTTTTTGCCGCGCCCATACCAATAATCTTTTTAGGCCGGCTTCCTCATACTGTACACCTCTCTTAGGATTAGTTGGAGGAGCTTAACCACTGCTTCTTCCTCTTTTGTTAGCGTGGACCCCATCTCCTCCCCAGCCGCTCACCTGATCAGGGCGAGATTCCAACAGTTTCCTCGGTTGCGCTAGCGACTTCCAGGCACCGGGGCAGTGCCTGCTACGGCTGGCTTCCGCACCCCCTTTGCTGTCTCTTTTGCTCCGGGAAGCATCGACGAGAGGGTCCCTGTTCGGGCGCCACCTGACGCGGAAGTCTCGGACACGACGTGTATGACCAATATGATCAGGTCAATGCCGTTTATTGTCTTGTCTGACTCCAATATATATCATAATTTTCGCTTAGTCACTGCGCACACACTCATGATTGGTTACAGCTTGTTACACACATTATTGCAATTGGCTATATACAAGATATCACGCGCTGTCCACACGCCCCTCACACAGTCAGGATTCACTGCCTGCAGGTGTCCCTGTTTTTCTTGCTTCTTCTTAGCTGTTTACCACAGCTCCTTCTCCTCAAGGCCGAGCCCTGCAGATGTCCAGCTGTTTACCAGCTTCCCAATGCTACAGCTCCCTCTTCTCAAGGCCGAGCCGTGCAGATATCCAGCTGTTTACCAGCTTCTCAATGCTGCAGCTCCTTCTTCTTAAGGTCGAGCCGTGCAGAGTGATCCCAACACTCTCCATCGTGTAACTTGAAAGAAGAACTATTTTGAGTGGGAACTTGAGCAACAACAAGCCTTTGAGCAGATCAAACAGGAAATAGCACATGCAGTAGCTCTTGGGCCTGTTTAGTAAGGGAGGAGGAAGATTCTGCTAAGAAGGAGCCAGAGGAAGAGAGTGAGGAGGCAGAGTGCTCTGAAGCAGGGCCATCACAAGCACGGAAGAGGGAAGAGAGCGAGTCATCACTTGAAGAGGAGGAAGAGGAAGAACTCATAAAAGAGACGGTAACTACCCGATCTCTATCCCTGAGTGAATTGCGAGATATGCGGAAGGATTTCAGCCGTCGTCCAGGTGAGCACATTGTCACCTGGCTGCTCCGATGCTGGGATAATGGGGCCAGTAGCCTGGAATTAGAGGGTAGGGAAGCCAAGCAGCTGGGATCCCTTTCTAGGGAAGGGGGCATTGACAAAGCAATTGGAAAAGGTGCACAAGTCCTCAGCCTCTGGAGACGACTCCTGTCGGGTGTGAAGGAAAGGTACCCCTTCAAGGAAGATGTTCTATGTCACCCAGGCAAGTGGACCACCATGGAGAAAGGTATCCAGTACCTGAGGGAGCTAGCGGTGCTGGAAGTGATTTATGGTGACTTGGACAATGGACAATCATCCAAAGATCCAGATGAAGTCAATTGCACATGACCAATGTGGCGGAAGTTTGTACGGAGTGCACCATCATCATATGCCAACTCATTAGCAGTAATGGCCTGGAAAGACGGAGAGAGACCAACGGTGGATGAATTGGCTGGCCAACTCCAGCAATACGAAGAAAGTCTCTCTTCCTCCCTACGGGCCTGCGTCTCTGCTATAGAGAAACTGTCCCGGGAGTTCCGGCAATTCAAAGAGGATATGCCCTACCCTCCACCCGTACGAACCAGTGTCTCAGCCATTAGGAGTAAGCACTCTTCTGTTCAAGAGAGAGGACATAGAGGATACACACCACGAGCCACCCTGTGGTTTCAATTGCGTGACTATGGAGAGGACATGAGGAGGTGGGATGGAAAACCTACCTCGACCCTAGAGGCACGAGTACACGAGCTGCAAGGAAAAAGAATTACAAAAGGGGGTTCAGGTTCCTCCAGAAAAATCGTCGCTCCACTTTCCAGTGGGCAGTTCCCCAGAAAGAATAGAAGAGCTGATCTCACCTCTGATCCTCTTGAAGGGACTTCTGATTCATGTACAAGAAGTGGGTAACAAGTACTATGACCAGGACTAGAGGGGCCCTGCCTCCAGCCAGGCGGAGGAGAGGGACAACCGAGTTTATTGGACTGTGTGGATTCGATGGCCTGGCACATCAGACCCACAGGAATATAAGTCTTTTTGTGGACACCGGTGCACAATGTACCCTAATGCCATTAAGCCATATAGGGGCAGAACCCATCTGTATTTCTGGAGTGACAGGGGCATCCCAGCAGCTGAGTGTGCTGGAGGCTGAAGTGAGCCTAACTGGGAAGGAGTGGCAGAAGCACCCCATTGTGACTGGCCCAGAGGCTCCGTGCATCCTGGGCATAGACTACCTCAGGAGAGGGTATTTTAAGGACCCCAAAGGGTACCGGTGGGCTTTTGGTATAGCTGCCTTGGAGACGGAAGAAATTAAACAGCTGTCCACCTTGCCTGGTCTCTCAGAGGACCCTTCTGTGGTGGGGTTGCTCAGGGCTGAAGAACAAGAAGTGCCGATCGCTACCACAACAGTGCACCAGTGGCAATATCGCACCAACAGAGACTCCCTGATCCCCATCCATGAGCTGATTCGTCGGCTGGAGAGCCAAGGAGTGATCAGCAAGACTCGCTCACCCTTTAACAGCCCCATATGGCCAGTGCGAAAGTCTAATGGAGAGTGGAGACTGACAGTAGACTATCGTGGCCTGAATGAAGTCACGCCGCCACTGAGCGCTGCCGTGCCGGACATGCTAGAACTTCAATATGAACTGGAGTCAAAGGCAGTCAAGTGGTACGCCACCACTGATATTGATAACGCGTTTTTCTCAATCCCTTTGGCGGCAGAATGCAGGCCACAGTTTGCTTTCACTTGGAGGGGTGTCCAATACACCTGGAATCGGCTTCCCCAGGGGTGGAAACACAGCCCTACCATTTGCCATGGGCTGATACAAACTGCGCTGGAACAGGGTGAAGCTCCAGAGCATCTGCAATACATTGATGACATCATCGTAAGGGGCAACACAGCAGAAGAAGTTTTTGAGAAAGGGGAGAAAATAATTCAAATCCTTCTGAAACCCCGTTTTGCTATAAACAAAGTAAGGTCAAAGGACCTGCACAAGAGATCCAGTTTTTAGGAATAAAATGGCAAGATGGACGTCGACAGATCCCAACGGATGTGATCAACAAAATAACAGCTATGTCTCCACCAACTAGCAAAAAAGGAACACAAGCATTTTTGGGCGTTGTGGGTTTCTGGAGAATGCATATTCCAAATTACAGTCTGATTGTAAGCCCTCTTTATCAAGTGACCTGGAAGAAGAACGATTTTAAATGGGGCCCTGAGCAATGACAAGCCTTCGAACAAATCAAACAGGAGATAGTTCATGCCGTAGCCCTCGGGCCAGTCCGGGCAGGACAAGATGTTAAAAATGTGCTCTACACGGCAGCCGGGGAGAATGGCCCTACCTGGAGTCTCTGGCAGAAGGCACCAGGAGAGACTCGAGGTCGACCTCTAGGGTTTTGGAGTCGGGGATATAGGGGATCTGAGTCCTGCTATACTCCAACTGAAAAGGACATATTGGCAGCATATGAAGGAGTTCGAGCTGCCTCAGAAGTGGTTGGTACTGAAGCACAGCTCCTCCTGGCACCCCGACTGCCGGTGCTGGGCTGGATGTTCAAAGGGAGGGTCCCCTCTACACATCATGCGACTGATGCTACGTGGAGTAAGTGGGTCGCGCTTATTACACAGCGGGCTCGAATAGGAAACCTTAATCGCCCGGGAATCTTGGAAGTGATCATGGACTGGCCAGAAGGCAAAGGTTTTGGAATATCACCAGAAGAGGAGGTGGCACGTGCTGAAGAGGCTCCACCATATAATGAACTGCCAGAGAACGAAAGGCAATATGCCCTGTTTACTGATGGGTCCTGTCGTATTGTAGGCAAACATCAAAGGTGGAAAGCTGCTGTATGGAGCCCTATACGACGAGTCGCAGAAGCTGATGAAGGACAAGGTGAGTCAAGTCAGTTTGCAGTGGTGAAAGCCATCCAGATGGCTTTAGATATTGCTGAACGAGAAAAATGGCCAGTATTCTATCTTTATACTGACTCATGGATGGTGGCAAATGCTCTATGGGGGTGGCTACAGCAATGGAAGCAGAGCAACTGGCAACGCAGACGCAAGCCCATCTGGGCTGCTGAACTGTGTCAAGATATTGCTGCCCGACTAGAGAATCTCGTCATAAAAGTACGCCATGTAGATGCTCACGTACCCAAGAGTCAGGCCACCAAAGAACATCAAAACAACCATCAGGTGGATCATGCTGCTAAGATTGAAGTGGCTCAGGTGGATCTGGACTGGCAACATAAGGGTGAACTATTTATAGCTCGGTGGGCCCATGACACCTCAGGCCATCAGGGAAGAGATGCAACATATAGATGGGCTCGGGATCGAGAGGTGGACCTGACCATGGATGCTATTGCACAGGTTATCCATGAATGTGAAACGTGTGCTGCGATCAAACAAGCCAAGCGGTTAAAGCCCCTCTGATATGAAGGACGATGGTTGAAATATAAATCTGGGGAGGCCTGGCAGATTGACTATACCACACTTCCACAAACTCACCAAGGCAAGCGCCATGTGCTTACCATGGTGGAAGCAACCACCGGATGGCTGGAAACATACCCTGTGCCCCATGCCACCGCCCGGAACACTCTCCTGGGCCTTGAAAAGCAAGTCTTATGGCGACATGGCACCCCCGAAAGAGTTGAGTCAGACAATGGGACTCATTTCCGAAACAACCTCATAGACACCTGGGCCAAAGAGCACGGCATTGAGTGGGTGTATCACATCCCCTATCATGCACCAGCTTCCGGAAAAATTGAACGATACAATGGACTGTTAAAGACTACCCTGAGAGCAATGGGTGATGGGACATTCAAACATTGGGATAAACATTTAGCCAAAGCCATCTGGTTAGTCAACACTAGGGGGTCTACTAATAGAGCCGGCCCTGCCCAATCAAAACTTTTACGTACTGTAGAAGGGGATAAAGTCCCTGTGGTGCATGTGAGAAATATGCTGGGGAAGACAGTCTGGGTTACTCCTGCCTCAGGCAAAGGCAAACCCGTTCATGGGATTGCCTTTGCCCAGGGACCTGGGTGCACTTGGTGGGTAATGCGGAAGGATGGGGAAGTCCGATGTGTACCTCAAGGAGACTTGATTTTGGGTGAAAACAGTCAATGATTTGAATTGTATTATGTTATTTGTTACAGAATACAGTATGACATTACTACTATGGCTGCTATCTACCATATCAATGGTATTACAGTAAGAATCACGCAGACTGATGAAGAATGAGATTCACTGAAACCAAGCAACGTGCAGCAGTGATGGAACCAGAACTGGCTTCAGTAGCTTGCGCCCAACAATTCCCTCGAGACCGACATCTTCGACCTGCACATCATGGACATGGACCGTGTCAGATAACGATCCAACACCACATACCATCTCCCCTGCCCTGAGAGACTGCTATGATGGATGAAGCCCAGAGTCATGGACTGACTGAACTCCACAGACATTTTAAAGTAATGGCCCATGGACTAAGAAAGTGATATCTGTGTGTATATATTAAAAGACAGGAAGAGTAATAATGAATAATTGGAATGTATTGAAAAGTATAGGACCTGGGCATGACGTAAATGGTATGGAATAAGGGGTGGATACTGTCCTGGTTTCAGCCAGGATGGAGCTGGTTTTCTTCACAGAAGCTAGTGTGAGACTGTGTTTTGGATTTGGGATGAGAAACTGTTGATAATGTGCTGATGTTTTGGGTTGTTGCTGAGCAGTCAAGGACAGTCCAGCTTCTTGTGCTGGCCTGCCAGCAAGCAGGCTGGGGGTGCATGGGGAGCTGGGAGGGGACACAGCCGGGACAGCTGACCCAGACTGGCCAAAGAGATATTCCCTACCATCCGACGTCATGCCCAGTACATAAACTGGAGTTGGCCGGGGGGCGGAAATCACTGCTCGGGGACGGGCTGTCGATCACTGGGTGGTGAGCAATTGCTGTATTGGGCATCACTTGTTCTTGTACATTCCTTTGTTGGTATTATCATTGTTGTTTCCTCCTTTCTTTCTGTCCTATTAAACCGTGTTTATCTCAACCCACAAGGTTTTTTTCCTAATTCTCTCCCCCGCCCCACTGTGGGAGGGGGAGTGAGTGAGCGTCTGTGTGGTGCCTAGTTGCCAGCTGGGGCTAAACCATGACACTTACATATAGGTAAGATCAAATAAGCCATATAGTAACCATGATAGACAGTTCTTTCTTCCATTCCTTCCCATTTTTTTCAACCCGCCAAGATAGGTGCAGTTTGGTTATTTGTGTGATGGAAATCAGTATAACTCCATTGAAATCTGCTGCAGCGTTTTTTTTTCTCCCTGGATCTGTTTCTCAGTTGAGTTTGATCTAAAGTACACAGTGAAAAAGTAGTTCAATATGTTTTAAATTTGTTTCTACGCTCCCTTTTTTCCCTTAAACTTCGTTACTAACAATTATAACAGACAGTGTAGAAATGTTCAGAGACAGAATTCGGATAAGGAAAATATTCCTGTCTCAGACAAAAAAAGCCAAAATAGACCCTCAAAATTTTTGTGGGGATTTTTGGTATTGATGTATCTGAGACCTTATTTTAGCACCAAGCTAGGAATGGGATATTTCAAAGCTGGTGTGTCCTTACCTTAACTGAAGCAGGTCACAGTCAACATGGGTTCACGATGGGAAAGCCCTGTTTAACTAATTTGATATCCTTCTGGGTGTAGTTTTCTGGATTTCAGTAAGGCTTTTGATACTGTCCCTCACAGCATCCTTCTGGACAAGTTGTCCAACTGTGGGATGAGCAGGTTTACGGTGCGCTGGTTGAAGAACTGGATGAAGGGAAGGGCTCAAAGGGCTACATCTGTCTAGTGACCGGTCACCAGCAGTGTTCCTCGGGGCTCAATTCTAGGGCTAGTTCTGTTCAATATATTTGTCAACGATCTGGATGCAGGAGTTGAATGCACCATTAGAAAGTTTGCTGATGATACCAAACTGGGAGGTGCTGTTGACTCTCTTTAGAGACAAGAGGCCTTGCAGAGGGATCTTGATAGATTGGAGCACTGGGAAATCATTAACGGGATGATATTTAACAAGTCTAAATGCCAGATTCTGCACCTGGGATGGAGTAACGCTGTGCACAAGTATAGATTTGGAGAGCAGTCCTGCAGAAAGGGATCTGGGCGTGCTGGTTGACAACAGGCTCAATATGAATTAGCAGTGTGCCCTGGCAGCCAAGAGGGCAACCCATGTCCTGGGGTGCATTAAACACGGCATAACCTTCCGGTCAAAAAGAGGTGATTGTTCTCCTATATTTAGTTGATGAAAAGTTCAGGCAAAAGTCATTATCCCACTCTACTCAGTGCTTGTCAGGCCACACCTGGAATACTGTGCTCAGTTTTGGTCCCTGCTATACAAAAAATATGTGAACAGGCTGGAGAGGGTCCAGGGAATGGCCACAAAGATGAGCAAAGGACTGGGAAGCCTGTCATATGAGGAAAGGCTGAGAGAACTGGGTTTGTTCAGCTTTGAGAAAAAAATGCTTAGGAGAGACCTTATCACCATGTTCCAGCATTTAAAGGGTGGCTACAAAGAAGATGGAGAGACCCTTTGTCCGGGTTTCGGCTGGGACAGAGTTATTTTTCTTCCTAGAAGCTGATATAGTGCTATGTTTCGGATTTAGTAGGAGAATAATGTTGATAACACAATGATGTTTTTAGTTTATGCTAAGTAGTTGTAGTGCTTATACTAAGTCAAGGACTTTTCAGCTTCCCATGCTCTGCCAGTGGGGAGGTGCACAAGAAGCTGGGAGGGGGCATAGCCAGAACAGCTGACCCAGACTGGCCAAAAGGATATTCCCTACCATATAATGTCATGCTCAGTATATAAAACTGGAGTTGGCTGGGGGGCAGGAATTGCTGCTTGGGGATGGGCTGTCAAACACCGGGTGGTGAGCAATTGTTGCATTGTGCATTGCTTGCTTTTGTATATTCCTTTATCAGTATTATTATTATTGCTGTTGTTGTTGTTGTTACTACTATTATTGTTTCCTCTTTCTTTGCTGTCCTATTAAACTGTTTTTATCTCAACCCACAAGTTTTGGGGTTTTTTTCTGATTCTCTCCCCCATCCCACCTGGGGAGGGGGAGGCGAGCAAGCAGCTGTGTGGTGCTTAGTTGCTGGCTGAGGCTAAACCATGACGGTCCTTTTTGGCGCCCAACGTGGGGCTCAAAGGTTTTGAGATAATAAAAGATCAATCAGAGCGTACTAAGTGATTTTTATCTCTTAACAGTTGCGGGTCACAATATCAGTTTATTCGATTTGCATCATGCTCTCGTCTTTGCCGTACATGTGAAAGAAGGGTGTTGGCTTTTGCAGGCTGCTGTACCCTGCAATGATTAGTAATGTCTTGCCTGGGAGATTTGTTTTTAGGACACTGACCTTGAGCTTAATGAGGTATCTGAGCTCTGTACTAAAGCTGTTACTGTATTTCAGGTATCATCTTGTGGAGACAATTAGCAATTATACTTCTTCCTCCGATTTTATATAGAGGAAATACAGAATGGCACCTTTGCTACCCTCTCTCATGATGTTTCCCCCTTCATTACAATAACTTTTCAGTATCTTGAACATCCTTGGGTAGTTAAAATACTTCTATTGTTACTTCTTGGCAATATTGTTTTGGTTTTGTCCAAGGTTAGCAAGCAATTTAAGAATATCATCCAGAGATCTGCCCCAAGGATGGATAATTATGAAGGGCAGGGTGTGTGGAATAGCATGGGCAAATGCCTAGGATGGTGGTCACCTCCGGTGTTTTGGAACTTTACCCCGAAACGAGTGCAGAATCCTGATAAACTAGCAGAATATTTGGAAGAAGTATGCTGTCGGCCTGGCAGTTCCAAGGAGACACAAATCATTGCAATGTGCTGGGGCCTGGCCCATGCCTACCAAGCCCTGTTGAACGCTACTCAGTACCTTCAAAGGGAAGAGAGGGTTTCTGGATGTGATGACAATGCGACAGGCACTGCGGCTACTCCAACCCCTGCGACAGGCACTGTGGCTACTCTGACCCCCACGACAGGCACTGCAGATGAACCAGAGAACCAACTTGCCCCAGTATCAGTCTCCCCTATACAAAAGAAGAAACCTTGGAAGCGGAAGACAGCTCATTTAGTAAGGGATGCAGAAGCTTCTTCTAAGAGAGAGCAGGAGGAAGAAATGGAGGAGGCAGACTACTCTGAAACAGGGTCATCACGAGAACAGAAGAGGGATGAGTGATGGCCGCTGCTCAGGGAGGAGGAAGAGGAAGAACTCATAAATGGGGAGGTAACTACCCGATCCCTATCCCTGAGTGAGCTGCGAGATATGCAAAAGGATTTCAGCCATCGTCCAGGCAAGCACATTGTCACCTGGCTGCTCCGATGCTGGGATAATGGGGCCAGTAGCCTGGAATTAGAGGGTAGGGAAGCCAAGCAGTTGAGATCCCTTTCTAGAGAAGGGGGCATTGACAAAGCAATTGGAAAAGGGGCACAAGTTCTCAGCCTCTGGAGGTGAATCCTGTCAGGCATGAAGGAAAGGTGTCCCTTCAAGGAAGATGTTATGTGTCACCCAGGCAAGTGGACCACCATGGAGAGAGGTATCCAGTATCTGAGGGAATTAGCCATGGTGGAGGTGATTTATGATGACCTGAACAACGAGCAGTTATCTAAAGACCCAGATGAAGTCAAGTGCACCCGACCCACGTGGTGGAAGTTTGTATGGAGTGCACCATCATCGTATGCCAATTCATTGGCAGTAATTACCTGGAAAGACGGAGAGGAACAAATGGTATATGAATTGGCTGGTCAACTGTAGCAATATGAAGAGTCTCTCCTCCTCCTTGCGGGCCTGTGTCTCAGCTGTAGAGAAAGTGCTAGACATGCTATACAAGAAACTATCCGAGAAACTGTCCCAGGAGTTCCAGGGATTCATGGCAGATATGTACTGGTCCCCACCCGTATGAACTAGCATCTCAGATATTCGGAGTAAGCGTTCCTCTGCTCAAGAGACAGGATATAGAGGGTACACACTGCTAGCCACCCTGTGGTTTTACCTGCATGACCACGGAGACGACATGAGGAAATGGGATGGAAAATCTACCTCGACCCTAGAGGCACGGGTACATGAGTTGCAGGGAAAAACAATCGCACAAGGGGGTTTGGGTTCTTCCATGAAAATTGCCGCTCTACTTTCCAGTGGGCAGCTCCCCAGACAGAGTAGAAGGGCTGATCTTACTTCTGATCCTCTTGGAGGGAGTTCTGGTTCATATTTACAAGAAGTGAGTAGCAAATACTATGACCAGGACTAGAGGGACCCTGCCTCCAGCCAGGTAGAGGAGCGGGACAACCGAGTTTACTGGACTGTGTGGATTCTATGGCCTGGCACATCAGACCCACAGGAGTATAAGGCTCTAGTGGACACCAGTGCACAGTGTACCCCGATCCCATCAAGCTATAAAGGGGCAGAACCCATCTGTATTTCTGGAGTGACAGCGGGATCCCAACAGCTGACTGTGCTGGAGGCCGAAGTGAGCCTAACTGGGAATGAGTGGCAGAAGCACACCACTGTGACTGGCCCAGAGGCTCCGTGCAGCCTTGACATAGACTACCTCAGTGTGTTTCAAGGACCCAAAAGGAGACTTTTGGTATAGCTGCCTTGGAGATGGAGGAAATTAAACAGATGTCTACCTTGGGTTGACCTTGGCTAGATGCCAGGTGCCCACCAATGCTGCTCTATCACTCCCTCTCCTCAGCTGGACAGGGGAGAGAAAAATATAATGAGAAGCTTATGGGTCGAGATAAGAACAGGGAGGGATCAGATATGGGACTCTGGAACTTGAGGGCCAGGCAAATGAGGATGTAGATGAAGGCGCATACAGGGGGTTGCCTAGGGTGAGTCAGTCAGCCCCACGCATTACAACTACCTCTGTTAAGAAAAAAAGGAGGGTAATTGTTGTAGGCGTTTCCCTTCTGAAGGGAACAGAGGGCCCAATATGCCGACCAGACCCAAACCACAGGGAAGTCTGCTGCCTCCCTGGGGCCAGGGTGAGAGATGTTACTAGGAAACTCCCTGGTCTGGTACGGCCCACTGATTACTACCTGCTGTTGGTTATGCAGGTTGGCAGCATAATCATCTCTTCTTCATCAAAAAGAATTGAGTCAGACAACGGGACTAATTTCTGAAACAACTTCATAGACACCTGGGCCAAAGAGCATTGAGTGGGTATATCACATCCCCTGTCATGCACCAGCCTCTGGGAAAATCGAACGATACAAGGGACTACATTGAAAACAGTGGGTCGTGGGACATTCAAACATTGGGATACATATTTAGCAAAAGGCACCTGGTTAGTCAACACTAGGGGATCTGTCAATCGAGCTAGCCCTGCCCAATCAAACCTTTTACGTATGGTAGAAGGGGATAAAGTCTCTGTGGTGCACATAAGAAATATGTTGGGGAAGACAGCCTCAGCCAAAGGCAAACACATTTGTGGGATTGCTTTTGCTCAGGGACCTGAGTGCACTTGGTGGGTGATGTGGAAGGATGGGGAAGTCCAATGTGTACTGAAACAAAGGTATGAGACAAGGAAAAGGTTTTTAACATGCATAATCAATCAAATGTGAGTTTCCATAGAATTTTCTTCTATAAGGATTGTGTAAGATAACTGTACCGTGGAAGACTTCTTTTATCCTGTGGTTAATCTTCACCACACAACTGACAAGAACCAGCATAAGGTTGAAATAAGCAAAAGACAGGTGGAAGGGACCAATGAGAAAAGAGTTCATCTGAAGGACAGATGAGTTAAGGGGGCTAAGTCCGTAAACAACTACCAGAGACCACCAGGAGACCACCAACTCATTTAACAGTGCATGCGTTAGGGACATTTGAATATGTTAATCTTTTCCTGGAAATATTATGACTATGCAAACAATCATAATGAATATGAATGTATGTACTCTATATAATTCAGATGCTGGTAACACGAGGTACTCATGTTAGGTGGAGATATCCCCCATGCGTCCGGCGCTGTAATAAAGATGTCGGCTTAATAGCTCTTTGATGTTATTAAGTTTGAATTTCTTAACTTTGGATTTCTTTAAATCTTTTGCCGCCCCAGATGGGACCTCCTCTGTTCGGCTGTGGGACCCGATGAGTCTGGGACTCTCTTGGGTACCCCCGGAGATCTTTTCTGGAGGGACTCCTGTTCTCAGTTGGATCACTGCGGGAACAGACAAAGACCTTCTGGTAAGAAGACGTCTGTCGTGGTTTAGCCCCAGCCGGCAACTAAGCACCATGCAGCCGCTCGCTCACTCCCTCCTCCCCCAGTGGGACAGAGGAGAGAAATGGGAAAAAAACTCATGGGTTGAGATAAAAACAGCTTAATAGGACAGCAAGAGAGAAGGAAACAACAATGATAACAATAATAATACCGACAAAGGAATGTACAAGAACGAGTGATGCCCAATACAGCAATTGCTCACCACCCGGCAATCGACAGCCCATCCCCAAGCAGCGATTTCCACCCCCCAGTTAACTCCAGTTTATGTACTGGGCATGACGTTGTATGGTATGGAATATCTCTTTGGCCAGTCTGGGTCAGCTGTCCTGGCTGTGTCCCCTCCCAGCTTCCTGTGCACCCCCAGCCTTCTTGCTAGCAGGCCAGCACAAGAAGCTGGACTGTCCTTGACTGCTTAGCAACAACTCAAAACATCAGCACGTTATCAACATTTTCTCATGTCAAATCCAAAACATAGCCTCAC
This sequence comes from Phaethon aethereus, assembly GCF_964289735.1. Lineage (NCBI taxonomy): Eukaryota > Metazoa > Chordata > Aves > Phaethontiformes > Phaethontidae > Phaethon > Phaethon aethereus. The sequence continues at coordinate 36,053,473 of NC_138581.1, read as the reverse complement.
ACTAGCTTCTGTGAAGAAAACCAGCTCTATTCTGGCTGAAACCAGGATAGCATCTTTAAATCTTGAACTTGGTAAGATGATCGATTGCATTGGGGACCGTCCGTGAAGCGATTCGCGCAGGTCAGCGTATACCGGGTGGCTAGCAACCTTACAGGTATACACTTGAGGGACTTCTGTCCCATTCGGTAGGGAATTAAATTCCCCATTTGGAGGGGCTGCATCCCCTTTTGGAGGTCTGGTTAACTGTTATCTGACTTTTGGCTAATGCATTTCGGGTATTGATTTTTGGTTTGTCACTTATCGGATTTTGGTTATTAATGGTAAAATTTGCATCAGATATGGGAGGGTCACAGAGTAGCAGAATTCTAAAGAAAAGTCCATTAGGCTGTGTTTTACAGCATTGGAAAGATCTGGGGGGAGTGCCGGGAGGAAGTGTTAATAGAAAAACTTTAATTAAGTATTGTAATCAGTGGTGACCTTTCTATAAACTAGATGATGGAAAAAAATGGCCCTTCAACAGGACATTAAAATATAATACATCATTACAGTTAACGTTGTTCCTTCCGAGAGAAGGGAAATGGGATGAAGTAGTCTATGCAGATATGTTTTTCGCGTTGCGAAATCATCCAGAATGGCAGATAGATTGTGGAATTAATATACCCCTTCTGAACCCTTTTGTCCTGGTTCTGGAGAAGGAAAAAGGGAAAGAACTGGGAAAATTGAAGCACTCTTGCTTGGCGTGTAGTATAGGACAAAGATGCCTTAAGTTAAAAGAAAAGGGAGAGTCAGAAGAGAGACTGGAAGATTATACCACACCCCCGCCTGTTTCGGCGCCAGTTTCTCCCTCGCCCTTAAGGGATGCAGATACTTCTGATGAAGAATCTGCATCTGCATCTGAAAGTGCCGCTTCGGGTCACGTAACCCGAAGCAGAGTCTGACCAGCAATATAAGCTCCCCTCAGACTGGCTATGGGACCTGAAGGACTGACACGGATTAAGGTCTCTTTTCAATGAGTGATTTGGACATGTGGAAGGAGGTAGTGAAAAATTATAGGGACGACCCGACAGGGGTTGCTAAAAGATTTAAGTTAATAGTTAAGAATCAGGATCCTGACTGGAAGGACATAAATTTGATGTTAGATGCAATGACTGAAACTGAAAAACAATTAGTGGTTAAAACTGCTCGGACATATGTAGAAGCTCTCATTACTGCAGGGACAGTGGTGGGGTGGATAAATGTCCCTCTTACCGATCCGAGCTGGGACCCCAATGATCGAATGGAGTATAAACAATTGAAATCATATCAGAAATGGATAAAATTTGGACTTGAAAATGGGATTCTGAAATCAGTAAACTGGTCAAAATTGTATGAGATAAAACAAGGTCAGGATGAAACCCCTTCAGATTTTTAGAGACTAAGGGAAGCCATGCGCAAAAGTACTACTTTGGTTCCCACTTCAGATGTGGGACAACAACAGTTAGTCTCTTTTTTTTTAGGAACCTCTCAAATATAAATTAAGAAAGCAGATTGGAACCCACAGATTTTTGTATATGCCTGTGTCTCCTAAGCTGCTTTTAGGGAGAGATTTATTGGAACAATTAGAAGCCAAAATTGTCTTTAAGAAAGGGAAAATTGAATTTAAGATTAAGGAAGAACAATTGGTAGAGATTTTAAGTTTAGCTTTGATACAGATAGCAGAAAAGAATCAGGTGCCCCAGGAGATTTTGGATCAGGTTTTTCCAGGGGTGTGGGCATCTGGAGTTCCCGGAAGGGCTAAAAATGCAACCCCAGTGGAAATTAAACTAAAACCCAGAGCAGGACCAGTTTGGATCAAACAATATCCCCTAAAAGGGGAAGATGATAGAGAAGGAATAAAAGGGATAATAAATTACTTTTTACAGTTTGGGTTATTGATGGAAAAAATAACCGCTTAGTGCAGGATTTAAGGGCCATAAATAATATAGTTGAGAACCTACGCCCTGTAGTGGCAAATCCTTATACATTATTAACTAAATTTAAGGATATTCAAAACTGGTTTACCATTTTGGATTTGAAGGATGCCTTTTTCTGTCTGTCTCTAGTCAAAGAGAGCCAGAAAAATTTTATGTTTGAAAGGGAAAATCCCGACACCGGGATAAGAACCCAGTTAACTTATACAGTGTTACCCCAAAAGTTTAAAAACAGCCTGACTATTTTCAGGAATCAATTAGCCTGGGAACTTGAGGGGTGGTTCCTCCATCCCTGAATGGGACTCTATTACAATATGTGGATGAACTGTTAATCGCTATGGAAACCAAGGAGGAATGTGTCCAATGGACTGTTAGCTTGTTAGATTTTCTGGGACTGAGTAGTTATTGAGTCTCTCAGCAGAAGACTCAATTCAGACATAAGTGATGTACCTTGGGTACAAGACTTCAGGAGGACAGCAGGAGCTGGGAGCAGAGTGAAAGGAGGCCATCTGTCGAACACCGAAACCCACCACAGTAAAAGAATTAAGGACCTTTCTTGGAATGACAGGTTGGTGCAGATTATGGATCTATAATTATGGAATACTAGTAAAGCCTTTGTATGATTTGTTGAAAGGAAGCCTTTCGCAGCTAGTTTGGACTGGAGAAGCGGAAAAAGCCTTTAAGCAATTAAAGACTGAATTAATGAAAGCACCAGCTCTAGGGCTCCCTGATGTGTCCAAACCATTTTGGCTATTTTCACATGAAAACCAAGGCACCCCCTTGGGCATATTGGCACAACGATTGGGATTGTATAAGCAGGCGGTTACATACTTCTCTATGAAGTAAGCAAAGGCTGGCCCAGTTGTTTGAGGGCTGTAGCAGCAGTCAAAAGGGGGCACACTGGCTATTGCCTGAAATATCAGGCCCTTTTAGCTGAACAGGACGATGTAACAACTAATATTGTGAATCCAGCATCTTTTCTCAGTAGCGAAGTCACTGAGCCAGTAGTCCATGACTGTCTGGAGACAATGGAAGCGGTTTACTCCAGTCGACCTGACTTGAAGGAAGAACCTCTGGAGGACGCTGAAAGTAATTTGTTCACCGATGGAAGTAGTTTTGTGAGGCAAGGACATCGCAAGGCTGGTTACGCAGTAACCACTACTTGTAAGGTAATTGAAGCTAATCCTCTACCTGCAGGAACATCAGCTCAGAAGGCGGAGGTTATTGCCTTAATTTGAGCACTGGAAGTTTCAAAAGGAAAAAGGGCAACACTGATCCAGAGGTTGGAAACAAATTGGCGGATTATGAGGCTAAGCTGGCAGTGGAATGGACAGAAATTGTAAAAACTTTTCCTTTGATCCCAGATGGTAAATTTAGTATAATAGAGAATGAAAAATTAGAATATTTTAAAGAGGATAAGGTTATGATAGAGGATCTAGGAGGGAAGGAAAACCAGCAAGCCAGAGTATATACAACACTAGATGGAAGAATAATAGTTCCCTACAACATTTTATGGAAAGTTATTCAGGAAGAACATAGCAAAACGCATTGGGGGGCAGATGCGTTATATAAATATTTAAATCAGAGGATGGTGAGTCGAAATTTATATTCTACCATAAAACAAATTACTCAAAGATGTGAGACTTGTTTGAAAAACAATCCAAATACTAGGTGTAAAGTACAAATTGGGGCGATTGGGAAAGGGAATATACCGGGACAACAGTGGCAAATAGATTTCTCCGAACTCCCAAGAAAAAGGGGGTATCAGTACCTATTATTATTAACAGATACCTTTTTAGGTTGGCCGGAAGCCTTTCCTTGTAGGACCAATAAGGCTAGAGAGGTAACGTGAATCATTCCTAGGTTTGGAGTTCCGGCAGTAATAACCTCAGACAGAGGTACCCATTTTGTGCACAAATAGTACAACAGGTTAGTAAAATTCTAGGAATAAATTGGCAACTACATACCCCATATCGACCACAGGCAAGTGGACAGGTTGAGGAAATGAATCATTTAATTAAACAACAGCTGGCTAAAATTAGCCAAGAGGCAAATTTGTATTGGTACCAGGCACTTCCGCTGGCCTTATTATGAATTAGAACAAAACCAAGAACAAAAGAGAACCTAAGTCTGTTTGAAATTTTGTTTGGAAGACCATATCAATCCCGATACCAAGGGGAAGATCTCACTCAGGTAGGTGAAAATTATTTACAGAGGTATATAATAATGTTAGGAAAACAACTGAGATGAGATAAACAAATTGGTACTGGGAACTAAGTCAAGAGGCTTGGATCACCCTATTCATCATTTTAAGCCAGGGGATTGGATTTATGTTAAGGCTTTTACAGGTGAACCCTTGGAAGAGAAATGGAACGGACCCTTCCAAGTGCTGTTAACCACCTTTACTGCTATACCCACAAAACACCACAGTTTTATAAGGTGGCTCTTCCCATGGCTTGGTGTAAGTGAATTAGAAAAAAAATTTAGTGAACATTTAGGTGCTATCAAGAAAGCTGGGGGTGCACAGGAAGCTGGGAGGGGACAGAGCTGGGAAAGCTGACCTAGGCTGACCAAAGAGATATTCCATACCATATGACGTCATGCTCAGTATATAAAGCTGGGACGAAGAAGAAGGAAGGGGTGGAGACACATTCGGAGTTATGGCATCTGTCTTCCCAAGAAACCGTTACTTGTGATGGAGCCCTGCTTCCCTGGAGATGGCTGAACACCCGCCTGCCCATGGGGAGTGGTGAATGGATTCCTTGTTTTGCTTTGCTTGCATGCACGGCTTTTGCTTTACTTATTAAACTGTCTTTATCTCAAACCATGAGTTTCCTCACTTTTACTCTTCCAATTCTCTCCCCCATCCCACTGTGGGGGAGTGAGCGAGCGGCTGCATGGTGCTTAGTTGCCGGATGGGGCTAAACCACGACAGTCCTTTTTGGTGCCCAACGTGGGGCATGCAGGGTTTGAGATAATGACAGGTTTGATTGGAATGTGCTAGATGATAGAATTTATAGCTGTTATTGCTGTTTAGCTATTAACTGCCAGGCCCCTGTGCTTGCCATGGGTTTGTTTTCCTTGCGTATATTAGAGTCCAGTGCTCGTTAGTGGCTGCTTTTTGCTTTCGCTTCTGCCGTGCTGCTGTACTGCTTATCGTCTGACTCTGCTGTGCCTGGGAAGATTCTGATAACAGCAATGGCGATGCACCTGGGCTGGCAGATGGCCGGGGTATTGCTGGTTTTTCTCCTGTGCTGCTGTACTGGACAGGCTGGAACTCCACTGTGAACTCGAGTCGGAGGGACTGTGACCTGTGGATGAGTCCATGTGGGAGCAGGACACCCCAAAGCATCTGTGGCCATGGATAAGCCCATGCCAGAGCAGGTATATCTCGAAGCATCTGTGGCCATGGTTATGTCTGTGCCGCAGCAGGTATACCTCTGATGGGATTGTGGCACAAGGATAAGTCCATGCTGGAGAAGGTACATCTCGAAGCGTCTGTGGCTGTGGATAAATCCACGTTGCAGCAGGTACACCTTGAAGCATTAGTGGTTGTGCATGAGGTCATGCTGGAGCACCTCAAAGTGTGTGGCCATGGAGAAGCCCTCGACAGTGCAGGTACATTCCTGGAGGGACTTGAACTATGGGTAAGGCCACGCTGGAGCAGATTTATCTCTGGAGGTATTGTGGCCCATGGAGGCGGTCGTTTTGGAGCAGGTGCACCTCGAAGTGACTGCAACTGTGGATAAGTCTATGCTGCAGCAGATATACCTCTGGAGACTGTGGCTCATGGAAGGGACTGCAGTCTGTGGATAAGTCCAAGCCAGAGCAGGGGCAAGGGGAGGAGTTCATTGCAATGTTAAACCCTATGGTCCAGTCCAAAGGGCCCAGGGATGGAGATTGTAATGGAAATACCTTTAAATTGTTGTAGCCCATGATTTGAGTTGCATGCTATAGGAATTACTATAGCAGGAACCACCTGAACCAATGGAGGACAAGCCTTACAAGAAGCAGTGCAAGTGCAGCAGTGACCTGACCTGAGCTGGCTTTGGTGCCCAGTAACCAAGGTGATGGGGAAATCAAACGATAGTTAGAAAATAGGATAGTAATAAAAGACGTAACTATAGGAATAGGTTATGCATCAGTGTTATACACCAGCAGTGCTGCTAGAGGACTCACCTGACCCTTCCCATCTTGATTTAATTATCAAGGAATTAAGTGTAACATTGTGATCATGGGATTATGTTCTGTTCTAATAACAAGTAGTTAGAAAGAAGGAATACCTTGGTCAGTTCTATGGTACGGTGGGTAAGTGATTATTCATTCTATAGTCCTGTCTTAAAACAAAGGACTGTGGGGTGAATGATTGCATATTGGGCCGACAGCCCGTGAAAGCCTATTGAGTGTTGCCAAGTTTAAGTGAACTTTGTGGGAAAGGTAATTCTGGCAGGGGGAGATCGCGACCACCGACTCAGAGACCACCCACTCAAGAAACCCTCCGACTCAAAAGATTAAGGAAGTAAAATCCCAAGAAATTATAGTGAGCATGCGTGATCATTTACATGGTAGGCGAGGAATACTTAACCAATCATTGTATGGAAACTTGATGAATATGTATTAATCTTGTAATCATAGACCTATAAATGTTTGATTTTTGAACTGATTGGGGGAACACGATTTAGGAGGAACTATCCCCCGTGTTCCCAGCGCTGAGAATAAAGAATGCCTGCCTTTTAACACTACATTGGTGTTACGAGGTTTATTCCCGATTTCGGTGACAACTCCATGCAACACCCCACCTCGCCTGTCCTGAGTGACCACCGTAAGGGATGGAGCCCAAAGTCATGGACTAAATGAACTCAGTTGTCATTTCACGGACATTTTGGAGGGAGGTCTATGGACTAAGGGGATGATAATCTGTGTCTTATATTAAAGGATGGGAAGGGGGGTGGTGGTTAATGAGGTTGTATTGGATAGTGTGGTACCTGAGCATAATGTAAATGGTATGGAATAAGGAGTGGATAATGTCCTGGTTTCAGCCAAGGTAGAGTTAATTTTCTTCATAGAAGCTAGTGTGAGGCTATGTTTTGGATTTAGGATGAGAAAATGTTGATAACGTGCTGATGTTTTGAGTTGTTGCTAAGTAGTCAAGGACAGTCCAGCTTCTCGTGCTGGCCTGCTAGCAAGAAGGCTGGGGGTGCACGGGAAGTTGGGAGGGGACACAGCCAGGACAGCTGACCCAGGCTGGCCAAGGAGATATTCCATACCATATGACGTCATGCTCAGTATATAAAGCTGGGACGAAGAAGAAGGAAGGGGTGGAGGGACGTTCATCAGCTTTGCCATTCCACTGGCTCACAGGAGTACCATCTTGTTGGTGGGAAGCCACCCACTCCACTGCAAATTTTCCTTGCCTAGCAATAGTCAAAATATCTTGCCATTTCTCCTTCTGCCATACAGGTATCCTATTGACCTCCCACCCGTTCTGTTCCCAAAACGGAAGCCATTCGGTGCAGCCTTTAAATACAGCGTAAGAATCAGTATAGATATAGGTAGAAGAAGCAGGAGAAGCAGATTTGGCTTCATGCTGAAAAATGCTCCATACTGCAATTAGTTCTCCTATTTGATCACTGCCTTCTCCTTCAGTAATTATTTGTTCTTTAATGTCTATACGGAGTGCCACGGCTCGGTATTTCCAGGTTTTTCCTTCCCGCTTGGAAGAAGCGTTGGTAAACCAAACGTTCTGCAACTGCCCAGAAAATGGAGGGACCACTTGTATTATGGGAGGGAGTTCACTCGTTTCCCTATCTGGGCCCGTCTCCTCTTGAATGGTTAACATCTTTGCAGCCCCCTTGGATACCATAAAAATGTCACAATAATGTTCTATCTGGGCATACCATTTCCGCACAGAGGCTCTCTGGGCCACCCCGTCAGGGGGTGGAGTTCCTGCCAGAACTGTTCTAATTACCTTAAATGGGCCTCTAAGCACTATTGATTGATGTTGAATAGGCTTTAGGCGGCTCCAGCCCTGCTCCTCACAGGACTATCCTTATCTTGGGCAGGGTGTTTTTCATCCTTGTAGCCATTATCTTGGCAGGGTGTTTTTCATCTAACAGAGGTCTCTGTGGCCATGTAGCCATCCTTATCAGCCAAAGGAATTTCCGCATAGACAAACAATCTCTGAGACAAATGTTTTACGGTTCAGTCTCTCACAATAAGCACTACAACTACTTATAAACAACTAAAAGCATCAGTGTGTTATCAACACTATTCTCATACTAAATCCAAAACACAGCACTATACCAGCTTTTAGGAAGAAAAATAACTCTATTCCAGCCGAAACCAGGACAGTATCCACCCCTTATTCCATACCACCTACATCATGCCCAGGTCCTACACTCACCAATACATCCCAATTGATCATTGTGACTCTTCCTGTCGTCTGATATATACACACAGCTATCATTCCCTTAGCCTATGGGCCATCCCTCTCAAATGTCCATTGAGTTCATTTGGTCCATGACTTTGGACTCCATCTGTTATAGCAGTCTCTCAGGGCAGGGGAGATGGTGTGTGGTGTTGGATTGTTGCATGGTACATCTGGAGCTTGTAGCCGGTATATCTGGCATGGCTCATGCCCACGGTCTGCGGGTTGAAGATGTCGATCTCGAGGAAGTTGCTGGACACAAGTTGCTGAAGCCAGTTCTGGTTCCATCACTGCTGCACATTGCTCGGTTTCAGTAAAACTCATTCCTCATTCATCTGGGTGATTCTTACTGTAATATTGTCACCGAAATCGGGAATAAACCTCGTAACACCAATGTAGTGTCAAAAGGTAGGCATTCTTTATTTTCAGCGCTGGGAACACAGGGGATAGCTCCTCCCAAAATCATGTTCCTCGATCAGTTCAAAAATCAAACATTTATAGGCATATGATTACAAAATTAATACATATTCATCAGGTTTCTATACAATGATTGGTTAAAAATTCTTCATTTGTTATGTAAATGATCAGACATGCTCAGTTCAATTTCTTAAGATTTTACTTCCTTGATCTTTTGAGTCGGAAGGTTTCTTGAGTGGGTGGTCTCTGAGTCGGTGGTCGCGATCTCCCCCTGCCGGAATTACCTTTCCTACAAAGTTCACTCCAAGTACAGCGCTTTGTCAAAAACATGACAGACCGTTGGCTCAGAGCAGTGAATCTGCAGCTTATCGGCTCCATTGTACCTTCGAGTTCTCTATATCTTACAGAGCCTGGCCGCGGTGTCTCCACTCCGCTCCCCCCTCCATACAGTTTCTCCTAGAGTCAGCACACCAAGCTCCCCGGGTGTGGCAACATCTAAGGTTAGAGGCCTAGGGAACTCCCGTGGAATGGATTCCTTGCATACCAGCTGCACTACACCCTGGATGCTTCTTCAGTGCTGTACCTTTCTTTAAAATATGGATATAAGTAAGCAAAGTTCACTTAAACTTGGCAACACTAAATAGACCTTCACGGGCTGTCGGTCCAATAAGTAATTATTCATTCTACAGTCTTTTGTTTCAAGACAGCAAAATTACATTTCATCGAACCATTGACTAGGCAGAACTGACCAAGTTGTTCCTTCTTCCTAGCTACTCATTATTAAAACAAAACATAATACTATGATCACAATGTTACACCTTAATTCCTTGATAATTAAATCAAGATGGAAAGGGTTAAATGGGCTCTTGAGCAGCATTGCTGGTGCATAACCTGTTCCTATAGTTACATCTTTACAACTTATTACTGACCTACTTTCTAATTATTGTTTGATTTCCCCATCACCTTGGTTACAATATTATTGCTATGGCATATGGCGATCATAGTAGTGATGACATGCAGTATTGTGTAGCAATTAACATCATACAATTAAAATCATTGGCTATTCTCTACCAAAATCAAATCTCCTTGAGGTACTGATTTAAAGAAATCCAAAGTTAAGAAATTCAAACTTAATAACATCAAAGAGCTATTAAGCCGACATCTTTATTACAGCGCCGGACGCATGGGGGATATCTCCACCTAACATGCGTACCTCGTGTTACCAGCATCTGAATTATATAGAGTACATACATTCATATTCATTATGATTGTTTGCATAGTCATAATATTTCCAGGAAATGATTAACATATTCAAATGTCCCTAACGCATGCACTGTTAAATGAGTCGGTGGTCTCCTGGTGGTCTCTGGTGGTTGTTTACGGACTTAGCCCCCTTAACCCGTCTGTCCTTCAGATGAACTCTTTTCTCATTGGTCCCTTCCACCTGTCTTTTGCTTATTTCAACCTTGTGCTGGTTCTTGTCAGTTGCGTGGTGAAGATTAACCACAGGATAAAAGAAGTCTTCCATGGTACAGTTATCTTACACAATCCTTATAGAAGAAGGTTTAACCCCAGCTGGCAACTAAGCACCATGCAGCCACTCGCTCACTCCCCCACGGTGGGACAGGGGAGAGAATCGGAAGAGTAAAAGTGAGGAAACCCATGGTTTGAGATAAAGACAGTTTAATAAGTAAAGCAAAAGCTGCACACGCAAGCAAAGCAAAACTATGTATTTGTAAGCAAAAAAATCCCCTTCTTCTGGATCAAAATTACAGTAGGATATGTTTCATTAGAAAACTGAGAAGAGCATTTTTGGGTCGGAAGATCAGTGTAGTGACTGCATGCTATATGATTACCTTTAGGAAGCTTTTATTAATGGAATCAGCCATATATTACAAAAACTTGTTAAAGTTATTAAACTGGCTTCAAAAGTCTGTAAAAAATACAATATAGACAAATGCTAGAAAGCACTTTTAAATTAATTCTTCTGGCATCAGTTTATTCTGTGATACCAAAATCCGCTTTAGCGAGTAGGTCAGAGTAGAGCTGCTAAAGGTAAGCAGTCCAACGCAGGGAGGTTATGGTTTTAAACACTATCAAAATTATTTTGGACTAATCATCTACCTGCAGTAATGGTTATTTATAGAGTCTGCTTAAAAAAAAGGAGCAACCTTAATATGTCTCATCTCCTGCTAACTTTCTACAGTAAAAAGCAAAGCATTAGCTCTGTGTGCATCTTTGAATCCAGTCTTTAATTATATCTTGCTAATGTTTACACAAACTTTAGTTTGCTTTTGGAAAGCCTCATTTAAACCATGATGCATTCAATACTACTTGGTTTCAAAAACTTTCCCCTAATGGAAGACAAACACCTGAAGATTCAAAAATCCACTTGTTTTGTATGAATGTATTTATATAAGTTGCAAGAGTGTGAAGAGAGCAGTAAAATATCAGTGTGAGCACTCTAGAATGACATATTGTGGTGGGTTAACCTTGGCTGGCTGCTAGGTGCAACCAAGCTGCTGTATTGTTCCCCCTCCTCAGCAGGACAGGGGGAGAAAATACAACAAAAAACCTATAAGTTGAGATAAAGGCAGTTTAATAAAGCAAGAGCAAAGGCCGTGAATGGAAGCAAAGGAAAACAAAAAGATTTATTCTCTACTTCCCATCAGCAGGTGATATCCAGCCACTTCCGGGGAAGTAGGGCTTCAGTAAACGTAACAGTTGCTTTGGAAGACAAACACCTTTATAACAAATGCCCCCACACACTTTCTCTTAGCTTTTACTGCTGAGCATGATGTCACATGGTATGGAATATCCCTTCGTTCCTTTTGGGTCAGCTATGTTCCCTCCCAACCTCTTGCCCAGCCCCAGCCTACTGGCCTTTGGAGAGAGAGCCTTGATACTGTGTGAGCACTGCTCAGCAGTAGCCAAAGCAGTTGTGTGTTATCAACACCTTTCTAGCTACAAATACAAAGCACAGCACTATGAGGGTTGCTATGGGGAAAGTTACCTCCATCCCAGCCAGACTCAATACACATATGTAAATAGGCTGTTATTAGATCTTACAGTACAGGCATACCTGATACGGTAGTTGCAGAAACTTAATTTTATATGTAGGAGCTTTGCCTGGGTGTGTGAAATACCATGAAGTCTATTGGAAGCTGATATAATACCACAAACAGCAGGGGATCCCCTACCCTCTTGCTGCTGGGCAGAAAGAGAGAACCTAAGAAATGAGGGAGAATGGAAACAGGTCCCTGCTCGGGGCAGCAGGCAAATCCCCTCCTGGCCTCCCTCACCGTCCCAGCTGCCCTTATACAACAGGTATGGGGCTCTGGAACTTGAGGGCCAGGAACATGAGGACCTTGATTACAGTCCATCCAGGGGGTTGCATAGGACGAGTCAGTCAGCCCCACACATCAAGACGTCCTCTGTTAAGAAAAAAAAGAGGGTGATTGTCATAGGCGACTCCCTTCTGAGGGGTACAGAGGGCCCAATATGTCGACCGGACCCAACCCACAGGGAAGTCTGCTGCCTCCCTGGGGCCCAGGTGAGAGATGTCACCAGGAAACTCCCTGGTCCGGTACGGCCCACTGATTACTACCCGCTGTTGGTCATACAGGTTGGCAACGATGAGGTTGCACTAAGAAGCCCAAAGGCAGTCAAAAAGGACTTCAGAGCGCTGGGGTGATTGGTCAATGGAGCAGGAGCACAGGTAGTGTTTTCATCATTCCCTGCACTGGCAGGGGCGAACGCAGAAAGGAATAGGAAAACACACCTGGTTAACATGTGGCTCAGAGGCTCATGCCGTTGGCAGGATTTTGGGTAAACCGACCGTGGGTAAACCAACCATGGGGCGGTTTACACAGCACCGGGCCTGCTGGCAGCAGATGGAGTTCAACTATCTCCAAGGGGGAAAAGGATTCTCGCTTATGAGTTGGTGGGCCTCATCAAGAGGGCTTTAAACTAGATTCGAAGGGGGAAGGGGATAAAACTAGGCTCACTAGACATGAGCCTAGGGATGGCATGATGATGTTGGGAGTGAAATCGATAGCCCAGCTCAAGTGCATCTACACCAATGCACACAGCATGGGCAGCAAACAGGAGGAGCTGGAAGCCATTGTGCAGCGGGACAGCTATGATGTAGTTGCCATCACAGAAACATGGTGGGATGTCTCACATGACTGGAGTGCTGCAATGGATGGCTATAAGCTCTTCCAAAGGGATAGGCATGGAAGGAGAGGCGGTGGGGTGGCTCTGTATGTTAGGGAGTGTTTTGATTGTATAGAAATCAATGACTGTGATGACCAAGTCGAGTGCTTATGGGTAAGGATGAGGGGGAAGGCCAATGAGGCAGCTATCCTGCTGGGTGTCTGTTATAGACCACCCAATCAGGACAAAGAGGTAGATGAAGCATTCTATAAGTGACTGGCAGAAATCTCAGAATCGCTAGCCCTTGTTCTTGTAGGGGACTTCAAGTTACCGGATGTCTGCTGGAAGTATAACAGAGCAGAGAGAAAACAGTCTAGGAGGTTCCTGGAGTGTGTGGAAGATAGATAACTTCCTGACACAGCTGGTAAGTGAGCCTACCAGGGGAGGTGCCTCGCTTGACCTGCTGTTTACAAACAGAGAAGGACTGGTGGGAGATGTGGTGGTTGGAGGCCATCTTGGGCTTAGTGACCACAACATGATACAATTCTCAGTTCTTGGTGAAGTAAGGAGGGGGGTCAGCAAAACTGCTACCATGGACTTCCAGAGGGCACACTTCGGCCTGTTCAGGACACTGGCTGAGAAAGTCCCTTGGGAGACAGTCCTGAAGGGCAAAGAGGTCGAGGAAGGCTGGACATTCTTCAAGAAGTAAATCTTAAAGGTGCAGGAGCAGGCGGTTCCCATGTGCCTCAAGACAAACTGGAGGGGAAGATGAGCAGCCTGGCTGAACAGGGAGCTTTTGCTGGGACTCAGGGTAAAAAGGAGAGTTTATCACCTTAGGAAGAAGGGGAAGGCAACTCAAGAAGAGTATAAGGATCTCGTTAGGTCAAGCAGAGACAAAATTAGAAAGGCAGAAGCCCAGCTAGAACTCAATCCGGCCACGGTCGTAAGGGATAACAAGAAATGTTCTTACAAATATATTAACAACAAAAAGAGAGCCAAGGAGAATCTCCATCCTTTATTGGATGTGGGGGGGAATATTGTGGCCAAAGATGAGGACAAGGCTGAGGTACTTAATGCCGCCTTTGCCTCAGTCTTTAATAGCCAGACCAGGTATCCTCAGGGTATTCAAGCCCCTGAGCTGGAAGAGAGGGAAGGAGAGCAGAATAAACTCCCCATAATCCAGCAGGAAACAGTTAAGGACCTACTAAGCCACCTGGATACCCACAAGTCTATGGGGCCTCATGGGATCCACCCGAGAGTACTGAGGGAGCTGGCGGAGGAACTTGCCAAGCCACTCTCCATCATTTATCAGCAGTCCTGGTTAACAGGGGAGGTCCCAGATGTCTGGAGGCTTGTTGATGTGACACCCATCTACAAGAAGGGCCAGAAGGAGGATCCTGGGAATTACAGGCCTGTCAGCCTGACCTCTGTTCCGGGGAAGATCATGGAGCGGTTTATCTTGAGGGCGCTCACAGGGCATGTGCAGGACAACCATGGGCTCAGGCCCAGCCAGCATGGGTTCATGAAAGGCAGGTCCTGCTTGACCAACCTGATCTCCTTCTATGACCAGGCGACCCAGCAAGTTGATGAGGGAAAGGCTGTGGATGTTTTCCTACCTGGGCTTTAGCAAAGCCCTTGACACTGTCTCCCACAGCACTCTCCTAGAGAAGTTGGCGGCTTGTGACTTAGACAGGTGTACTTTGCTGTGTAAAAAACTGGATGGATGGCCGAGCCCAGAGAGTCATGGTGAATGGAGCTAAATCCAGCTGGTGGCCGGTCACAAGCGGTGTTCCCCAGGGCTCGGTTCTGGGGCTGGTCTTGTTCAATATCTTTATAGAAGATCTGGATGAGGGGATCGAGTGCTCCCTCAATCAGTTTGCAGACGACACCAAGTTGGGTGGGAGTGTTGATCTGCTGGAGGGTAGGAGGGCTCTGCAGGAGGATGGGGACAGGCTGGATCGATGGGCTGAGGTCGATTGTATGAGGTTTAATAAGGCCAAGTGCCGGGTCCTGCACTTCGGCCACAACAACCCCATGCAACGCTACAGTCTTCGGGAGGAGTGGCTGGAGAGCTGCCTGGCAGAAAGGGACCTGGGGGTGCTGGTTGACAGCCGGCTGAATATGAGCCGGCCGTGTGCCCAGGTGGCCAAGAAGGCCAACAGCATCCTGGCCTGTATCAGAAATAGTGTGGTGGCCAGCAGGAGTAGGGAAGTGATTGTACCCCTGTACTCGGCACTGGCGAGGCCGCACCTTGAATACTGTGTTCAATTTGGGCCCCTCACTACAAGAAGGATGTTGAGGTGCTCGAGTGTGTCCAGAGAAGGGCAACGAAGCTGGTGAGGGGGCTGGAGAACAAGTCTTATGGGGAGCGGCTGAGGGAACTGGGGTTGTTCAGTCTGGAGAAGAGGAGGCTGAGGGGAGACCTTATCGCTCTCTACAACTACCTGAAAGGGGGTTGTGGTGAGGTGGGTATTGGTCTCTTCTCCCAACTAACTAGCGATAGGGTGAGAGGAAATGGCCTCAAGTTGCTCCAGGGGAGGTTTAGACTAGATATTATGAAAAATTTCTTTATGGAGAGGGTGGTCAAGCATTGGAACAGGCTGCCCAGGGAGGTGGTGGAGTCACCATCTCTGGAAGTGTTCAAAAAACATGTAGACGTGGTACTTCAGGATATGGTTTAGCTGGCATGGTGATGTTGGGTTGATGGTTGGACTTGATGATCTTAAAGGTCTCTTCCAACCTTAATGCTGCTCTGATTCTGTGATGTTTTTTGTTGTTGCTAAGCAGTCAAGGAGTGTTCAGCTTCCCATGCTCTGGCCTGCCAGCAAGAAGGTGGGGGGTGCACGGGAAGCTGGGAGGGGACACAGCCAGGACAGCTGACCCAAACTGGCCAAAGGGATATTCCATACTATATGACATCATGCTCAGTATATAAACTGGGGAATTTGACTGCGATAGGGTTTATGACAATGTGCAAAGCTGTTGTCATGCATTTAGTGTGGTTTTCAATTCGGCATCCTATCGAAATGGTGTCTCCTTTGGTTCCCTCTAAAGATGGAATTTTTTTATTTTCATCTTCATCTTTAATGATCCATTCTTGTCTATAGAAAGTGACATTGTTGTGTACTGCTACTGTTGATAAATTTAGATTAGGTGTAGGTATGTTAAAAGGTATGTATGCATCAACCCATGGCCACCCTGTCATACATGAATTCCACATTTTGCATATGATAATCATGAAATCAAAGAATAGTTCTACATCACGATTACCCCAGAGGCAGAGTGCAAGAATAGGTTGTGTAAAAGCGAAATTGTCTCCTGTAAGAGAAAAGAAAGAAAATGTTTCGGTGGGGAAGGCTGAACGGGTTACCCCTTTTATGATGCAGGAGAAATCCATAAAAGTGAGTACAGTGGACGAGCAATGATAGAAAATCCAGGTACACGTTTTCTCCAATATCCTAGAGTACCCATAAGCTGTTGTAATTCTTTCTGAGATTGGGGCATCTGCAATTGTTCTATTTTATTTAAGGCGTCCAGTGGAATTTCTGCACTACCTGCAATCCACCAAGTACCTAAAAATTTTACTTCTCTGCTTGGTCCCTGACATTTTTCAGGTGGGACTTCAACTTCTGCTTGGTGTAGTGCTTGCCCCACTGCTGTTGCTGCTTGCCCCACCTTTTCTGGGGAGATTCCTCTGATTAGAATATCATCTATATATTGGTACAGTTTCACATCTTGAGTGAGTGAGATTGCCTGTAAAAGTTCAGCAAGCGCAGCATGAGCAATCGTGGGTGAATGTTTATATCCCTATGGGAGTCTGTTAAAGGTGTATTGTATGCCTTCCCAAGTAAAAGCAAATTTCTCCTTATCCTTTTCTTGTAAGGGGACCATAAAGAACATATCTTTTCTGTCTAGCGCTGCCATGCATGGGTGCGTGGCTGCTTGGAGTGTGGCTGTTAAAGTTGCAATATTAGGTACTGCAGCTGTTAATGGGGCTGTGTTAGCATTTAAGCACCAGTAATCAATAGTTAATCACCATCTCCCATCCAGTTTTCTGACTGGCCAAACAGGTGAATTATATGGGGAGTGGGTTCTGGAGACGATTTGTCATTTTTCCAAATCTGCTGTTACCTCAGAAATTCCATTTTGTGCTGCAGCAGAAATTGGATACTGCGGGATATTAGTAATTTTTGAATCAGGGAGTGCAGGGGCTGCGCAGAGTACTCGCACTGTAGCCTCCTGATTTTTGTTAGGGTTAGGCTTGATTTTTGAACCAAATGACCACACACTGCTGTCCAGCAGGCACCAGGTTCGTCCATTCAGAACATCGAAACCCCCAAAATTTTCATTGTGATCTTTAACTGCAAAGCAAGCAGAGGACATGTGCTTCTTGCCCGGGAGCCATAAATTAAACTTGGCAGTTTGGCAAACAGCACTAGCTCCGTTTGCTCCAGTGATTTTAACTCTTTGCCATCCGGGTTGCATACCCAGCTTCTCAGCATCCTGTAGTGTTAATACTGAAATTTGTGCTCCTGTATCTATTAGAAATTTCACCAGTTCTCATTGAGGACCAACTGGAATCAGAATGTATTCTGCTTTAATGATGGGTTTAGCCTCATATTCAGAGGAATCTGCTATCGTCAGAGTCGCCCCATATGTTCCAGTCCCACTCTTCAGGGGATACAATTAATTTCCTAATCTGCCACAATGTCATGGGGATGGGGAGCTGTGTTTTGGATTGGTGACCAAAACAGTGCTGATAACACACCAGTGTTTTGGCTGTTACTGAACAGTGCTTGCACAGCCTCAAGGCCTTTTCTGTTTCTCCCTCTGCCCACCTCCCAGGGAGTGGGCAAGAGGCTGGGAGGGGTCACAGCATGGACAGCTGACGTAAATTGACTGCAGAGATATTCCACACCATGTAACACCATGCTCAGCAGTAAAACTGGGGAGGGGGGGGGGTGTCCAAAGTCGCTGTTGCTTGGGAACTGGCTAGGCATCAGTATGTTGCTGGTGAGTGATTGCTTGAGCTTCAGTTGTTTTGTTTTAGTTTTTTTCCTTCACTTATTAATCTGTCTTTATCTCAACCCATTAATTTTTCTTGCTTTTGCCCTTCCAATTCTCTCCTCCATCTCTCTGGAGGGGCAGAGTGAACGAGCGGCTGCGTGGTGCTGTCGTGGTTTAACCCCAACCAGCAACTAAGCACCACGCAGCCGCTCGCTCACTCGCCCATGGTGGGACGGGGGAGAGAATCAGAAGAATAAAAGTGAGAAAACTCATGGGTTGAGATAAAGACAGTTTAACAGGTAAAGCAAAAGCCGTGCACACAAGCAGAGCAAAACAAGGAATTCATTTACTACTCCCCATGGGCAGGCAGGTGTTCAGCCATCTCCAGGGAAGCAGGGCTGTATCACGCGTAACGGTTTCTTGGGAAGACAGACGCCATCACACCGAACATCCCTCCGCACCTTCCTTCTTTTTCATCCCAGCTTTATATACCGAGCATGACGTCATATGGTATGGAATATCTCTTTGGCCAGCCTGGGTCAGCTGTCCCAGCTGTGTCCCCTCCCAGCTTCCCATGCACCCCCAGCCTTCTCGCTAGCAGGCCAGCATGAAAAGCCAGACAGTCCTTGACTGCTTAGCAACAACTCAAAACATCAGCACTTTATCAACCTTTTTTCATCCCACATTCAAAACATAGCCTCACACCAGCTTCTATGAAGAAAATTAGCCCAGCTGAAACCAAGACAGGTGCTTAGCTGCCTACCAGGGTTCACAGAACCAGAGAATCACAGAATCACTAAGGTTGGAAAGGACCTTTCCAACCTAGTGATTCTGTGATTCTGTGATTCTGTGACCTTCAAGATCATCAAGTCCAACCATTAATCCAGCGCCACCATGTCCCCTAAACCACGTTCTGAAGCGCCACATCCACACGTTTTTTGAATACTTCCAGAGATGGTGACTCCACCACCTCCCTGGGCAGCCTGTTCCAATGCTCGACCACCCTCTCGGTGAAGAAATTTTTCCTAGTATCCAATCTAAACCTCCCCTGGCGCAACTTGAGGCCATTCCCTCTCGTCCTATCACTAGTTACTTGGGAGAAGAGACCAACACCCACGTCGCCACAACCCCCTTTCAGGTAGTTGTAGAGAGCGATAAGGTCTCCCCTCAGCCTCCTCTTCTCCAGACTAAACAACCCCAGTTCCCTCAGCCGCTCCTCATAAGACTTGTGCTCCAGACCCCTCACCAGCTTCGTTGCCCTTCTTTGGACACGCTCAAGCACCTCAGCATCCTTCTTGTAGTGAGGGGCCCAACACTGAACACAGTATTCAAGGTGCGGCCTCACCAGTGCCGAGTACAGGGGCACAATCACTTCCCTACTCCTGCTGGCCACACTATTTCTGATACAGGCCAGGACGCTGTTGGCCTTCTTGGCCACCTGGGCACACTGCCGGCTCATGTTCAGCCGGCTATCAACCAGCACCCCCAGGTCCTTTTCCGCTGGGCAGCTCTCCAGCCACTCCTCCCCAGGCCTGTAGCGTTGCATGGGGTTGTTGTGACCCAACAGCAGGACCCTGCACTTGGCCTTGTTAAACCTCATACAGTTGGCCTCTGCCCATCGATCCAGCCTGTCCAGATCCCTCTGCAGAGCCCTCCTACCCTCCAGCAGATCAACACTCCCACCCAACTTGGTGTCATCTGCAAACATACTGAGGGAGCGCTGGATCCCCTCATCCAGGTCATTGATAAAGATATTGAACAAGACTTGCCCCAGAACCGAGCCCTGGGGAACACCGCTTGTGACTGGCCGCCAGCCAGACTGAACGCCATTCACCACAACTCTCTGGGCTCGGCCATCCAGCCAGTTCTTTACCCAGCGAAGAGTACACCTGTCTAAGCCACGAGCCGCCAGTTTCTCCTGGAGAATGCTGTGGGAGACGCTGTCAAAGGCTTTACTAAAGTCCAGGTAGACAGCCTTTCCCTCATCCACTAGGTGGGTCACCTGGTCATAGAAGGAGATCAGGTTGGTCAAGCAGGACCTGCCTTTCATGAACCCATGCTGGCTGGGCCTGATCCCTTGGTTGTCCTTCATATGCCCCGTGAGCACTCTCAAGATGAACCTTTCCATGATCTTCCCTGGCACGGAGGTCAGGCTGATAGGCCTGTAGTTCTCAGGATCCTCCTTCCGGCCTTTCTTGTAGATGGGTGTCACATCAACAAGCCTCCAGTCATCTGGGACCTCCCCTGTTAACCAGGACTGCTGATAAATGATGGAGAGTGGCTTGGCAAGCTCCTCCGCCAGCTCCCTCAGTACTCTTGGGTGGATCCCATGAGGCCCCATAGACTTGTGGGTATCCAGGTGGCTTAGTAGGTCCTTAACTGTTTCCTGCTGGATTATGGGGAGTTTATTCTGCTTTCCATCCCTCTCTTCCCGCTGAGGGGGCTGAATACCCTGCGGATACCTGGTCTGGCTATTAAAGACTGAGGCAAAGAAGGCATTAAGTACCTCAGTCTTGTCCTCATCCTTGGTGACAATGTTCCCCCCATATCCAGTAAGGGATGGAGATTCTCCAGGGCTCTCTTTTTGTTGTTAACATATTTGTAGAAGCATTTTTTATTATCCTTTACGACTGTGGCCAGATTGAGTTCTAGCTGGGCTTTTGCCTTTCTCATTTTGTTCCTGCTTGACCTAACGAGATCCTTGTACTCTTCTTGAGTTGCCTTCTCCTTCTTCCAGCGGTGATAAACTCTCCTTTTTTCCCTGAGTCCCAGCAAAATCTCCCTGTTCAGCCAGGCCGGTCGCCTTCCCTGCCAGCTCTTCTTATTGCACATGGGGACTGCCTGCTCCTGTGCCTGTGGGGTTAACCCACCGCAGTCTGCAATGCTTTTGTCATGCAACCTTTGCTCTGCTTATTAGTATATTGCTGTACTCGACACCAGATTATGTGATTTTACAATTCTAGTGATCATAGGTCCCTTTTCTACAAAAATATTGTTGTTAACCAAAATAATTATACCTCTGGTAGCCAAGGAAACTAGGAAAATAGGGAATATTGTAATGATCCTGTACTGAAGTTTAAAATAATTGCACTTCATTAAGGTATGTAAAATTTCAAATGAGAAAAAATTAAATTGGACGTTTTCTGCATCTTGAAGATGCTAAACGTGATGGTCTGTTTAGAGAAAGAGAATCTGTGAGCGGTCCTCTGTTTTCTTGCTGGTTCTTGTTTTGTTGTTAATTTGCCATGGGAAACCTATTCTTTTTACTTCTTTTATGACTTTCTGTAATGCATACCTATCTTTTGGAATATGTGGTGAATAATTAATAGTATAAACATTGATCCTACAAAAAGCACTGAAGAAACATAAGCTTTTTTCTACCTAAAATATCTATAATGCTGTTTGGCAAACAATGGATTGAAGAGGCTCTTTTTTTCATTATGCACTTGAAAAAAATGTAACCTTCATGTTTTTAAGATTGGCTAAGTATGTGTTGAACTTGCAATTAATGGAACTGTTCGTGTACTTTTTCACTGAATATGCTTTTCATTACTTTAGTATACGTATCCTAAAAAAAAAATTTCAAAACACATGGACAGTTATAATACACTGTTCATTATCTTATTTTGCTTACATGTTTTTGTAAGCATTTATGATAAGCATACATCTAGTTGTAGTTTTAGTATCATATGACTAAACATGTTATGAATGTACTATAAAATTGTATTCCAGGTGGTTAGTTTCACTTGTGGCAATGTTTAGGTGAATGCCTGGTATATGTACAAAACTGAGTAAGAAATGTGAATCTGAATAACTATTATGTCTTTGAGGCACAGCTTGTTTCAATTTAATATTTGACTTTTCTTACAGAGGAAGCTCATATGTGAAGGGGACATTGCATTATAAGGAAGAACAATATGCTCCATTAAATCTGCAAATGAAGACAGTCTTGGACTTGCAACCATCTATACCAAGGTGATTATCAGTGATGGTGTTAAGAATTTTCTCTATTACAGCTTATTGTAAAAACAAAAAGGGAAAGGAAAAGCTGAATAAGAAAACTTAGTAGGCTCTTAAGCCTGCCAAAGTAAATGTAAAAATTTTAATTCTTAACTTCTTAAAAGTAAAAATATAACTTGTTATTTAGGAATTTGTATATGGGAAGCAGACAGTCTTTCTTTCTGGGCTTATTTATACTGGTATTTTGGGGTTCTTTCAGAGGTATATAATTAAACATTAGAAACGTAGAATAATAATTTAGGTTGGAAGGGACGTCCAGAGGTTATCTAGTCAAAATCCCTGCTCGAAAGAGGTCTAATTAGATCAGGTTGCTCAGGGCCTTGTCCAGTTGAGTTCTAAACACCTCCAAGTACAGATTCCACAACCTCTCTGTGGTGGGTTGAGCCTGGCTGGATGCCAGGTGCCCACCAAAGCCACGCTATCACTCCCCTTCTCAGATGGACAGGGGAGAGAAAGTATAATGAGAAGCTTGTGGGTTGAGATAAGGACAGGGAGGGATCAGTCAGCAATTACCGTCACGGGCAAAACAGACTCGACTTGGGGAAATTAATTTAATTTATTGCCAATCAAATCAGAGCAGGATAATGAGAAACGAAACCAAATCTTAAAACACCTTCCCCCAATCCCTCCCTTCTTCCCAGGCTCAAGCTTCACTCCCAATTTCTCTACCTCCTCCCCCCGAGCGGCGCAGGGGGACAGGGAATGGGGGTTGCAGTCAGTTCATCACATGTTGTCTCTGCCAATCCTTCCTCCTCGAGGGAAGGACTCCTCACACTCTTCCCCTGCTCCAGCGTGGGGTCCCTCCCATGGGAGACAGTTCTCCACGAACTTCTCCAACGTGAGTCCTTCCCACAGGCTGCAGTTCTTCATGAACTGCTCCAGTCTGGGTCCCTTCCATGGGGTGCAGTCCTTCAGGAACAGACTACTCCAGCGTGGGTCCCCCGCGGGGTCACAAGTTCTGCCAGCAAACCTGCTCCAGAGCGGGCTCCTCTCTCCACGGGTCCACAGGTCCTGCCAGGAGCTTGCTCCAGCGTGGGCTTCCCATGGGGTCACAGCCTCCTTTGGGCATCCACCTGCTCCATGGGCTGCAGGTAGATATCTGCTCCACCATGGAGCTCCATGGGCTGCAGGGGGACAGCCTGCCTCACCATGGTCTTCACCACGGGCTGCAGGGGAATCTCTGCTCTGGCACCTGGAGCACCTCCTCCCCCTCCTTCACTGACCTTGGTGTCTGCAGAGTGGTTTCACATATTCTCACTCCTCTCTCCAGCCGCAATTGCTGTGTGACTTTTTTTTTTTTCCCTCCCTTCTTAAATATGTTATCACAGAGGCACTACCACCGTCGCTGATTGGCTCGGCCTTCGCCAGCAGTGGGTCTGTCTTGGAGCCGGCTGGCATTGGCTCTATCGGACATAGGGGAAGCTTCTAGCAGCTTCTCACAGAAGCGCCTGTGAGCTCACCCCTGCAGCGCCCCCCACTACCAAAACCTTGCCACGCAAACCAAATACACCTGGGTTATTCTTAGGTTAGTGACCCTGTGCAGGTTTTGGATATGCCTTTTTGTACCCTTTTGGAGCTGACAGTGATCAGTGTCTCCACCCTATCCCACCCCCATGATTGTCACAGGTGATCAAACCACCACCCCGTACTGGATCTGGAGTTTATTTAAGAAACAATGAAATTAGAGCTTTTTACCCTACTTGGTTATCTTACGCACTCACTCTCCCCCCCACCCCAGCAGTACATTCACTATGGCTCTACAACCCTTCCCATTGGGAAGACCACTGCTGGTCCAGGAGGGTCGAGCAGAAAGTCTTGTTGGTTTTGTGCTGTGCAGCTGCTCCCAGTTACTAGTCTCGGGCATTACTGGCCAAGGTTCCCGCGTGTCCCCCTGCATTTGTCTCCACGCATCTCCCTGATCTCCCCTACTTCCAGGATCTTTCCTCCAGACAGGATCTTCACCACCTTCTTTCCAGGCCCCCTTCTTCTTTTTGGTAACCCAAGCCCCCAGTTTTCCCTATTTAAATAGTCTATGTGCAGAAGCACAACACATGATCAGGCTCCTAATTGGTGGTTCTGTCTCTGAATTGGAGGATTCAGCATGTGACACTTCTGTTTAGTCCAGGTGTTAGTTATCAAAATTTACAACCAGCCTGTACTGGTTGCAGCTAGCAAGTGGCAGGCTTGTGCTTGCAAGTTCTAAAGTTCAGTTTTGGATGTTCACCCCCCCACAGTTATCTGCAGCCTGTCAGCATTCACAATTTAAGCTCACAATTTTTTCTGCCTACCACAACAAGTCGTCAGGATTTGTTCACAGATCTGGATGTCTTCTGTAATGTCTGGTAGATGCGCTGGGGTCTTGATGACCTGCAAATCTGGGTGCCATTAACACATGCAATTCTGAGAGCCCTTGTCCTGCTGCGTGTTGTTTCTGGTGTCTCCACACACAGAGGTTCCCATTCATTCTCTGTTCACACTAATCTTAGCCTTTCTATCAAAACTCTCTATGCTACTGCTACAATAGTAGTAAAAGGCTGACCAAGGAAAAAACAGGGACTATTGCTGAATAGGGCAGATGATTTAGTGACAGTGGACACAGATAAGGTTGAGGCACTCAGTGCCTTCTTTGTGTCAGTCTTCACTAGCAAGGTCTCCCAGGCCTCTGTGCTTAGCGAAAGGGTTCAAGGAGGAGAACTACAAGCAGCGGACAAGGATCAAGTCAGGGTTTATTTGCGAGAACTCTACCCATACAAGTCCATGACACCTGACAGGATGTATCCAAGGGTGCTGAGCCAGCTGGCTGATGTCCTTGTAAGGTCATTCCATACCATCTCTGAAAAGTCATGGTTGTGTCATTGGAAAGAGGGAGGCTCCTGATGACTAGATGAAGGCAAATCACAGAATCACCAAGGTTGGAAAAGACCTTCAAGATCATCAAGTCCAACCATTAATCCAGTGCCACCATGTCCCCTAAACCACGTCTTGAAGCGCCACATCCACACATTTTTTGAACACTTCCAGAGGTGGCGACTCCACCACCTCCCTGGGCAGCCTGTTCCAATGTTGCATCCATATTCAAAAATGGCCAAAAGGACATTCTGTGGAACTACAGACTGGTCAGCCTCACTTCAGTCCCTGAGAAAATCATGGAGCAAGTCCTCTTGGAAAACAGTTCTGGGCACAGGAAGGAGAAGGCTACTGGAAACAGTCATCATGGATTTACCAAAGATAAATCATGCCTGACCAACTTGCTCTCCAGACTCCTCACCAGCTTCGTTGCCCTTCTCTGGACATGTTCCAGCAACTCAATATCCTTCTTGCAGTGAGGGGCCCAAAACTGAACACAGGATTTGAGGTGCGGCCTTGCCAGTGCCGAGTACAGGGGCACAATCACTTCCCTACTCCTGCTGGCCACACTATTTCTGATACAGGCAAGGGCGCTGTTAGCCTTCTTGGCCACCTGGGCACACTGCCGGCTCATGTTCAGCCGGCTGTCAACCAGCACCCCCAGGTCCCTTTCTGCCGGGCAGCTCTCCAGCCACTCTTCCCCAAGCCTGTAACGTTGCATGGGGTTGTTGTGACTGCAGTGCAGGACCAGGCACTTGGCCTTATTAATCCTCATACAGGTGACCTCGGCCCATCGATCCAGCCTGTCCAGATCCCTCTGCAGAGCCCTCCTACCCTCCAGCAGATCAACACTCCCACCCAACTTGGTGTCGTCTGCAAACTTACTGAGGGAGCACTCGATCCCCTCATCCAGAACATCGATGAAGATATTGAACGAGACTGGGCCTAAAACTAAGCCCTGGGGAGCACCGCTTGTGACCGGCCGACAACTGGATTTAACTCCATTCACCATGACTCTCTGAGCTTGGCCATCCAGCCAGTTCCTCACCCAGCGAAGAGTACACCTATCTAAGCCACGAGTTGCCAGTTTCTCCAGGAGATGCTGTGGGAGATGCTGTCAAAGGCTTTACTAAAGTCCAGATAGACAATGCTCTTAAGGACAGGGCTGCCATTCAGAGAGCTAGACAGGCTGAAGGAATGGGCCCATGGGAACCTCATATAATTCAACAAGAACAAGCACCTAGTCTTGCACCTGGGAAGGAAGAACCCCTTGCAAAGATACGGGCTGGGGACTGCCTGGCTAGGGAGCAGCTCTGCTGAAAAGGACCTGGGATAGACAGAAAGCTGAACGTGAGCCACCAGTGTGCCCTGACAGCAAAGGTGATCAACAGCATCCTGGGCTGTATTAACAGTAGCGTAGCCATTAGATCAAGGAAAGTGATTATCCTCCTTTTCTTAGCACTCATTAGACCACGTCTGGAATACTGTGTCCAGTTTTGGGCCCCGTACAATACAGGAAAGACATTAATCGACTGGAGCACATCTAGTGGAGGGCCACTGAGATCATCAGGGGCCTGGAGCACATGCTCTATGAGGAGAGACTGAGGGAACTGGTCTTTTTCAGCCTGAAGAAGAGAAGGCTTTGGGGGAGACCTAACAGTAGCCTTCCAGTACCTACAAGGAGGCTATCAAGAAGGCGGAGACAGGCTCTTCACAGTGGTGCACGGTGGGAGAATGGGAGACAGTGGGCATAAGTGGAAACAAGAGAGGCCCTGACTGGACAGGAGGAGAAACTTTTTCACTATGAGGATGGTCAAGCATGGGATCAACGTGCCCAGAGAGGTTGTGCAGTCCCCATCCTTGGAGGCTTTCAAGACCAGACTGGATAAAGTCCTGAGAAACCCAGGCTAACCCCATAGCTGACCCTGCTTTGAGCAGGAGATTGGACTAGAGACCTCCTGAGGTCCCTTCCAACTGGAATTTTACTATGATCCTATACTAAGGAAAGTTAAGTCCTGTTGTGTTCTCTTCCTCTCTGGAACGCCTGTGAAATACTTAACTGGGTTCAGTAGTAGAGAAATATATTTCGCTATCTGCAGTTTGCAGCTGAGACAGGTGCTGCCTTTGCAGATGTAGGAAAAACACATAAGATATTTGGTATCACAAGGAGCTAGTGGCCTTGGACAAAGGTCTGGCAACATGTTTAGTACTAGCTTGCTCTGTATATGGAAGGGACATGAAAACAGCACATGATGGAATAAAAATGGGGAAGCCACTGTCAGCTTGAGCCTCGATACAGACAGGACTATGCAGCATGCTGTACACCAGAAGAGAGATCCATCTGATGGAATGGATCACCACAGAAACATGGTGGGATGACTCGCACAACTAGAGTGCTGCAATGGATGGCTATAAACTCTTCAGAAGGGATAGGCAAGGAAGGAGAGGCAGTGGGGTAGCCCTGTATGTTAGGGAGTATTTTGACTGTCTAGAGCTTGATGATGGTAACAAAAGGGTCGAGTGTTTATGGGTAAGAATCAGGGCAAAGGCCAACAAGGCAGATATCATGGTGGGAGTCTGCTATAGACCACCCAACCAGGATGAAGAGGCAGATGAAATATTCTATAAGCAGCTGGGAGAAGTCTCACAATCACTAGCCCTTGTTCTCATGGGGGACTTCAACTTACCGGACGTCTGCTGGAAATACAATGCAGCAGAGAGGAAACAGTCTAGGAGGTTCCTGGAGTGTGTGGAAGAGAACTTCCTGACACAACTGGTGAGTGAGCCAACTAGGAAAGGTAGCAGAACTGCTACCTTGGACTTATGGAGGGCAGACTTCGGCCTGTTTAGGGGCCTGGTTGACAGAGTCCCTTGGGAGGCGGTCCTGAAGGGCAAAGGAGTCCAGGAAGGCTGGACATTCTTCAAGAAGGAAGTCTTAAAGGTGCAGGAGCAGGCCATCCCTATGTGCTGAAAGACGAGCCAGCAGGGAAGACCACTGGCCTGGCTCAACAGAGAGCTTTGGCTGGAACTCTGGGGAAAAAAGAAGAGAGCTTATGACCTTTGGAAGAAGGGTCAGGCAACACAGGAGGACTACGAGGATGTCATGGGGCTATGCAGGGAGAAAATTAGAAGGGCCAAAGCCCAACTAGAACTTAATCTGGCTACTATCATAAAAGACAATAAAAAATGTTCTATAAATACATCAACAACAAAAGGAGGGCTAAGGAGAATCTCCATCCTTTACTGGATGAGGGGGGAAACATAGTGACAAAGGATGAGGAAAAGGCTGAGGTACTTAATGCTGCCTTTGCCTCAGTCTTTAATAAGTAAGACCAATTGTGCTCGGGGTACCCAGCCCCCTGAGCTGGAAGACAGGGACGGGGAGCAGAATGAAGCCCCCATAATCCAAGGGGAAATGCTTAGCAACCTACTACACCACCGAGACGCACACAAGTCTATGGGGCCGGATGGGATCCACCCAAGGGTACTGAGGGAGCGGGCAGAAGTGCTCACCAAGCCACTTTCCATCATTTATCAGCAGTCCTGGCTAACCGGGGAGGTCCCAGTTGACTGGAGGTTAGCAAATGTGGCGCCCATCTACAAGAAGGGCCAGAAGGAGGATCCAGGGAACTACAGGCCTGTCAGTCTGACCTCATTGGCAGGGAAGGTTATGGAGCAGATCATCTTGACCGCCATCACGCAGCACGTACAGGACAACCAGGCAATCAGTCCCAGTCAACATTGGTTTCTGAAAGGCAGGTCCTGCTTGACCCACCTGATCTCCTTCTATGACCAGGTGACCCACACAGAATCACAGAATCACATAATCACTAGCTTGGAAAGGACCTTTAAGATCATCAAGTCCAACCATTAATCCAGCACCACCATGTCCCATAAACCATGTCCTGGAGCGCCACATCCACATGTTTTTTGAACACTTCCAGAGATGGCGACTCCACCACCTCCCTGGGCAGCCTGTTCCAATGCCTGACCACCCTCTCAGTGAAGAAATTTCTCCTAATATCCAATCTAAACCTCCCCTGGCGCAACTTGAGGCCATTTCCTCTCGTCCTATCACTAGTTACTTGGGAGAAGAGACCAACACCCTCGTCGCCACAACCCCCTTTCAGGTAGTTGTAGAGAGCGATAAGGTCTCCTCTCAGCCTCCTCTTCTCCAGACTAAACAACCCCAGTTCCCTCAGCCGCTCCTCATAAGACTTGTGCTCCAGACCCCTCACCAGCTTCGTTGCCCTTCTCTGGACACGCTCCAGCACCTCAACATCCTTCTTGTAGTGAGGGGCCCAAAACTGAACACAGGATTCAAGGTGCGGCCTCACCAGTGCCGAGTACAGGGGCACAATCACTTCCCTACTCCTGCTGGCCACACTATTCCTGATACAGGCCAGGACGCTGTTGGCCTTCTTGGCCACCTGGGCACACTGCCGGCTCATATTCAGCCGGCTGTCAACCAGCACCCCCAGGTCCCTTTCCGCCGGGCTGCTCTCCAGCCACTCCTCCCCAAGCCTGTAGCATTGCATGGGGTTGTTGTGGCCAAAGTGCAGGACCCTGCACTTGGCCTTATTAAACCTCATACAGTTGGCCTCTGCCCATCAATCCAGCCTGTCCAGATCCCTCTGCAGAGCCCTCCTACCCTCCAGCAGATCAACACTCCCACTCAGCTTGGTGTCATCTGCAAACTTACTGAGGGAGCACTCAATTCCCTCATCCAGATCGTCAATAAAGATATTGAATAAGACCGGCCCCAGAACCGAGCCATGGGGAACACCGCTTGTGACCGGCCGCCAGCCGGATTTAACGCCGTTCACCACAACTCTCTGGGCTCGGCCATCCAGCCAGTTCCTCACCCAGCGAACAGTAAACCCGTCTAAGCCACGAGCCGCCAGTTTCTCCAGGAGAATGCTGTGGGAGACGCTGTCAAAGGCTTTACTAAAGTCCAGGTAGACAACGTCCACAGCCTTTCCCTCATCCACTAGGCGGGTCACCTGGTCATAGAAGGAGATCAGGTTGGTCAAGCAGGACCTGCCTTTCATGAACCCATGCTGGCTGGGCCTGATCCTTTGGTTGTCCTGCAGATGCCCTGTGAGCACTCTCAAGACCAACCGCTCCATAATCTTCCCTGGTACAGAGGTCAGGCTGACAGGCCTGTAGTTCCCAGGATCCTCCTTCCGGCCTTTCTTGTAGACGGGCGTCACATTGGCAAGCCTCCAGTCTTCTGGGACCTCCCCTGTTAACCAGGACTGCTGATAAATGATGGAGAGTGGCTTGGCAAGCTCCTCCGCCAGCTCTCTCAGTACTCTCGGGTGGATCCCATCAGGCCCCATAGACTTGTGGGTGTCCAGGTGGCTTAGCATGTCCTTGACTGCTTCCTCCTGGATTATGAGGAGTACATTGTGCTCTCCATCCCCATCTTCCAGCTCAGGGGGCTGAATACCCTGCGGATGCCTGGACTGGCTATTAAAGACTGAGGCGAAGAAGGCATTAAGTACCTCAGCCTTGTCCTCGTCCTTGGAGACAATGTTCCCTGACATATCCAGTAGGGGATGGAGATTCTCCTTGCCTCTCTTTTTGTTGTTAATATATTTGTAAAAACATTTTTTATTATCCTTTATGACTGTGGCCAGACTGAGCTCTAGCTGGGCTTTTGCCTTTCTAATTTTGTCCCTGCTTGACCTAACGAGATCCTTGTACTCTTCGTGAGTTGCCTGCCCCTTCTTCCAGAGGTGATAAACTCTCCTCTTTTCCCTGAGTCCCAGCAAAATGTGGATGAGGGAAAGGCTGTGGTCTACCTGGACTTTAGTAAAGCCTTTGACACGGTTTCCCACAGCACTCTCCTGGAGAAACTGGCTGCTCATGGCTTGGACGGGCGTACTGTTTGCTGGGTAGAAAACTGGCTGGATGGCTGGGCCCAAAGAGTTGTGGTGAATGGACTTTAATCCAGTTGGTGGCCGGTCACAAGCGGTGTTCCCCAGGGTTCCGTATTGGGGCCAGTTCTGTTTAATATCTCTATCAGTGATCTGGACGAGGGCATCAAGTGCACCCTCAGTAAGTTTGCAGACGACACCAAGTTGGGCGGGAGTGTTGATCTGCTGGAGGGCAGAAAGGCTCTGCAGAGGGATCTGGACAGGCTGGATCGATGGGCCGAGGCCAATTATACGAGGTTCAACAAGGCCAAGTGCTGGGTCCTGCACTTGGGTCACAAAAAGCCCATGCAACGCTACGGGCTTGGGGAAGAGTGGCTGGAAAGCTGCCTGACAGAAAAGGACCTGGGCGTGCTGGTCGACAGACAGCTGAATATGAGCCGGCGGTGTGCCCAGGTGGCCGAGAAGGCCAACAGCGTCCTGGCCTGTATCAGAAATAGTGTGGCCAGCAGGAGTAGGGAAGTGATTGTGGCCCTGTACTCTGCACTGGTGAGGCCGCACCTCGAATCCTGTGTTCAGTTTTGGGCCCCTCACTATAGGACAGACATTGATGTGCTAGAGCACATCCAAAGAAGAGCAATGAAGCTGGTGAAGGGTCTAGAGCACAAGTCTTATGAGGAGCATCTGAAGGAACTGAAACAACTACCTGAAAGGAGGTTGTAGCGAGGTGGGTGTTGGTGTCTTCTCCCAAGTAACAAGCGATAGGACGAGAGGAAACAGCCTCAAGTTGCGCCAGGGGAGGTTTAGATTGGATATTAGGAAAAATTTCTTTACTGAAAGGGTTGTCAAGCATTGGAACGGGCTGCCCGGGCAAGTGATTGAGTCACTATCCCTGGAGGTATTTAAAAGACATGTAGGCGGGGTGCTTAGGGCCATGGTTTAGTGGTGGACTTGGCAGTGCTAGGTTAACGGTTGGACTTGATGATCTTAAAGGTCTTTTCCAACCTAAATGATTCTATGATTCTATGATGCCATCACCTTGGGGCTCCTGGTATCAGAAGGGACGCAAGACACCATCTAATTCAATTACTATCATCAGTTCCATGTAGCTTCTGGTTTTGTGTCAATAAACAACCTCTTTTGCTCACATCCTGGATGTGGTGTGTTGTTTCCTTGAATCCTCATTGTCTGCCCAATAGCTAGACAGAACAGTAGATAACCTGAGGATAAAACACAAGTGTTCCAGACAGTAGTGCTAGGGCCAAGAAAGGAGCTTCCATCAGCTGGTCTATTGCTCATTTTTTACTAATACTTATCCCACTGTATACTACAACAGACTTAGACTTCACTATATCACAATTAAGAGCCTACAAGAAAAATAGCTAGTGTTGCATAACAGCTAGTTTGCCTGTGTCAGCAACTGTGGGTAGGCTCTACGAGAGCTAGTTATACCAACTAATTTACTTGGGTTAGTCAAACTATATTCTAAAATGCATTCCAAACCCTGTGTGCGATCAGAGCAATGCAGCAGAGGGCCAAGTAAACAATAGAAGATCTGGCTCAAGGAGCATACAAATAATAGACTCCTGTAAAAATATGTGAAGCAAACATTTATACTGATATTTAAGGTACAGACTCTCCCTTGAAATAGCTCAGCTAGAAATAGCTCAGCTACAGAGTACATGTTTATGGACAGAGCTGCTATAGAAGCAGCAAGTTTGAAAAGTTTGGTAGAAATTTTGGACTGCAGAGGCTCTGACACCAGGCTTGTTCTGGGAATAGCATTTGGACCTAAGATTCTAAAATAGAAGGCTTTTAAAGATCTTCCTATTTCTCAGTACTTAAGTTGATAATTTCAGAAATCATTCACTTAATAAAAAGAGCTTTAGTTTAGCAGTGTATGAAATACCTGTCAAAATCTGACAAGTGCTTGGCTCTTGACTGTGATCAAGCTTTTTGTTGAAAGCAGAGTCTCATCCCATCCACTGTACCTGAAGGTCTCCTTTTGTTCTCTTCATCTAATACTTTTCACTCCATCACAGGTCTAGCTTTAAAAAATTAGTTTGAAAAATTTAGTTAATTTAAACTAAAGAAGTCTTAAAAACAAAAAAGACTTCTCAGTGACCATACAACCCAAAGATCATATGTAAGCAATTGTTAGTTATATGGGGGGGGGTGGGGGAGGGGAACAACACACAAGATTTTTTTTTTATGAAAGCAAAATGTAACATTTAAATCCTCTTAGAAGAGGTAGAGAGACAGTGTTTTAATTGATGCTATCCAGATCTGCAGTACTGATGTCATACCAATTTATTGCTATTAATGATAAAGCCAGATTTAAGAGCTATACCAGCAATACAGCAGGAGTATAATTGTGATCTCCAATATTCATAGAATAAGACATACCCATATCTAATAACAATAGCAGATTCCACCAGAAATCTATCACTTATTGTAAACATTGTATTTGTGACATTTATTTTTCATATTTTAATTCCCAAAATCATGAAAGGCAAATTTAGTAGCATAAAACACATCCAGTTTCACATTTGGCAATGAGAACCCCTTTCTTCATAGACAACCAAAAACTTAGCAGCACATTTTCAAACATTATTACAAGTGTTCTGGATTGCCCTCCCTCCAAATCTTCCCCCCTGCCCAAAGCACCAAAAATAAAGTGCAATACCCATAAAAATGTGTCAAGAAAATAGCCACATTCTTTTCTTTGTAAGAAGAAAGAAAAAAAAAAAAAAAAAAGAGTACTTTGCCTCAGTCTTAACAGTGCTATACTGTGTCCATCATTTTGGGTTCTTCATCTTTTTGTAGCATTGAGTTCAAATTGCAGACACTTCTGTTTATGCAGCCTTGTAGATCATTTGCATTCTGCAACAAACAAAGAACTGAAAGCTTAGTCTCAATACATACATACACTTACAGAGAACGAAGTCAAGCTCTTTATTTTGTCTGTCTTAGGATGAGATAAGTTCGTAATAAAATATAATTTCTTTAAAAAAAAAACCCCGGACAGTATTATCATAACGTGAATGTCAAGAAGCTTCTTTAAAAATTTACCTTGCATACTATCACCTTATTGTGCATTTACTTAGGGTTCAGTTACCAGATCTTACCAAACAGGTACCTTGACCAAATTTATTTCAAAGTATTTTAAATTGTGTCTCCTTTCCCCAACATCCATCTTTTAAAAGCCTTTAAAATTTTCTTTTCGGCCCAAGATGTGATCATCACTAACACTGAAACCAAAGACCCCAGTGTTCCAAGATTAAGATAAAAACAAGGGCAGAATTTTGTAACACACTGTAAATTTTCCTTAGACTTGACTACCTGTAGGTTTCCATTAATGGGAATAGTCATTTTCAGCTGAAAGCTCATTTCACCGTCTGTGATACAAAGTATATTTAATTCTAGTACCTGAACAGGTTAATGATGCAGTTTTCCATTTAGCACAATTATTCAAGGGCACTGAACTAACATATGCCTTTTGACACTATAAATTGTGAGAGCTTTGAGAAACAATTGCTCTTGCATATTGATAATAGTGCATGTTAGAACTGACAGTGCTCTAAGTATAGAGGCCTATTCCTAGATCTCAAAAAGTACATTTTCTCAAGAGTGTAGCAAAAATCTATTCCTAATAGAGTTGTTGTATTCATTTCTGGAAATAAAAAGCCTACCTGTGACAAAGACTCCAGTCCTTCTAGAATACCAGTATAGACACTGGGATTCTGTACTGACATAGCTTGAAAGCCTTGAGACTGTGAACAGATTCTCACTCTTGATTTGAATGCTTCAAGCTCAGTTTTAAAAGCTTCCAAATAGCCTTCTTCCCCTGCCTGTAGAGAAGAGTGAAATATTTTTCATCTCAGCCAGATTTACCTCTAGTTGTAAGCATACATACTGCTAAAAAGAAGTCCTGCAGTAATGCATATTATACTCATTGAAGGATAATGGTTTGAACAAGTCAATAACAATATTAGCACCAGTCAGCTTAAAAAGAAGATTCAAGTATGCTGGGTTTTTTTGTTGGTTTGGTTTTGTTTTAAAGAGAGACTTTAGCATTTGATGAGTATAGGGACTGGGTTATTCATTAATCTGAGAACATGTAAGAACAAAACAAATATAATTTTAACCCTTCCTTTATTCCATCTCAGAAGCCAATACCCTTAAGAGAAAAGGCACTCATGGCAGCACTCAATTCAAAAGCAAAGCATGAATCAAAGTGGTTGTCAACTTAAGTCCTTAAGGCAGCATTAAGATCAGCATGACTTGATTCTTCAGTCCTGTATAACTTAATATAGAACCTGCATCAAACTGCAGCTTCAGTCTTCTCACATCTCTCTCTCCTTCTCCCTTAGCATTCCAGAGCTAACTATGACTGACTGAAGAGAAACAGACTCCAAATTGGGCCCTGCCATGAACTGCATAGAGAGGCATTATGATAAGCAAAATAGGACACTCAGTCCTTAGGCACATTCATGTTTGCCGCTGTAATTTAGGTGGCACTTCACTATTCCACACTCCTGTAGTTCCCATGCTATTTTCTGCTTTCCCTCTGGCCTAACAAGAATCCATGGAACTTCCATTCTCAAGATCAGAATCACACAAAACATTCATCCTAGAATGAACCGCCAACAAAACAACACTTCCCCATAAGCTTGATTCAGTCAGTAACATATTTAACCGTCAACTGTCAGGAAGAAAGCTCCTTCAGAACACTGATCCCTTGCAAGGGTATCAAGAGTTTCTCTCAGCATTATACAAGATCTGACTTACTTTGGCTTTTTGGAAAAATAGACGAAAACAGCCTCTTGGATCCACATTATAACTTCTAGCCGTTTCTATAATAAACTGCATCACAACTGCTTGGTGTGCTATTTGTTCCATCAGAGCTCTTTTCTGAAAAGAGAAATTACATAATTACAGAAAATATCTTTAAAAGTATAACGCTATCTAAAATTCAGCAACATCTTTGCATTTGATTGGACATGGACATGAGAAGACAAGGAGAAGAGTAATTAAATGGCTCATCAATTTGGACAGCTTTTCTGTAGTGTAAGTGGGAAACTGCATACTTTTAAGCAGTTTAAAGGTCTTCCTAGTACCTGTTCAGCTTCTAGATGAAAACACCATAAGATGAGATATTTAGCTGTTTCTTCACATACAAGATATGGGTGGTCAGACAAAAATCTTTGACTGTCATCCCATCTGCCCAGCATACCTGATTAAAAAAAACCAACCAAACAAAAAAACAACAAAGTGAATTAACACATTCAATATCGAGAAGTGATTTAATGCAGTGAAGATGTTATTCAAATTTACATACTACTACAATCTCCTTCACACTTCATTGTTACCTCAGAAGAACAGCATGCAAATAAAACTGAACAACTTTGTTGTTTTTAAAACACCTCCC
Source organism: Phaethon aethereus (assembly GCF_964289735.1). Lineage (NCBI taxonomy): Eukaryota > Metazoa > Chordata > Aves > Phaethontiformes > Phaethontidae > Phaethon > Phaethon aethereus. Next base: position 36,017,341 of record NC_138581.1, on the reverse strand, counting down.
AACGCTGAAAGAGCATTACCAATAAGGTATGCTCGGACTGTAAGATACTGAAATATAGTTAGCTGCTACTGTTAAGATCTTATTTTTATTGTATCTCTGGCAGTGTTAAAAACAGGTTAGCTGTAAATGGTTTTCACACACTGTAACAAAGTAGTATCTATACCTATTTGTTAAGAATTTGATAGTATAACTAAGTTGATGGATGGAGATTTACATTCAGTGATTTTGACAGAAAAGTTCTTTAAGTGCTTGCAAGTAAGACAAATAGAAATGAAAGCATAATCATAGTCATAATGAATATGCTTCTGACATGGTTTGCTAGGTTTTAGGAAATCCAAAGCTATTTTTATAACCAAGTTCAAGCATTAAGGTCAAAATAGGAGAGCCGACTCAGTGGTTGAAAGTTAACTAGAAGACTGAATTGTAGTAAGTAGCATGAAACTACCTTCATGGAAAGAGCTGAAGGTTGAAAGTCAGAACTCAAAATTCAAGCAGTGAGATCACCCCCCCTCCTTCATATGAGTTAATTGCCCTAATATACATATTAGTGATATTTTACTGCTTGCCAGTACTAGATACAAAGTTTTACCCTTCTATCACTCATATAAATATATCTTTAAAAATAAAAGATTGGTTCCATCTCTACATAGCCTTAACAACTGTTTTGCACATATTTACCTTTTATCATTCATGCCCCTCATGGATTAACAGACAGCAAAACCCCAGCTATTTATAGGAGGCAGATACAGACAATCCCAGGCACTTTTACATGCAGGAATTGTATCTCCATTAATGCCCCTATCATTTGCCATGGAACAGCAGAAAAAGTTGCTAGAATTTTAATTTTCATGACTTGAAAAACTTTTTCAGTTCTGCGTTGTCTCAAGAAGTTCTCGTTGATCATAGGAACCAACAGGCTTCTGCGATTTAGTTTCCTTTACTTTGAAATGGTTATTTGTTACGATGCCACATCTCCTGTCCTGAGAAACAAGAATCTAGATACTCTCCTTGCCAGATGTTTCATTTGTTAGCATCCATTTTGTATAATAATAATAATAATGAAAAAAAGAGAGACACCTACACAAATTCTGCAGGAGGTTAAACTGCAAAAGCAGTAATAACTTATGTATGTAAGCAACATACTTACCAAAGTATCTAATCTTTTGTTCATGCTTCTGTATAAATGATTTCGATATATCTTCGTCTTCTACTTCTTTTCTTTTATATTGACTAATAAAACTCTAAAGATGAGAAAAAACTATCATAGAATCTCCACATATACCTTTTTTGAACTACAGGATTATTTTAATTCATTACTATTTAAAGGGCAATGTTCTAGTTTTAAGCATAGCTCAGCAAACACATATGTATACACTTAATGTACACAAGAAGGTTATTTACCAAAACACGGCTCATCTAATTAATAATAGGGTGAAAAATTCCTTATCATATTCTTCTTGTAAGCAATAAATCTATCTCAAAGTTCTATGCACTAGTAGGAACTTACTGATCTATAAACAATGAGAAACATCTACACCATCTAGCCCTGATCAAGCTAACTCAATGGAATCATGAAAAATGATGCATTAACGGTTCATATTCAAGTTAAGTGCTGAAAACAAAACTGGCATTTGCTAATGAAGACATTTTGTGTGAAAATAATCTGTATTAAGAAATTCACGTTATTAGAAGCAAACTGTGCATGTTTCAAATGTGAGAATTTGGCATAACAAAGCAGCAAACTTCACGTGAAGAACTATTGCTCATCCTTGGTTTTGGAAACAGTTGCTATAAGGGACAAATATAAGTTCTGATTCCAAATTAAAGGAGAAGTGTCATATACATTCATGATATCAATGCAACACGTCCCCTTTAATAGGGCAAAATAAGAAAGAAAAACATTCAGCACATTACAATAAGCACTATACTAGGATATAGAAAACACTCAAGATGAGAAATAAATGGAATAAAAAAGGCTTATAATTGTTTCCATACACATTTATACATGTCATACCTTATTAAATACCTCCTTACTAAAAGAATCTATATTCCATAGATTCTGTCTTTCCCTCTGTATTAGCGCTGCTTCTTTTCTTCTCCACTCTTCCTCTCTCTGTCTCAGTTCTGAAGCTTCAGTCTGTGCTTTGGCATATTCCTGATCCGTGGATTCTGAATTATGCAGTGCTAAACTACCAAGTTTCTGCTGGGCTTCTGCTAGATTCCATTTGGATTCTACAGAGCTCTTCACAAACTCTTTTTGTTTTTGACAGATTAATTCAAACCCTTGACCATAGGACTGTGTGGAAAACAAAACATGCTGTTTATGGAAGGAAAACTGATAGAATTTATGAAGCACATAGAAACAGAAGGCTTTGACTCCCAAATAGAACACTGAGACGGAAGGCATCTTAAAAGCAATATTATATTCACAACAGTGACTAAACATGATACTGTGCAGCTAGATGATTCTTAAAAGAAACTTCTACTTCAAGCTTTCTAAACTTAATTGAAAGATATTTACAGAATCATGGATCACTCCCCCTCCTCAGCAGGATAGGGGAAGAAAATAAGATGAAAAAAAGCTCATGGGTCAAGATAAAGACAGGAAGATCACTCACCAATTACCGTCATGGGCAAAACAGACTCGACTTGGAGAAGATTAATTTTATTTATTGCCAATTAAAAATAGAGTAGGATGATGAGAAACAAAGACAAAACTGAAAACATGTTCCCCTCCCCCTTCCCAAGCTCAACTTCACTCCATTGTTCCTGACTCTTCTGTCTCCTCCTCCCTGTCCTGAGCGGTGCTGGAGGGATGGGGAATGGGGACTGCGGTCAGTTTGTAAGTTCCTCTCTGGCGCTCCTTCCTCGTCACACTTTTCCCCTGCTCCAGCGTGGGGTCCTTCCCACAGGCTGCATTTCTTCAAGAAATGCTCCAGTATGGTTCTGTTCCATGGGGTACAGTCCTTCAGGAAAAAACTGCTCAAACGTGGGACTCCCACGAGCTGCAGCTCCTGCCAGGACCCTGCTCCAGCGTGGGCTCTCCACCAGCTGCAACTTCCTTTGGGGCACATCCACCTGCTCCAGTGCAGTGTCCTCCATGGGCTGCAGTGTGGATATCTGCTCCAGCAGGGTCTTCTCCACAAGCTGCAGGGAATACCTGCTCTGGCATGTGGTCCTCTCCATGGGTTGCTGGGGGACAACCTGCTTCACCATGTTGTTCTCCATGGGCTGCAGGGGAATCTCTGCTCCGGTGCCCAGAGCACTTCCTCCTCCTCTTTTTTTCCTCTGACCTTGATGTCTTCAGGGTTGTTTCTCTCACATTTTTTCCTCACTCCTCTCTCTCACAACTGCTACACAGTATGTTTTTGCCCTTTGCCCTTAAATATGTTTTCACAGAGGTGCCACCAGCTTCGCTGATTGGCTCAGCTTTGGCCTGCAGTGGGTCCGTTTTGGAGCTGGCTAGAACCGGCTCTGTCTGATATGAGGGCAGCCCCGGTCTCTTCTCACAGGGGCCACTCCTGCAGCCCCCCCGCTACTAAAACCTTGCCATGTAAACCCAATACAATTACTCAATGCATGTCCTAGGATCTTAGCCTGGACTATCAGTGAAAGTGGAATTTAAGCTATGAATTAGTTGAGGCACAACATAAGCATCCCTTTCCTTCTACCAAATATATTGAGAGGGTCACTAACAGCTAGGAGATAGAAGTGATTTCTTAAACCACAGTATTTATATTGCCTACAGATGTACACCAGAAACTCAGCAATTTAAGAATTTTTTCTTTCTCTAAGCCATCTACAGGCTACAAAGAGGATGCAGGCTCTCTTCACAAGGAGCCACGTGGACAAGACAAGGGGCAATGGGTACAAGTTACACTGGGAGAGGTTTCATCTCAATATAAGAAAGAAATTTTTTACAGTGAGAAAAATCAGTCACTGGAACAACCTCCCCAAGGATGTGGTAGAGCCCCCATCACTGGAGGTTTTCAAGATGCGATTGGACAGGGTGCTAGATAATCTCATCTAGGCTCTCTTTCCCACAAAAGGATGGACCAGATTATCTTTTGAGGTCCCTTCCAACCTGGGCTGTTCTATAATTCCATGATCTGTTCTGCCCTCCCACCAGAAGTGACAAATAAAACGTGTGTATTAGCTTCTCAGCCTTCCTGTGCAATATTCTGAAGTTAGTGATGGTGACCATCTTCGGTAGAGGGGTCAGAAGGACACTGTAAGTTGTGAGAGCTTATCTGGAGGAAGCTTCAATGCAGATTAATCAAAGCTCTCATGCCAACTTCGTTTCAGAATCACAGCAAATCTCTTTTTAAAGAACAATTGACTACTTGCAGCGAATCCTGACTGTGTGAGAAGCGCGTGGACTGTGTGTGGTAACCAGCCAGGACGTATTTTGTGGCGCGTGAAAGAGCTGTAACTGCATAAAAAGCAGACACTTGTAGCAATAAAGGTCTTTGGCCTGAATCCCCGCCAGAGTCCATGCCCTATTACTCCACAAATGGCGTCCTGAATCGGGACTTGAATCGAGGGAAGAGAACGACCGGTGGAGTAGCCCAGCTGAACAGAGAAAATAGCAGCGGACCAGAGAGCTGCAAAAGAAAGTAGCAGCGGGACAGAGAGCTGCAGTCCGGACGAATAATCACCAAAGAGGTGAGCAGCTGGGGACGTTAAGTAATGGGGTCACAAATACCCTCGGAAGAAAAAGCAATCCTTTGTATTACAGTAAAAATTTTGAAGAAAAGGGGGATTTCTTATGATGAACAGACTTTGCGATTATTGTTAGCATTTTTGAAGAGCCAGGGGCTAGCAGCAGACTCTGCAATAGCTTTTGAGTTATCTACTTGGGAGAAAGCAGGGAAACTGGTGTTTGACGCAGCCTCCAAAGGGGATCATACGGCTGCGAAAGTGTTAACAACCTGGCGATTAGTCAGAGACTCTATAAAGGCAATAAAATCAGAATGGACAGCAGCGGCGGCAGCAGCTGCTGCTGCCGCCACAGCCCCGGGAGAGAAGGGAGGCCGAGCTGGGGATGATGAGAACGAGCAGCCTGAGCCCTGTGCCCCCCCACTAATACAACCAATGGAGGTGGCGAGTCCTCCTTGGCCCCGGCCTCCTGACCTGGAACATGAGTGCTGGTCGCCTGTGCCACAACAGGAGGGGGCTGCCTGGGGCAATCAAGATTATCAAGTCAAGATATGACCCTGCCCAACATTGGCAAGGCATGAGACAACAGGCCTTGGCAGAGGGGGAGGGGACGGAGCGAAGTGGGTACCGGCCAGGTCGGTATGGCCAGCAGCAAGACCAGAAGATCCTGTCACACATCCCACGGACACGGAGTCCAACTCCGACGTATCGCCAGCTGACGCTTTCGCTCTTCTGTATGGGAAATGACGGCTCGTTGACCGTCTCAGCGGCACTCCCTGGACGTTCAAGAGCAGGAACTTCAATATGCCATATTTGTAAAACTGTGTCGTGGGATTGTTCTATGTCATTGTAATTATTGTCATAAATATATCATTTCTTTTACAGGAAATCAAAGAGTATACCTGAACCAGACACTCTCCCCGCGGTGTATACGGTGTAACAGAGTTGAGGGGATAGAGAATTTTGGGTATATTCAATATTTTTGTTGTAACACAGAACGGTATATTAGGCAAAGATAATGGGGAGGGGTAGTAAACCCACGGTAAGGGTGTTGCTTGGACTGATGGCTGTGAGCAGTGTCCATGCGGTCTTTCCCTATGAGCTGTTTAATACAAGTTATCAGTACAAACACCACTTTGTACCATATCAAGCAATATAACAGTAGTGTATGTTAATTATACGGCTGAAAATGGTATAAGCCTGGAAAAGTTTAATCAGACCGAGGGAAACTGGACAGGGGAATGCACCATGGGCTTCCTGGTTCCTAATTTGCAGCTGATTAGTCATACTGAAATTAGCGGTATCATTAGAGGCACATGGAAAACCTTTAGAGCTAAGTGAAGTGCAAATTCTTTGGTAAGATATAATACTGGTTTTCATAGCTTTGTGCGGGTGCTTTTTCCATCACTAGGAACAGTACAGTTAGAAAAGGCGATACTTAATCTGTCAGCAGAAGCGGAAATTATTGCTGATCGCACTGTAGATGCAATTTTAGGCTTGCAGCAAGAGATTCAATCTCTTAGAACTATAGTATGGCAAAACTGTAAAACATTAGACAACCTCACTGCTCAAGCAGGTGGAGTCTGTACTCTGATAAACGAGACCTGTTGTGCTTATGTGGATGATGCCGGAAAAATACTCACAGACATTAATGATATTTGGCGGCATGCCAAGGTATTACATGCCATGGCGTCTGACGACACCTCTTGGGTTGACAAGTTATTGAATGGCTGGAGCATAACAGGATGGCTAAAGTCTTTGTGTAAAATGGCATTATTAGCATTGTCCATCTTTTGTTGTATTTTGTTAATTGTTCCTTGTTTGCTTTCATGTCTGCGCACCATGCTTCAGTGAATGATCCATTAGGTTTTGTTTATAGACAAACAAAAAGGGGGAGATGTTGGGATCACCCTGCAGAGGCTCGACCTTGAGGAGAAGGAGCTGTGGCATTGAGAAGCTGGTAAACAGCTGGACACCTGCAGGGCTCAGACTTGAGGAGAAGGAGCTGTGGTAAACAACTAAGAGGAAGCAAAGGAGCGCGTGGACACCTGCAGGCAGCTAATCCTGACTGTGAGAAGCGCGTGGACTGTGTGTGGTAACCAACCAGGACGTATTTTGTGGCGCATGAAAGAGCTGTAACTGCATAGAAAGCAGACACTTGCAGCAATAAAGGTCTTTGGCCTGAATCCCCGCCAGAGTCCATGCCCTAATACTCCACAGGTTGATATTGTACAACATCTTTATTAAGAAACTAGAGAATGGAATGGAGTGCACACAACAAGCTTGTGGATTATAACAAACTGGGGGGAGCGGTCAATATGCTGAAGGGCCAGTCTACTATTTATAGGGACCTGGATAGGCTAAAGAAATGAGCTGAGGGACGCCATGACAACTAGGGCAAATGCAAAGTCCTGCATCTGAAATAACCCCATGCAACACTACAGGCTGGAGGCCAACTGGCTATGAAGCAGCTTTACAGAAAAGGACCTGGGGGTCCTGGTGGACAAGTTGGACATGAAGCAGCAGTGTGCCCTTATAGCATGGAAGGCCAACTGCATCCTGGTCTGTATTAGCAAGAGTGTAGCCAGCAGTTCCAGGAAAGGGATCCTTCCCTTCTGTTCAACAGTTGTGAGACCACACATGAAGTGGTCTCCACACATGTGAAGAGGCAATGGACACAAGCTGCGACAAGGGCAATTCCAGTTTTTTTTTTTCCAGGAGGGTGGTCAAACCCTGGAACAGGGGCCCAGAGAAGTTGTGAAAACTCCATCTGTGGAGGTATCCAGAACTCAACTGAACAAGGCTCTGAGCAACCTTCTTTGAGCAGGAGGTTGAACTTGAAACCTCCAAACATCCCTTCCAATCTAGTTTGTTCTATGACTATAATTTAGTTATTTAGGGAAGATTTCTCACCTACAGAGAAATGCACTGTAACACTGTTTATTTTTCAATCATGAGAACATTTGAGTAACTCCTACACTCTAGCTCTTGTAAAATGTTCAACTGTTACTGCGGATGTATTAGGTATAAATTGCAGGGTTTCAGTAGCAGTGGGTTGCAGGGGTGACCTATATGGGAGGAGGCCATGAACTGCCTTGTGCCAGTCACAGCCGGTTCCAGCCAGCTCTGAAATTGATGTAAACAACCCATCTCATACCAAAACTTCAGCCAGTCAAAGAAGCACATGGCATCTCTGCTCAAGCATATTTAAGAGATGAGCAGCAGCTGCTGGAGGAAGAAAAATGGATGGGACAAATGGAAAAAGACATTGCTAGGGACATGGCTGGAGACACACCCTTGGAAGGAGGCATTCCATGCCAGAGTAGGCACATCCCCAAAGGGACTGCAGACTGTGGAAGAACCTAGAGTAAGCAGCAAGGAACAGTAGAAACTATTACACAACAACCCCAACCTTCTGTGCCACCTGTCACTGCATTGAAGGAATTGTTAGGGACTGAGGGTAACCTGAGAAAAACAAGGGAAGTTGAGACTTGGAAGAAGGGAGGAGAGGTGTTTGACTGAAGTTGAATCTGGGGAAGGGAGAGGAAAAGCGTTTCCCTCAGTGTTTAATGGTTTATGTTTTCTTCCTTCAATACTGAATCAGTAATTAAGTTTGTGTCAATTGGCAGTAAATTATATGAAATAAAATTCCCTGAATCAAGACTGTTTTGCCTATGAAAGTATTGGTGGAGAATACAGGCAACACTCAGACCTGTCACAGCCTGGGATTGGAATAATTGGAGTGACTTTGAAAGTTACAGTGTTTAAGCAGACCTATGGAAATGGGAGCATTGCTCCCCAGAGTGTGAGCACTCAGCAGTCTTTTACTCAGAACAAAATTATATAAATGCAGGACACCTATAGCTGCCACCCCAGGGAGATGCCCCTGAAGCGGCTATTATGGTGCTAAGAAACCAGAGCTGCTGGGATACAGTCAATAGCTCAAGTGAGCAGAAACAGAGCTCTGGGGAGCTTGGGGCCTGTGCCAACTTGCAAACACAGCCTTGTGCTTTGAGATTGGCTGATGGAGGGATATGCTGAGCAGTGGCCTGATCCTGCAAATGAAATAACCCCGTGAAGGGCCTGGGAAGAAGGGAATAATGAATTGCAGTTGCTTGGGCTGCTGGAGTGTATTTACAGGCGAGAAGGGAGGGATCCTGAAAAGGTGGTCATCGCTGACACCATGACCCAAAAGCTCTGATGGCTAGACACCGTTATCAACACCCCTCTGGTATCATCTGATAACCTGGTGAGATGACTTGTTGATCAAGGAGTGACCTATATGTACCATACTGGAGGGAGCATGCCAGAAGAACAGTGCAAGATTAGCAGCATGGCCAAGAATAATACTAAGGATCTGGTAGTATGGTTAACCTCAGGAAAAACATCAGGAAAGAATGGGAATTCTGCATGCCCCCCTCCTACATGCTGAGACTTACAGATGTTAAAAGGAAGAGGATATGACAGAGCAGGATGGAAGGCCCTTTATAGATCTAGCTCTGTGAGCTAAGGAATTGCAGGAGCAGGAGGTGGGGTCAGAGTTCAGTTAAACCCTTGCCTTCTCCTACCTCCATCTCTGGACTACATACTGTTTGGACAACTGATTTGAATTTACTGCAGGGGGGGGGGCACTGGCCTGGCAGGGGCTGGGGATAACTGAATTTATTGGACTATCTAGGTAGTGTGGCCAAGTACCCCTTTGTCTCAACAATATGGTGCCCTAGCGGATACTGGCACTGAGTGCACCTTATTGCCCTCACTGTGTAGCAGTGATGAAGTGTAATCGTTCATGGAACAACTGGAGGAGAGACATGCCTAGCTCTGGTGGAAGGGAACCTCAGTTTGAATAGACAGGATTGGTACCCCCTACCTGCTGCCACTGGCCCTTACTGCCCCAGCCATCCTCAGGATTGCCTTTCTTAGCCACTGCAGATGGACAGATGGGACAGGAAAGCTTTGGGTTTTTGGAATAAGAAGCAGTGTGGTTTGCACAGGAGGGAACCAACTACAGCACTCTACTGACCCCAATGTTGTTGCATGTACTCAGATAGACCCAGTTATCATCCCCTTGGCAACCCAAGTAATTTGCTGTATGTAGTGTATGTATCTTATTATGTATGTATATTAAGATTGTGATGATGTTGAAAGTAGAGTTTATAATGGATGTATGTTCAAACAGTTCTTAAACACGTGTTTCACAGAGGTAAAGGCTGGAATATATTGGGCATAAAGGGTTTTGGTAGCAGGGGGCTGCAGGGGTGACCTGTGCAGAAAGAGGCCATGTACTCCTACATGCCAGTCATAGCCAGTTCCAGCCAGCTCTGAAAATGATGTAAACAATCCATTGCACGCCAAAACTTAGTGCACCTGGTGCCTCTGCTCAAACACATTTAAGAAAGAATGGCAGCTGCTGGTGGGAGGAGAAATAGGAGACAATGTAGGTACCAGCTGGAGATGCAATCTTGAAAGCAATTACTCCAGAGCAGCTATGCCCTGAAGGGACTTCATCCTGTGGTTAAGCCATGCTGAAGCAGGTACACTCTCAAAGGGCCTGCAACCCATGGAGGAACCCATGCTAGAGCAGAGGAAAATGAGTAAGAAGAAAGGAGTGGTGAAAGAAAATGAGTAAGCAACAAGGAGCTGCAAAAAGAAACGATTATGCAGATAGCCCCAACCTCCCTTGTGCTACCTATCACCAGGTCATAACCCAGCAAAAACAAGGGAAGCTGAGACTAAGAAGCAGGAAAGTGTCTGATTGAAGCTGAACCTAGAGAAGGGGGGAGAAAAAGTGTTTCTCTGTTTAATTGTGTTCCCCCCCCCCAATACCTGAATCAATAGTTGAGTTTGTATCAGTTGACAATAAATTAAATAAGATAAAATTCACCAAGTTGAGACTGTTTTGTCTGTGACAGTGGGCTGGTGACAAATTCCAATAATATCTATAGCACTACTACACAAGTCCTTTCTGACACGTCCAAGGATAGCTAAACAGGTCCAAGATAAGCATGCACTTATACATGCCTGTTTACATCCCCACCCCCAATGCAGCAGACTCAGTGATTATTTAAGAAAAACAAGTTTAATCACTTCTCAGACTCACATCTTTGCACCTCTTCAGTGGCTTCATTTTATATTTTACACCACACAGCGCAAAGGAAGTACACATGTATGAGCCCAAACCAGATCCAGCTCTCTGTAAATTGATTCTGTAAACTGATAGTCAAAAGCCCTCCCCCGAGAACCCGAAGATCTGAAACCAGGCACGAACTCTGCAGGTGCAGGCACTGGCAACGTAGAATGCCCCAGCGGCAGGAGTCACGTGTGCTTCCACCTAAGGTTCGGTGGAGCAACGGGAACCCACGCCACTGGCACGTGCGGCCGAAGACTCCCCCGCCAGAGGAAGGAAAGAGCACACGGAGCCCTGTACAAACTCAGCAGAACAAGAAAACGGCATGACAAGTGGTATAGGGAGAGATGTACCTGTGTCTCCGAGAAGCGCTGGATAGATGTGAGAGTCAATTCCCGTTCCTCATCCTCCTCAACCGAAGCAAGACCCTGAAAGGAGGAAGACCACAACGCCATCCTCACCACAAACTACACAATACCGACTAAGCCTTCCCAACCCTGAACCGGATATTCCTGTTGCTTGAGGTTATTACAAGCTTCCCCGGAAATGACACTACACACTACCTCCAACGGCAGACGTAAGGCTTATTTCCCCTCCCTCGCCCTGCATGTTACCCCGCCACTGGTTCAGGTCACGTGGGTAGAGCCGACCCTGCCTCTTCCGAGTTAGGGGAGTTTCAATTCAGTGTGACGTGGGAGGTTGGGGGGGGGGGGTGGTCTGTTTATCATTGAGCCTGTTTTGTTGGATCAGTGACTTTGAAAAGTTTTTTTAGGGAAGTGGCCTTGCTGAAGTTGTCGTTGGGTGGAACGTGATCGGTTGTGATCTGTTTGCAGGCGGCCAAGGGAAAGCCTTCAGTGCAGAAGTCCCAGGAACAGCTCAGTCTGTTCCACCTAGTCCTCTGCCTTCTGAGCTGGTTGCTGTATGTGTATCTCAGATCTGCTTCACAATCACAGAAAATTGTTTTGAAAAAATGGTTTAGCACAATATGGTTTTGCCTCTAGTGGTTAGCAGAACCATGCTGAAACCATTACAAAACAGGAATAGACACAGTTTAGGAGAACTCTGTATTTTTCTCCTTATTTATTTCTTACTGACTCTTCCTCTGCTCCAATATGAGAATCCCTTCTTTTTGCAAGCCACTTGCTGAGTGACTGTTTCCCTAAAACTCTTTCCCCATTGCTCACAATATTCCTTTTTCTGGGGAATGTGGTTACTTTCCCTTTTTCTCCTGAGGCCTGTGGTTACTGTTGAAGGTTAAGGATGAATCAGTAGACATAGTAACCTTGTTACTAATAAGCTAACTTTTTAATTTTTTTTTTTTGCTAGATAACCTAAGGCACCAAATACAAGGTACATACTAATGAAGAGAAATTGGTTATATTTTTTAAAGTGAAGATAAATTCACCTATACTTCATTTTGACTTCCTAACACATGTGAAAATTACAAACTGCCATCTTCATTTGGACTTTACTGCATGTTAGGGTGTAATTAGTTGTCATCTTACAGCATTTCAGCTCCTATACAATAAATACCTTTATGCACATTTTGACTGTGAAGTTGAAGTGAAATAATTTAACCCACTTAAAGAGCAGGAGTATGGGTGTTAGAACTGCAGGCAAATGACTAGGCCACTGTCTAGGCCCTGAAGCCACAAGGCCCTAGGCTAGCTGGATGGGACAAGGAAAATTACTGAATGTGACGTGAGCAATTGCTGGACATAACAGATAACTGTGAGAAGCTGACAAAAGTCACAGGCAGTGCCATGAGGGATGGCTGGATTGCACAGGTGGTTAAGGAGGTGTAGTGTGAGAAACAGACAGACTTCATAGACACTTGATGCAGAGCATTGGGGACCTTTTGGGGAGCAGAACCTTGCAAAGCCCACAGTGCCCGGGTAACCGTATCAGTAATAGCATATAAGGCCAAGAGTGCTTAGGGACCAGAATCAGAAATACCAAATTTGGGCATGGACATAACAAAACTGGGACCAGTGGGGAAAAAATAGAGGGATGGGTTGTTTATTTGAGAGGACACTGGGGTGGAGAAACGGAGGGACAAGGGTAGCAAAAAGGAAGGTCAATAACAGAACCAGCTATACAGCTATTGGACTTAGGAACCTATTGATGCCTCCAATAGTACTGTTAGTCTCTGCTCTTACTATGTTGTGGTGAGTTAACCTTGGATGGCTGCCAGGTGCCCACCAAGCTGCTCTCTCACTTCCCCTCCTCAGCAGGACAGGGGGAGAAAATAAGATTAAAAAGATCGCGGGAGGATCAGGAAAGAAAGGGAGATTGCTCACCAATTATCGTTAAAGGCAAAAGAGACTCAGAATCACAGAATGGTTGAGGTTGGAAGGGACCTCTGCAGGTCATCTGGTCCAAACCCCCTGCTCAAGCAGAGCCACCTAAACCAGTTGCCCAGGACCATCTCCAGATGATTTTTCAATATCTCTAAGAAGAGAGATTCTAGAACCCCGCTGGGCAACCTGTTCCAGTGCTCAGTCACCCTCAGTAAAAAAAGTGTTTCCTGAGGTTCAGACAGAACCTCCTGTGTTTCCATTTGTGCCCATTGCCTCTGGTCCTGTCGCTGGGCACCACTGAAAAGAGCCTGGCTCTGTCTTCTTTACACCCTCCCTTCAGGTATTTATATTCATTGATAAGATCCCCCTGGAGCCTTCTCTAGGCTAAACAGTCCCAGCTCTCTCAGCCTTTCCTCATATGTGAGGTGCTCCAGTCCTGTAAACATCTTCGTAGCCCTTCGTTGGACTCTCTCCAATATGTCCATGTCTGTCTTGTACTAGGGAGCCCAGAACTGGACACAGGACTCCAGGTGTGGCCTCACCAGTGCTGAGTAGAGGGGAGGGATCACCTCCCTTGACCTGTTGGCAACGCTTTGTCTAATGCAGCCCAGGATACAATAAGCCTTTGTTGCAGCGAGGGCACATTGCCTGATCATGTTCAATTTGGTGTCCACCAGGTCCTTTTCTTAAAAGCTGCTTTACAGCCAGTCAGCCCTCAGTACGTACTCTGTGCCTAGCATGGTTATTCCTCTGGTGCAGGACTTAGCACTTCCTCTTGTTGAACTGCATGAGGTTCCTGCCAGCACAACACCAATTCTCCTTGTTTCTCACACATTCTTCTCACTCTGCTCTCTCACAACTGCTGTGCAGAGTTTTTTACCCTTTCTTAAATATTTTTTTCACAGAGGCACCACTAGCTTCACTGATTGGCTCATCTTTGTCCAGTGATGGGTCTGTTTTGGAGCTGACTGGAACTGGCTCTGTCTGATATGAGGGCAGCCCCTGGTCTCTTCTCACAGAGGCCACCCCTGCAGCCCCTCCTGCTACCAAAACCTTGCTGTGTAAACCCAATACACCACATAAATCAAATACATATGTTAGCCATTTGCTTGTATGCTAAGGTGTCGTGAACAACTTACTGTTATAATCTTCTTGGCTATGTGTTTCACAAGTATAAGACCTGCAGTGTTTAACAAGTATTCAGATTATTATGATGCTAACCCTGATACTTTAATTTGCAGGGACAAGTGGTGGAGTTCATAATAGATAAGTCTTCAGGTTGTTGTGGTGTTAACCCCTATAGTCTGCTTTGCAGACAAAAGGGGTTAACATTGTAACAATATGTACATACACTCGTTGAAATTCCACCTCTTGCCCCTGCAAAGCTGATTACAAGGGCTAAAATCATCACAATCTGAACTTTATCTATTACAAACTATCACAGAATCATTAAGGTTGGAAAAGACCTTTAAGATCATCAGGTCCAATCATCAACCCAACACCACCATGCCCACTAAACCATGTCCTGAAGTGCCACGTCCACACATTTTTTGAACATTTACAGAGATGGTGACTCCACCACCACCCTGGGCAGCCTGTTCCAATGTTTGACCACTTTCTCAGTAAAGAATTTTTTCCTAATATCTAGTCTAAACCTCCCCTGGCACAACTTGAGGCCATTTCCTCTCGTTCTGGCACTAGTTACTTGGGAGACCAACACCCTCATCGCCACAACCCCCTTTCAGGTAGTTGTAGAGAGCAATAAGGTCTCCCCTCAGCCTCCTCTTCTCCAGACTAAACAACCCCAGTTCCCTCAGCCACTCCTCATAAGACTTGTTCTCCAGACCCCTCACCAGCTTCGTTGCTCTTCTGGACATGCTCCAGCAACTAAGTGTCCTTCTTGTAGTGAGGGGCCCAAAACTGAACACAGGATTCGAGGTGCGGCCTCGCCAGTGCCGAGTACAGGGGCACAATCACTTCCCTACTCCTGCTGGCCACACTATTTCTGATACAGGCCAGAAGATGTTATATGTCACCCAGACAAGTGGACCACCATGGAGAGAGGTATCCAGTACCTGAGGGAATTAGCCATGCTGGAGGTGATTTATGATGAGCTGGACAATGAGCATTTATCCAAAGATCCAGATGAAGTCAAGTGCACCCGACCCATGTGGCGGAAGTTTGTACGGAGTGCACCATCATCATATGCCAACTCATTAGCAATAATGACCTGGGAAGACGGAGAGGGACAAACAGTGGATGAATTGGCTGGCCAACTCTGGCAATACGAAGAAAGTCTCTCTTCCTCCCTATGGGCCTGCATCTCGGCTGCAGAGAACTGTCCTGGGAGTTCCAGCAATTCAAAGAGGATATATCCTACTCCCCACCTGTACGAACCAGTATCTCGGGTGTTAGGAGTAAGCATTCCTCTGCTCAAAAGAGAGTATATAGGGGGTACACACCATGGGCCACCCTGTGGTTTTACCTGCATGACCATGGAGAGGACATGAGGAAGTGGGATGGAATTATTGGAATTTGTCACCAGCCCACTGTCACAGGCAAAACAGTCTCAATTCGGGGAATTTTATCTCATTTAATTTATTCCACAAAGGCAGGTGGGGAACCCAAAGGATGGACTAAGGAAGGGACACCCTGTTTCGGGCTCCTCCCAGGGCTGTCCCAGGACATCCTCAGCCCCAGTGTCCAGTTGTGAAACCCATCAAGATGAGTCAATGTGAGCAAATCTCCTGAGCACCTTTTTGGACTCAGGGGGATTACTGTCCAGGGTATGGGACACATTATGGGATGCAGGGGAAGAGAATTTTGGGATTGCATAAGAACTGTTATGGGATGTTTAGGGAAGGAAAGAAAAGCAGGGAAAGGGAGGGATCTTGGTGATTTGGAGATAAACAAGCTTGGGGAAAAAAGAGACATAAGGAGATTAAAATGTCATGTGTAAACAGTTTGCTGGTCAGTATTCTTGTCTGGCCATGCCTTGTACTCGATAATCTCTTATTTCGTTCAATTTCTAACTGTTTTCCTGCATGAGACTCTATTCTGTGTGCATGTGTGTGTAACTATGGTAGCCACCCAGCAGAAAGCCATGTCTGCCAGAATGGATGTAGCAACCCAGACAGAGCTCCCAAGGAAACATGCAGCCATCCAGGTCTCAGGCTGCAGGGAGTGACAGAGCCTCTCACTGGTAACTGATGGCAGTAGTGAGAACAGCTGTGTGAGGTGTGTCCAGGTGGATGATCTGCTCAGCCTGGTGGCAGAGCTACTAGAGGAGGTAGAAAGGTTAAGGAGCATCAGGGAGTTTGAGAAAGAGATGGACTCGTGGAACCATGCTCTATCCTTCCTGAGAGAGAAGCAGGAACAGCCACCAGAAAAAAAACCAAGATCAAGGGGGTCCTGTATCCTCCCCCTGCCAGGCTGAAGGCAGTAGCTTAAAGGGAAGGAACGAATGGAAGCAAGTCCGTGCTTGGGGTGGCAGGCGAACCCCCTCCTTGCCCACCTCACCTCCCCAGGTGCCTCTGTACAACAGGTATGAGGCTATGGATGTGGAAGGCCAGTCCATGGATGATGTGGACTATGGTCCAGCTACACCAGAGGTGTTGCCAGGGTCAGAAAGGCCTACCCCCCATATAACGACCACCTCCATGAAGAAGAAAAGACGGATTCTAGTTGTAGGTGACTCCCTTCTGAGGGGAACTGAAGGTCCAATATGCTGGACAGACCCTTCTCTTAGGGAAGTCTGCTGCCTCCCTGAGGCCCAGGTTAAGGACATCACTAGGAAACTTCCTAGCCTGGTACGGCCCTCGGACTGTTACCAACTACTGCTCTTCCATGTGGGTGGAGATGAAGCTGCAATGCATAATCCAAGGGTGATCAAAAGAGACTTCAGGGCCTTGGGACGGTTGGTTAGGGAATCTGGTGCACAGGTTATTTTTCCTCTCTCCTTCCAGTTGCATGCAGCGACATAGGAAGAAACAGATGGACCCAGTCTATTAATGCATGGCTCCGTGACTGGTGCCACCAGCACAATTTCGGGTTTTATGATAATGGGATGGCCTACATGGCACCTGGCTTGCTGGCAACAGATGTTATTAACGTTTCTCAAAGGGGGAAGAGGGTCTTTGCTTGCAAGCTAGCGGGGCTTATTGACAGGGCTTTAAATGAGACTTGAAGGGGGGGGATAATATCAGGCTTACCCATGACAAGCTGTGGGATGGCACACCAAGTTTGGAGGGACGGGGTGCTAGCAAGGGCCCTCAGCAGATGAGGAAGGAAGGACAGAGGTGTTGCCCTCTAGGTCAAGAAATGGATAGAGTGTGAAGAGCTGTCTCTGAAGAATAGCCATGAGCAGCTTGAAAGCTTATGGGTAAGAATCAGAGCCTGAGGCAACAAAGGGAACCTTGTGGTTGGTGTCTACTACAGGCTGCCCGATCAAGGGGAGCCTGTTGATGAAGCTGCCGTACTCCACCCTACAGGAGGCACAATGCTCACAGGCTCTCGTCCTGCTGGGGGACTTCAACCACCCTGATATCTGATGGAAAAGTAGCAGAGCGAGCTGTAGGCAATCCAGGAGACTATTGGAATGCATGGAGGATAACTTCCTATGCTAGATAATAGACAGCCCTACCAGAGGGGATGCCATACTGGACCTGTTGCTCACCAGTGCATGTGAGCTAATTGGTGACGTCAAGACTGGAGGCAGTCTGGGCTGCAGTGATCATGCACTGGTGGAGGTCGCAGTCCTGAGGGATATGGGGCAGGCAAAGAGTAAAGTCAGGACCCTGAATTTTAGGAAAGCAAACTTCCAGCTCTTCAGGGAGTTAGTCAGTAGGACCCCCTGGGAAGCTGCCCTCAGGGACAAGGGAGCAGAACAGAGCTGGCAGATCTTTAAGGACACTTTCCACAGAGCACAAGAGCTCTCAGTCCCCAGGTGTAAGAAATCAGGAAGGAAGGCAAGAGACTGGCATGGCTGAGTTGAGACCTGCTGGTCAAACTAAAGGGCAAGAAGGAAAAGCACAGGCAGTGGAAGCAGGGACAGGTATCCTGGGATGAGTACAGGGACGCTGCCCGGTTGTGTAGGCATGGGGTCAGGAAGGCCAAGGCGCAGCTGGAGCTGAACTTGCCAAGGGATGCAAAGAACAATAAGAAGAGCTCCTACAGGTATGTCAGCCAGAAAAGGAAGATCAAAGAAAGTGTACTGTTGGAATCACCCTGCAAGGGCTCGACCTTAAGGAGAAGGAGCTGTGGCATTGAGAAGCTGGTAAACAGCTGGACACCTGCAGGGCTCGGCCTTGAGGAGAAGGAGCTGTGGTAAACAACTAAGAGGAAGCAAAGGAGCGCATGGACACCTGCAGGCAGCGAAACCTGACTGTGTGAGAAGTGCGTGGACTGTGTGTGGTAACCAACCAGGACGTATTTTGTGGCGCGTGAAAGTGCTGTAACTGCATAAAAAGCGGACACTTGTAACAATAAAGGTCTTTGGCCTGAATCCCCGCCAGAGTCCGTGCCCTATTACTCCACAAATGGCGCCCTGAATCAGGGACTGAATCATGGGAAGAAAATGACCGGTGGAGTAGCCCAGCTGAACGGTGAAAATAGCAGCGGACCAGAGAGCTGCAGGTGAAAATAGCAGCGGACCAGAGAGCTGCAGGAGAAAGTAGCAGCGGGACAGAGAGCTGCAGTCTGGACAAATAATCACCAAAGAGGTGAGCAGCTGGGGACGTTAAGTAATGGGGTTGCAAATATCTTCAGAAGAAAAAGCAATCCTTTGTATTATAGTAAAAATTTTGAAGAAAAGGGGGATTACTTATGATGAACAGACTTTGCGATTATTGCGAAAGGAAGCCATCTGCCAAACACCAAAGCCAACTACGGTAAAAGAATTGCGGACCTTCCTCGGAACGACAGGGTGGGCATTGGCTTTCCCCACAAAGATTCCTGAGATATCAGGCTATACTGGTAGAACAGGATGATGTGGAGATTGTAGTTACTAACATTGTCAACCTAGCTTCTTTCCTCAGTGGAAACACGGGAGAACCAGTGCATCATGACTGTTTGGAGACTATTGAAGCAACGTATGCAAGCCGGCCAGATCTAAAAGACAGCTCCATGGAAAGTGGAGAAAACTGGTTCACAGATGGAAGCAGCTATGTCCTAAGTGGTAAAAGACACGCGGGATATGCCATTACCACTAGTCAAGAAATAATAGTCAAGACCTTTGCCCATAAATACCTCTGCACAGAAAGCAGAAATAATTGCTCTGACCTGAGCCTTGGAACTAGCTCAAGGCAAAGTTGTGAATATTTATACAGACTCAAGATATGCCTTCGGAGTTGTGCACGCGCATGGAGCAATTTGGAAAGAAAGAGGGTTATTGAGCTCTCAAGGGAAAACTATTAAGCATGCAGAAGAGATTTTGAGACTGTTGGAAGCAGTCCAACTTCCTGAGAAAGTGGCGATTATGCATATTAAGACACACCAGAAAGTGAGCTCAGAATTGGAGAAAGGAAATGAGCTGGTAGACAGAGAGGCAAAACAGGTAGCCAAAATAGAGGTAAAAACAGAAGGGGCTTTAGTCCCTGACAGGCAAATCTCCCTAGAAGGTAAGCCAAAATATACCAAGGAAGATCAAAAACTTATCACAGATCTGGAAGGGTCATATAACGAAGAGGGATGGGCTTATATCCCACAAGAAAAACTAGTTATTCCCTCCTGCCTAATATGGCATTTGGTGAGGGAAGAACATAAGAAAAGGCATTGGGGGATGGAGGCTCTATATAAACATTTAATTAGAGAAATTGTGGCCAGAAATTTATATACTACAGTGAGACAGGTTACTCAGCAATGTGATCTTTGCCTCCAAACTAATCCCAAGAATACCCCCAAGCCAGAAATGGGCCAGATTGGGAAAGGCAATGGGCCTGGGCAACAATGGCAGATTGATTTTACAGAACTTCCAAGAAAAGGGGGGTATCGATACTTATTGGTATTAACTGATACCTTTTCAGGTTGGCCAGAAGCATTTCCAACTAGAACTGCTAAGGCTCGAGAAGTAGTTAAAGTATTAATACAAGAGATAATATCACATTTTGGGGTCCCAATGATAATGTCCTCTGATAGGGGACCACATTTTGTTTCAAAAATAGTACAAGTTAGCCACCATTTGGGCATAGACTGGCAACTTCATACCCCATACCGTCCCCAGTCAAGTGGCCAAGTAGAGAAAATGAACCACCTAATCAAGCAACAGATTGTGAAACTGGGGCAGGAAGCAAATCTAGCCTGGCCTCAGTCTCTTCCTTTAGCTCTCTTGCGTATACAAACTAGGCCAAGGGCGAAGGAGGGACTGAGCCCATTTGAAATCTTGTATGGACAACCCTATGGAATACAGAGAGGGATATCCATACAGGCTGGAAACGAAATCATGACCTCTTACATGGTTGCCCTAGGAAAACAACTCAATAACATTAGAAAACATGTAATTGGGACTAGGGGGAGAGGTTTAGATGGACCCGTACATAATATACAACCTGGAGATTATGTATATAAAATCTCTTGTCGAAAAGACTCTAGAACCACAGTGGGAAGGACCCTTTCAAGTACTCCTTACCTCTTATACGGCAATTAAAATCAAAGAACAAAACGCTTGGATTCTTAATATAACTGCCCAAAGAGAGAATAACGTGGCAAGCCCAGTGCCTATATGTCCAACTCCTCAAGGGACTTGGTGGTTATGTGGAGATGGACGTGCACGAAAGATATTACCCAGAGCTTGGCAAGGAACCTGTAGTCTTGGGTATCTCACGACACAATATAGGATCGTTAACCAAACCGAGATACCTTCAGGAGTCTTGAGGAGCCCCTGGGTACGAGTAAAACGGAATAACCCGTTGATAGATAGACCTACTAGCTTTCACAGTTTCGCTCAATGGTTCCTCCCTTGGTTAGGAGTAAGTGAACTTGAAAAAGCTATCCTAAACATATCAGCAACAATGGAATTGGCCTTAAATGCAACATGAGATGCCCTGTTGTCTCAGCAAAAAGAAATAGAGAGTTTGTGACGGTTTTCTGCTCAGAATAGGATGGCCTTAGATATTTTATTTGCTAATCAGGGAGGAACATGTGCGATGATTAATAGTAGTTGTTGTTCTTATATTGATCAGAGTAAAAGAATTGCCGCAGACATAAACCAAATTTGGGAACAGTCAAAAATATTACACCTAGTAACACTGGATGACACTTCACTGGGTTTTTCTGATCTTTGGAATAAGTTGACCTCTTGGCTCCCAAACTTGACTTGGTTAAGACAATTATTTGTTATAATAATTGTGATTATCTTTTTGTTTATAACTCTTTGTATTACAGTTCTATGTGGTCTATGGTGTTTTCAGAACACAGGAGACTCTTATAGTGAATGGAAGAAAAACCAATTACAATGCAAATTGGAGTCTAACAAGTACTTTGAAAAGATGTTAGATAAAGAAACACTGTATTAGAAATAGAAATATAGTAAAAGAATTTACTAACTTTTAGAAAAGGGGGGACTGAGAGAAGGGGTTAAGGGAATCTTAGCAGTTAATAATAAAGAATTGCATTAGTAGATAAGGTTTGAAATCTTGTTAGCTATTGCATAAAGTAGCTAAAGCAGGAGATCTGTAGTTCCTCACAAAGACAGTTCCTGATAAACTAACAGGAGCAAGAAGATTTGTGGCTCCTCACAAGGACAGTCCCTGATAAGAATTAGGAACTTGCCTTAAGAAACCAGCTGAAACCGACCCTGCGGTTTGAGTAAGAACCAGAGAACAACCGAGTCTGTGCAGGGAAAAAAGGTTACTAGCGGTGACGAAGAGGAACCACCAACCTTCATCCCCACGACCTCCAACGACCACCACTAGGAGGCAATGCGCAAGCGCAGATGGGAGGGCTTCATGGAAATAACGTCTCGGAACTCATTTCAATACGAAGCGGGGACAGGTCATGCATATGTATAGGCATATTGCAAAACTTTATGTATATGCAACACTTTGCTGTATATATTCGAAGTGAGTGCCACGTTGGGGCGCGCACGGTTTTTGGTGGGACTACCTCCCCGTGCTGCCCAGCGCTGAATAAACATACCTACTTTACAATCTTACAGATTGTGGAGTCTGTTTTCCGCACGTCAGCAGAAAGAATGTGGAATCAATTTAGCACCCCAGGACCCTATGGTCCTGGCGATATAAGACAAAAAAGACAAAAAAAGACAAAAATAAGTGAAATGGGAAGCAAAAAAGATGTTGCTCGGCTTGTAGCATTGGACAAAGATGTTTAAAGGTTGGTTCACAGAATGAGAGATTAGAGGATTGTTTGACCCTGATTGGGAGGATGTGGATGCAATGTTGGATGTGGTATTTAGTGAGTCAGAAAAGCAGATAAAAGATAAAGCGATATCTTTTTGTGAGAGCGGCCAGAGCCCAGGTACAGGCTCTGGTTTTGTCTGGAACTCTGCTGGGAACACTGGATAACCATGTTCCGATTACCAATCCAGGTTGGGACCCTAAACAAATGGGGGCCTGGGATTTATTATGCGGTACAGGGAGTGGATTGCTCACGGAATAAGAAATGCTGTCCCAAAATCAGTAAATTGTTATTCCTGTTTTGGGGACAGTCAGTGGATGATATCAGGAGAAAGTTACAGAAAGTGCAAGGAACAGATGTGAGAGATTTAGAGAAATTGCTGGAGACTGCTTGGCAAGTGTATTGGAATAGAGAGAGTCAGAAAGAGAGAGAGTAATGGGCAAAACAATTGCCAATGCTACAGTGGCTGCTTTGCGCACCACAGGGGGCCAGGTAACCTCTGGGAACCCACCAGGAAACAACACTAATGGGAGGAGAGGAGCCAGGAGAAATAATGTAAGTGTGTGCCCCATCTAATCAACCTCTCCTGAAAGATCAGTGTGCCTATTGTAAGCAAATGGGGCATTAGAAAAAGGAGTGCCCAAGACTGGGCAATTGGTTACTGATTATTGATGATTACTGTGATGATTACTGACCTGGAAGATAATTGACTGAGACCAGTTGATGGAGACCAGGGAAATCTTCCCTAATGGAACCTTTGGTAAAAGTTCAGTTAGGGGGGAAAAAAAAAAAAAAGAGAAACTTGTAGAATTTTTAATAGATACAGGTGCCACATTTTCAGTATTAAATGAGACCTTATTACCTGTGAGTAGGCAAACTGTTAATATTGTGGGAGCAACTGGACAGGCTGAGAAGGTGTTCTTTTTGAAACCACTAAAATTCAAAATTGGGAAAAGTGTAGGGATTCATAAATTCCTCTGCCTGCCTGAGACTCCTAAACCACTTTTGGGAAGGGACTTCTTAGAACAATTGAATGGTGAAATAGGATTTAGAGATGGAGAAATTGAATTTAAAATACTAAAAGAGAACAATGTTGAAATTTTAAGTTTGGCTCTTACTGAACCCCAAATTAGGGAAGAAGAAATTATACAAGAAATAAAAGGCCAGGTATACCCAGGAGTATGGGCCTCAGGAATACCTGGGAAGGTTAGAAATGCAGAATTGGTTGTTGTTAAACTCAAAAGAGGGAGCACAACCTGTTAGGGAAAAGCAATATCCCCTAAAAGGGGAAGATAGAGAAGGAATAAAAGGGATAATAAATGACTTTTTACAGTTCAGGTTACGGATAGAATGTGAATCTGAATATAACACTCCTATCTTGCCAGTGAAAAAAGCCAGACGGGAAAAGTTACCGTTTAGTGCAAGGTTTAAGAGCCATAAATAATGTACTTGAGGACTTACATCCTGTGGTGGCAAATACGTATATGCTACTGACTAGGTTAAAAGAAACTCAAAACTGGTTTACCATTTTGGATCTAAAGGATGCCTTTTTCTATTTACCGCTTGCCAAAGAGAGACAGAAAATTTTTGCATTTGAATGGGAGAATCCCGATACCGGGAGAAGAACCCAGTTAAGTTGGACAGTGTTGCCACAAGGGTTCAAAAATAGCCCAATGATTTTTGGGAACCAATTAGCCCGGGAGCTTGAAGGATGGAATCCACCATCTCCAAATGGGACATTATTACAATATGTAGATGATTTATTAGTTGCTACGACAACTGAGGAAGAATGTATTCAATGGGCTATTAGTTTGCTGAATTTCCTGGGACTGCGTGGTTACAGAGTATCTCAGCAGAAAGCCCAGTTGATCCAGACACAGGTAACCTACCTTGGATACAGGATTTCGAAAGGACAACGAAAGCTAGGGACAGAGCGAAAGGAAGCCATCTGCCAAACACCAAAGCCAACTACGGTAAAAGAATTGCGGACCTTCCTCAGAACGACAGGTTGGTGCAGATTATGGATCTATAATTATGGAATACTAGTAAAGCCTTTGTATGATTTGTTGAAAGGAGGCCCTTCACTTTTAGCTTGGATTGGAGAAGCAGAATAAGCCTTTAAATTATTAAAAGCTGAATTAATGAGAGCACCAGCCCTCGGACTTCCCGATGTATCCAAACCATTTTGGCTCTTTTCACATGAAAAACAAGGCATTGCTTTGGGCATATTGGCACAGCGATTGGGACCATACAAGCGGGCAGTTGCATACCTCTCTAAACAGTTAGATGAAGTAAGCCAAGGTTGGCCCAGTTGTTTGAGAGCCATAGCAGCAGTAGTGCTTAACATTGAAGAAGCCCGCAAATTTACCATGGGCCAGAAGATAACTGTGTTGGTGTCACACACAGTTTCAACAGTGCTGGAACAGAAGGGAGCACATTGGTTATCACTCTCCCGGTTCCTGAAGTATCAGGCCCTCTTAGCTGAACAGGACGATGTCAATATAGCAACAACTAATATTGTGAATCCAGCATCTTTTCTCGGTGGCGAAGTTACCGAACCAGTAGTCCATGACTCTCTGGAGACAATGGAAGCGGTTTATTCCAGTCGACCTGACTTAAAGGAAGAACCGCTGGAGGACGCCGAAGAAAATCTGTTTACTGATGGAAGCAGTTTTGTGAAGCAAGGACTTTGTAAGGCTGGTTATGCGGTAACCACTACTTGTAAGGTAATTGAAGCTAATCCTTTACCTGCAGGAACATCGGCCCAAAAGGCAGAAATTATTGCCTTAATCCGAGCACCAGAAATTTCAAAAGGAAAGAGGGTCAACGTATGGACAGACTCCAAATATGCCTTTGGAGTGGTACATGCTCATGGAGCTATTTGGAAAGAAAGAGGGCTGCTGACTGCTCAAGGAAAGTAAGTGAAATATGCTAAAGAAATCTTACAATTGCTGGATGCTGTGCAACTACCGAAGGAAGTTGCAATTATGCACTGCAAAGGACACCAAAAGGGTAACACTGATCCAGAGGTTGGGAACAAATTGGCTGATTATGAGGCTAAGGTGGCAGTGGAACGGACAGAAATTGTAAAAACTTTTTCTTTGATACCAGATGGTAAACTCAGTATAATAGAGAATGAGAAATTAGAATATTCTAAAGAAGATAAAGTTATGATAAATGATCTAGGAGGGAAGACAGACCAACAAACAGGAATGTATTCAATGCCAGACGGTAGAATAATAGTACCTTATAACATATTATGGAAACTCCTACAGGAAGAACATAATAAAACACATTGGGGAGCAGATGCATTGTATAAATATTTAAATCAAAGAATAGTGAGTCGAAATTTGTATACTACAGTGAAGCAAGTCACCCAAAGATGTGAAACATGTTTGAAAAACAATCCAAATACCACACATAAGATACAAATTGGGAGTATTGGAAAGGGAAACATGCCTGGACAACAATGGCAAATAGATTTTTCTGAACTCCCAAGAAAAGGAGGGTTTCGGTATTTGTTAGTATTAACAGACACCTTTTCAGGCTGGCCAGAAGCTTTCCCTTGTAGGACTAATAAGGCTAGGGAAGTGGCACGAGTACTTTTAAACGAGATCATTCCTAGATTTGGAGTACCAGCGGTAATATCTTCTGATAGGGGTACTCACTTTTGTGTGCAAATAGTGCAACAAGTTAGTAAGTTTTTAGGGACTGACTGGCAACTACATACTCCATACCGACCTCAGGCAAGTGGGCAAGTGGAGAAAATGAATCACTTAATTAAACAACAGCTAGCTAAAATCAGTCAAGAAGCAAATCTACATTGGTACCAAGTGCTCCCACTAGCCCTATTACGAATCAGGGTAAAACCGAGAACTGAAGAGAATTTAAGTCCATTTGAAATTTTGTTTGGGAGGCCATACCAATCCCAATACCAAGGGGAAGATCTCACCCAATTAGGCGAGAATAATCTACAGAAATATATGATAATATTAGGAAAACAACTTAATGAGGTAAACAAGAGAATTTTAGAAACCAGTTCTAGAGGTCTGGATTCTCCTATTCATCCTTTTAAGCTGGGAGACTGGGTTTATATTAAGGCTTTTACAGGTGAACCCTTGGAAGAGAAGTGGAACGGACCCTTCCAGGTGCTGCTAACAACCTTCACTGCTATCAAGATTAAGGAGCAATCAGCGTGGATTCACTATTCAAGGTTTAAGAAGGCTTCCCCTCCATGGGTGATAGAACAACAGGACTCTTTGAAGTTAAAGATAAAATGACAAAATGTATAACTACGTTGTGTTTATTGTGAATTTGGTAACCATGAGTCCAATTTGTGAAATGATTTACTGGGATCACAGAATCACAGAATCACTAGGTTGGAAAGGACCTTCAAGATCATCAAGTCCAACCATTAATCCAGTGCCACCATGTTCCCTAAACCATGTTCTGAAGCGCCACATCCACACGTTTTTTGAACACTTCCAGAGATGGCGACTCCACCACCTCCCTGGGCAGCCTGTTCCAATGCCTGACCACCCTCTCAGTGAAGAAATTTTTTCCTAATATCCAATCTAAACCTCCCCTGGCACAACTTGAGGCCATTTCCTCTCGTCCTATCACTGGTTACTTGGGAGAAGAGACCAGCGCCCTCGTCGCCACAACCCCCTTTCAGGTAGCTGTAGAGAGCGATGAGGTCTCCCCTCAGCCTCCTCTTCTCCAGACTAAACAACCCCAGTTCCCTCAGCCGCTCCTCATAAGACTTGTTCTCCAGACCCCTCACCAGCTTCGTTGCCCTTTGGACACGCTCCAGCACCTCAACATCCTTCTTGTAGTGAGGGGAACAAGAATACACATCTGACATTGACCCAGAGTGTTACCCAAATTCTAAACAAGAGTGATTGTTGGATGTGTACCGAAATGCCTAGAGATTCTAGGCAGACGCTGCCTCTAATAGGAGTTCCAGTTCCTGTTAACATCTCTCTATTTAATAACCCCCACTATGAGATAGGACATGATAAGAGTACTTGGTGGCCAAATCTTTCAAAAAAAATGGGGACAGGTTGAATTATCGGTCTCTATTATAAATCTTGATTCCAATTCTTCTAGTTATATATATGGTCCAGGAAACGATTCTGTTGGGATCACCCTGCAAGGGCTCGACCTTAAGGAGAAGGAGCTGTGGCATTGAGCAGCTGGTAAACAGCTGGACATCTGCACGGCTCGGCCTTGAGGAGAAGGAGCTGTGGCATTGAGAAGCTGTTAGCATTTTTGAAGAGCCAGGGGCTAGCAGCAGACTCTGCAGCAGTTTTTGAGTTATCTACTTGGGAGAAAGCAGGGAAATTGGTGTTTGACGCAGCCTCCAAAGGGGATCATACGGCTGGGAAAGTGTTAACAACCTGGCAATTAGTTAACGACTCTATAAAGGCGATAAAATCAGAGTGGACAGTGCGGCAGCAGCTGCCGCTGCCACAGCCTCGGGAGAGAAGGGAGACCCAGCTGGGGATGATGAGAACGAGCGGCCTGAGCTCAGTGCCTCCCCGCTAACACAACCAATGGAGGTGGCGAGTCCTCCTTGGTCCCCGCCTCCTGACCTGGAACATGAGCGCTGGTCACCCGTGCCGCAACAGGAGGGGGCTGCCTGGGGCGATCCTTCCCCCAAGTCAAGATATGACCCTGCCCAACATTGGCAAGGCATGAGACAACAGGCCTAGGCAGAGGGGGAGGGGATGGAGCGAAGTGGGTACCGGCCAGGTTGGTACAGCCGGCAGTAAGACCAGAAGATCCTGTCACACGTCCCATGGACATGGAGTCCGACTCCGACGTATCGCCAGCTGACGCTTTCACTCTTTTGTATGGGAAATGACAGCTCGTTGACCGCCTCAGTGGCACTCCCTGGACGTTCAAGAGCAGGAACTTCAATATGCCATATTTATAAAACGGTGTTGTGGGTTTGTTCTATGTCATTGTAATTATTGTCAGAAATGTATCATTTCTTTTGCAGGGAATCAAAGAGTATATTTCAATAAGACGCTCTCCCCACGGTGTATACGGTATAACAGAGTTGGGAAGATAGAGAATTTTGGGTATATTTGATATTTCTGTTCTAATATAGAATGATATATCAGGCAATGATGATGGAGGGAGGCAGTAAGTTCATGGTAAGGGTGCAGCCATGGGCGGACTATTCCTGGGGACGAAGCACCACCAACAACAGCAAAAGGATAAATACCACTTGCAATCTGCCAGAAGGGTTATGGTGGCTGTGTGGAGATCAATTGGCTACGAAACAGCTGCCCGGGAACTGGTCAGGGGACTGTACCATGGGCGTCCTAGTTCCTAATTTGCAGATAATTAATCAGACTGAAATTAGCGGTGTCATTAGAGGAACATGGAAAGTTTTTAGGGCAAAGCGCTCTATAACTACAAATCCTTTGGTGAGATATAATAAAGGTTATCATAGCTTTGTACGGGCGCTTTTTCCATCGCTAGTAGGAGTAGTACAGCTAGAAAAAGCAATAGTTAACTTGTCGGCAGAAATGGAAATTATTGCTAATGGCACTGTAGATGCGATTTTAGGCTTGCAGCTGTATACGGAGGGGTTAACAGATGGAATTTTGGCCTGTGAGAAAACTGCAGTTAGCATAGGAGGAAACGGATGGCTGGGTGAGAAATAGATACTATGCTGGGTGAGAGAAAACAGCCCACAGAGATAAGAAAGTTGATCAAGGTTAGGGGAGGATGTGGAAGACGTGCAGTAACGGAGGAATATAAAGCACAATTCACAATTTTGTTTGCCTTGTAACATTCTGCTATTGGCTTAAGCATAGCTGATATGTGACTGCTGGATTATGGTAAGATGCCGTGTGAACAAAGCCTACGAACCAATAGACGGGATGGCTGTGGCGCGTGCAGCACGTCTGGCCAGCGGGCGCATGCGCCATAGGCTCCCTGTGTTAAAAGGTGACAACCAAAGCGTGTTCCGACACTCGCCGGCCACGTGTGTCGAAACTTGTTCCTCTGCAAATGTATAAATACCGGGATTTCACGAAGGGCAGTGGGACGGTGTACGGCAAGGCCACCGTTGCCTCCGTGGGGATGCCCACGTAAAGCTGGCACCTACCGACTGCTGGACTGAGTTCGCGGCACAGGACGATACAAGAATGTACAGATGGTCCATCTTCCTCACAGTCCTTGGGTTGCAAATGATCCATCAGGTTTTGTTTATAGATAATGTCCTGGTTTCAGCCAGGATAGAGCTGGTTTTCTTCACAGAAGCTAGTGTGAGACTGTGTTTTGGATTTGGGATGAGGAACTGTTGATAATGTGCTGATGTTTTGGGTTGTTACTGAGCAGTCAAGGACAGTCCAGCTTCTTGTGCTGGCCTGCCAGCAAGCAGGCTGGGGGTGCACGGGAAGCTGGGAGGGGACACAGCCGGGACAGCTGACCCAGACTGGCCAAAGAGATATTCCCTACCATCCGACGTCATGCCCAGTACATAAACTGGAGTTGGCCGGGGGGCGGAAATCACTGCTCGGGGACGGGCTGTCGATCACAGGGTGGTGAACAATCGCTGTATTGGGCATCACTTCTTCTTGTACATTCCTTTGTTGGTATTATCATTATTGTTCCCTTCTTTCTTTCTGTCCTATTAATCCGTGTTTATGTCAACCCACGAGGTTTTTCCTAATTCTCTCCCCCGTCCCACTGTGGGAGGGGGAGTGAGCGAGCGGCTGCGTGGTGCTTAGTTGCCGGCTGGGGCTAAACCACGACAGTCCTTTTTGGCGCCCAACGTGGGGCACGAGGCTTGAGATAATAACGGTGGATGAATTGGCTGGCCAACTCCGGCAATACGAAGAAAGTCTCTCTTCCTCCCTACGGGCCTGCGTCTCTGCTGTAGAGAAACTGTCCCGGGAGTTCCGGCAATTCAAAGAGGATATGCCCTACCCTCCACCCGTACGGACCAGTGTCTCAGCCATTAGGAGTAAGCGCTCTTCTGTTCAAGAGAGAAGATATAGAGGATACACACCACGAGCCACCCTGTGGTTTCAATTGCGTGACTACGGAGAGGACATGAGGAGGTGGGATGGAAAACCTACCTCGACCCTAGAGGCACGAGTACGCGAGCTGCAAGGAAAGACAATTACAAAAGGGGGTTCAGGTTCCTCCAGAAAGATTGTCGCTCCACTTTCCAGTGGGCAGTTCCCCAGAAAGAATAGAAGAGCTGATCTCACCTCTGATCCTCTTGAAGGGACTTCTGATTCCTATTTACAAGAAGTGGGTAACGAGTACTATGAGCAGGATTAGAGGGGCCCTGCCTCCAGCCAGGCGGAGGAGAGGGACAACCGAGTTTATTGGACTGTGTGGATTAGATGGCCTGGCACATCAGACCCACAGGAATATAAGGCTTTAGTGGACACCGGTGCACAATGTACCCTGATGCCATCAAGCCATATGGGGGCAGAACCCATCTGTATTTCTGGAGTGACAGGGGGATCCCAACAGCTGACTGTACTGGAGGCCGAAGTGAGCCTAACTGGGAATGAGTGGCAGAAGCACCCCATTGTGACTGGCCCGGAGGCTCCGTGCATCCTGGGCATAGACTACCTCAGGAGAGGGTATTTCAAGGACCCAAAAGGGTACTGGTGGGCTTTTGGTATAGTTGCCTTGGAGACGGAAGAAATTAAACAGCTGTCCACCTTGCCTGGTCTCTCAGAGGACCCTTCTGTGGTGGGGTTGCTCAGGGCTGAAGAACAAGAAGTGCCGATCGCTACCACAACAGTGCACCAGTGGCAATATCGCACCAACAGAGACTCCCTGATCCCCATCCATGAGCTGATTCGTTGGCTGGAGAGCCAAGGAGTGATCAGCAAGACTCGCTCACCCTTTAACAGCCCCATATGGCCAGGGCGAAAGTCTAATGGAGAGTGGAGACTGACAGTAGACTATCATGGCCTGAATGAAGTCACGCCGCCACTGAGCGCTGCCGTGCCGGACATGCTAGAACTTCAATATGAACTGGAGTCAAAGGCAGTCAAGTGGTACGCCACCACTGATATTGCTAACGCGTTTTTCTCAATCCCTTTGGCGGCAGAATGCAGGCCACAGTTTGCTTTCACTTGGAGGGGTGTCCAATACACCTGGAATCGGCTTCCCCAGGGGTGGAAACACAGCCCTACCATTTGCCATGGGCTGATACAAACTGCGCTGGAACAGGGTGAAGCTCTAGAGCATCTGCAATACATTGATGACATCATCGTATGGGGCAACACAGCAGAA
The DNA here is from genome assembly GCF_964289735.1 of Phaethon aethereus. Taxonomy (NCBI): domain Eukaryota; kingdom Metazoa; phylum Chordata; class Aves; order Phaethontiformes; family Phaethontidae; genus Phaethon; species Phaethon aethereus. The sequence goes on along the minus strand of NC_138581.1, from coordinate 35,985,625 downwards.
GAAGTTTTTGAGAAAGGGGAGAAAATAATTCAAATCCTTCTGAAAGCCGGTTTTGCTATAAAACAAAGTAAGGTCAAAGGACCTGCACAAGAGATCCAGTTTTTAGGAATAAAATGGCAAGATGGACGTCGACAGATCCCAACGGATGTGATCAACAAAATAACAGCTATGTCTCCACCAACTAGCAAAAAAGGAACACAAGCATTTTTGGGCGTTGTGGGTTTCTGGAGAATGCATATTCCAAATTACAGTCTGATTGTAAGCCCTCTTTATCAAGTGACCTGGAAGAAGAACGATTTTAAATGGGGCCCTGAGCAATGACAAGCCTTCGAACAAATCAAACAGGAGATAGTTCATGCCGTAGCCCTCGGGCCAGTCCGGGCAGGACAAGATGTTAAAAATGTGCTCTACACGGCAGCCGGGGAGAATGGCCCTACCTGGAGTCTCTGGCAGAAGGCACCAGGAGAGACTCGAGGTCGACCTCTAGGGTTTTGGAGTCGAGGATATAGGGGATCTGAGTCCCGCTATACTCCAACTGAAAAGGAGATATTGGCAGCATATGAAGGAGTTCGAGCTGCCTCAGAAGTGGTTGGTACTGAAGCACAGCTCCTCCTGGCACCCCGACTGCCGGTGCTGGGCTGGATGTTCAAAGGGAGGGTCCCCTCTACACATCATGCGACTGATGCTACGTGGAGTAAATGGGTCGCGCTTATTACACAGCGGGCTCGAATAGGAAACCTTAATCGCCCGGGAATCTTGGAAGTGATCATCACTGGCCAGAAGGCAAAGATTTTGGAATATCACTGGAAGAGGAGGTGGCGCGTGCTGAAGAGGCTCCACCATATAATGAACTGCCAGAGAACGAAAGGCAATATGCCCTGTTTACTGATGGGTCCTGTCGTATTGTAGGCAAACATCGAAGGTGGAAAGCTGCTGTATGGAGCCCTATACGACGAGTTGCAGAAGTGGCTGAAGGACAAGGTGAATCAAGTCAGTTTGCGGAGGTGAAAGCCATCCAGCTGGCTTTAGATATTGCTGAACGAGAAAAATGGCCAGTATTCTATCTTTATACTGACTCATGGATGGTAGAAAATGCTCTATGGGGGTGGCTGCAGCAATGGAAGCAGAGCAACTGGTAACGCAGAGGCAAGCCCATCTGGGCTGCTGAACTGTGTCAAGATATTGCTGCCCGACTAGAGAATCTCGTCATAAAAGTACGTCACGTAGATGCTCACGTACCCAAGAGTCGGGCCACCGAAGAACATCAAAACAACCATCAGGTGGATCAGGCTGCTAAGATTGAAGTGGCTCAGGTGGATCTGGACTGGCAACATAAGGGTGAATTATTTATAGCTCGGTGGGCCCATGACACCTCAGGTCAGCAGGGAAGATATGCAACATATAGATGGGCTCATGATCGAGGGGTGGACTTGACCATGGACGCTATTGCACAGGTTATCCATGAATGTGAAACGTGTGCTGCGATCAAACAAGCCAAGCGGTTGAAGCCCCTCTGGTATGAAGGACGATGGTTGAAATATAAATCTGGGGACGCCTGGCAGATTGACTATATCACACTTCCACAAACTCGCCAAGGCAAGCGCTATGTGCTTGCCATGGTGGAAGCAACCACCGGATGGCTGGAAACATACCCTGTGCCCCATGCCACCGCCCGGAACACTCTCCTGGGCCTTGAAAAGCAAGTCTTATGGCGACATGGCACCCCCGAAAGAATTGAGTCGGACAATGGGACTCATGTCCGAAACAACCTCATAGACACCTGGGCCAAAGAGCACGGCATTGAGTGGGTGTATCACATCCCCTATCATGCACCAGCTTCCGGAAAAATTGAACGATACAACGGACTGTTAAAGACTACCCTGAGAGCAATGGATGATGGGACATTCAAACATTGGGATAAACATTTAGCCAAAGCCACCTGGTTAGTCAACGCTAGGGGATCTACTAATAGAGCCGGCCCTGCCCATTCCAAACTTTTACGTACTGTAGAAGGGGATAAAGTCCCTGTGGTGCATGTGAGAAATATGCTGGGGAAGACAGTCTGGGTTACTCCTGCCTTAGGCAAAGGCAAACCCGTTCGTGGGATTGCCTTTGCCCAGGGACCTGGGTGCACTTGGTGGGTAATGCGGAAGGATGGGGAAGTCCGATGTGTACCTCAAGGAGACTTGATTTTGGGTGAAAACAGTCAATGATTTGAATTGTATTATGTTAATTGTTCAGTATGTCATTACTGCTATGGCTGCTATCTACCATATCAATGGTATTATAGTAAGAATCACCCAGACTGATGAAGAATGAGCTTCACTGAAACCAAGCAACGTGCAGCAGTGATGGAACCAGAACTGGCTTCAGCAGCTTGCGCCCAACAAATCCCTCGAGACCGACATCTTCGACCTGCAGATCATGGACATGGACCGTGCCAGATGACAATCCAACACCACATACCATCTCCCCTGCCCTGAGAGACTGCTATGATGGATGAAGCCCGGAGTCATGGACTGACTGAACTCCACAGACATTTTGAAGTGATGGCCCATGGACTAAGAAAGTGATATCTGTGTGTATATATTAAAAGACAGGAAGAGTAATAATGAATAATTGGAATGTATTGAGAAGTGTAGGACACGGGCATGACGTAAATGGTATGGAATAATGGGTGGATACTGTCCTGGTTTCAGCCAGGATGGAGCTGGTTTTCTTCACAGAAGCTAGTGTGAGACTGTGTTTTGGATTTGGGATGAGGAACTGTTGATAATGTGCTGATGTTTTGGGTTGTTGCTGAGCAGTCAAGGACAGTCCAGCTTCTTGTGCTGGCCTGCCAGCAAGCAGGCTGGGGATGCATGAGGAGCTGGGAGGGGACACAGCCGGGACAGCTGACCCAGACTGGCCAAAGAGATATTCCTTACCATCCGACGTCATGCCCAGTACATAAACTGGAGTTGGCCGGGGGGCGGAAATCGCTGCTCGGGAACGGGCTGTCGATCACAGGTTGGTGAGCAATTTCTGTATTGGGCATCACTTGTTCTTGTACATTCCTTTGTTGGTATTATCATTATTGTTCCCTTCTTTCTTTCTGTCCTATTAATCCGTGTTTATGTCAACCGACGAGGTTTTTCCTAATTCTCTCCCCCGTCCCACTGTGGGAGGGAGAGTGAGTAAGCGGCTGCGTGGTGCTTAGTTGCCGGCTGGGGCTAAACCACGACAATAAACAAAAAGGGGGAGATGTTGGGATCACCGTGCAGGGGTTCGACCTTAAGGAGAAGGAGCTGTCGCATTGAGAAGCTGGTAAACAGCTGGACATCTGCAGGGCTCGGCCTTGAGGAGAAGGAACTGTGGTAAACAACTAAGAGGAAGCAAATGAGTGCGTGGACACCTGCAGGCAGCGAATCCTGACTGTGTGAGAAGCGCGTGTACTGTGTTTGGTAACCAACCAGGACGTATTTTGTGGTGCATGAAAGAGCTGTAACTGCATAAAAAGCAGACACTTGTAGCAATAAAGGTCTTTGGCCTGAATCCCCGCCAGAGTCCGTGCCCTATTACTCCACACGATTCCGTCTCCTCACATGATTTAAAGTCAGGAGACAATGGGTGTGGTGATTATATGTATAAATGAACCACTAGGTTCATAGGCTGTTTTCCTGGTTGTAATAGAACGGCATCATACTGGAGACCAGCAACACCCCATGTACCTAATTTTTCCGAATTGCCAGTTCCTGAAGGAACAGGATGGTTTTGGCTATGTAATGATATAGCTAGGAAAATTCTACCCCCAGATTGGCAGGGAGCATGTACTTTAGGGGCCTTGGTTCCTAATATGACCATAGTAGATAAATTACATCAACAAAAAGGATGGATCAGAACTTTTCTAAGGAGAACGACCAGGGCTCGCAATGCAATTGCAGACAGACCCATGAAATTTCATGGTTTTGTAAGATGGTTCCTCCCATGGCTTGGTGTGAGTGAACTGGAAAAGACTAGTGAACATTTCAGCAGTAATAGAAATAATAGAGAACAAGACAATAGACGCAATTGAAACCCTACAGAAAGAGGTTTCCCGCCTATCACAGGTGATACGTCAAAACCGAATGGCGTTAGATTTATTATTAGCTTCACAGGGAGGTGTTTGTACCATCATAAACACTAGCTGTTGTATGTATGTTAATCAAAGTGGTCGAATATCAACAGACTTAGAAGAAAATTGGAAACAAACTAAAGTGTTACATAGAACGGCCTTAGGCAACACCTCTTGGGGATTTGAAGAAGTTTGGAACAAATTAACCTCTTGGTTACCAAATTTTAAATGGATCAAAGAGCTGTTTGTACTCATATTAGTTGATAGCTTATTTGTTTTATGTACTTGTATGATTTGATGTTCAATATGGTGTTGTCAGAAGAACATGAATGATTATGTTACCTGGAAAAACAATAAGATCAAACATGAAGTCGCAACAGGGAGGTATTTTAATCAATGGACAAATGATAATGGTATGTTATGAGGCATTGTGAAAGAATTCGCAAAGATAATAGAAAAGGGGGGAATGAAACAAGGATCTAAAACAATTAGAAGGTTTTAGCATGTGTCACTAATCAACTGTAAGTTTTGCAAATTCCTTAATTTATGGAAGGTTATTGATTACATGATTAGTTTGACTTTAGTATAGAATTCTTTAGCCTAATAACTATGTGATTATGTTTAACGGCCTACTCTCATAGTCCTTAGGCTGTATTTGCCTCAATGCTAACATTGTAACTATGTGTAAATGGTTAATCATGACTAAAACAGGCTTCATGAAAATTAAAACAAAGAAGAGTTAAGAGCAAGGACTGAGAGATTAAAGAGAACAGAGAAGATATATTAACCTTGAGCATAGAGACAGACTGGCAGGAGTGCTCAAACAAGGATGATAGGAAGGAACCACTTGGCTAGACAACAGAAGGGGCAAACATCCAAGGAGAAGAAATTATCCTCAAGAGTCCCGTGACCATAAAAGGGAAAAAGGAGTAGGGGGCTAACTCCCCAAACGACCACCAACGACCACCCGAGACCCCCGCGCATGCGTAGCGTAGTTTTGCAACGCCAGCATTACGTAAATGTAGTAGATAAGCAAGGAGGCGGTGATTTCTTGGGAAATGTGTGAATATTCATGTCTTTAAGGTATATAAAGGATGAACTTTTGTTTCAGCGCACGCATGTTAGGAGGAGATATCCCCCACGCGTCCAGCGCTGCAATAAAGATGTCTGCTTTATAACTCTTTTGAGTTGTGAAGTTAGTTTCCGCACGTCACTATGTTTTGGATTTGTGCTGGAAACAGTATTGATAACATAGAGATGTTTTTGTTATTGCTGAGCAGTGCTTACACACAGTGTCAAGGCCTTTTCTGCTTCTCACCCCACCCCACCAGTGAGTAGGCTGGGGGTGCACAAGAAGTTGGGAAGGGACACAGCTGGACAGTTGATACCAAATGACCAAAGGCATATTCCATACCATATGACATCATGCTCAGCATATAAAGCTTGGGGAAGAAGAAGGAAGAGGGGGACATTTGGAGTTATGGCGTTTGTCTTCCCAAGTTACTGTCATGCGTGATGGAGCCCTGCTTTCCTGGAGATAGCTGATGGGACGTAGTGAATGAATTCCTTGTTTTGCTTTCCTTGTGTGCATGGCTTTTGTTTTGCCTATTAAACTGTCTTTATCTCAACCCACAAGTTTTCTCACTTTTACCCTTCTGATTTTCTCTCCCATCCCACTGGGGGGAAGTGAGCAAGTGGCTGTGTGGTGCTTAGTTGTCAGCTGGGATTAAACCATGACAATAAGGTTAACCAATACTTAACAATGTGTTTGACACTTTTCCCCACAGCCTTCTCCTGGACAAACTGGCAAGACACAGATTGGATGGGTGGTCTGCAAGATAGGTAGGAAATTGGCTAAGAGGCCGCCCTCAGACAGTGGTGATCAGTGTTTTTTACTCAGTCTGGCAGCCTGTCACAAGTGGGGTCCCCCAGGGATTGATACTGGGCCCCATGCTGTTCAGCATCTTCATAAATGATCTAGATGATGGGATTGAAAGCACCCTCACCAAGTTTTCTGATGACACCAACCTGAGTGGTAAGTGAATATGTCAGAAGGGAGAGCCATCTTCTGGAGAGACCCGGACAGGCTGGAAAAGTGGACTAGCAAGAACAGTATGAGGTTTAACAAGACAAATGCAAAGTCCTGCACCTGAGACCACATAACCAAAGAGCCCAGTAGAGACAAGGATCTGTGTCGCTGGGGAGCAGCCTTGCTGAAACGGATCCGGGGGTCCTGGTGGACAACAAGCTGAACATGAGTCAGCAGTGTGCCGCTGCAGCAACAAAGGCAAATGGGATCCTGGGCTGCATCCGCAGGGGCATTACTAGCAGAGATAGATACATGAGCATCCCACTCTACTCAGCACTTGTCAGGCCACACCTGGAGTGTTGTGTCCAGTTCTGGTCCCCATAATTCAAGAATGACATGGACAGACTGGAGAGGGTCCAAAGGAGGGCCATGAAGATGATCAAAGGGCCGGAGAAGCTGCCCTATGAGGAGAGACTGAAGGAGTTAGGTCTTTTCTCCCTGGCTCAGGGGGAAGCTCATCACAGTATTCCAGTACTTAAAGGGTGGCTACAAAGAGGATGGAGGCTCTTTCTTCACAAGGAGCCCCATGGAGAAGACAAGGGGCAACAGGTACAAGCTGCACCAGGAGAGAGGTTTCATCTCAATATAAGAAAGAATTTTTTTATATTGAGAACAATCATCCACTGGAACAGCCTCCCCAGGGAGGCGGTAGAGTCCCCATCGCTGGAGGTTTTCAAGATGCGATTGGACAGGGTGCTAGATAATCTCATCTAGGCTCTCTTTCCCACGAAAGGTTAGACCAGATGATCATTCGAGGTCCCTTCCCACCTGGGCTGTTCTATGATTCTATGATTCTATGATTCTATGGATGAATTCCAGTACATACGGTTCATGTGGTGGAAGTTTGTAAAGGAACGCACTGATGACGTAAATGGTATGGAATAATGGGTGGATACTGTCCTGGTTTCAGCCAGGATAGAGCTGGTTTTCTTCACAGAAGCTAGTGTGAGACTGTGTTTTGGATTTGGGATGAGGAACTGTTGATAATGTGCTGATGTTTTGGGTTGTTGCTGAGCAGTCAAGGACAGTCCAGCTTCTTGTGCTGGCCTGCCAGCAAGCAGGCTGGGGATGCACGGGGAGCTGGGAGGGGACACAGCCGGGACAGCTGACCCAGGCTGGCCAAAGAGATATTCCCTACCATCCGACGTCATGCCCAGTACATAAACTGGAGTTGGCCGGGGGGCGGAAATCGCTGCTCGGGGACGGGCTGTCGATCACGGGGTGGTGAGCAATTTCTGTATTGGGCCTCACTTGTTCTTGTACATTCCTTTGTTGGTATTATCATCGTTGTTCCCTTCTTTCTTTCTGTCCTATTAAACCGTGTTTATCTCAACCCACAAGGTTTTTTTCCTAATTCTCTCCCCCACCCTACTGTGGGAGGGGGAGTGAGCGAGCGGCTGCGTGGTGCTTAGTTGCCGGCTGGGGCTAAACCACGGCAGGTGTCCAAGTCAGATACCGATCCTTGGATTCTTTTAAAGCCTCATACAGTGGCTTTACATACAATCCATAATCCAAAATCCAAAGTCGGCACCACCCAATCATTCCCAGAACAGCTCGCAATTCCTTCAGGCTGCTAGGTTCAGGAATTTGACAAATAGCTGCTTCTCTTTCATTTCCTAATCATCTTTGTCCTTGAGATATTTCAAATCCCAAATAAATCACTGTTTCTTCCATATCTCTAATTCCTTTGCCAATTGGTTCCCAAAAATCGTAGGGCTATTTTTGAATCCTTGTGGAAGTACAGTCCATGTTAATTGGGTCTTTCGTCCTGTGGCGGGGCTCTCCCATTCAAAAGCAAATATGCTTTGGCTTCCTATATCCAGAGGTATGCAGAAGAAGGCATCCTTTAAATCTAGTACAGTAAACCACTTATGCTCCTCTTTTAAGGAAGTCAATAAAGTATATGGGTTAGCCACTACTGGGTGTATATCTTGGACTATCTGATTTATAACTCTTAAATCCTGAACCAATCGGTATTCCTTGCCTCCGGATTTCCTTACTGGTAATATGGGAGTGTTATATTCTGATTCACACTCTACCAATAGTCCATATTCTAAAAATTTTGTAATCAACCCCTCTAATCCTTTTCGGGCTTCCCACTTAAATACGATATTGCTTTTGTCTTACCGGTTTGGCTCCAGGTTTTAAAATCACTTTTACCGGCTCTGTCAATTTAGATCGTCCCGGAATTCCACTCGTCCAAACCAAAGGAATTACTGCATTTTCCACTTCTTCTGGAATTTGTTCTTCCCTGTAGGAATCCTGTAACATAAACACTCTTGCCTCTATGGCTTTTGATTCTGGTATTAACAATTTAATCTCTCCGCCTTTGAAAGTTATTTGTGCGTCTAATTTACTCAATAGATCTTGTCCCAACAAAGACAGTGGACATCCAGGCATATACAGAAACTGGTGAGTTACCCATTGTTTTCCCAATTTAAACTTTAATAGTTCTAAAAATGGCCAATTTTCCTTTTGCCCTGTCACACCAACAACATCTACTGATTTGTGACTAAATCTCCCTTTACATGTATTCAATACTGAGTAAGTAGCTCCAGAAACTCTATTTCTTCATCCCCTAGCTCCAATGTAACCAGACGTTCAGCTAGGGTTGATTGCCCCGTTCCCCTTCATAGTTCTTCATCCAGAGTCATTAATTTAGTTGCCCGGAGAGCCGGATCTAATTCTCCTGACTTAGGACATTCTCTTTTCCAGTACCCATGCTTCTTGCAAACAGCACATTGATCTTCTGCTAATCGGGGCTTATTTTCCTTCTCTCTCCGATATTCATTCCTCGTCCTCTCCCTCTGCCTATCCTGTTATTCCCTGCCAAAACTGCTAGTAGCTTTCCACCCCTTCGGGCTTGCCTCACCTCTTTTTCTTTTTCTCTATTGTTATATACAGCCCAAGCAATTTCAAGCATTTTACCTTAGCCACCCTTTCGGGATCCTCCTGATAGGTACCTGCAGTCTCTTTCCATGATCTTAAATCAGTAATTGAAAATGGAACTTTCACCACCACTGGACCATCATTCCCCACCGCTTCTCGGAGAGGGGCTTGGAGGGAAGTTAGTCTTACTTCCCCCCTCCTTCCCTGTGTTCTTCCTGAAATTGGGCTAAATCCCTCTGCTTCCCCTTCCTTGGGAGCAGTAGGAGGACTATCATCCTCCGAATTTTGGACCTCTCTTCCCCTTTCCCACCTTTGGTGAGGAGCAACCATTAATTCAGTATCTTCCTCCTCAGTTCCATTTTTCCAACAATTCTCTTTAGTATTATAAGTAGAACAACCCCTTTTCGAGTTCTCATCACATTTTCCCTTTTTCACAATCTTTACCATGGGATCATACGGATGTATTCCACACTGTCTCTGCCATTCTGGATGATTTTGTAGTGTAAAGAACAAATCAATATAAGCCATTTCTTCCCATTTACCCTCCTTTTTACAAAACAACATTAATTGCAAGATGGTGTTATATTGCAATGTCCCATTTTCTGGCCATTTCTCCCCACTGTCCAACCTTGGACATACATTGGCCACCAATGATTGCAATATTCAATTAATTGCTTCCGAGTCAGAGGATCACCTCCCAGATATTTCCAATGCCTCAAAATACATCCCAAAGGTGTTTTTTTGTGGGATAGATCTTTTACTCGGAAATGTTCCCATTTTCCCAAGACTAGTGGGTGTGATTGTGCACTATCACAGGCACTAGTCGGAGGGACCCCTACTCTCCTCGAGGGTCCCTCTGGATCTTCTAGCCCCCTGCTAGAAATCCCCCAACCTCCTTACCTGGGCCCCTAGCCCAACCTTGCGAGGCTTTCGCTGCGTCTTATAGGCAGGCATTCCTTGTGAGGGTCTCGTACGCTCACCCTTTCCAGAGGTACCTTTCAGCCCTACTCTGCGTAGCTTTCGCCGCGCCTTACGAGCGAGCTAGTGGGACTCGAACCCACGTTACTTCAATCTTTTAAAGAATGCCTTATTACCTTTCCAGGGGACTTGCTCAGAATTCTTCGGTCCGGGGATCAGAGGTTCTCCCCGAGAATCCCTCGGTGCCGGCTGGAGGGCCCGTGATCCCGCGGATCCGTTGAGATTCACAAGCAGGGTCCCATCTGGGTCGCCAAAACTGTCACCGAAATTGGGAATAAACCTCGTAACACCAATGTAGTGTTAAAAGGCAGGCATTCTTTATTCACGGGGCCGGGAACACAGGGGATAGCTCCTCCTAAATCGTGTTCGTCGATCAGTTCAAAAATCAAACATTTATAGGCAAGATTAATACATATTCATCAAGTGTCCATACAATGATTGGTTAAGTATTCCTCGCCTACCATGTAAATGACCACGCATGCTCACTATAATTTCTTGGGATTTTACTTCCTTAATCTTTTGAGTCAGAGGGTTTCTTGAGTGGGTGGTCTCTGAGTCGGTGGTCGCGATCTCCCCCTGCCGGAATTACCTTTCCCTCTAAGTTCATTTAAACTTGGCAACACTAAATACATCTTCACGGGCTATCGGTCCAATATGCAATCATTCACCCCACAGTCCTTTGTTTTAAGACAGGACTATAGAATGAATAATTACCCACCCACCGGACCGTAGAACTGACCAAGGTGTTCCTTCTTTCTGACTACTTGTTATTAGAACAAAACATAATACCATGATCACAAAGTTACACTTAACTCCTTGATAATTAAATCAAGATGGGAAGGGTTAGGTGGGTTCTCGAGCAGCATTGCTGGTGCATAATGTTCTTATAGTTACAACTTGCTACAAATTCACAAACCTATTTTCTAACCCTATTTTATTTTAATTCCCTACCACCTTGGTTACAGCATGGTAAGGCTTTTTGCTTCTTACACTTCTGGTATCATTTAGGGGTTAGGGGCTTGTGTATTTCAGGCATTTTTATATGGTTGTGAAGAATTTCCCCATTATGTTAATGGGGGATTGAAGAAGGCCACAAATCCAAATAAAATATTAGCGGGTCCTTCAGTGTCCTAGATGATACACCTTACATTGGTTGCAGAAAACACCTCAACCATCCTAAAAGTGTCCTTACTCAAAACATAATTGATATCGAAAAAGTCGGCAAGAAAGCCCTCTAACACTTGGTTTTGTGATAAATGATTTAGTCCCAAACAGGATTCCAATTTAAGTTTACAATTTATTAAACGAATAGAGGCAAGCAAACAGCGCTGGGTGCGCCAGGAGTCTCCGCTCCACCAAGACGCACACCTTCACTTCTTACAATTCCTTCCTTTATACTTTTCTAGGCTTCGTTTCTCGCTTTTCTCCGCCTTTTTCTTGGAAGATGACTCCTTCTGTAAGTGCGTCACCACTTCCCCGGTCTGCGCATGCTTCATCCTTTTTTAGGTGGTCGTCCGGTGGTCGTTGGGAGGAAGATGCTCCTCTTCGTCAGTGCACTCTACATGACCTTTCTGTTTGCGCATGCGCTCTGTTATTCTACTTATATAATGCTACCTTATTTGGCTATACATCTTCTCGACATTTTTGTGGTTATCTACAACACTGGTTTGCACTAGTATATCAGGAGCTAACATACACATATCAGGAAGCTACATAAGCTACACATATCAAGAAGTTACATAAGCTATACATATCAGGAAGTTACATAAAGACTATGGTTTCTTCTATTTAACACCACTCCCCTGTTTATGGTCATGCCCTACATACATTCTTTTATTTCAATATAAATGACATTTGCTTCAAGCATATATTCACTAGATTTTCTTTACACGAATCACTCATTCCTCACAGTTTGAAGTTTTAGAAGGCAGGCATTCTTTATTGCAGTGCTGGGTAGCACTGGGAATCGCTCCACCACGAGTGTTCCAACAGATTAACAAAGCACATCAGTTCATATACAGAAAAATCATACATATTCATCAGTTTTCCTGGAAAAGGCACTCTTATGGTGATGAGTTCCTGGAATTCATTTACATAGTCCAAGCATGGGCAGTAAAATTAGTGTTAGGGTCTTTTCAGCCTCTGGTGGTCGTCCATAGTCTTCCTCACGCTGTCCACTAATTGAATTTTGGGCTTTCTTTGTCCATATATAGTCATTGAATTAGCTCATCAGTCTTTCGGCCTCAGAATGGTACAAGGGGGTCAGTTTAAACTAGTTCTTTGGTGCTTATCTCGGTCCAAACCTCCTGAGTTCCTGTTATCAGTGATTTACACAGGAAGCCTAACGAGCTCGCTCAAGGTCAGTTTAATCTTGTCAGGCAAGAAGTTACATGTTTAAGGTCTTAGCCAGTGACTGTCAGGTATTTCAACCCTTTCATAATAATAAAAAATGCCGAATTAGAAAAGTCTTGGTAATGAAATGAGAAGAAATCTCAATTAGGTAGGTATTCACTCGGTGGACAAATCCTCAACTATAGACAGTTGCTTTAAAATTCTCCAGTATGTTTTGGTGCATCTCAAATTTGACAGCATTTTTTAAAAATAAATTCTGTGTGAAAGTCTTATCTTTTTATTTGTTCTGACTAAAGGTGTTTACCTTCTAAAATAAAAATAATAAATTTGGCATTCAAAATTTCCATGCAGGTATTATTTAAAACCTTTCCTGAGATATAATAGCCAACATATGAGTCAAATATGGAATGCCATTGTCAGAATAACTCCAGTCTTTCAGTTTAGCAGCATGGTGACAGAGCAGACCTTATGTCTTTATCTTTTAAACATATTCAGGAGAGTATTTGTCGCCGAGGAGAGCTGCTCCGGAGCTGGTCCGACCCGCAGCGGAGCGGCAGATCTTGGTGCACGGGGGTTTCCAGAGGCAGGGAAATGCCAGGGCAGTGGAGAGACCCGCCAGGGGCCAGCAGCTCTCATGGGAGACGCTGACGAGGCCTGGGCGTTGCCAGAGCAATGGCAGCCCACCCCTATAAAAAAACAGCCTGGGGAGCGCTAGAGAATAAAGCAGGCAAACAATGTGGCGTGTCAGTTGGGGTGTGGTGTGGCAGTTAGTGCGGGAGGATGCACAAGGGAGGGTGTAGTGGCCCCATCAGCTCAAGAAGTGAGTTCAGTTGGTGGTCATTGCCCTCTCAGGAGTAGCTTAGCTATGGTAGCCACCAGATGGAAAGCCATGTCCTCTGCACTTGCCAGTGGCATATGGCAGACATGGTAGATGCCCCATCCCTAGAAACATTCAAGATCAGGTTCGATGAAGCTCTGAGCAACCTGATCTAGTTGAAGATGTCCCTGCTCATTGCAGAGGGGTTGGACTAGATGACCTTTAAAGGTCCCTTCCAACCCAAAGTTTTTCTATGATTCTATGATTTGCTGTGTGCCACAAAAATGGGGCTGACATAATGCCACTGGGGTGCGGCAACCCAGACAGAGCTCCCATGGAAACATGCAGCCATCCAGGTCTCAGGCTGCAGAGAGTGCCAGAGCCTCTCACTGGTAACAGATGGCAGTAGTGAGAATAGCTGTGTGAGGTGTGACCAGGTGGATGATCTGCTCAGCCTGGTGGCAGAATTATGGGAGGAAGTAGAAAGGTTAAGGAGCATCAGGGAGTCAAAGAGATTGACTCGAGGAACCATGCTCTGCCCTCCCCGAGACAGAAGCAGGAACAGCCACCAGAAAAAAAAAAAAAAAGATCAAGAGGGTCCTGTATCCTCCCCCTGCCAGGCAGAAGAAAATCAGGTTTGAGACCACCTGAGGAACCTGAACATGCATAAGTCAATGGGACCTGATGAGATGCAACCCAGAGTCCTGAGGGAATTGGCTGATGTAGTTGCCAAGCCACCCTCCATGATATGTGAAAAGTCCTGGCAGTTAGGTGAAGTCCCCGGTAACTGGAAAAAGGGAAACATTGCACCCATCTTTAAAAAAGGTAGCAAGGAGAACCCTGGGAACGACCGACCTGTCAGCCTCGCCTCTGTGCCTGGGAAGATCATGGAGCAGATCCTCCTAGAAGCTATGCTAAGGCACAGGAAGGGGACTCGAGACAGCCAGCATGGCTTCACCAAGGACAAGTCCTGCCAGACCAACCTAGTGGCCTTCTGTGATGGAGTGAACACTTCAGTAGACAAGGGAAGACCTACTGATGTCATCTATCTGAACTTCTGTAAGGCCTTTGACACGGTCCCCCCCAACATCCTTCTCTCTCAATTGGAGAGAGATGGATTTGATGGGTGGACTGTTGGGCGGATGAGGAATTGGCTGGATGGTCGCACCCAGGGTGTAGTGGTCAATGGCTCAATGTCCAGATGGAGATCAGTGATGAGTGGTGTCCCTCAGGGGTCCATATTGGGACCAGTACTGTTTAATATCTTCATCAATGTCATAGTGGGATCGAGTGCACCCTCATCAAGTTTGCAGATGACATCAAGGAGTTGTTGTGGTTGACACACCTGAGGGATGGGATGCCACCTGGAGGGACATGGACAAGCTCGAGAAGTGGGCCCGTGTGAACCTTATGATGTTCAACAAGGCCAAGTGAAGGGCCCTCCACCTGGGTTGGAGCAACCCCCGGTATCAGTACAGGCTGGGGGATGAAGGGATCGAGAGCAGCCCTGCCGAGAAGGACTTGGGGGTACTGGTGGATGAAAAGCTGGACATGAGCCAGCAATGTGCGCTCATAGCCCAGAAGGCCAACTGTATCCTGGGCTGCATCCAAAGAAGCATGGCCAGCAGGGTGAGGGAGGTGATTCTGCCCTTCTACTCCACTCTGGTGAGACCCCACCTGTTGCTCTCTACAACTACCTGAAAGGGGGTTGTGGCGACGTGGGTGTTGGTCTCTTCTCCCAAGTAACAAGCGATAGGATGAGAGGAAATGGCCTCAAGTTGCACCAGGGGAGGTTTAGATTGGATATTAGGAAAAATTTCTTCACCGAGTGGTCAAGCATTGGAAACAGGCTGCCCAGGGAGGTGGTGGAGTCACCATCACTGGAAGTGTTCAAAAAACATGTGGACGTGGCTCTTTGGGACGTGGTTTAGGGGGCATGCTGGTGTTGGGTTAACGGTTGGACTTGATCTTAAAGGTCTTTTCCAACCTTAATGATTCTGTGATTCTGTGAGCTCGGTTGTTCTGAGGAGGGGGAGAGGACTGTGTACTGCTTCCAAGCCAGTCACCTACTAAGCAGTGTGGATGGGATGTGGTCTATAGTAATCCTGAATCCCATCTGCTCTGAATCTCTGCATTCTCCAAGGCCTCTCATTCCAACCAGGAACTTTGGTTTATACCTCTCTTCCAACCTCTCTCACTCTAGAATCCTCTTTCCCAGTTCCAAAGTCTCTCCCTGTCTCCAGAGCTTTGTCTTCTCACCAGCCGTTCTTCATTCCTTCCCTTTCACCTGTGCACTTCCAGCTTCCTGCCCCAGGCCTGCCAACTCAGAGACTGCCCACCACCAGCTGTTTGGCATTTCAATTCCTGCTGCTAGCGAGGCTGCTGTTCCACCTCTTCCCATACACTGTTTTTTGTGGGCCACTCTTCTTGCCCCTTTGCCTGGTATTTCCCGCAGAATCTTGGGGGGGGGATGACTTTTAAAAAGCTGGATGCAACCTTCAGTTTCAAAAGCCATGTCCAGGAGCACAGGAAGAAGGCCTGTTTGGGAAAATGGTAGCCTGGCATAAAGGGAGAAATTGCTGTGTCAATCCAAAAAAAGATATATCCAAACATTAGAAACAAAGAACCGTATCCTTAGTAGGAGTTGCATCTTATTTATATGCACAGAAGATAAAGTTGGTGAAAGTAAAATTCTCAGATTTTCAGCCCTATGTACATAGGGGCTGTTATATCTGGCAGGCTGGCAAAAATATGAAGATCATTTCTATGAGGATCATCTCACATGGGAGAATCATTATTCAGAGTCATCCTAAGAAAATCTTCTGATACCCAAAACAAGGACATTGGGCTAATATTCAAGTTACCATTACTGGCTGCATTTTTTCTTTTCTTATAACACAGGTAATAACAAATCAGACCTCAATTATCTCTGTGACTTCTATAGTTCAGATAACTCTCTGATATTTGCATATTTTCAGATGGGGCTGTTCTTCATCAGTACTTGAATACTTCTTAAAATTTCTTCCATTTCCAGTAAGCCTTGTGACAGGGCATTTAATTTATGTCTGATAGATCTTAAATCTAATTCAAAGATTCTTAGTTCATCCCTTAATTTGTTTGCTGTACCATTAATGGCCATATCACAGAATGGTTGAGGTTGGAAGGGACCTCTGGTGGTCATCTGGTCCAAATTCCTGCTCAAGTAGGGCCACCTAGAGCCGGTTGCCCAGTACCAAGTCCAAACAGCTTTTGAATATCTCCAAGGAT
Source organism: Phaethon aethereus (assembly GCF_964289735.1). Taxonomy (NCBI): domain Eukaryota; kingdom Metazoa; phylum Chordata; class Aves; order Phaethontiformes; family Phaethontidae; genus Phaethon; species Phaethon aethereus. Next base: position 35,969,140 of record NC_138581.1, on the reverse strand, counting down.
GGAGGTTCCACAATCTCTCTGGACATCCTATTCCAGTGCTGGGTCACCCTCGCATTCAAAAAGTGTTTCCTGATGTTCAGATGGAACCGCCTGTGTTTCAGTTTGTGCCCACTGCCTCTTATCCTGATACTGGACACCACTAAAAAGAGCCTAGCTCTGTCTTTACAGATATTTGACATCATGAAACAAAAATCCAAAAATGTCCTTCAAAGCTGCACAAACTCTATTAGAAGAAAGCCATTTAATATGAATCATATTCATTGTGGGAAATTCACAATAAAGTTAAATATTTGCCCCATCTGAAGGAACATGTCAAGAGCTAGGACTTGCATGTAGCCATGTTGGTTGGGATGTCACACCTAGTAGTCTTCTAAGCCTGGTTTGCTAGCAGTACTAGGGTCAAGGGAAGAGAAAACGCACTGAACAGCCAATTTGGGATTCATCATCAAGTCAGCAGATGCACCATCTGTGATACCTCTCTGTTCGCATCCTGGAATAGTGCTATTCACAGAAACATGGTGAGATGACTCATATGACTGGAGTGCTGCAATGGATGCCTATAAGCTCTTCAGAAGGGATAGGCATGGAAGGAGAGGCGGTGGGGTGGCTCTGTATGTTAGGGAGTGTTTTGACTGTAAAGAGCTCAATGATTGTGATGACAAGGTCGAGTGCTTATGGGAAAGGAAACAAGGCAGATATCCTGCTGTGTGTCTGTTATAGACCACCCAACCAGGACGAAGAGGCAGATGAAGCAGTCTACAAGTGATTGGCAGAAGTCTTGCAATCGCTAGCCCTTGTTCTTATGGGGGACTTCAACCTACCGGACATCTGCTGGAAGCATAACATAGCAGAGAGGAAACAGTCTATGAGGTTCCTGGAGTGTGTGGAAGATAACTTCCTGACACAGCTGGTAAGAGAGCCTACCAGGGGAGGTGCCCCGCTTGACCTGCTGTTTATGAACAGAGAAGGACTCGTGGGAGATGTGGTGGTCAGAGGCCGTCTTGGGCTTAGCGACCATGACATGATAGAATTCTTGATTCTTACTGAAGTAGGGAGGGGGGTCAGCAAAACTGCTATCATGGAATTCCAGAGGGCAGACTTCGGCCTGTTCAGGTCACTGGTTGAAAGAGTCCCTTGGGAGACAGTCCTGAAGAACAAAGGGGTCCAGGAAGGCTGGACAATCTTCAGGAAGGAGATCTTAAAGGTGCAGGAGCAGGCCGTCCCCATGTGCCGTAAGAAGAGCGGGCAGGGAAGACAACTGGCCTGGCTGAACAGGAAGCTTTTACTGGAACTCAGGGGAAAAAAAGGAGAGTTTATGACCTTTGGAAGAAGGGGCAGGCAACTCTAGAAGAGTACAAGGATCTCGTTAGGTCATGCAGAGACAAAATTAGAAAGACGAAAGCCCAGCTAGAACTCAGTCTGGCCACGGTCATAAGGGATAACAAAAAATGTTTATACAAATATATTAACAACAAAAAGAGAGGCAAGGAGAATCTCCATCCCTTATTGGATGTGGGGGGGGAACATTGTTCCCAAGGAGGAGGACAAGGCTGAGGTACTTAATGCCTTCTTTGCCTCAGTCTTTAACAGCCAGATTAAGTACCCTCAGGGTATTCAGCCTCCTGAGCTGGAAGACAGGGATGGAGAGCAGAACAAACTCCCCGTAATCAAGGAGGAAGCAGTTAAGGATCTGCTATGTCACCTGGATACCCACAAGTCTATGGGGCCTGATGGGATCCATCCAAGAGTACTGAGAGAGCTGGTGAAGGAGCTTGCCAAGCCACTCTCCATCATTTATCAGCAGTCATAATTTACCAGGTTAACAGGGGAGGTCCCAGATGACTGGAGGCTTGCCAATGTGACACCCGTCTACAAGAAAGGCTGGAAGGAGGATCCCGGGAAATACAGGCCTGTCAGCCTGACCTCAGTACTGGGGAAGATTATGGAGAGGTTCATCTTGAGGGTGCTCACAGAGCACGTGCAGGACACCCAAGGGATCAGGCCCAGCCAGCATGGGTTCATGAAAGGCAGGTCCTGCTTGACCAACCTGATTTCCATCTTTGACCAGGTGACCCACCTAGTGGATGAGGGAAAGGCTATGGATGTTGTCTACCTGGACTTTAGTAAAGCCTTTGACAGCGTCTCCCACAGCATTCTCTTGGAGAAACAGGCGGCTCATGGCTTAGACATGTGTACTCTTCGCTGGGTAAAGAACTTTCTGGTTGGCCGAGCTCAGAGAGCTGTGGTGAATGGCGCTAAATTCAGCTGGCGGCCAGTCACAAGCGGTGTTCCCCAGGGCTCAGTTCTGGGGTGGTCTAGTTCAGTATCTTTATAGATGATCTGGAGGAGGGGATCAAGTGCTCTCTCAGTAAGTTTGCAGATGACACAAAGTTGGGCGGGAGTGTTGATCTGCTGGATGGTAGGAAGGCTCTGCAGAGGGACCTGGACAGGCTGGATCAATGGGCCTAGGTCAATTGTTAGAGGTCTAATAAGGCCAAACGCTGGGTCTCTCACTTGGGTCACAACAACCCCATGCAACGCTACAGGCTTGGGGAGGAGTGGCTGGAGAGCTGCCCAGCGGAAAGGGACCTGGGGGTGCTGGTTGACAGCCGGCTGAATATGACCCAGCAGTGTGCCCAGGTGGCCAAGAAGGCCAATAGCATCCTGGTTTGTATCAGAAATAGCGTGGCCAGGAGGACTAGGGAAGTCATTGTGCCCCTGTACTTGGTAATGGTGAGGCCACACCTTGAATACTGTGTTCAGTTTTGGGCCCCTCACTACAAGAAGGACATTGAGGTGCTCAAGCGTGTCCAGAGAAGGGCAACGAAGCTGGTGAGGAGTCTGGAGCACAAGTCTTATGAGGAGCGGCTGAGGGAACTGGGGTTGTTCAGTCTGGAGAAGAGGAGGCTGAGGGGAGACCTTATCTCTCTCTACAACTACCTGAAAGGGGGTTGTGGCGACATGGGAGGGCACAATGCACAACTTCTCTGGGCAATCTCTTCCAGTGTTTCACCACCCTCACAGTAAAGAATTTCTTCCTAATATCTAATCTAAATCTACCCTCTTTCAGTTTAAAACTGTTACCCCTCATCCTATCACTACACTTCCTGATAAAGAGTCCCTCCCCATCTTTCCTGTAGGCCCCCTTTAAGTACTGGAAGGCCACTATAATGTCTCCCCAGAGCCTTCTCTTCTCTAGGCTAATCAACCCCAACTCTCTCAGCCTTTCTTCATAGGGGAGGTGCTCCAGCCCCCTGATCATCTTTGTGGCCCTCCTCTGGACCCGCTCAAGCAGGTCCATGTCTTATGCTGGGGGCCCAATCTATACTAGACTGCAAAATGTTGCTACACTTCTAATTGTTTTTTCCCTTTCCTACCTCAAATTTTCTCCCTTTCTATCTGTGAAAAAGTTAGCATATTTGTCAGAGTCCAATACTCTCTGACCAGGTTCTTTTAGATATTCCACTCAAGGAGGGTTTAATGTTTAATGTCAAATTTACTTATTTGAAGACATTTGGTGCTACATGGGATTTTGATTTAGAAGAGTGATACAGCAATATACTGAAATTACAACACAAGCATAATATAGCAATTGCAATATGCAGTTGAACCATAATACAAGTGATTCCCATTACCAGTCTTTGTACGCTCACTGTCATGACACTGGGTGTCCCCAGTCACCAGGATGGAATACATGGGTTGAAGCCAGCTCAATCCCGTTGCTCTCTTCAAAGTTTGTTTTATTAGTTGTCCAGTTTTTATACTTTATGTTGGGCTGAGCCACTTATACACTTCCCCCCATGCTGGTCTGTCTGGCTCAGGAAGACATTACTCCCTACTTAATTATCTCAGGGAACCTGATGACTCACTGGTACAGCTGTATATCTAAAACAAAGGTTATCCTCCAGTCCCCCTTGTGTTGAGATAAATTCAACTTTCTTTACAACAATTGGCAGTCATCCTTTACATTCTTCCCTGAGCTCATTATTTTTTCCCCTTCTCCTCTGAGCCTTCTTCCATTGTGGGGGTGTGTTGGTCAGTCACAATGTTATAAATAGCTAAGCTAGTTCGCTCCCCTAGGTCTCTCTGTTTTCCTATGTAGCCAATGATTAATTCCACCAGGAATAAGTTAGATCTTCCTTTTCTCTTCTCTCTGTAGTCCATGAGCCAGTCCTTGAGGAAGGATTTGCTTTGCCTTTGCATCAATGTGAAGGGTAGACTGGAGCATGCCAAATCCTATGACCTACATGCTTTCTCCCCACATTGCTCACTAACTGCAGCCTAAGTTCAAAGTGTCTACACCGGACCGGATATTTCCTGGTAGATCAAGTGCCATTTTAGCACTCTTCAGCCTGCTCATGTCCAGTATGGCCACATTCATGAACAGAGCTCTGGACCTCTGATAGAATTTGGAAGGAACTCTGGGGCTCTGGCTGAAACGAGTTCTTTGTACAGGCCTTCAGTGTGGACAGCTTACTCTTGAAATAAAGCCTGGACCAGTGCTTAGCTGACATTTGTACCCATACTACACCCTTCTCTACTTAAACATTCAAACAGGAGATAGTCACAGTCGGCTCCTGCAAACAGCTATATGTATAAATATATACATATATATGTATATACATACACCCCCCCACACACACATTCCTTTCTTGCTTGGCAGCTAATGGCAGGTACCTGCTGATGTGACGACAGAAGTCAGTCCTACTTCACTGACCAAGAGCTCCTGTCTATTGCATTCCAGATACAAGATTAAGATAGGGTCTTTAGTATTTTAACTATCAAAAAGGATTTACCATCTTAATTTCTCTTTGAATGATAGAGTATTCACTAATCTCCCAACAGCTTGACTTCAATAGTACTGCTTCTATCCAATTTAAGGAGGAATCCAGATACTTATGTGAGAATCCCAGCTTGAAAAATGAGATGAGGGAGGGTAGTGATAAACAAGTACTGGTTAAAAACAATCTCTACATTTTCTGTGAAGCACCAGAAATGTATGATGCTAAATTTAGAGTAATTATACCAGTAAAGACACACAGCTCAGCTAGGTGTTAGAAGAAAATATATCATGCCGGATCCAACAGCCTGAGAGGTGAGGCTGCTTCCACTCAGTGTCCCCATGTCCAGCCAGTAGTGAGGCTGGAGATGTATTCCCAGCAGGCACAGGCACACAGAACACACATATATACTACATATATATGTATATATGCATATACATAGCCAGCCACACAGATCACAGGCAGACACTCAGAGCATTCACATGAACACAGCACCAACCACCGCATCCTGCTTCCCTCTCTGTCTGAGCAGGATGGAAATCCACTATTGAGAAAATATATATACACACATATGTACAAGGTGGATCCCTCCAGCAACTGGTCTCAGACACTCGGTCTGCCCAGTAGCTTCCCCTGGATCCCAGTCTCCCTAGTTGCGGGCACCTGGATATATGAGCCCCTAAGGCCACAGCCCTACTCCAGTGCCTGGTACAGACTATCACATACACACACACACACACACACACACAAACTTACCAGGACTCTCCTGTGTTCTTGTCCCTATGTTGAAGGTATACAAGGAATTAAGTTGGACATATTGTTTAGTCTTTGTGAGCAGTTAACAAGGTGCAACCTTGAGGGAAGGAACAAGATAACCACAAAGGGAACACAACTACTGAACCCGGAGTGAACTAGCCTAATTAACATCTAATTGACATAGCAGAAACCTGCCCCTGGGCAGGGAAAGCCTCCTACTCACAAAAGCCCCTTCCTCACTGAGCACGCACAGTAAAAAAGAAGGATGCTGTGACTTTAAGTAGAGACGAGGCTTGTGAGAACCAGTGGGAACAAGGGTGACTGAGTTTATTCCCATCATTCTTATAAGCACCCTTTAAGTACTAAAAGGCTGCAATAAGGTCTCCCCGGAGCCTTCTCTTCTCCAGGCCAAACAACCCCAACTCTCTCAGCCCTTCTTCAGAGGAGAGGTGTTCCATCCCTCTGATCATTTTTGTGGCCTGCCTCTGGACTCACTCCAACAGGTCCACGTCTTTCCTGTGCTGAGGGCTCCAGAGCTGGATGCAGGACTCCAGGTGGGGTCTCACCAGAGCGCAGCAGAGGGGCAGAATCACCTCCCTTGACTCGCTGGCCATGCTTCTTTGGATACAGCCCAGGATATGGTTGGCCTTCTGGGCTGTGAGCGCACGTTGACGGCTCATGTCCAGCTTTTCATCCACCAGTACCCCCAAGTCCTTCTCAGCAGGGCTGCTCTCGGTCCCTTCATCCCCCAGCCTGTATTAATACCGGGGGGTGCCCCGACCCAGGTGCAGGACCCTGCACTTGGCCTTGTTGAACCTCATGGGGTTCACACAGGCCCACTTCTCGAGCTTGTCCAGTTCCCTCTGGATGGCATCCTGTCCCTCAGGTGTGTCTAGTTACCATCTAAACTCCTTGGGTATCTTCCTAGTTCATTCTAAATGTACTGTTCTTGAGTTTTCTGCTTTGGCTCATGTTATGAACAGCTTGGCACGTGTCTGCTGCATAAATCTGAATGAAGAGGTAGAACTTCCTAGAGAAGAGAAGGCTCCAGGGAGACCTTATTGCCTTTCGATATATAAAGGGGGCTTATAGGAAAGATGGACAGAGACTTTTTACCAGGGCCTGTACTGACAGTACAAGGGGCAATGGTTTAAACTGAGAGAGGGCACATTTAGATTGGACATTAGGAAGAAATTTTTTACAATAAGTGTGGTGAGACAATGGAACAGGTTGCCCAGAGAAGTTGTGGATGCCCCATCATTGGAAGTGTTCAAGGTCAGGTTGGATGGGGCTCTGAGCAACCTGATCTAGAGAAAGATGTCCTTGCCCATGGCAGGGGGGTTGGACTAGATGACCTTTAAAGGTCCCTTCCAACCCAAACCATTCTATGATTCTCTTATTCTAACTTAGGGGTTTCCCTGCATACTTAATTTAATGAGCTCTAAGAGGGCAGAAATAAGGGGCCTTTCAAGCTCCAGTTGAGGCCATTCCATTAAAAACGGAGCTCTTCTAGTAGTAATGGCTCCTATTTTCTCCAGTGCTACAATAAACTGCCTTAGAGCATCCATCATAACATTTATGGCCTCTCAATTTATGATAGTGCAAGGGATTTGTGTCCAAAACTACCTCTGCCCTGATCCAGTTTGCATGATGTTGCTTTAAAAAATAATTCATGGATGGATGTCAAACCTTCCATGCAGGATACTACTACTGAATGCCACAGCAAGCACCAATTGTTTTCAGATGTTTTCCCAGCAGTGTTTGTGATCCCAGCCATTAGGTCAGAAAAAGAAGGCAGGATTAATAAAACATTTTCCCCATAATCTCTTCCATTTAGGGAAATGGAAATAGTGATGCAGTAAATAAAGTTGCATGCCTTTCTCTTTTTACCTTTCTCTTTTCAATGTTATGGTTAAAATCAGGTCACCATTTTTAACCACACTTACTGAAACAAATACCTGGTTTTAAGTAAAAATCCTTCAGTCAAGCTTATGATACTACAAGTATTATATGTTCTTGAATGCACAATCTCCTTTTTTATTCTTTATGTTTATATATAGCAGTAATAACTAACTTGTTGGTAAAATCAAACTCTCTCATAAATTTCTCTCCCCCTCTCTCTGACAGCTGCAGCTTCTGCTGATTGTGACACTTGAACATATCTACAGTTGGATGCCACAAGAACATCACTCTTGCTTTTCCATTTTTAAGTGGAAAAACTATCAGGGTGCATCTAAACCAGGAACAATACTTCTATCCATGATCTTTGAAGACAGCTGTGCTTCTCTAGCATAATGCACAGTGCAAGTTAGAAAGTCACAGACAAAGCCTGTTTGCCAGAAATAAAGTGTTTTTACCAATGAACAGTATTATACATGCACCTCTTTCCTCAGGTTAATTGGGTCAAAACCCCTTCATTTTTAAGACTTCCATGCCTAAAACTGTTCCAGTTGCTAGACTGATAGTGTGTGGGAGTCCTTCTCCATTTCTCTTAACTATGAAAAATATTGCAAGCATCCATCATGCTACAGAAAATACAAGGGGAGCATGAATAGCATTTGGCTATCTAGACTTCTGGTTCCTTTACAAGTTACAATTTTTGTATCTCTGTGTCACTGGATAAAGGAGCAATCCACGTTGAACAGGAAAACTAACCCCAGGTTCCTAATTCCTGGGCTAATGCTAATAAGCAGGAGGCTTTTACACTAAAACAAACACCTCACCCCCTGCCATGTTACCAGTTTCATGAAAGAACAAACAAGAGTTTCATAAAGTCAGGATCTCGTTCCCTAATGTGAGGGACAATGATGATGACTTCAGATGTGTTTGACAAGAGGTAGGAAAGAGAAGTTTAATTCTTGCACTGCTTCTACAGAGAAGATCGAGTACTTCATTCTACTGTTGAGAAATTCTTTTACCAAACAGTGATTAACTTTGAATTTAACAAGACCAATGAGTGATTAATGTGTACAGAGAAGATATCTTAACCTTGAGAATAGAAACATCCTAGCAGGAGTGCTCAAACAAGGATGATAAGAAAGAATCGCTTGGCTGGACAACAGAAGGGGCAAACATCCAAGGAGAAGAAATTATCCTCAAGAGACCTGTGACCATAAAAGGGAAAAAGGAGTAGGGGGCTAACTCCCCAAACGACCACTGACGACCACCCGAGACCCCCGCGCATGCATAGTGTAGTTTTGCAACGCCAGCATTACGTAAATGTAATAGATAAGCAAGGAGGCGGTGATTTCTTGGGAAATGTGTGAATATTCATGTTTTTAAGGTATATAAAGGCTGAACTTTTGTTTCAGAGCATGCACGTTAGGTGGAGCGATCCCCTGTGCATCCAGCGCTGCAATAAAAGAATGCCTGCTGCATCGGTGCTAAGAAGTTTATTCCCGATTTCGGTGACACTACTCTCTCACCTCAGTAAGGAAGATGACATTTTATATTCAGTGCTTTCACCAGCTTCCCTCCCTAACGAGGTCTGTAATTCCAAAAGAAACTAGATTAAAGAAAAAAAGACAAGCCATTACTGGTATCGAGATGTCGTCACCTGCTCTTAAACTGCAAGAGGGAAAGAAATTCTCTGCTGCTGTGGGCGCTCAGCTCACACCGTTGAGGAACGACGGCCCCCGCGCCGCCGGATAACGGCTGCCGTTATACAACAGCACAGGCTGTGTGCCCAGCCAAGGATTGCGGGGTGTGCTGCTAAAATTAGAAGTCACAGTAGAGCTACTTAGCCCCTCTTCCCGCCTCGGTGTGCAGAGTTACGGGGTGATTTGGTTCTGCAGCTGCACGGGGACGCCCTCCGGGCGGGCCCGTCACAGCCCCTTCCTCGGGGGAGCCTCACGCGAGCGGTGGCGACCGGTGCTGGTCTCGGATGGGAGTTTCCAGTCAGGCGCGACATGGTCACCCCAATGCGGGTCCTTGTGGCCGCAGCTAACTGGCGCGGCGCACTACAGGCCTCTCTTTCTTTCGGCTTGGCAGGCGTGGCGGCAGGATGGGTGAGTGTTGTAGCGGCGACCTTGGAGGAGACTGGGGAAGAAGGAGGGACGTAGCGGCAACCTTGGGGGTTACGGGGGGTGGTGGAGAAGAAGAGCGCGAGAGTCGTAGCGGCGACCTTAGGGGAGACGGGGATGAGAGGGAGAGTGTCGTAGCGGCGGGATTGGGGGGGGGGGGGGGAGAGAGAGAGTATGTGTGTGTGTTGTTGCGGCGACCTTGGGGGACTGGGACGGGGGGGTGAGTGTGTGTGTGGGCGCGGAGAGGCGGCCCAGAGCGCTCCCCCTCACTATGCCACGAGTCTCCTCTACTGGCTCTGGGCCCTCGTGATGTCCCTAGGCTTCGGTGTTAGCAGTGCCTCCGTTAGCCTTTCTCCCCTATTCCCCCTTGCTGCCTGTTGGTAGTGATACTGTCGGTGCCTGTTGTGCCACACACACGCAGGCGAGGAGGTCTGCGGTCTCGCGCGCCCCGCGGCCGTTGGTTGCCGCTGGGTTGCCTCCTGAGGCCCGCGAGGGGCGGTGACGGCAGGAGCTGCTCGGTGACCTCCAGCTCTCTCCGACGGTGTTTTCTAGGGAAGTGCCGTGGGCTCCGTACCGCTCGGAAACTCCGCAGCCACCGCCGCGATCAGAAGTGGCACGACAAACAGTATAAGAAGGCCCACTTGGGCACTGCGCTGAAGGCCAACCCCTTCGGCGGCGCTTCTCACGCCAAGGGAATTGTTCTGGAAAAAGTGTGGGTAAAACTCCCCGGAGTGCGCCTTTACGGTCTCGCGGGCGCTGGGGGTAGTTTTCTGTGGGATGGGGACAGCTTGTGCTTGTGCCGGGTTAGGGGTCCGCGAGAGCGTGTTCTCCGCAGTGAGCTAAGTCGTGGCGCAAGCGCCTGGTGCTCGTGTCTGACCCACAGCCACCTAATGTACAGTGTAGGATATTCTGGGTTGTAGTCCTTGGAGTCATCGGGAAAATTCCGGGTAATTTGGGACCTTTGAAAGATCCTATACATGACTTTGAAGAAGAAACACCTCTAAATAGTTTTTTCTAAATACGTTAGCGTTTTTCTACCTGAACTATGACAAATTTTTATTATTTTGTAGCTTCTATGTACTAGTTCGTCACCTAAAAAACCCAAGCTGTTTTCAATGCTGAAAGGTATTTGTTCTCGTATACTCGGTGTTGGTTATACACAATTTAAAAACCTTTAGAAGAAGAAGAATTTTACTTAACGTGTAAGTTTAGTTGGGGGGGTGTGGGTGTGTGTGTGTTCCAGTGTGTGTGCTTTGTTTGATGCAGTCAGCACGTATGAAAGATTCCATCTACTTGTGTTCTGGCTTTTTGTTAGTAACTTACAACTTTTGTTAGGATACTCTCAGGACTCAAAGGTGTTTCTTTTTCTTTTCCAAATTTTTAATTACTGAGTTAGTATTTGTAGAAGACTTGCTTTCGATTTTTACTGTTTAGGAACTAATTAAGTCTTTGGATATTGCATAGCTCTAAGTAGATCACTAATAGTTCTTGCTTTTGAAATACGCATGCAACATGGTTAGTACAGAATAACATAGTGATTCGTGGTATTGTAATGAATATCTGCTAATTTATCAAAGAGATTTTTGCTAATATGTTTTCATGCACTTCTGTTTTAGTGGAGTAGAAGCTAAGCAGCCTAACTCTGCCATCAGGAAATGTGTCAGAGTCCAGCTGATCAAGAATGGCAAAAAAATAACAGCTTTTGTTCCCAATGATGGTTGCCTGAACTTCATTGAGGTGAATAATTTTCAAGGAACAACCTATAGAAAGCTGTGTATGAAAGTAAAGAAACACATAACTGACAGAATCAGGTGATGGCTAGACAAGGGTTCATGGCATTCTGAACTGTGTATATCTTAATGCTGTATCGGCAGAAGCAGATGAGAAATGCCAGAGGTGGTTTTGTACTTTTCACTTGCTAAGGTAAGCTGGTCCTCAGCAGTACTCCTGCAAGCTAAATGACACCTCAGTGTATGTTTCCCTTCTTCAAAATGCTGAAGGGGATAATCCATAATTCATGTATACCTATCAATAGACTTCAGCATTTACTGTCTTTCCACCCTTTCCTTAGAAAGTCTGTGATGTGGCTCAAATGTAATGTAACTTAATTTAGAAGTATGTACAGGTTTAATGTTTATAGCTCTGTATTTGCACTGTCTTTCATTCTAGGAAAATGATGAAGTTCTGGTTGCTGGTTTTGGTCGGAAGGGTCATGCTGTTGGTGACATTCCTGGAGTTCGCTTCAAGGTTGTCAAAGTAGCTAATGTTTCTCTGTTGGCCTTATACAAGGGCAAGAAGGAGAGACCAAGATCGTAAATTGATGTGCCAAGAATATAAATAAAATTTGTTGTTGGAAAAGCTCTTACACTTGTTATGTAAGGCTTATGATGTTTGGGTTGTTTGCTGTTGCTGGTGTGGTGTGTTGTTTTTTGTTTTGTTTTTGTGTTTTTGTTTTTGGTTTTTTTTTATGGTGGTATCTGTGAGTAACGTAACTCTCAGATGTCAGGGCATGCTGTCATTTTTTTGTTTTGTATGTTTGCAGATGGTGTTTTCTTCTGTAAGAAAGCTTTACTTTAGACTGACAGAAGAAAGCCAGAGCATCTTTATAGCCAGTAGGTGAGCTTAATAAGCACTTCAGTGTTTGCAAATTTACCTTTGCGTTTGGTGGAACTACACAGCTACCTACCTGCCAGGAACTTCAGAGACTTGCTTCATAGGATGCAAGGGAGTTTTAGTGCTTTGTGCACCATCCTTGATTGCCAGTGTCTCCATGAAGGCTACTTCAGCCTAGTAACTAGAGTAGCAACTGTGTTGTCATTGGGATGGATTGTTAAATCCCTCTTCTGTAGACCCTTTTTCCTGAAAGCAACTGTGAAGAGGGCCCCATGAAACTAAATTTCTGAATTCTTAGGCTGCCACTTATGCATAACTGTAAAGATTTTGAAGCTGGGGTCCAAGTATGGCGGTGTATATCATGGAACTAATTGGGACTCTGGCCTAAGTAAGTAGGCTGTACTGTAGGAGAATTTAAAAAAAAAATCACTAATTTTTTCTCCATTGCCTACCTAGTTTACAAGGGCTGGAGTGCTGAAAGAGCATTTAAAAAAAAAAAAAAAGCATTGTATGATCCTGGTGCACATCAGATGATCCAATACAGAGCTGACAGATGCTGCACACACCAACAGCAATGGTAATACTTGAAACAGCTACATCTTCTAGTGATGATGTCAGCTGATGCTAGCAGGTTTTGAAATGCAATGTCTAGGTGTGATAAACTGTAAACTGTTTTGTTCATCAAACTTTGTGTATAGGTGTTATACAATTAAGTCCTGTGATATGTGTTAGAACCATGTTTGCGAAAGTTTTCTTAAAGCATTAAAGTTTAGATGGTAATGCTAAGAATGAAAGAACTGTATAGTAAGATGGAACAGCATGATAAGAAATCGTTGCTTAACACCTTGAATACCCCTGGCTACAAGACAGAACAAGCCCGGCAACAAGACAAAACATGCCCTGAGGTAGAAGGGGAGGGGGGAGCGGGGAGCGGAGTAGATTGCAATTGGAAAGAGAGGACTGAAAGACCTGTTAAGTTGCTGGCCGTTGGTGGAGCAGGAGACTCCCTGGTCGCCCAGCGCTGTTTTGCTTACTTGTCGCTTGCTTTAATAAATCAAAAATTTCTAATTGACTAGCCTCTGTCACTCAATTGGACAGGTAAAATTATAACAATTTGGTGCCGTGACTCGGATAAAGGCAATCTGGCCTGAGGTCCTTGGCAGGGGGGGCGCCCCGCTGAATAAGCGGCCCTTGTCAGGGTGCTTCTACGCCAAATCCTTTACCGACGAACCTAAATTTGACAGTAAGCAAATAAAACCGGTAACCCCATAATCTTTGTGCACGAAGTCCGAACGAAGACGCAGGATGCGTGAGTATAGGCCGGTTAGCCGTTCGGTTGGGGTTGGGTATCCTGAAGCGTGCTTGTGTGAGACGTCCACGGGACTCAGTAGTCCACCGGGCGAAGTGAGTGCGGACCCTCAGTAGTGCGGTTCCCACACCCCGCGAGGGGCTGGGCCACGAACCAGGGGAAGCGAGTGTGTGAGTGAAAGAAGGCGCTTCGGAAGATGGGACAGAGGAAAAGCAAGCCCTCTGGTCCCATGGGTGGTTCTGAGGTTATACCACCGGATAGTCTTAATGATTAAAAATTGGGATGATTACCCCTCTAGGCGGGGTAAGAGTAAAGTAATAATGATTCACTGTTGCATGGATTGGCCTGTATTTGGGTCCTTTGAAGATTGGTCACTCAAAGGAACCTTTTAGTTTGGAAGAAAGTGAATCTATATCCTTTAAATGAAAAAAAAAAAAAGAGGCTAGGAGAAAGAAACCGAGGGACGAGGAAGGGGTTCCTACCTCGGCTCCCCCTTATATTCTACCACCCTCTCCTCCGCAGCCTTCGGCACCCCCCCCTCGGTGGCGCCAGGGTATGAGAATGACTCAGCTCCAAGTTCCCCTGAGGAAAATAGGATGGTAACCCGTAGAAATGGGGAGTTTGTTGGAAGACCCCTTAGGGGTCTCGGAAAAATTAGACCAGTTCCTAGGTCCTAATATATATATACCTGGGATGAGCTATTTTATTTATGTCTGAAGAGAGATATGATCAGATGAGCTGGAATGAGGATATTGGGACCATCAACATCAAGGAGGTCCGGCAGCAGATATAAAGTGGCCAACCCAAAAACCTAATTGGAATAATCAGAACGAAGTTGATAGAGGCCACATGTCCGATTTACGGATAATAATTATACAGGGAATTAAAGAAGCCGTTCCTCGAGGACAGAATATTAACAAAGCATTTAACGAACAGCAAAAGAAAGATGAAACCCCTACAGAATGGTTAGAAAGATTAAGGAAGAGTTTACAATTGTACTCCGGGATAGATCCAACCACTGATTTAGGGCAAGCGTTACTAAAAACTCAGTTTGTGGCTAAATCATGGATTGATATCCGGAAGAAATTAGAAAAGATGGAGGACTGGCAGCAAAGGGGATTAGATGAGTTACTCCGGGAGGCGCAGAAGGTTTATGTCCGGAGAGATGAAGAAACTCAGCAGCAGTAAAGGAAGGACAGAGAGGTACTCCGCCCAGACGGAATAACCCATCGGGACCCTCTGGAAAGGAAAGTAGGGACCAGGGAAGGAAAAAGGAAACAAGAACCTGTTTTTATTGTGGGAAGACGGGAAAAGGGGAACCTTTTAAGGTTACCGTAATAAAAAACGTGGTTCTTGAAAGTGATTCTAAATTAGGGGTGGGGTCCTTGCTGTTAATGCCTGAGGCAGACTATAACTTATTAGGCAGGGATTTAATGATAGAATTAGAGATTGGTTTAAGAAATGAACTAAGAATTAAATTGTGTCCTTTACGGGCAGTTGATGAGGGAAGAATAAACCCTGAGGTATGGTATACTCTGGAGACCATTGGAAAATTAGATATCAAACCTTTTTCGGTGACAATAAGAAATCCAGAAATACCAGTGAGAATAAAACAATACCCCTTACCGATGGAGGGGAGACAGGGATTGAAACCTGAAATTCAAAGGTTAATTGAAAAAGGAATATCAGCCCCTTTTAATACCCCCATCTTACCTGTAAAGAAACCTGACCAGATTCCCTGTAGTGGCAAACCCTCATACACTTTTAAGCCAGTTAGGCCGAGATGAAAGGATGCCTTCTGGGCATGCCCCTTAAAGGAAGATTGCAGGGATTATTTTGCCTTTGAATGGGAAGACCCGGACACTCACAGAAAACAACAATTACGGTGGACAGTCTTACCTCAGGGGTTCACTGAGTCTCCAAATTTGTTTGGACAGGCATTAGAACAAATATTGCGGGGGTACGAACTAGAAGGGAGGGTGACCCTTGTCCAGTATGTGGATGATTTACTGTTGGCCGGTGGCGACGAGGAGGCAGTTAGGAAGGAGAGTATTAGGTTACTAAATTTTTTTAGCTTACAGGGATTAAAGGTGTCAAAATCAAAATTGCAGTTTGTCGAAGAGGAAGTGAAATATTTAGGACACAGGCTGAGCAAAGGAACTAAGAAATTAGACCCAGAAAGGGTACAGGGCATATTATCATTGCCGGCTCCAAAAACTAAGAGACAGATCAGACAATTGTTGGGCCTTTTGGGATATTGCAGACAATGGATCGAAGGCTACAGTAGAAAAGTAAAATTTTTATATGCTAAGATACCTAAGGATGGCCTATTAAAATGGTCTAAGGATGATGATGAACAATTGGAAGTTTTAAAAATGGATTTGGTAAACGCTCCTGTTTTGAGCTTACCGGATGTCAAGAAACCATTTTATTTATTTATTAATGTTGATGAAGGAACGGCATATGGGGTGTTAGCGCAAGAATGGGCAGGGAAGAAAAAGCCTGTAGGATACCTTTAGACCCTGTAAGCAGAGGATGGCCTATCTGCCCACAAGCTATAGTGGCTGCAGCTCTGCTAGTGGAAGAGGCTCACAAAATTCTAAAAGTGGATTACTGATGCCAGGCTCCTAAAGTATGAAGGTATCCTGATATCTTCGCCTAAACTTGAACTTGAAGTTACTAGTTTACAGACAAACTAAAATTAGACAAGAAGAACTGGAAGATGGGGAAAAACTTTTTGTAGATGGATCTTCCCGGGTCGTGGAAGGGAAAAGAAAATCAGGATATGCGGTAATTAATGGAAAAACATTACATTTGGAAAAATTTGGGAAGAAAGAGGCTTAATAAATTCCCAGGGAAAGGGGTTGATTCATCAGAAATTAATAGTTGAAATTTTTCAGGCTTCACAGGGACCAGTAGGAATAGCAGTGGTTCATTTAAAAGGACATCAATGGGGGTTGACTCCGCTGACCAGGGGAAACAACTTAGCAGATCAAGAAGCAAAAAGAGCTGCTCTGATGATTTTTAAGGAGAAGAAAGTTAGAAATCACGGGAATGAAACCCGTCAAAGGTGTATCAATTGCGGGGATAATTTGCTTGAGCCTCCCTGTTATGATTGTTGGAAGGATTCTGGGAGCGATGCGCTCCATTGTAGTTGTGATAATCCCAAGTAGCAAAGGAGATCGAATCAGGAAAGTGGGAACTTCCTGATGGGCGAGAAGTCATCTCAAAGACGATGGCTATAAGAATCATGCGCAAGTACCATGAAAACACCCATTGGGGGGTTCAAGCATTAGTAGACCAATTTGCTATAAAATATGCCTGTATTGGGGTATATAATATAGCAAAAAGAATAATTGGAAACTGCTTAACTTGTCAAAGGGTGAACAAGCACCAA
The DNA here is from genome assembly GCF_964289735.1 of Phaethon aethereus. Classification (NCBI taxonomy): domain Eukaryota; kingdom Metazoa; phylum Chordata; class Aves; order Phaethontiformes; family Phaethontidae; genus Phaethon; species Phaethon aethereus. Next base: position 35,952,262 of record NC_138581.1, on the reverse strand, counting down.
CTAAGAGAAAGGCCATTCCGACTGCCAGGGCCACTGCCCAAACGGTAACCAAACTACTGCTCAAAAATGTGATACCTAGGTATGGCTCTATTGAAACTATTGACTCTGATAGGGGACCACATTTTGAAACAACTGACCAAATTGATGATTCTTATCAGGTCATGGAAGGAGTCCTCATTAACTCCCCGCTGGGAAGGGCCTTATGTTGTTTTACTTACTACAGAAACTGCCATTCGGACTGCTGAAAGAGGGTGGACTCATGCCAGCCGAGTGAAAGGACCCATCTCTGAGGAGCAGTGGGAGAGTTCTGGAGACCCAGAAATTCTAAAACTAAAACTCTGCCCTAGAAAGGATTGTATTTGTTATTCTTTTGTTTGTATAAAATGCAATTTATGTAAAGAGAATTGGTGGGATCATTGTAGTGGGGATTTTCTCTTATGGGATCACTGTGCCATGGGAAGAAAACAATGGGAAAGGGTAATAGGAAACAACAATGGGTACTCCAAACGAGTATAATCGGAAGGAGTTGTTGGCAAAAGAAGAACAGGAAAAAGGAGCTGGAACTAGAATTTGTCCTTTGTGTAGAAGGTGGTGTGTATTTGTAAGATTAATGTTGCAGGCTAACTGGCAGTTTTCTGTAGCCATAAAGCCTTGCAAATAAAGAGGATTGCCAGACCTGGGCAACTGCTCAGGTCTGGACAAACCACTGATCTATCAAAGCTCTGGCCTTCACAAGCAGTGCTCAATTAATTTGGGTACTAAGAAAGCACCCCCTTAAAGGAAAGAAGAGGGCAAGACCGGAGGGCAACTGGTGTTGCAGCTTAAAAAGGGTCTGCCAAGGGCTGCAACCCCTTCGGGCTGTGACCGCCGATCACTATGGCCCTGACCGGACCTCTTCTAGTTCTACGTGGGGTGAGTTTCTTGACTCTCTGACTAACAAGTCGAGCTGGGGTTTACTCCAGAAAAATGGAAAAACTGAGGACCTTTTCTAATAGTACAGCCCATACCTGTAATCAACAATAAAACCTAGTTTTTCCTGTTACCCATAAATTAGGAGATTTTATGGGTGGTGAAAATCGGGACGAATAATTAAGGGGATAACTACAGTGCCTAACATTCCTTGTATACAACCTCAAGTTAAAGCAAAACTTGGGAGGCCTATAAAAAGCGAAAAGAGAAACAAGAGCATTCTCCTGAAGAATACGTTTGCTGCCGAGAAGATGGTACACCTCGCTGCAGTAGGCAAAAGTGTAGGCGAAGGAGGCAGAGACGTAAAGAAGTGGAGGCTGGAAAAGGGACGCTCAAGGGGGATGTATAACATCACTCACCCCTGAGGCCCCAGGCTTTATTGCTTGACGAAAAAGGAAAAGGCACAAGGGACACAACCAAATTCTGCAGGCTAAAAAGGGAAGTTTCAATTAGAAATAAGAACCCACCAGTCCTCTTTAACATTGGGTACTTGTATTGATAAAAGCCAAGCATGAACCTTTGAGAGGAATATCGGAGGAAACTTTCATTTTAAGCCAGCAGGAGCTTAAGCAATTTGATGAACAAAAATGGTGAAAAGAAAAAGGGGGGATTGTGATAAACTGTAAACTGTTTTGTTCATCAAACTTTGTGTATAGGTGTTATACAATTAAGTCCTGTGATATGTGTTAGAACCATGTTTGCGAAAGTTTTCTTAAAGCATTAAAGTTTAGATGGTAATGCTAAGAATGAAAGAACTGTATAGTAAGATGGAACAGCATGATAAGAAATCGTTGCTTAACACCTTGAATACCCCCGGCTACAAGACAGAACAAGCCCGGCTACAAGACAGAACAAGCCCGGCAACAAGACAAAACATGCCCTGAGGTAGAAGGGGAGGGGGGAGCGGAGTAGATTGCAATTGGAAAGAGAGGACTGAAAGACCTGTTAAGCTGCCGGCCGTTGGTGGAGCAGGAGACTCCCCGGTCGCCCAGCGCTGTTTTGCTTACTTGTTGCTTGCTTTAATAAATCAAAAATTTCTAATTGACTAGCCTCTGTCACTCAATTGGACAGGTAAATTTATAACATAGGTATACATGATGACATGTGGTGATGGGTTTAATGATTTCTTGTGTGTCCCAGCCTTAACAATTCTGAAGGGGCTATATCATGAATCAGTGCATCATTAGGTATGGCTTCTGCAGTGGAAGGGAGTTGGGACACACACACACAGTTTACAGCCTTATGTTCTTAAATAACCTTTCCTTGTTTTCCTTTGTCTTATACCTTTATACCTAGATTGTAAAAATTGTGGAAGAAGCTTCTTCCTTTGCCTCAGTCTTTAATAGGAAGACCAGTTGTTCTTGGGGTACCCCGCCCCCTGAGCTGGAAGACGGGGATGGGGAGCAGAATGAAGGCACCATAATCGAAGGGGAAATGGTTAGTGACCTGCTACACCACTGAGACACACACAAGTCTATGGGGCCAGATGGGTTCCACACAAGGGTACTGAGGGAGCTGGCAGAAGCACTGTGTCATGGTTTAGCCCCAGCCGGCAACTAAGCACCACGCAGCCGCTTGCTCACTCCCCCACGGTGGGATGGGGGAGAGAATTGGAAGAGTAAAAGTGAGGAAATTCATGGTTTGAGATAAAGACAGTTTAATAAGTAGAGCGAAAGCCGCGCACGCAAGCAAAGCAAAACGAGGAATCCGTTCACTATTCCCCATGGGCAGGCAGGCGTTCAGCCATCTCCAGGGAAGCAGGGCTGCATCATGCGTAATGGTTTCTTGGTAAGACAGACGCCATCGCTCCGAACATCCTTCCACCCCACCCTTCTTCTTTGTCGCAGCTTTATATACTGAGCATGACGTTATATGGTATGGCATATCTCTTTGGCCAGCCTGGGTCAGCTGTCCTGGCTGTGTCCCCTCCCAGCTTCCTGTGCAACCCCAGCCTTCTTGCTAGCAGGCCAGCATGAGAAGCTGGACTGTCCTTGACTACTTAGCAACAACTCAAAACCTCAGCATGTTATCAACATTTTCTCATCCCAAATCCAAAACATAGCCTCACGCTAGCTTCTATGAAGAAAATTAACTCTACCCTGGCTGAAACCAGGACACACTGTCATGGTTTAACCCCAGCCAGCAACTAAGCACCATGCAGCCTCTTGCTCACCCCCCCCCCGCAGTGGGATGGGGGAGGGAATCAGAAGGGTAAAAGTGAGAAAACTTGTGAGTTGAGACAAAGACAGTTTAACAGGTAAAGCGAAAGCCATGCACGCAAGCAAAGCAAACCAAGGAATTAATTCTCTGCTTCCTATCGGCAGGCAGGTGTTCAGCCATCTCCAGGAAAGCAGAGCTCCATCACGCGTAACAGTTACTTTGGAAAACAAGCGCCATAAGCCCAAACGTCCCCCCACCCCTTCCTTCTTCTTTGCCTGTCTTGGTTTAGCCCACCTCCGGACTAAACACTAGCACTTGCTCTATCCCCCGAAAACCCCTTCTCAGCAGAGAAAGGGAAATTGGGGAAAAATAGGAAACTCGTGGGTTCAAATGGGTTGAAATAGAAACAGATTTAATAAAACAATAAATCTAATATTGATACTAAAGCAATATAAAGCACAGAGAGTTATACTCAGCCCAGATAGTGGTTGTGAGCTGCATGCTCCCAGCAGCAAATGCCGGTTGGCGGACACTGCGAGCAGCACAGCTCCAGCGAAGGGAGAGTAGGCCTCAGGAGCAGAGCAACGGGCAAGACCCTCCAGGGATGGCAGCCACTGAGAGAGAGAGATGTTCCCAGCAGACTCCACAATTCACAGTGAGCGTGACATTTATGGTATGGAATACTTCTGTTGGCCAGCCAGGGTCAGCTGTCTTGGCCTCTGTTCCCCCTAGCTTTAGCACCTGGCTATCTCAAGACTGCTAGAGGCCTTGATCACTATGGAAACCCGCATACCATGGCTGGCCATGAACTGAAACAAAGGGTCTTATGAACTTTGTTCTCACAGTAACGGGTGCTGCAGTCTTCTCAGAAATGCAGCTTTCCTGAACAGAAAACTGATTTTTATGATTCTATCCCAGCAAAACCAGGACATCGCTCCAGCTTTATATGCTGAGCATGATGCCATATGGTATGGGATATCCCTTTGGCCAGCCTGGGTCAGCTGCCCTGGCTGTGTCCCCTCCCAGCTTCCCGTGCATTCCCTGCCTTGTCGCTGGCAGGCCAGCACAAGAAGCTGGACTGTCCTTGACTGCCTAGCAACAACTTGAAACCTTAGCACGTTATCAACATTTTCTCTTCCCAAATCCAAAACATAGCCTCACACTGGCTTCTGTGAAGAAAATTAACTCTATCCCAGCTGAAACCAGGACAGTATCCACCCCTTATTCCATACCATTTACATAATGCTCAGGTACCACACCATCCAATACAACCTCACTAACCACCCCCCCCTTCCCATCCTTTGACATAATATACAGATATTATTCCCTTAGTCACCCCTGTGAAATGTCTGTAAAATATCCATGAACTGTCCATTGAATTCATTTAGTCCATGACTTTGGGCTCCATCTCTTATGGTGGTTCACTCAGGACAGGAGCGATGGTGTGTAGCGTGGAGTTACTGGGCACCAAAGCCAGCTCAGCTCAGGTCGGGTCACTGCTGCACTTGCACTGCTTCTTGTAAGGCTTCTCCTCCATTGGTTCAGGTGGTTCCCGCTATAGTAAGTCCTATAACATGCAACTCAGATCATGGGTTACAACTATTTAAAGGTATTTCCATTACAGTCTCCACCCCCTGGCTCCTTTGGACTGGACCGTAGGATTTAACATTGCAATGAACCCTCCCCTGCTCTGTGTTGGATTTATCCACAGACTGCAGTCCCTTAGGGATGTACCCAAGTGGAGCCTTATCTGTGAGCCACAGTCTCTTCAGGGGTTTACCTGCTGCGGCATAGACATCCACAGCCAGTCGTTTTAAGGTGCACCTGTTCCAGCGTGGCCTTACCCACAGCCACAGTCCATTCAGAAGTAAACCTGCTCCAACATTGCCTTACCCATGGCTGCAGTCCTTCCTGGGATGTACCTGTACTGTCGAGGGCTTATCCATGGCAACATGCTTTGAGGTGCTCCAGCATGACCTCATGCACAGCCTCTGATGCTTCGAGGTGTACCTGCTGCAGCATGGACTTGTCCACAGCCACAGATGCTTTGAAGTGTACCTTCTCCAGCATGGACTTATCCTTAGGCCACAACCCCTTCAGAGGTATATCTGCTGCAGCAGAGTCATAACCACGGTCACAGACGCTTCGAGGTGTACCAGCTCTGGTGTGGACTTATTCATGGCCACAGATGCTTTCGGGTGTCCTGCTCCCACGTGGACTCATCCACAAGTCACAGTCCCTTTGACTCGAGTTCACAGTGGAGTTCCAGCCTGTCCAGTACAGCAGCACAGAAACAGCAGTGATGCCCTGGCCATCTGCCAGCCCAGGTGCATCGCCATTGCTGTTATCAAAATGTTCCCAGGCACAGCAGAGTAAGAGGATAAGCAGTACAGCAAGCAGCAAAAGCAAAAAGCAGCCACTAACAAGCACTAGACTAATATGCAGTAAGGCAAGCAAACCCCATGGCAAGCACAGGAGCCTGCCAATTAATAGCTAAACAGCAATAACAGCTATAAATTTGATCTAGCACATTCCAATCAAATCTGTCGTTATCTCAAACCCTTTGAGCCCCACGTTGGGTGCAAAAAGGACTGTCGTGTTTTAATGCCAGCTGGCAATTAAGCACCATGCAGCTGCTCCCTCACTCCTGCTCCGGTGGGATGGGGGAGAGAATCGTAAAAGTGAGAAAACCCGTGCGTGGGTTCAGATAAAGACAGTTTTAATTGGTAAAGCCAAACAAGGAATTCATTCACTACTCCCATCGTCAGGCAGGTGTTCAGCCATCTCTAGGGAAGCAGGGCTCCATCACATGTAATGGTTTCTTGGGAAAACAAACGCCATAACTCCGAACGTCCCCCCCTTCCTTCTTCTTCCCCCAGCTTTATATACTGAGCATGACATCATAAGTCTGTCCCCGTCTTTATTATAAGCCCCCTTTAGTATTGAAAGGCTGCAATAAGGTCTCCCCGGAGCCTTCTCTTTTCCAGGCTGAACAACCCCAACTCTCAGCCTTTCTTCATAGGAGAGGTGTTCCATCCCTCTGATCATTTTTGTGGCCCTCCTCTGGACCTGCTCCAACAGGTCCATGTCTTTCCTGTGGTGAGGGCTCCAGAAGTGGATGCAGTACTCCAGGTGGGGTCTCACCAGAGTGGAGTAGAGGGGCAGAATCACCTCCCTCAACCTGCTGGCCACACTGCTTTGGATGCAGCCCAGGATACGGTTGGCCTTCTGGGCTGCGAGCGCACGTTTCCAGCTCATGTCCAGCTTTTCATCCACCAGTACCCCCAAGTCCTTCTTGGCAGGGCTGCTCTCAATCCCTTCATCCCCCAGCCTGTATTGATACCAGGGGGTATCAATATATCCCTTTGGTCAGTCTGGGTCAGCTGTCCCGTCTGTGTCCCCTCCCATCTTCTCGTGCACCCCCAGCCTACTCGCTGGTGGGGCTGTGTGAGAAGCAGAAAAGGCCTTGACTCTGTGCAAGAACTGCTCAGCAATAACGAAAACATCCCTGTATTATCAACACTGTTTTCAGCACAAATCAAAAACATAGCCCCATGCTAGCTACTGTGAAGAAGGTTAACTATCCCAGCCAAAACCAGCACAGAGCAAGAGGTCCTCTCTAACTTGTCCTTTAAATCATGGCTGGGTCCTCCATTCTGTTGATACTTGCACTCTATTTTTACTTTGAATTTGGCTGTTGAAAGTATATTTTGCACAAAGCTCTTACCCTGGAGCTCTGGGTTCTTTATTTCATGTTAGAACTATTTTTTACAATAAAACCTCAAAATATTTATTTCTCTGAAGCTAGAGCATAAACAGTTCCCACATAATCATGATTTATCTGTGTGCTCATTTAAAAGGCTCTGCTTCAATATACATATGAACATATGAAAATGGAATAAATTCAAGAACAGATTGAGAATCTCTACCTCTGAATATTTTGTAGCTTTGTGTCGTGGTTTAGCCCCAGCTGGCAACTAAGCACCACGCAGCCGCTCGCTCACTCCCCCTCCCACAGTGGGACGGGGGAGAGAATTAGGAAAAACCTCGTGGGTTGAGATAAACACGGTTTAATAGGACCGAAAGAAAGAAGGAAACAACAATGATAATACCAACAAAGGAATGTACAAGAACAAGTGAGGCCCAATACAGAGATTGCTCACCACCCCGTGATCGACAGCCCGTCCCTGAGCAGCGATTTCCGCCCCCCGGCCAACTCCAGTTTATGTACTGGGCATGATGTCGTATGGTAGGGAATATCTCTTTGGCCAGTCTGGGTCAGCTGTCCCGGCTGTGTCCCCTCCCAGCTCCCCGTGCACCCCCAGCCTGCTCACTGGCAGGCCAGCACAAGAAGCTGGACTGTCCTTGACGGCTCAGCAGCAACCCAAAACATCAGCACATTATCAACAGTTCCTCATCCCAAATCCAAAACACAGTCTCACACTAGCTTCTGTGAGGAAAACCAGCTCTATCCTGGCTGAAACCAGGACACTTTGTCACCTCGAAATTTGTGAGACAGATTCAAACCCTTGCTTCAGATCAGGCACAAGCAGTTTTGAACTTGGTTTTCCCTTATCCTTGTAAATGCTATAACCACTGTCATAATGAACATATGTTTAGTTGGGCAGCCTTTTTTCAACTTTATGGGGGAACTTTGGAAAAGTTTTTGTCTGCAATTACAGAATTAAGACCTCTTTCTGTTGCAACCTGACTTTAATAGCGGGCTCCTGATGAGCGGCAGTTCTGACTCAGCATGGGCGGGGACTAGAGCGGTGGCGGCCAAAGCCCCTCACGTACAAGAGCAGCCCCAGGGAGCACGAGCGACCCGGAGCGCGGCGAACAGGGCGGGCAAACAGGACGTGGCGCGTCAGTTCGCGCAGGCAGGGCATGCAGAGAAGGCGTGTGGGCAGGGCACAGTCCCCCCCGGCACTAGAGACTCTCTGACGAGCGGCCAGCGGCCTCCCAGAAGAGTCTCAGCCATGGTCTCCACTCGGCTGAAAACCGTGGCCAGAAGGAATATGGCGACACAGACAGAGCTCCCACACAAGCACGCAGCTGTCCAAGTGTCCGGCTGCAAAGAGTGCCTGAGCCTGTCGCTTGTGCCAGAGACCAGTGGAGACAACACCTGTGTGTGGTGTGACCAGGTGAGCCATCTGCTCAGCCTAGTGGCAGAGCTGAAAGAGGAAGTGGAGAGGCTGAGGAGCATCAGGGAGTGTGAGAGGGAGATAGATTGGTGGAGCCACACCTGGCCATCCCTGAGGCAGGGGCAGCCGGTGGAGGCTCCACAAGCAGCAGGGGATCCCCTGCCCTCTTGCTGCTGGCACAAGGAGGGGACCTAAGAAATGAGGGAGAATGGAAGCAGGTTCCCTGCTCGGGGCAGCAGATGAATCCCCTCCCGCCCTCCCTCACCGTCCCAGCTGCCCTTACACAATAGGTATGGAGCTCTGGAACTTGAGGGCCAGAAACATGAGGACCCTGATGAAAGTCCATCCAAGGGGGTGCCCAGTGTGAGTCAGCCAGCCCTATGCATCAAGACGTCCTCTGTTAAAAAAAAAAAAAAAGGAGGGTAATTGTCGTAGGCGACTCCCTTCTGAGGTGTACAGAAGGCCCAATATGTGGACCGGACCCAACCCACAGGGAAGTCTGCTGCCTCCCTGGGGCCCAGGTGAGAGATGTCACCAGGAAAGTCCTTGGTCTGGGTCAGCTGTCCTGGCTGTGTCCCCTCCCAGATTCCCGTGTATTCCCTGCCTTCTCGCTGGCATAATGCTCAGGTACAACACCATCCAATACAACCTCACTAACCACCCTCCCCTTACCATCCTTTGACATAATATACAGATATTATTCCCTTAATCAACCCTGCGAAATGTCTGTAAAATGTCCCTGAAATGTCTGTAAAATATCCATGAACTGTCCATTGAATTCATTTAGTCCATGACTTTGGGCTCCATCTCTTATGGTGGTTCACTCAGGACAGGAGCGATGGTGTGTAGCGTGGAGTTACTGGGCACCAAAGCCAGCGTGCCCAGGTGGCCAAGGCCAACAGCATCCTGGCCTGTATCAGAAATAGTGTGGCCAGCAGGAGTAGGGAAGTGATTGTACCCCTGTTCTTGGCACTGGTGAGGCCGCACCTCGAATACTGTGTTCGGTTTTGGGCCCTTCACTACAAGAAAGTCATTGAGTTGCTGGAGCGTGTCCAGAGAAGGACAATGAAGCTGGTGAAGGGTCTGGAGAGCAAGTCTTATGAGGAGCGGCTCAGGGAACTGGGGTTGTTTAGTCTGGAGAAGAGGAGGCTGAGGGGAGACCTCATTGCTCTCTACAACTACCTGAAAGGGGGTTGTGGTGAGGTGGGTGTTGGTCTCTTCTCCCAAGTAACTAGTGATAGAACAAGAGGAAATGGCCTCAAGTTGTGCCAGGGGAGGCTTAGACTGAATATTAGGAAAAATTTCTTTACTGAGAGAGTGGTCAAGCATTGGAACAGTCTGCCCAGGGAGGTGGTGCAGTCACCATCCCTGGAAGTATTCAAAAAACATGTGGATATGGCACTTCGGGACATGGTTTAGTGGGCATGGTGGTGTTGGGTTGATGGTTGGACTTGATGATCTTAAAGGTCTTTTCCATCCTTAATGATTCTGTGATTCTAGAATATTTACAGTGTTGAGGGGGAGGAGATTTTTTTTGCAATTTATAATTTTTTAATTATTTTAAATAATTCATCTAACATCTAACACAATATCGCTTGAAGAGGAGGAAGAGGAAGAACTCATAAAAGAGACGGTAACTACCCGATCTCTATCCCTGAGTGAATTGCGAGATATGCGAAAGGATTTCAGCCATCATCCAGGTGAGCACATTGTCACCTGGCTGCTCCGATGCTGGGATAATGGGGCCAGTAGCCTGGAATTAGAGGGTAGGGAAGCCAAGCAGCTGGGATCCCTTTCTAGGGAAGGGGGCATTGACAAAGCAATTGGAAAAGGTGCACGAGTCCTCAGCCTCTGGAGGCGACTCCTGTCGGGTGTGAAGGAAAGGTACCCCTTCAAGGAAGATGTTCTATGTCACCCAGGCAAGTGGACCACCATGGAGAAAGGTATCCAGTACCTGAGGGAGCTAGCTGTGCTGGAAGTGGTTTATGGTGACTTGGACAATGGACAATCATCCAAAGACCCAGATGAAGTCAATTGCACGCGACCTATGTGGCGGAAGTTTGTACGGAGTGCACCCTCATCATATGCCAACTCATTAGCAGTAATGGCCTGGAAAGACGGGGAGAGACCAACGGTGGATGAATTGGCTGGCCAACTCCGGCAATACGAAGAAAGTCTCTCTTCCTCCCTACGGGCCTGCGTCTCTGCTGTGGAGAAACTGTCCTGGGAGTTCCGGTAATTCAAAGAGGATATGCCCTACCCTCCACCCGTACGGACCAGCGTCTCAGCCATTCGGAGTAAGCGCTCTTCTGTTCAAGAGAGAGGATATAGAGGATGCACACTGCGAGCCACCCTGTGGTTTCACTTGCGTGACTACGGAGAGGACATGAGGAGATGGGATGGAAAACCTACCTCGACCCTAGAGGCACGAGTACGCGAGCTGCAAGGAAAGACAATTACAGAAGGGGGTTCAGGTTCCTCCAGAAAGATTGTCGCTCCACTTTCCAGTGGGCAGTTCCCCAGAAAGAATAGAAGAGCTGATCTCACCTCTGATCCTCTTGAAGGGACTCCTGATTCCTATTTACAAGAAGTGGGTAACGAGTACTATGACCAGGACTAGCGGGGCCCTGCCTCCAGCCAGGCGGAGGAGAGGGACAACCGAGTTTATTGGACTGTGTGGATTAGATGGCCTGGCACATCAGACCCACAGGAATATAAGGCTTTAGTGGACACTGGTGCACAATGTACTCTAATGCCATCAAGCCATATAGGGGCAGAACCCATTTGTATTTCTGGAGTGACAGGGGGATCCCAACAGCTGAGTGTACTGGAGGCTGAAGTGAGCCTAACTGGGAATGAGTGGCAGAAGCACCCCATTGTGACTGGCCCAGAGGCTCTGTGCATCCTGGGCATGGACTACCTCAGGAGAGGGTATCTCAAGGACCCAAAAGGGTACCGGTGGGCTTTTGGTATAGCTGCCTTGGAGACGGAAGAAATTAAACAGCTGTCCACCTTGCCTGGTCTCTCAGAGGACCCTTCTGTGGTGGGGTTGCTCAGGGTCAAAGAACAACAGGTGCCGATCGCTACCACAACAGTGCACCGGCGGCAATATCGCACCAACAGAGACTCCCTGATCCCCATCCATGAGCTGATTCGTCGGCTGGAGAGCCAAGGAGTGATCAGCAAGACTCGCTCACCCTTTAACAGCCCCATATGGCCAGTGCGAAAGTCTAATGGAGAGTGGAGACTGACAGTAGACTATCGTGGCCTGAATGAAGTCACGCCGCCACTGAGCGCTGCCGTGCCGGACATGCTAGAACTTCAATATGAACTGGAGTCAAAGGCAGCCAAGTGGTACGCCACCATTGATATTGCTAACGCGTTTTTCTCGATCCCTTTGGCACGAGAGTGCAGGCCACAGTTTGCTTTCACTTGGAGGGGTGTCCAATACACCTGGAATCGGCTTCCCCAGGGGAGGAAACACAGCCCTACCATTTGCCGTGGGCTGATACAAACTGCACTGGAACAGGGTGAAGCTCCAGCGCATCTGCAATACATTGATGACATCATCGTATGGGGCAACACAGCAGAAGAAGTTTTCGAGAAAGGGAAGAAAATAATTCAAGTCCTTCTGAAAGCCGGTTTTGCTATAAAACAAAGTAAGGTCAAAGGACCTGCACAAGAGATCCAGTTTTTAGGAATAAAATGGCAAGATGGACGTCGACAGATCCCAACGGATGTGATCAACAAAATAACAGCTATGTCTCCACCAACTAGCAAAAAAGAAACACAAGCATTTCTGGGCGGCCGGATTTTTTGGATTGGGCCGGCCCTGCCCAATCAAAACTTCTACGTACTGTAGAAGGGGATAAAGTCCCTGTGGTGCATGTGAGAAATATGCTGGGGAAGACAGTCTGGGTTACTCCTGCCTTAGGCAAAGGCAAACCCGTTCGTGGGATTGCCTTTGCCCAGGGACCTGGGTGCACTTGGTGGGTAATGCGGAAGGATGGGGAAGTCCGATGTGTACCTCAAGGAGACTTGATTTTGGGTGAAAACAGTCAATGATTTGAACTGTTTGATGTTAATTGTTCAGTATGTCATTACTGCTATGGCTGCTATCTACCATATCAATGGTATTATAGTAAGAATCACCCAGACTGATGAAGAATGAGCTTCACTGAAACCAAGCAACGTGCAGCAGTGATGGAACCAGAACTGGCTTCAGCAGCTTGCGCCCAACAATTCCCTCGAGACCGACATCTTCGACCTGCAGATCATGGACATGGACCGTGCCAGATGACAATCCAACACCACATACCATCTCCCCTGCCCTGAGAGACTGCTATGATGGATGAAGCCCAGAGTCATGGACTGAATGAACTCCACAGACATTTTAAAGTGATGGTCCATGGACTAAGAAAGTGATATCTGTGTGTATATATTAAAAGACAGGAAGAGTAATACTGAATAATTGGAATGTATTGAAAAGTATAGGACCCGGGCATGAAGTAAATGGTATGGAATAAGGGGTGGATACTGTCCTGGTTTCAGCCAGGATAGAGCTGGTTTTCTTCACAGAAGCTAGTGTGAGACTGTGTTTTGGATTTGGGATGAGAAACTGTTGATAATGTGCTGATGTTTTGGGTTGTTGCTGAGCAGTCAAGGACAGTCCAGCTTCTTGTGCTGGCCTGCCAGCAAGCAGGCTGGGGATGCATGAGGAGCTGGGAGGGGACACAGCCGGGACAGATGACCCAGACTGGCCAAAGAGATATTCCCTACCATACGACGTCATGCCCAGTACATAAACTGGAGTTGCCCGGGGGGTGGAAATCGCTGCTCGGGGATGGGCTGTCGATTACTGGGTGGTGAGCAATTGCTGTATTGGGCATCACTTGTTCTTGTACATTCCTTTGTTGGTATTATCACTGTTGTTTCCTTCTTTCTTTCTGTCCTATTAAACCGTGTTTATCTCAACCCACGAGGTTTTTTTTTTTTCCTAATTCTCTCCCCCGCCCCACTGTGGGAGGGGGAGCGAGTGAGCGACTGCGTGGTGCTTAGTTGCCAGCTGGGGCTAAACCATGACAGCATCTTACAAATGTGACCCAAAAGGGGCTATTTTGTAACCCCTGTAATTCCTGGATAAAAAGATATTGGGAAGAGACATTTCACAAGACTTTTGAGCTTGAAGTATTGTAATCTGCAAATGAGATGGCCTGTATTCCTATCTTCTCTTTACAGTTTGTCAAGAAGGAAATATGACTGATAACTATAACAGTCAGAAGACAGACAATTACCATAAGTTAAACCTCGACAAATGGAAAGCAAATTACTGTTGCAGCAAAGCAATAGAACACTAATTTAAGTATATCAAATATAAGGAGGTAATGAAGTGTCCATAGAGGTGTGACTGAACCCTCATTTTGAGTTTGGGCCATGTTCCTCATCTCTCCCATATAGTCCTAGATGACTGTTCCCTTCCATTTAAAGCATCGCATATTGCCTATTACTTGAAATAACATTTGCTGGACCAGTAGTCTGAGCTATTACTGAAAGTGAAAATCCTGTCTTCTTGCACAGGCACTGTAAGACTATCAATATTCATGGTAATTCTCCTAATGATAGTCTCAAAATAAGGCTACAAACACTGTACTACCTAAAAGTTTTATCACAAGTTTGCCCTAGGCACTTAAGGATCTTGATACACATTATGGTAGAGTCAGAGGTTTGAACTGGGATTATTAACCACCAGCACAGTGAATGCTGGTACAACCAAGGTGGACAACAGAAAATGTCAAAGGGACACTAAAACTGTCTCCTGCAAGGCTAAAGTGCCTGTCTCAGGATTGCAGCTAAATGCTTTGATGAAACTGTCATTCAGAGTCCAGAAAAGACTCTCATCACATCAGTCTCTGTCAACATATGATTGAAACACTACACTCTCTTTTGAGAGTATGAAAGAGCTACAGTTTAATGAGGCTTGAACCTAGAGTTTCTGTAGGAGCTATTTTGGGTGTTCTCTCTATCCTTGTATTAGGCTGCTATGTAGTCAAAAATACAATATACAAAAAGAGGAGCCAAAAAGGGGCTTTCTACTTCAAGGACCCTCAGCTGGTTTTCTGAGCCTTGGAGTTTGGCAGCAGACACCAGAACTCTGCCCTCCTTTGTCATATCTGACTGTTCTAACCAGTAGGACAAAATTAGGCTCCTTCTTGCCTGCTCTCCTTGTGCAGCTACTAATTTTGCATACCTGGCTGCACCATCTTAATAGGCTGTACTATCTTCATTTGCATACTTACTGTCCTATCTTAGTAGGAATCTTGGAAAGAGTTTCCTCCCTCTTCTCACCAAAAGAAGTAAAACAAAGTGTCCTGTTTTCGGCTGGGATGGAGTTGTTTTTTCTTCCCCATAGCTGGTATAGTGCTGTGCTTTGGAGTTGGTATGAGGATAATGTTGATAACACACTTAAGTCTTTAGTTGTGACTAAGTAGATGTAGTGTTTATACTAAGTCAAGGACTTTTAAGATTCCCATGCTCTGCCAACAGGGAGGTGCACAAGAAGCTGGGAGGGGACACGGCTGGGACAGCTGACCCAGACTGGCCAAAGAGATATTCCCTACCATATAATATAATGTCATGCCCAGTACATAAACTGGAGTTAGCTGGGGGGTGGGAATCGCTGCTCGGGGACGGGCTATCAATCACCGGGTGGTGAGCAATTGCTGTATTGGGCATCACTTGTTCTTGTACATTCCTTTGTCAGTATTATTATTGTTGTTATCATTGTTTCATTGTTAATTATGTTAATACTGTTAACATAAACATTGTTAATATTATCATTGTTGTTTCCTCCTCTCTGTCCTATTAAACTGTTTTTATCTCAACGCACAAGTTTTTTTCCTATTCTCTCCCCTGTCCCACTGTGGGGGGAAGGGGAGTGAGTGAGTGGCTGTGTGGTGCTTAATTGCTGGCTGGGGCTAAACCACAACACAAAGAAACATCTGTCCTGGTTTTGGCTGGGATAGAGTTAATTTTCTTCCTGATGGCTGGTATAGTGCTGTGTTTTGGATTTGGGATGAAAATAATGTTGATATCATAGTGATGTTTTTAGTTGTTGCTAAGCAGTCAAGGACTGTCCAGCTTTCTGTGCTCTGGCCTGACAGTGAGAAGGCAGGGGGTGTACTGAAAGCTGGGAGGGGACACAGCCAGGACAGCTGACCCAGGCTGGCCAAAGGGATATTCCATACCATATGACATCATGCTCAGTATATAAACTGGAGGAGTTGGCCAGGGAGGTGCCACGGCTTGGGGACTAACTGGGCATCGGTCAGCGGGTGGTGAGCAGTTGTGCTATGCATCACTTGTTTTGTATATTCTTTTTTTTTCCCCTGTCCTATGAAACTGTCTTTATCTCAAACCATAAGTTCTACTTTTTTTTCCTGATTCTCTCCCCCATCCCACTGGGGCAGGGGGGGTGTGTGCGAATGGCTGTGTGGTTGTTTTAGCTATCTCCTGGGTTAAATCACAACACATCATAGGCCATTCTGCTGGATGCTGTCTCTTCAGTGCAACTACAGGCTCTTTCAAAGTGAGAACAACATTATTCTAACAGCTGAGGTATTACCAAACCAACACCTCTTCTTTCTCAATGCGTTGTGAATACTTTCCTATATGTCTGATTATACAGAGTAAATTCATCTCCTTAGATGTATTCATCTTTTTTGAATCTCAGTCTTAAGAATGTAAGAAGTGCTCTACTGGATTGGACCAATGGTCCATCTAGCAATGTATTCTTTCTCCAACAGTAGCAATAGGAAAGGCTATTTTGGGAGAGCACATGAGACTGGCCACTTTCTGTGGTTCACTCCCCTTGTACTGCTTCAGCATGTTGCATTGCGGATGTTGGATGATACATTCCTGACTGGAAATTTTGTATCCATTTATGGACAAGTGGTCTCATGAATTTGTCTAAATGCTTTTGAACTGCTGATACCATCTGCTTCCACAACTTGAGAGCACAGGTGCTTAGGCCTAAATTGCTTTCTGTTAACATGGATACCTAACTTCCATTTAGATGGCACTTTCAAGGCCTTTTTAAAAAAATAAAATGTCTGCCAAAAGGCTTGACTAAAAACACTTGCTGCAGAAAACAAAAAGGAAAATTGTTGTAAAGATTTCAATGCCTTGTGACCATATACCAGTTGCCTTTCTCAGGGAGTTGTATGTGATCTTCAGTTCCCTCAAAATTGTACAGTCAATGTTGTTGAGTTTTTTACAATTTTTGATAAAAAACATTCAATAAGGAGGAATGTTCAGTAACAAACTTCATTATTAGAATGAATTATTAATCCTCCATTTAAGAATATTGATCAATTCAAGTAACAATGATACTAGGACTTGAAACTCTATCCTGAACTGTGCCCCAGAAATTGGCTTTTTCTCTCCATATGTAAATTATCCATTAAGCCTCTGTGTGTATACTGTGTTGTTTAGTATTAGCCCACTGTTTGGGGGTTAGGACTGGAACAGGACAGTGTTCCTCCTAGGAAATTAGTGAGACTAGGTATACACCCATAAAATCTTACTGGGAAAAGCATGACTAAACTGTAGGGCAGATATACATTATGAACTAGTGCTTGGTATCAAAATAAAGCCTTTTGCTAGCTTGTACAATACTATTCCTTAGTTTAAACTACAGAAGTTCAATATAGAATCATAGAATCATAGAATGGTTTGGTTTGGAAGGGACCTTTAAAGATCATCTAGTCCAACCCCCCTGCCATGGGCAGGGACATCTTTCACTAGATCAGGTTGCTCAAAGCCCTGTCCAACTTGACTTCAAACATTTCCAATGATGGGGCATCCAGAACTTCTCTGGGCAACCCATTCCAGTGTCTCACCACTCTCATCATAAAGAATTTCTTCCTTATGTCCAATCTAAATCTATTCTCTTTCGGTTTAAAACCAATGCCCCTTGTCACTAAGGCCCTGGCAAAAGAGTCTCTCTCCATCACCTTTATATATTGAAACGCCTGTCGTGGTTTAACCCCAGCTAGCAACTAAGCACCATGCAGCCGCTCACCCACTCTTCTCCCCACCCCAGTGGGATGGGGAGGAGAATAAAAAAAAAAGAGGTAAAACTCGTGTGTTGTGATAAAGACAGTTTAATAGGACATGAAGGGAAGAGAAAATAATAATAATAATAATAATAATAGAATATACAAAATAAGTGATGCACAATACAATTGCTCACCACCTGCTGACCGATGCCCAGCCAGTTCCCGAGCTGTGGTGCCCCCAGCCAACTCTCCCCAGTTTATATACTGAGTATGACGTCATATAGTATGGAATACCTCTTTGGCCAGTTTGGGCCAGCTGTCCTGGCTGTGCCTCCTCACGGCTTCTCGCTGGCAGGGCATGAAAAGCTGAAAAGTACTTCACTAGTGTAAGCACTACTTAGCAACAACTAAAACATCAGTGTGTTATCAACATTATTCTCATACTAAATCCAAAAACCAGCACTATACCAGCTATCCGGAAGAAAATTAACTCTATCCCAGCAGAAACCAGGATGGTATCCACCCCTTATTCCATACCATCTATGTCATGCCCAGGTTCTATGCTTTCCAAGACAGGAAATTAACCACTACCACTTTTCCTGTCTTTTTATATATACACACAAATATCATTTCCTTAGTTTATGGGCCATCCCTCTAAAATGTCCATTGAGATCATCAAGTCCATGACTTTGGGCTCCATTTATCATAACAGTCTTTCAGGGCAGGAGAGATGGTGTGTGGTGTTGGATTGTTGCATGCTGAAGCCAGTCCTGTTTCTATCACCATCAGACTCGTTCCTCAGTGGCTCAACTCTTGGATACATGGGCATCTACGTGGCATACTTTTATAACCAGATTCCCTAGCTGAGCAGCGATATCTTGCCATAATGCATCAGCCCAGATGGGTTTACCTCTGAGCTGCCAGTTGGTCTGCTTTCATTCCTGTAGCCACCCCCACAGAGCATTTGCCACCATCCATGAGTCAGTATAGAGACAGAGTATTGGCCATTTTTCTCGTTCAGCAATATCTAAAGCCAGCTGGATGGCTTTCACCTCTACAAACTGACTTGATTCACCTTGTCCTTCAGCAGCTTCTGCAACTTGTCGTATAGGACTCCATACAGCAGCCTTCCACTTCCGATACATTCCCACAATACAACAGGACCCATCAGTGAACAGGGTATATTGCTTTTCATTTTCTGGTAGTTATTATACAGTGGGGCCTCGTGTCACCTCCTCTTCTAGTGATATTCCGAAATCTTTGCTTTCCGGCCAGTCCATGATCACTTCCAAGATTCCTGGGCGATTGGGGCTTCCTGTTTGAGCCTTCTGTGTGTTCAGTGCGATCCACTTCCTCCACGTAGTATCTACTGCATGATGTGTAGAGGGGACCCTCCCTTTGAACAGCACCGGCAGTCGGGGTGCCAGGAGGAGCTGTGCTTCAGTACCAACCACTTACAAAGCAGCTCAAACCCCTTCATATGCTGCCAATATGTCTTTTTCAGTTGGAGTACAGTGGGCCTCAGATCCTGTGTATCCCCGACTGTAAAACCGTAAGGGTCGACCTTGAGTTTCCCCTGGTGCTTTCTGCCAGAGACTCCAGGTAGGGCCATTCTCCCCGGCTGCGGTGTAGAGCACATTTTTAACACCTTGTCTTGCCCGGACTGGCCCAAGGGCTACTGCATGAACTATTTCCTGTTTAATTTGTTCAAAGGCTTGTTGCTCAGGGCCCCATTTAAAATTGTTCTTCTTCCGGGTCACTTGATAAAGAGGGCTTACAATCAGACTGTAATTTGGAATATGCATTCTCCAAAACCCCACAATGCCCAAAAAAGCTTGCATTTCCTTTTTGCTAGTTGGTGGAGACATAGCTGTTATTTTGTTGATCACATCCATTGGGATCTGACAATGTCCATCTTTCCATTTTATTCCTAAAAACTGGATCTCCTGTGCAGGTCCCTTGACCTTTATTTTGTAGCAAAACCGGCTTTCAGAAGGATTTGGACTATTTTCTTCCCTTTCTCAAAAACAACTTCTGCTGTGTTGCCCCATACGATGATGTCATCAATGTATTGCAGATGCTCTGGAGCTTCACCCTGTTCCAGTGCAGTCTGGATCAGCCCATGGCAAATGGTAGGGCTGTGCTTCCACCCCTGGGGAAGTCGATTCCAGGTGTATTGGACACCCCTCCAAGTGAAAGCAAACTGTGGCCTGCACTCTCGTGCCAAAGGGATTGAGAAAAACGCGTTGGCAATATCAATGGTGGCGTACCACTTGGCTGCCTTTGACTCCAGTTCATATTGAAGTTCCAGCATGTCCGGCACAGCAGTACTCAGTGGTGGCGTGACTTCATTCAGGCCTCGATAGTCTACTGTCAGTCTCCACTCTTCATTAGACTTTTGCACTGGCCATATAGGACTATTACACGGTGAGTGAGTCTTGCTGATCACTCCTGCAGCCCGTGGAGGACCCCATGCCGGAGCAGGTGGATGCCCAAAGGAAGCTGTGACCCCGTGGGAAGCCCGTACTGGAGCAAGCTCCTGGCAGGACCTGTAGACCTGTGGAGAGAGGAGCCCACATTGGAGCAGGTTTGCTGGCAGGACTTGTGACCCTGTGGGGGACCCACGCTGGAGCAGTCTGTTCCTGAAGGACTGCACCCCATGGAAGGGACCCAGGCTGGAGCAGTTTGTGAAGAACTGCAGCCTGTGGGAAGGACTCAAGTTGGGGAATTTCGTGGAGGACTGTCTCCCTTGAGAGGGACACCATGCTGGAGCAGGGGAAGAGTGTGAGGAGTCCTTCCCTTCTTCACGAAAATGGAAAACAACTTGCTAGAAGGAAGATAACAAGAATAGAAGAATTTCACTGGTATGAAGTCAGCAAAATCCATAGTAACTGGGATGAAGGTAAAGGTGGCAGGGGGAGATCTTGACCACCGACTCAATTGAGGGACTATGCAAATTGCCCCCCCCTCCTGCCAAGAGCATGCGTGCTGATTTACATAGCAAGCGAAGCTAATTTAAATATAACTGAGCAGTAGCAAGTGGTATGGTAATCACTATATCAATGAATGTATATATGGGCGGGTTTTCCACTATTTTTACTAAACATGTGTCCTGGTTTCAGCCAGGATAGAGCTGGTTTTCTTCACAGAAGCTAGTGTGAGACTGTGTTTTGGATTTGGGATGAGAAACTGTTGATAATGTGCTGATGTTTTGGGTTGTTGCTAAGCAGTCAAGGACAGTCCAGCTTCTTGTGCTGGCTTGCCAGCAAGGAGGCTGGGGATGCACGGGAAGCTGGGAGGGGACACAGATGGGACAGCTGACCCAGACTGGCCAAAGAGATATTCCCTACCATATGACGTCATGCCCAGTACATAAACTGGAGTTGGCCGGGGGGCGGAAATCGCTGCTTGGGGACGAGCTGTCGATCGCCAGGTGGTGAGCAATTGCTGTATTGGGCATCACTTGTTCTTGTACATTCCTTTGTTGGTATTATCATTGTTGTTTCCTTCTTTCTTTCTGTCCTATTAAACCGTGTTTATCTCAACCCACGAGGTTTTTTTTTTTCCTAATTCTCTCCCCCGCCCCACTGTGGGAGGGGGAGCGAGTGAGCGGCTGCGTGGTGCTTAGTTGCCAGCTGGGGCTAAACCACGACAGTCCTTTTTGGCGCCCAACGTGGGGCACGAGGCTTGAGATAATAACGGTTGCAGGTCACAATATCAGTTTATTTGATTTGCATCATGCTCTCGTCTTTGTTGTACATGTTAAGGATCGGTGTTGGTCTCTGCGGGCTGCTGTACTCGCCTGCGAGTTTTGTTTTTAGAGCACTGACCTTGAGCTTAATGTGGTATCATCTGAGCTCTGTACTAAAGCTGTTACTGTATTTTGGCTACAGTCTTGTGGAGACGATTAGCAATTATACTTCTGCCTCTGAAAGGCTTTCTATGGAGGAAATGCAGAATGGTACCTTTGCTACCCTCTATCATAACGTTTCCTCCTTCATCACAGTAATTTTTCCGTATTTTGAACACCCTTGGGTAGTTAAAATACCTCTATTGCTACTTATGGGGAACATTGTTTTGGCTTGGTCTAAGGTTGGCAAGCAATTTAATATCACCCGGAGATCTGCCCCAAGGCTGGATAGTTATGAATGGCAGGGCGTGTGGAACAGCATGGGGAAATGCCTGGGGCGGTGGGCACCTCCGGTGTTTTTGGAACTTCACTCCCGAACAAGTGCAGAATCCTGATAAACTAGCAGAATTTTTGGAAGAAGTATGCTGTCAGCCTGGCAGGTCCAAGGAGATACAAATCATTGCAATGTGCTGGGGCCTGGCCCATTCCTACCGAGCTCTATTTAACACTATGCAAAGGGGAGAGAGGCTCTCTGGGTCTGATGGCAATGTGGCAGGCACTGTGACTACTCCAACCCCTGTGGCAGGCACTGTGACTACTCCAACCCCTGCGGCAGGCACTGCCACTACTCCAACCCCCACGGCGGGCACTGTAGCTACTCAGACTGTTGCAGCTGAACCAGAGAACCAGCCCATCCCGGTATCAGTTGCCCCTGTACAAAAGAAGAAATCTTGGAAGCGGAAGTCAGCTCGTTTAGTAAGGGAGGAGGAAGATTCTGCTAAGAAGGAGCCAGAGGAAGAGAGTGAGGAGGCAGAGTGCTCTGAAGCAGGGCCATCACAAATACAGAAGAGGGAAGAGAGAGAGTCATCACTTGAAGAGGAGGAAGAGGAAGAACTCATAAAAGAGACGGTAAATACCCAATCTCTATCCCCGAGTGAATTGCGAGATATGCGAAAGGATTTCAGCCGTCGTCCAGGTGAGCACATTGTCACCTGGCTGCTCCGATGCTGGGATATTGGGGCCAGTAGCCTGGAATTAGAGGGTAGGGAAGCCAAGCAGCTGGGATCCCTTTCTAGAGAAGGGGGCATTGACAAAGCAATTGGAAAAGGTGCACGAGTCCCCAGCCTCTGGAGACGACTCCTGTCGGGTGTGAAGGAAAGGTATCCCTTCAAGGAAGATGTTCTGTGTCACTCAGGCAAGTGGACCACCATGGAGAAAGGTATCCAGTACCTGAGGGAGCTAGCGGTGCTGGAAGTGATTTATGGTGACTTGGACAATGGACAATCATCCAAAGATCCAGATGAAGTCAATTGCACGCGACCTATGTGGCGGAAGTTTGTACGGAGTGCACCCTCATCATATGCCAACTCATTAGCAGTAATGGCCTGGAAGGACGGGGAGAGACCAACGGTGGATGAATTGGCTGTCCAACTCCGGCAATACGAAGAAAGTCTCTCTTCCTCCCTACGGGCCTGCGTCTCTGCTGTAGAGAAACTGTCCCGGGAGTTCCGGCAATTCAAAGAGGATATGCCCTACCCTCCACCCGTACGGACCAGTATCTCAGCCATTAGGAGTAAGCACTCTTCTGTTCAAGAGAGAGGACATAGAGGATACACACCACGAGCCACCCTGTGGTTTCAATTGCGTGACTACGGAGAGGACATGAGGAGGTGGGATGGAAAACCTACCTCAACCCTAGAGGCACGAGTACGCAAACTGCAAGGAAAGACAATTACAAAAGGGGGTTCAGGTTCCTCGAGGAAAATCATCGCTCCACTTTCCAGTGGGCAGTTCCCCAGAAAAAATAGAAGGGCTGATCTCACCTCTGATCCTCTTGAAGGGACTTCTGATTCCTATTTACAAGAAGTGGGTAATGAGTACTATGAGCAGGATTAGAGGGGCCCTGCCTCCAGCCAGGCGGAGGAGAGGGACAACCGAGTTTATTGGACTGTGTGGATTAGATGGCCTGGCACATCAGACCCACAGGAATATAAGGCTTTAGTGGACACCAGTGCACAATGTACCCTGATGCCATCAAGCCATATAGGGGCAGAACCCATCCGTATTTCTGGAGTGACAGGGGGATCCCAACAGCTGAGTGTACTGGAGGCTGAAGTGAGCCTAACTGGGAATGAGTGGCAGAAGCACCCCATTGTGACTGGCCCAGAGGCTCCGTGCATCCTGGGCATGGACTACCTCAGGAGAGGGTATCTCAAGGACCCCAAAGGGTACCGGTGGGCTTTTGGTATAGCTGCCTTGGAGACGGAAGAAATTAAACAGCTGTCCACCTTGCCTGGTCTCTCAGAGGACCCTTCTGTGGTGGGGTTGCTCAGGGTCAAAGAACAACAGGTGCCGATCGCTAACACAACAGTACATCGGCGGCAATATCGCACCAACAGAGACTCCCTGATTCCCATCCATGAGCTGATTCGTCGGCTGGAGAGCCAAGGAGTGATCAGCAAGACTCGCTCACCCTTTAACAGCCCCATATGGCCAGTGCGAAAGTCTAATGGAGAGTGGAGACTGACAGTAGACTATCGTGGCCTGAATGAAGTCATGCCGCCACTGAGTGCTGCCATGCCGGACGTGCTAGAACTTCAATATGAACTGGAGTCAAAGGCAGCCAAGTGGTACGCCACCATTGATATTGCTAACGCGTTTTTCTCAATCCCTTTGGCACGAGAGTGCAGGCCACAGTTTGCTTTCACTTGGAGGGGTGTCCAATACACCTGGAATTGGCTTCCCCAGGGGTGGAAACACAGCCCTACCATTTGCCATGGGCTGATACAAACTGCACTGGAACAGGGTGAAGCTCCAGAGCATCTGCAATACATTGATGACATCATCGTATGGGGCAACACAGCAGAAGAAGTTTTCGAGAAAGGGAAGAAAGTAATTCAAGTCCTTCTGAAAGCTGGTTTTGCTATGAAACAAAGTAAGGTCAAAGGACCTGCACAAGAGATCCAGTTTTTAGGAATAAAATGGCAAGATGGACGTCGACAGATCCCAACGGATGCGATCAACAAAATAACAGCTATGTGTCTCCACCAACTAGCAAAAAAGAAACACAAGCATTTCTGGGCGTTGTGGGTTTCTGGAGAATGCATATTCCAAATTACAGTCTGATTGTAAGCCCTCTTTATCAAGTGACCCGGAAGAAGCATGATTTTAAACGGGGCCCTGAGCAACGACAATCCTTCGAACAAATCAAACCGGAGATAGTTCATGCCGTAGTCCTCAGGCCAGTCCGGGCAGGACAAGATGTTAAAAATGTGCTCTACACGGCAGCCGGGGAGAATGGCCCTACCTGGAGTCTCTGGCAGAAGGCACCAGGAGAGACTCGAGGTCGACCTCTAGGGTTTTGGAGTCGAGGATATAGGGGATCTGAGTCCCGCTATACTCCAACTGAAAAGGAGGTATTGGCAGCATATGAAGGAGTTGGAGCTGCCTCAGAAGTGGTTGGTACTGAAGCACAGCTCCTCCTGGCACCCCGACTGCCGGTGCTGGGCTGGATGTTCAAAGGGAGGGTCCCCTCTACACATCATGCGACTGATGCTACATGGAGTAAGTGGGTCGCGCTTATCACACAGCGGGCTCGAATAGGAAACCTTAATTGCCCGGGAATCTTGGAAGTGATCATGGACTGGCCAGAAGGCAAAGATTTTGGAATATCACCAGAAGAGGAGGTGGCGCGTGCTGAAGAGGCTCCACCATATAATGAACTGCCAGAGAACGAAAGGCAATATGCCCTGTTTACTGATGGGTCCTGTCGTATTGTAGGCAAACATCGAAGGTGGAAAGCTGCTGTATGGAGCCCTATACGACGAGTCGCAGAAGCTGCTGAAGGACAAGGTGAATCAAGTCAGTTTGCGGAGGTGAAAGCCATCCAGCTGGCTTTAGATATTGCTGAACGAGAAAAATGGCCAGTACTCTATCTTTATACTGACTCATGGATGGTGGCAAATGCTCTATGGGGGTGGCTACAGCAATGGAAGCAGAGCAACTGGCAACGCAGAGGCAAGCCCATCTGGGCTGCTGAATTGTGGCAAGATATGCCAAGTAGATGCTCACGTACCCAAGAGTCGGGCCACTGAAGAACATCAAAACAACCATCAGGTGGATCAGGCTGCTAAGATTGAAGTGGCTCAGGTGGATCTGGACTGGCAACATAAGGGTGAATTATTTATAGCTCGGTGGGCCCATGATACCTCAGGCCATCAGGGAAGAGATGCAACATATAGATGGGCTCGGGATCGAGGGGTGGACCTGACCATGGACGCTATTGCACAGGTTATCCATGAATGTGAAACGTGCACTGCGATCAAACAAGCCAAGCGGTTAAAGCCCCTCTGGTATGAAGGACGATGGTTGAAATATAAATCTGGGGAGGCCTGGCAGATTGACTATATCACACTTCCACAAACTCGCCAAGGCAAGCGCTATGTGCTTACCATGGTGGAAGCAACCACCGGATGGCTGGAAACATACCCTGTGCCCCATGCCACCGCCCGGAACACTCTCCTGGGCCTTGAAAAGCAAGTCTTATGGCGACATGGCACCCCCGAAAGAATTGAGTCAGACAGTGGGACTCATTTCCAAAATAACCTCATAGACACCTGGGCCAAAGAGCACGGCATTGAGTGGGTTTATCACATCCCCTATCATGCACCAGCTTCTGGAAAAATTGAACGATACAATGGACTGTCAAAGACTACCCTGAGAGCAATGGATGATGGGACATTCAAACATTGGGATAAACATTTAGGAAAAGCCACCTGGTTAGTCAGCACTAGGGGGTCTACTGATAGAGCCGGCCCTGCCCAATCAAAACTTTTACGTACTGTAGAAGGGGATAAAGTCCCTGTGGTGCATGTGAGAAATATGCTGGGGAAGACAGTCTGGGTTACTCCTGCATTAGGAAAAGGCAAACCCGTTCGTGGGATTGCCTTTGCCCAGGGACCTGGGTGCACTTGGTGGGTAATGCGGAAGGATGGGGAAGTCCGATGTGTACCTCAAGGAGACTTGATTTTGGGTGAAAATAGTCAATGATTTGAATTGTATTATGTTAATTGTTACACAATACAGTATGACATTACTACTATGGTTGCTATCTACCTTATCGATGGTATTACAGTAAGAATCACCCAGACTAATGAAGAATGAGCTTCACCGAAACTAAGCAACATGCAGCAGTGATGGAACCAGAACTGGCTTCAGTAGCTTGCGCCCAACAATTCCCTCGAGACCGACATCTTCGACCTGCAGATCATGGACATGGACTGTGCCAGATGACAATCCAACACCACATACCATCTCCCCTGCCCTGAGAGACTGCTATGATGGATGAAGCCCAGAGTCATGGACTGAATGAACTCCACAGACATTTTAAAGTGATGGCCCATGGACTAAGAAAGTGATATCTGTGTGTATATATTAAAAGACAGGAAGAGTAATACTGAATAATTGGAATGTATTGAAAAGTATAGGACCCGGGCATGACGTAAATGGTATGGAATAATGGGTGGATACTGTCCTGGTTTCAGCCAGGATAGAGCTGGTTTTCCTCACAGAAGCTAGTGTGAGACTGTGTTTTGGATTTGGGATGAGAAACTGTTGATAACGTGCTGATGTTTTGGGTTGTTGCTGAGCAGTCAAGGACAGTCCAGCTTCTTGTGCTGGCCTGCCAGCACGGAGGCTGGGGATGCACAGGAAGCTGGGAGGGGACACACCCGGGACAGCTGACCCAGACTGGCCAAAGAGATTTTCCCTAACATACGACGTCATGCCCAGTACATAAACTGGAGTTGGCCGGGGGGTGGAAATCGCTGCTCGGGGACGAGCTGTCGATCGCCAGGTGGTGAGCAATTGCTGTATTGGGCATCACTTGTTCTTGTACATTCCTTTGTTGGTATTAGCATTGTTGTTTCCTTCTTTCTTTCTGTCCTATTAAACCGTGTTTATCTCAACCCACGAGTTTTTTTTCCTAATTCTCTCCCCCGCCCCACTGTGGGAGGGGGAGTGAGTGAGCGGCTGTGTGGTGCTTAATTGCCGGCTGGGGCTAAACCACGACAACATGTAACAAAATAAATATGCTGTAGTTCCTCTGTGTGGTGTGCTAGCTTTGTGGAATTACCGCCTAGCACCCATCTTTGCTGAAACATGAAATAAATATATATCTTGGCTCTGTGTGTAAGATTGGCCTATACCGGATTATATACTATACTGGTCCAAGACTAGACCCTGCTTGTGGGACAACATACTGGATAAAGATCACACTTTTTGGGACAACAGGGTCAAGTCATCACAGTAAGCCACCTGTGCAGCTTCTAATATGTATTATGAATGGGGACATTGAGCTTACAGTGAGTGAGTTTTTGGTCTTGGCTCCTGCTGGTTGTGTCCCCTCCCAGCTTCCCGTGTATCCCCAGCCTCCTTGCTGGCCGGGCAGCACAAGAAGCTGGACTGTCCTTGACTGCTCAGCAACAACCCAAAACATCAGCACATTATCAACAGTTCCTCATCCCAAATCCAAAACACAGTCTCACACTAGCTTCTGTGAAGAAAACCAGCTCTATCCTGGCTGAAACCAGGACAGCCACAAAAATGATCAGAGGGATGGAACACCTCTCCTATGAGGAAAGGCTGAGAGAGTTGGGGTTGTTCAGCCCAGAGATGATAAGGCTCTGGGGAGACATTATTGCAGCCTTTCAGTACTTATAAGAAAGATGGGAATAAACTTTTTAGCAGGGCCTGTTGCAACAGGACTAGAGGTAATGGTTTAAACTAAAAGATGGTAGATTTAGACCAGACATAAGGAAGAAATTTTTCACAATGAGGGTGGTGAAACACTGGAACAGGTTGCCCAGAGAGATGGTAGATCCCCCATCCCTAGAAACATTCAAGTTCAGGTTGGACGGGGCTCTCAGCTACCTGATCTAGTTGAAGATGTCCCTGCTCACTGCAGGGGGGTTGGACTAGATGACCTTAAAAGGTCACTGAATCATTAAGGTTGGAAAAGACCTTTAAGATCAACAAGTCCAACCATCAACGCAACACCACCATGCCCACTAAACCATGTCCCTAAGTGCCATATCCACATGTTTTTTTAATACTTCCTGGGCAGACTGTTCCAATGCCTGACCACTCTCGGTGAAGAAATTTTTCCTAATATCCAATCTAAACCTCCCCTGGCGCAACTTGAGGCCATTTCCTCTCGTCCTATCACTAGTTACTTGGGAGAAGAGACCAACACCCACATCACCACAACCCCCTTTCAGGTAGTTGTTGAGAGCGATAAGGTCTCCCCTCAGCCTCCTCTTCTCCAGACTGAACAACCCCAGTTCCCTCAGTCACTCCTCATAAGACTTGTGCTCCAGACCCCTCACCAGCTTCGTTGCCCTTCTCTGGACATGCTCCAGCACCTCAATGTCCTTCATGTAGTGAGGGGCCCAAAACTGAAAACAGTATTCAAGGTGTGGCTTCACCAGTGCCGAGTACAGGGGCACAATCACTTCCCTACTCCTGCTGGCCACACTATTGCTGATACAGGCCAGGACGCTGTTGGCCTTCTCGGCCACCTGGGCACACTGCCGGCTCATATTCAGCCGGCTGTCAACCAGCACCCCCGGGTCCTTTTCTGCCAGGCAGCTCTCCAGCCACTCCTCCCCAAGCCTGTAGCGTTGCATGGGGTTGTTGTGACCCAAGTGCAGGACCCGACACTTGGCCTTACTAAACCTCATACAGTTGACCTCAGCCCATCAATCCAGCCTGTCCAGATCCCTCTGCAGAGCCTTCCTACCCTTGAGCAGATCAACACTCCCACCCAACTTGCTGTCATCTGCAAGCTTACTGAGGGAGCACTCGGTCCCCTCATCTTTATCATTGATAAAGATATTAAACAAGACTGGCCCCAAAACTGAGCCCTGGGGAACACTGCTTGTGACCGGCTGCCAACTGGATTTAACTCCGTTCACCAAGGTCCCTTCTGTGAAATATGTTCATCTGATTCGTGTGATGAAGTGTAACCTTCTGTACTTTTATGGATTTCTCCTGCACCATAAAAAGGGGTATTTTACAGGAGAAAGTTAAACTACTTTGCTGGTATATCAGCTCAAACCAGTTTGACCACTGACCGCATAGTATTGTGTAAAGAGAAACTTGTGAAGTGCATGCATAAAGTTTGGGGTCATCCTGGGGGCACGCTGAGGAAGATTCGAGAAGACTCTAGAAGGAGAAGAGGGCATGCGCCGAAGAAGACACGCCTATTCATGAATATGTATTAGCAGGCGGGATATAAACCAAGAACAGAAACTGTACCGCGTGCGTCTTGGTGGAGCGGAGACTCCCGGCGCACCCAGCGCTGTTTGCTTGCCTCTATTCGCTTAATAAATTGTAAACTTAAATTGGAATCCTGTTTGGGACTAAATCATTTATCATAATTGGGGGCTCATCCGGGATGGTCTTGGTTCCTGAATTCTGACTTGATCTAGGAGGGGCGCCCCACCATTTGGTGGCTCCTGATCGGGTCGGGTCGGGACTAACGCCATCCTGAACCTGAATAGGGGCAAGCAAAGAATTTGATTTTTTTATGAGCTCCCTTGCCGGTTGCAGCAGTTTATTTTGCCCGTAATTCTGCGCGCGAAGATCCGAACGAAGACGACGGAGTCGTAAGTATTTACGGTGTATACCGTTCGGTTGGGTGGGATTCGGTTGCCTGTGTGTGTAAGAGTGTGACTGAGACGGAACCTAGTTCCGAAGCGATTGTGGAGGTCTTCTAACCGCGGTTCCAGTCTCCCGCGAGGGACTTGGCCGGTGAAGGACCGAAGTGATTCCTATAGGATTCGTGGGTGGGTGATAGGTCCTAAACCCCCTGCAAGACACTCTTACTGGTAGCCAAGGGCTGTAGGAATTGCCACAGTAAAAATTCCTAGATGGGTCAGACGAAATTGAGAACCCAGGACCAGAAGAAAGGGAACGAATTGTTGGGATCACCCTGCACGGCTCGACCTTAAGGAGAAGGAGCTGTGGCATTGAGAAGCTGGTAAACAGCTGGATATATGCACAGCTCGGCCTTGAGGAGAAGGAGCTGTGGTAAACAACTAAGAAGCAGCAAAGGAGCTCAGGAACACCTGCAAGCAGCAAATCCTGACTGTGTGAGAGGCGCATGGACAGCGCGTGATATTTTCTATATAGCCAATTACAATAATGTGTGTAACAAGCTGTAACCAATCATGAGTGTGTGCGTGGTGACTAAACAAAAATTATGATATATATTGGAGTCAGACAAGACAATAAACGGCTTTGGAATATAACTCTCATAGAGTTGTGAAGTCCATCCTTCTCCCGTAACTGGTGACCCCGACGTGATACGATCTCTGGGATCTCATCGTTGAACACCGGTCGAGCGCAGAGGACGCCGCGGGAGAAGCCCGGTTGGAAGAATTGCAGTCAGCGGGACTGACGCAAGGAAAAAGAAAAAGGAATACGTTGCAATGGAAAAGCACCCAGCGAGGTGAGGTGAGCAACCGGGGCAGCATGGGGCAGAACACATCGCATGAAGAAGGGGCGATAGTCAGACTCCTGCTGCACATGCTCTCTAAGAGAGGACTGAAATATGATGAATATACACTTAGAAGGCTCCTAATTTGGAGCCGAAAGAAAGGGTACCCCCCCGATCCGACTGTGGCGTTTAAGGCAGAGACGTGGGAGGAGATAGGAAAAATGTTATGGGAACATATTGAGAAAACCGCCGCAAAGTTAGTGACGGCGTGGAAGTTGATATTAACCACATTAAAAGCCTTGAAGGCAGAGAGAAAAGCTGCAGCTGATATGGAGGAGGCTGTTAAACCGCCTTCAACCAATCCCTTCTTAACCGAGTCAGAGGGTCCAGGACCTTCAGTGACTCCGACTGCACCGCCTGAGGTGCCAGATGCACCGGGTGAACCAGCCACATTAGATAAGTCAGAGAAACAGATCTACGATGATGTATGTGAGGGCAAGACGGGACAAAGCTGCCCAGAACAATGTACTCAATGTTCCCCTGTGTGCCCATGTGAAAGATTGATGGGGCGGGCTTCACCACCCCCGAAAACACCCAGACTTAACCGATCAAAAGCTGTAGTTTTGAAGCCCTCAGTCGAGCCCCTGCCACCTTTACGGCCCCCGTTGCCTGATAGCAGCGACAAAGGAGAAGAGCCTGTTGTAGAGACTATAGGGAGGCAAGAGCCTAGAATGAAAGGCGACCCTAGAGAGCGGTGGAAAGACGTTTTTTTAGGAGCAATGAAAGACGAGGAAACAGAGTTACTGATGGCATTTCCCGTTAGTGTACAGCCTCACGGGCCCAATCGCTGGGACCCATTTCATTGGGACTTGATTAAGGAAGTGCGGAAGGCAGTGCAAAATTATGGCTTGCAATCACCTTTCACGCAAGCTCTATTAGATAACATATTCACGGGAATGGTTCTTACACCATGGGATTGTCGGCAGATGATAGATATGTTGTTGACACCAACCCAAAGGTTATTGTGGGCAGACAGATGGTATAAACTCTGTATGCAAGAAGCCCTGAGGAACCTGGAGCGTCAAGATGGCGATCCGCTTCAGAACATTACTATGGAACAAATGACAGGCCAGGGACCATTTGTGGATGTTAGATTGCAAGCTCGGCTGCCCTTAGAAGCCTTGCAATTAGTTGGGCAACTAGCGTTGAATGCGTTGCGAACAGTCCCTGAGGAGGGAAAGGGGCAACCATCTTATACTCAAATTAGACAAGGGAGAGATGAACCATATATGTCTTTTGTTGATCGTCTGAGAGACGCTTTGAATAAGGTGTATACCAATGAAGACGCAAAACTAGCAGTGTTGTTGAATTTAGCGGTAGAAAATGCCAATGTAGATTGTAAAAGAATTTTGTTAGCTTTGCCAAAAGAAGCAACGTTAGTACAAATGGTAGAAGCCTGCAACAGAGTAGGCTCTGCCACACATCAGGCAGAGACACTCGCAAGTGCCTTTGCAGCAGCAATTAAGCCATTTATAAATGGAAAAGGGGAGAAAAAATGTTTTAATTGTGGAAAGACAGGCCATTTTAGAGCTCAGCGCAAGGCCACAAGGAAAGGACCTAGGCAGATTGAGACAGGTCATAAATCCTTCCAACAAGGACCCTTTCAGCAAGGAATAGGCCCAGCAGGAGCACCATGTGGTCAATGTCAAAAATTTGGTCACCAAGCCTCAGAATGCTGTTCAAAGTATCATCGGGATGGTGTGAAATTGGGAAACGGGCGACCGAGTGCGAAGGCACCCCGTGCGACGACACAAATGGAGACGCACCACCAGGCTGCTTGGCAAGTCTCAGCGCCTGAACCAGAGGGAGCGCCGGAATGGACGTGGAACCAACAGTAGAAGTTACCTTATGGGACATGTCGGTTTATGATGTCCCGACTAACGCGAATGGACCATTAGGATATGGATTGAGTGCTTTGTTATTAGGACGATCTTCAGTAACAAAGCAGGGACTCTTTGTTCTCCGTGGAGTCATTGACGCTGGTTATACGGGAACCATCAAAGTAATATTGTGGACTCCATCTCCTCCTGTTGCGGTTCCTGCAGGCACACGTATTGCACAATTGGTGCCTTTTACTGCTTCTGTACCTCAGGCAGCGCAATCAATGAGGGGGAATGGAGGGTTTGGCTCAACAGGAAGACCACAAATCTTTCTAGCATTAGATATCAGCAGAAGAAAATCGACTTTGATAATGAAGTTTAGGCATCCTGACCCCACCGTGTGACCGCGACAATGGACCATCGATATGTTAGTGGATACAGGAGCTGATGTGACCATAATCAGTCAGCGAGAGAGGCCGCCAGGCTGGCTGACTCAGTCTCCAGCTCACGGACTTGTGGGGTCGGTGGGTTTTCTGCAACACAACAGAGCGTAACAACTCTAACCTGTGAAAATCCAGACGGGCTAGTGTGTTCAGTACGACCCTATGTAGCTGTATTACCATTAAGTCTGCTTGGGCGGGATGTACTGAGTCAAATGAATATATCACTCTCTAGCGATCCGCAGGGTTTTCGGTAGTGGCCATTGAAACGCGACCTGTGCTCAAACTGGAATGGAAAACCGATGATCCAGTGTGGGTAAATCAATGGCCGCTGACCGCAGAAAAGGTCGCCCACCTGGAAGATTTGGCAAAAGAACAGCTAGAAAAAGGCCATATTGTGCCAACCACTAGTCCTTGGAACACACCTGTTTTTGTGATTCCAAAGAAAAGTGGAAAATGGAGACTATTACATGACTTGCGAGAAGTCAATAAGGTTATAGTGGACATGGGAGCCTTGCAACCAGGGCTACCATCTCCCTGTATGATACTGAAGTATCGGAAGCTTTTGATTATAGATCTCAAAGATTGCTTTTTTACAATCCCTCTGCATGAAGATGATGCCAAACATTTTGTATTCTCAGTCCCAAGTACAAACAAGGTGCAACCCATGCAAAGATATCATTGGACAGTATTGCCACAAGGCATGAAAAATTCGCCCACGATGTGTCAAAGGTATGTAAATTGGGCTTTACA
Organism: Phaethon aethereus; assembly: GCF_964289735.1. NCBI lineage: Eukaryota > Metazoa > Chordata > Aves > Phaethontiformes > Phaethontidae > Phaethon > Phaethon aethereus. The sequence continues at coordinate 35,918,511 of NC_138581.1, read as the reverse complement.
GCCAATCAGAAAAAGGTGGCCTCAATATCTCATCTATCATTATATGGATGACATATTGTTGGCTGGTGATCAATTAAATCCGGAAGAAATGATCGGGGAGCTCGTTGAGCTTTTGAGGCAAATTGGGCTGCAAGTGGCGCCGGAAAAGATACAAGCTGAAGCGCCTTGGAGGTACTTGGGGTGGATGATCACTGAAACGTCGGTGACCGCCCAGAAAGTTGAATTCAGAATTCAGATTAAAACATTAAATGATGTACAAAAATTGGTAGGAGACGTTAATTGGATTCGACCTATTTGTGGGATCACAAACCAAGATATGGAGCCCTTGGTTCAGCTCTTGCGAGGGGATAGCAGGTTAAACTCTCCTCGGCAATTGACCAAGGAAGCCCAGGAAGCAGTAGCAAACATTTCTGAAAAGGTGACTCAAGCATTTAGTTCTAGGATAGACCCCTCGATAGGGATCACTTTGGCAGTAATCAATCCCGAGCGACATCCCTATGTGCTTATAATACAGTGGATAACAAAGCTAGAATCAAAAGTGGACCATGGGTCTTTTTGCCTCAGCAGCAGAGAAAAACCATCACCACGAAAGCAGAGAGTTTTACAAATCTGATTATGAAAGGGTGCACAGAATTATTGATATATCAGCAAAGGACCCGAAAACGATTTTAATACCATTACAACAAGAATATTTGACTTGGGCTTTGCAGCACTCTGTTCCCTTGCAAACTGCATTAGCAGGATTTGAAGGTGACATTCAGATTCATTATCCATCACACAAAATGTTTACCTTTTTTAAAAAAAACATGAAGTAGAAGAAAAATCAAAGTGTAGTCAATATCCAGTTCAAGGTGCTACAGTGTTTGTGGATGGTGGTGGGAAAACAGGCAAGGCAGCAATAGTAAGGCGAGAGCACGGAGAATGGAAAGAACGGGTACTTGTCGTGCCAGGATCAGTTCAAAAGGTAGAACTACAGGCAGTAATTGAAGCCTTTAAATTATGGCCTGAAGAACCTGTGAATATAATTATGATTCTTTATATGTAGCTGGAGTACTCCAAAGATTGGAAGGTTCAATCCTCAGACAGGTACAGCAGGAACAGCTATATCAACAATTTAGAACGCTTTGGGTTTTATTGCAGAAAAGACGACATCCTTATTACGTTATGCATATACACAGCCATACCAACCTTCCAGGGGAATTGGTGGAAGGAAATGCAAGAGCTGATCGGCTGACTGCCGCAGTATGGGCTGGACCTGCTCCGGACCGTTTAGGTCAAGCACAAGCCTCTCATGCCTTTTTCCATCAATCTGCCAAAGTTTTAGCGAGACAATTTAATCTAAGTGCAGGTGACGCTAGAGCTATTATACAGACTTGTGCTGATTGTCAACAAATAGGCCCAGGAATCGCGATTACAGTAAGTCCCCGAGGATTGCATTCGCTACAACTATGGCAGATGGATGTGACACATGTCGCTGACTTTGGAAGATTTAAATATGTTCATGTTTCAATTGATTGCTATTCTGCAGTAGTTTGGGCCACTGCACAAACAGGGGAAACTAGTAGGCATGTACAAAAGCATTTGCGAGCTGCATTCGCAGCCCATGGTATACCCCTACAAATTAAAACCGATCATGGTCCTTGTTATGTAGCCCAGTCAACCCAAAGATTTTTTGCTCAATGGGGAGTGATGCATGTTACTGGAATACCACATCCCCCAACTGGACAAGCTATTGTTGAACGAATGAATCATTCCCTGAAGTGTTTATTGCAAAAACAAAAAGGGGGAGAGGCTACCACACCACCCCAAGAACGTTTGAATAAAGCCTTATACGTGTTAAATTATTTGCGTCTAGCAGAAGGAGAAACATGTAAAAGGAATGACAGGAAGTCTGTTTGAGTTAACACAAAATGTGCAAGTAAAAGTTAAAAATTTGGAAAAGAATATGTGGGAAGGACCTTTTCAACTGCTAACCTGGGGACGAAGTTATGCTTGTGTCATTACAGATTCTGGAACTTGTTGGGTACCCGCAAAATGGGTAAAACCATGGGTGAAACAGTCACCGTCGTCGTCGTCGGACACATCTTGACACTATCAGGTGTCATCGCAATCTGGATGCCACCTCAGCCAAAAGAAAATGTATGGGTAAATCACACTGAAATTAGCAGTATCATGAGAGGAACATGGAAAGCTTTTAGGGCAAACCGCTCTATAACTACAAATCCTTTGGTAAGATATAATATTGGTTTTCGTAGCTTTGTGCAGGCGCTTTTTGCATCGCTAGGAGTAGTTTCCATTGCTAGGAGTAGTACAGCTAGAATTGTTTGCCTTGTAACATTCTGCTATTGGCTTAAGCATAGTTGATATGTGACTGCTGGATTATGGTAAGATGCCATGTGAACAAAGCCTACGAACCAATAGATGGGATGGCTGTGGCACGTGCAGCACATCTGGTCGATTAGATAGACATCCTGCTACATGTACGAGAAGTCGGACTGCTGTATCTGAGGGAGCTTCTCTATATCCCTTATGAGAAGTACCCCTCGGAGGCAATCAGGGAGGCATCGGGTTTGTGGCAGTCCCATTAAATACCACAGATGTAAGAAATTTCAAGAAAGAAATGGGGACCCTATTAGATGATCCCCTTGGAGTAGCTGAAAAATTGGACCAATTCCTAGGCCCCAATACTTATACCTGGGAAGAAATACTGTCCATTTTAGGGATCTTATTCACTATTGAGGAAAGGAGAATGATTAGACAAGCTGGAATGAGAATTTGGGAAAGACAGAATCAGGCAGGACCCCCGGGAGATCAGAAATGGCCAAATGTGGATCCCCACTGGGATCATCAACAACCCCAAGGAAGACAAAATATGAGGGATTTGAGAACGTTAATCATACAGGGAATAAGGGAAGCGGTTCCCCGAGGGCAAAACATTACTAAAGCATTTAATGAACAACAAGGGAAAGACGAATCTCCAACAGAATGGTTGGAGAGGTTGAGGAAAAACCTACAAATGTATTCTGGACTTGATCCGAATACAGTGGCTGGGACCGCACTCCTTAAAACACAATTTGTAGCTAAATCCTGGGGGGATATAAGAAGGAAATTAGAAAAATTGGAAGACTGGCAAGAAAGAGGATTAGAGGAGTTACTTAGAGAAGCCCAGAAAGTCTATGTTAGGAGGGACAAAGAACAAGAAAAAGCAAAAGCAAAAATTTTTGTAGCAGCAGTAAGAGAAAGTCAGAAAAATAAGACTCCGTCTGGAGAGAAAAGGGAAAAAAGAATAGAGCAGACACCCCGGGGACAGCCTTATCGAGAAAGATTTACAATTCCTGTCTGTTACTACTGTACCAAGAGGGGACATGTTCAGAAGAACTGCCGTAAGCGGGAACAAGATGAGAAGATGTTCAAAGAAGATTAGGGGTGTCAGGGGCTCTATCTTCTGGGGACTTCAACAACAACAGAGACGTTGAAAAAATTATTAATTGGTCCCCATAAAGAGGAAGTTTTATTTTTAGTGGATACAGGGGCCGAAAAGTCAACCATTCAAAAACTTCCAAAAGGAATAGAAAAAGGGAAGAGTTACATGTCAGTAGTAGGAGCAAAAGGAGAGCCTTTTAAAGTAAGTATATTGAAAGATGTAGAAGTAGAAACAGAAAAGAAAATTTGTCTTAATGATTTACTTTTGCTCCCTGAAGCGGAATACAATTTATTAGGAAGGGATTTGATTTTGAAGTTAAACTTAAGCGTTCAGAGTCAAGGGGACAAATTGCAGATTAAATTATACACTTTAACACAAGAGGATGAAGAAGCTATTAACCCCTCAGTGTGGTATAAGGAAGGGGAAACTGGAAAGATAAAAATGGACCCCATAAGGGTTCAAATAATAGATCCGCACCGCCCAATTAGAATCAAGCAATACCCTATACCTATAGAGGGTCGAAAAGGATTAAAACCTGTAGTTGACAGACTTTTGGAAAAAGGAACCCTAGAACCATGTATGTCACCTCATAACACGCCCATTCTTCCCGTAAAGAAACCGGATGGGTCATACAGGATGGTGCAGGACTTAAGAGCTGTAAATCAGCGAACAATCACTAAATTCCCTGTGGTGGCAAATCCTTATACTTTATTGAGTCATATATCTCCCAAACATACTTGGTATAGTGTAATAGATTGGAAAGATGCTTTTTGGGCCTGTCCTCTGGATGAGGGATCCAGAGATTATTTTGCCTTTGAGTGGGAGGACCCCGAAACAGGATGAAAACAACAATTAAGATGGACTGTGTTACCACAAGGGTTTACGGAGTCACCAAATTTATTTGGACAAACTTTAGAGAAAATTCTACAAGATTTCACAATAAAATTATTGCAATATGTGGACAATTTATTAGTAGCAGGAGAAACTGAAGAGGGGACCCGAAAAGCCACCATTAAATTGTTAAATTTTCTAGGGGAAAAGGGATTAAATGTGTCCCGATCAAAGCTACAGTTTGTAGAACAAGAACTAAAATACTTAGGACATTGGCTGAGTAAAGGAAGGAAGAAGTTAGATCCTGATGGGTATCTGGGATTCTATCCTTAAGACCTCCACAAACTAAAAAGGAAATTAGGCAAATATTGGGATTATTAGGATATTGTAGACCATGGCTTGAAAATTATAGTGAAAAAGTAAAATTCCTATATGAAAAATTAACTAATAACCAACTTAAGTGGTTTATTGAAGATGATCAGAGATTTGAGGAAGTAAAAAAGGCATTAATACAAGCACCTGTATTAAGCCTCCCAGATCTAGAAAAACCTTTCTATCTCTTTGTGAATACATCAAGCCAGACAGCGTATGGAGTTCTTACTCAAGACTGGGCAGGAATCAAAAAACCCGTGGGATATTGTTCTAAGTTACTTGATCCAGTAAGCAGAGGATGGCATGCTTGTCTCCAAGCTTTGGTTGCTACAGCATTATTAATAGAGGAAGTTAGGAAGATTGCCTTTAGTTCTCCTTTAAAAGTGTATACCCCACACAATGTCAGAAATGTTTTACAACAAAAAGCGGAAAAATGGTTAACGGACAACCGAATCCTAAAGTATGAAGCAATACTAATAGAATCCCCTGACTTAGAACTGAGGGTGACTTCTGCTCAGAGTCCAGCACAATTTTTGTTTGGAGAACCATCAGAGGAATTACAACATAACTGTTTAGAGGTAATTGAGACCCAGACTAAGGTGACACCAGATTTAAGAGATGCTGAGTTGGAAAATGGAGAAGCACTGTTTATAGATGGCTCCTCCCGAGTGGTAGAAGGGAAGAGAAAATCGGAATATGCAATAATTAATAAGGACTTGGAACTTGTGGAATCAGGACCTCTGAGTCCATCATGGTCAGCTCAGGCTTGTGAGCTGTATGCCCTATGTAGGGCCCTGGAATTATTAAAAGGAAGAAGCGGGACTATATTTACAGATTCTAAATATGCATATGGGGTGGTCCACACTTTTGGAAAAATTTGGGAAGAAAGGGGTTTGATTACAGAATCACAGAATCACTAGGTTGGAAAGGACCTTCAAGATCATCAAGTCTAACCATTAATCCAGCGCCACCATGTTCCCTAAACCATGCCTTGAAGCGCCACATCCACACGTTTTTTGAACACTTCCAGAGATGGCGACTCCACCACCTCCCTGGGCAGCCTGTTCCAATGCCTGACCACCCTCTCAGTGAAGAAATTTTTCCTAATATCCAAACTAAACCTCCCCTGGCGCAACTTGAGGCCATTTCCTCTTGTCCTATCGCTGCTTACTTGGGAGAAGAGGCCAACACCCTCGTCGCCACAACCCCCTTTCAGGTAGTTGTAGAGAGCGATAAGGTCTCCTCTCAGCCTCCTCTTCTCCAGACTAAACAACCCCAGTTCCCTCAGCCGCTCCTCATAAGACTTGTGCTCCAGACACCTCACCAGCTTTGCTGCCCTTCTCTGGACACGCTCCAGCACCTCAGCATCCTTCTTGTAGTGAGGGGCTCAAAACTGAACACAGGATTCGAGTTGCGGCCTCACCAGTGCCGAGTACAGGGACACAATCACTTCCCTACTCCTGCTGGCCACACTATTTCTGATACAGGCCAGGACGCTGTTGGCCTTCTTGGCCACCTGGGCACACTGCTGGCTCATGTTCAGCCGGCTGTCAACCAGCACCCCCAGGTCCCTTTCTGCCGGGCAGCTCTCCAGCCACTCCTCCCCAAGCTTGTAGCGTTGCATGGGGTTGTTGTGGCCGAAGTGCAGGACCCTGCACTTGGCCTTATTAAACCTCATACAGTTGACCTCTGCCCATCGATCCAGCCTGTCCAGATCCCTCTGCAGAGCCCTCCTACCCTCCAGCAGATCAACACTCCCACCCAACTTGGTGTCATCTGCAAACTTACTGAGGGAGCACTCGATTCCCTCATCTAGATCATCTATAAAGGTATTGAACAAGACCGGCCCCAGAACCGAGCCCTGGGGGACACCGCTTGTGACCGGCCGCCAGCCGGTTTTAACGCCGTTCACCACAACTCTCTGGGCTCGGCCGTCCAGCCAGTTCCTCACCCAGCGAAGAGTAAACCTGTCTAAGCCACGAGCCGCCAGTTTCTCCAGGAGAATGCTGTGGGAGACGCTGTCAAAGGCTTTACTGAAGTCCAGGTAGACAACGTCCACAGCCTTTCCCTCATCCACTAGGCGGGACACCTAATCATAGAAGGAGATCAGGTTGGTCAAGCAGGACCTGCCTTTCATGAACCCATGCTGGCTGGGCCTGATCCCTTGGTTGTCCTGCAGATGCCCTGTGAGCACTCTCAAGACCAACCGCTCCATGATCTTCCCCGGCACAGAGGTCAGGCTGACAGGCCTGTAGTTCCCAGGATCCTCCTTCCAGCCTTTCTTGTAGACGGGCGTCACATTGGCAAGGCTCCAGTCTTCTGGGACCTCCCCTGTTAACCAGGACTGCTGATAATGATGGAGAGTGGCTTGGCAAGCTCCTCCGCCAGCTCTCTCAGTACTCTCGGGTGGATCCCATCAGGCCCCATAGACTTGTGGGTGTCCAGGTGGCTTAACAGGTCCTTAACTGCTTCCTCCTGGATTATGGGCAGGTTATTGTGCTCTCCATCCCCATCTTCCAGCTCAGGGGGCTGAATACCCTGTGGATACCTGGTCTGGCTATTAAAGACTGAGGCAAAGAAGGCATTAAGTACCTCAGCCTTGTCCTCATCCTTAGAGACAATGTTCCCCGCCATATCCAGTAGGGGATGGAGATTCTCCTTGCCTCTCTTTTTGTTGTTAATGTATTTGTAAAAACATTTTTTATTATCCTTTACGACTGTGGCCAGACTGAGCTCTAGCTGGGCTTTTGCCTTTCTAATTTTGTCCCTGCTTGACCTAACGAGATCCTTGTACTCTTCGCGAGTTGCCTGCCCCTTCTTCCAGAGGTGATAAACTCTCCTCTTTTCCCTGAGTCCCAGCAAAATCTCCTTGTTCAGCCAGGCCGGTCGCCTTCCCCGCCAACTCTTCTTATGGCACATGGGGACCGTCTGCTCCTGTGTCTTTAAGATTTCCTTCTTGAAGGCTGTCCAGCCTTCCTGGACCCCTTTGTCCTTCAGGACTGTCTCCCAAGGGACCCTCTCAACCAGTGACCTGAACAGGCCAAAGTCTGCCCTCCAGAAGTCCATGGTAGCAGTTTTGCTGACCCCTCTCCTTGCTTCACTCACAACTGAGAATTCTATCATGTCGTGGTCGCTAAGCCCAAGACGGCCTCCGACCACCACATCTCCCACCAGTCCTTCTCTGTTTGTAAACAGCAGGTCCTGCAAGGCACTTCCCCTGGTGGGCTCACTCACAAGCTGCGTCAGGAAGTTATCCTCCACACACTCCAGGAACCTCCCAGATTGTTTCCTCTCTGCTGTGTTATACTTCCAGCAGATGTCCGGTAGGTTGAAGTCCCCCACAAGAACAAGGGCCAGCAAATGCGAGACTTCTGCCAATCGCTTATAGAATGTCTCATCTGTCTCTTCATCCTGGTTGGGTGGTCTGTAACAGACTCCCAGCAGGATATCTGCCTCATTGGCCTTCCCCCTCATCCTTACCCATAAGCACTCTACTTCGTCTTCACAATCATTGGTTTCTATGCAATCAAAACACTCCCTAACATACAGAGCCACCCCACCGCCTCTCCTTCCCTGCCTATCCGTTCGGAAGAGCTTATAGTCATCCGTTGCAGCACTCCAGTCATGAGAAGCATCCCGCATCCATGGTTTTGTATTTGTTCCTGCACCCTGCCTGTGCTGATTCACATATGCACATAAAAGGAAAACACAGAAGCAGGCTGAATGAATTAATTCAGCATCAAAGTTATCAAACAGTGCAAGAATCACCCGTTAGAGTCCTGCAAGGAGTTAGTTGTTTACTTTTTGCTGCTACTTATTTCTTGCAGCCCAATTTCATAAATAAATCTTAAATAAAAACAAGAAACCCCCAACTTTTACAGATAGAATTTATTTGCTGGAATGTAGGAATGAAAGGGAATCAAATAATAAACTTTCTTCCTTGTTTTCTGGTAATTCTCTTCTTTTTGGTGTGTATTAACTGTGCTAGGTAAATTGATTTCTGTGTTTGTGTCCTTCTTGTTTCAAAGTAATTTCTTTATGTTTCAAAGTGATACTAATGGTTATTTTACACTCTACTGCACAAATTTTACTGTGTGTCAGTTGCAAGCAATCACCTCCACTGTTTCATATACTGTTCAAGTTTCCACAAATATATGCCCCCTTCTTCCATGTAATCCCCAAACAATTTAAGACACAAATGCCATTATATAATATACTACTGTTATGTGTTAAGTTGTATGTGATAAATTGCATGTGAACTACCAGTTATTGTCACAAAGTCATTATTTCTATCTGTCCTTGTGATTTTCTCTTCTAACCTACACTAGTCAACTTAATCAGTTTCAAGTAACACTGTTGTCACAAGAAACATTTTTAATCCTCAACCACTCATTCACTCTGGTGTTAACCCTTTTGCATGTCTGTGTAGTGAACCAAAAGGAAAACACAGATGAAAAATAAAAGCTTGGCAAAAAATATAATTTTCCATCCAGATCAGATTCCTCACTGCTTTGCAACTAGCCACACAAATGTTTCCTCCAATGGAAGGCAAGGGAGATCCAGAAGTAGAGGGAGTGTGTTGGGATCACTCTGCACGGCTCGACCTTAAGGAGAAGGAGCTGCAGCATTGAGAAGCTGGTAAACAGCTAGATATCTGCACGGCTCGGCCTTGAGAAGAGGGAGCTGTGGCACTGGGAAGCTGGTAAACAGCTGGACATCTGCAGGGCTTGGCCTTGAGGAGAAGGAGCTGTGGTAAACAGCTAAGAAGAAGCACTGTATAAGAAAAACAGGATGGAACCCGGACCACGTAGCAGTAACCGCAAGTAGGAGGAGTATGATAATGCAATCTTTAGGGCTAAGCCAATGATTGTAAGACAAGTATGCATAAGGTAGAACTTAGTGTATAAATATGTGTAAGGTTTTGCAATAAAGTTGAAGCTTGCTTTATCACTCATATTGAGTCGACTGCTTGCCTTCCCTCGCTCGTCACAAGTGGCGCCCGAACAGGGACCCCATCCTTGTTTTTCACCGGACAGCGAGATCGGAGAAGCACTGGTAGCAGCGACCAGGGAGCAGAAGATCGGCGGACGCTGCCGCGGCGCGCCTGATCCGTGCTTGAACCCAGGATAATTAAGAAGGGGTTCGCCGTCCGAAAGAAGGCTACCCAAGGGAAAAGGCTGCAAAAATAATTGACCGGATAATTAAGAAGGTCAACGTAGCGCGCAATGGAAATAGAGGTAGCGTTCGAAATCTTAAAATGCTTTTTAGAAAAGCGGGGAGTAAGCCAATTAAAAGATCTGGCTGGGTTAATTGCGTTAGGGAAAGCAAAAGGGTCTTTTAAAGACCCTGAAAGTATGTTTGAAGTAGACGAGTGGCGTTCTTATGGAGATTGTTTGTGGGATCTAGTAATAGATGATGATAAATCAGCAAAAAAAATTAATGAAATCTTGGAGAGATGTTATTCATTGCATGAAAAGATATAAAACTGAAAAGCGAATAGCACAGGCAACAAAGACAGTATAAAATTTACGACGCTCTGGAGGTTGAACCTAGAGACATTAAAAGAACTAAAGGCAGAACGCATCGCATGAAGAAGGGGCGATGGTCAGACTCCTGCTGCATATGCTCTCTAAGAGAGGACTGAAATATGATGAATATACACTTAGAAGGCTTCTAATTTGGTGCCAAAAAGGGTACCCCCCCCATGTGTCTGTGGCGTTTAAGGCAGAGACGTGGGAGGAGATAGGAAAAATGTTATAGGAACATATTGGGAATGGAGATAAAACCACAGCAGAGTTAGTGACGGCATGGAAGTTGATGTTAACCACATTAAAAGCCTTGAAGGCAGAGAGAAAAGCTGCAGCTGATATGGAGGAGGCTGTTAAACCGCCTTCAACCAATCCCTTCTTAACCGAGTCAGAGGGTCCAGGACCTTCAGTGACTCCGACTGCACCGCCTGAGGTGCCAGATGCACCGGGTGAACCGGCCACATTAGATAAGTCAGAGAAACAGATCTACGATGATGTATGTGAGGGCAAGACGGGACAACGTTGCCCAGAACAATGTACTCAATGTTCCCCTGTGTGCCCATGTGAAAGATCAATGGGGCGAGTCTCGAAAGGAGATGGGCAAGCAGCGGAGCTAGCAACAACGTGGCGATTGCTATTCCAGACTGTTTTGAAGAGCCAGGGGCTAGCAGCAGACTCTGCAACAGCTTTTGAGTGACCTACCTGGGAGAAAGCAGGGAAATTGGTGTTTGAGGCAGCCTCTAAAGGGGATCATACGGCTGCGAAAGTGTTAACAACCTGGCGATTAGTCAGAGACTCTATAAAGGCGAAAAAATCAGAGCAGGCCGCGGCGCTGCCACAGCCTCGGGAGAGAAGGGAGGCCGAGCTGGGGATGGTGAGAACGAGCGACTCCCACCCACCTCCCCCCCCACCCCTCCCGCCCCCCCCCCCCGCTAACGCAACCAACGGAGGTGGCGAGTCCTCCTTGGCCCCCCCCTCCTGACCCGTGCCGCAACAGGAGGGGGCTGCCTGGAATGATCCTTCCCCCAAGTCAAGATCCGACCCTGCCCAACATTGGCGAGGCATGAGACAAGAGACTTTGGCAGAGAGGGAGGGGACGGAGCGAAGTGGGTACCGACCAGGTCGGTACGGCCGACAGTAAGACCTGAAGATCTTGTCACACGTCCCACGGACGCAGTCAACTCCGACGTACCGCCAGCTGATGCTTTCACTCTTTTGTATGCAGAATGATGGCTCGTTGACTGTCTCAGCGGCTCTCCCTGGACGTTCAAGAGCAGGAACTTCAATATGCCATATTTGTAAAACGGTGTTGTGGGTTTGTTCTATGTCATTGTAATTATTGTGACAAATGTATCATTTCTTTTGCAGGGAATCGAAGAGTATATTTCAATTGCTTTTTTACCATTCCCTTAGCAGCTGAGGATGCAGAGAAGTTTGCCTTTACGGTACCATCGGTAAATAAAGGAGAGCCAGCAAAGAGGTATCATTGGGTAGTGTTACCGCAAGGAATGCAAAATTCACCTACGATGTGTCAGACATTTGTGGCATGGGCTCTAGAACCAGTGCGGAAAAAGTATCCAGATTTAATAATGTATCATTATATGGATGATATATTAATAGCAGGGACAGAATTGAATGCAGACCACATTTTACAGCACTTAGAGCACTATTTAGGAAAATGGGGTTTAAAAATAGCACCGAAAAAAAATCAAAAGAAGGGACCATGGCAATATTTGAGCTGGATTATTACCAGGGCAGCGGTCCACCCACAAAAAATAAAGATTAAGGCGAAAATAGAAAATCTTTCTGATGTCCAAAAATTAATGGGGGATATACAGTGGGTTTGCAATATTTGCAGAATTACTAATGATGATCTGAGGCCATTGATGCCGCTCCTGGAGTCTTCAGTGGAGGCTCCAGAGCGACGTCAACTAGACGAGGATCAACACCAGGCTTTGCAGAAAATTACTGAGAACATAGCAACAACCTATACTCACAGATGTTCACCTACTGAGAGTATCTCGCTTATGATAGTTAATTCAGGAGGGGAACGGCAATATCCACTAGGATTGATCGTACAGTTAGGAAATACAGCAAACAGTTTGAAAGTATTAGAATGGGTTTTTCTCTCCTATCAATCCAGAAAAATAGTGGCCACCAGATATGAATTATTTGCACAACTCACTATTAAGGGAAGACAAAGAATTGTAGAAATATCTGGATTAGAACCTGTAATAATTTATGTTCCTGTATCTCAAAAGTACTTAGATTGGTTGTTAGCCAGTTCTCTGGAGTTTCAGATCGCAATCTCTGATTTTTTAGAACACGTTACAAATAGCTATCCGTCCGATAGATTATTGTCACTGTTGGCTAATCAACAGTTTGAAGAAATGCCTATGCGATCGGAGACCCCAGTGAATGGGATGACAGTCTTTACCGACGCAGGACGCAAATCCTCTTGTTCGTGAGTCTGATAGTCACGTGTTTGATATGCCAGGTTCAGGCGTGGTTTTCCGTTCAACCAAGAAAAAATATCTGGGTTACACTAGCTAATCAAACGGGCCAAGGCCACCTTTGCTTATCTATATCCACTGCTGAGAATCTGTTTACAACATACTTAGTTGGTCTGCCCTTAGGGGACTATGATTCGACAATGGTGGTAAAGAAGACCACCCCTGATCTAACCTTGTTTTTAAAAAATAACAAACACCTCTGCAGCTATGGATAAGTGGGACGGATGGATGACACACGGACCACAGGAGTTGTTGGAACCGCAGGAGTTGGGTATTTTAGGATGCATTACAGCACCTACCTGTTTATATTTTAATTATACAGGACAGGACGATACCAGGTCACAGGATGTAAGCCCCACGTTAGCCATTTTTCAGAATGCTGCCAATTGGTGTAATTATACAACGAGCAACATCTCGCGCTCTACTATTGTCCCAATGAGACTCCCTAAAGGAATATTCTTGATTTGTGGTGATCGTGCATGGCAAGGTGTTCCCTCCCGTTTGAGAGGTGGTCCTTACACATTGGGGCACCTAACATTGCTAACTCCCAACACTTCTATGATATTGAACCTTACCCGACGGCATAGAATAAGACGACAGATTTGAAAATATCAGGAAGAGTTCAATGACCAACTGGATTTTTGGACTGTGGACAAAACCATACTAACCTCTTTCCTTGCCCCTGGGGTCGCTGCTGCCCAAGGCTTAACCACTTTAAATAAATTGGGATGTTGGCTAGCGAAACAAACCAATGCTACTTCTGCAACACTCAGTGCTTTGTTAATGGAAACTGACTCAATAAGGCATGCGACATTGCAAAATAGGGCAGCTATCGACTTCCTACTTTTGGCCCAAGGGCACGGGTGTGAGGAGTTTGATGGCATGTGTTGTATGAATTTAACAGATACATCACAGTCGGTAACTCAACAATTACAAAAACTGAAGGACTTAACGGACAGGTTACAGACAAGTTCACTAAACCTCGAATCATAGCTGTCAAGTTTGGGCCTAAGTGGACGGTTACAAGACTTAATAAAAGGGGCAGTTGTTATAGTACTTGTTATCTTAATACTAATGCTTATTGTACCATGTTTATTGCATTGTCTACAAGGAATGGTTCAAAAGGTAGTAAAGAATGCTTGGCTAGCTAATAACTCCAACGAGTATCTTACACACCCAATGAATGAGCTTTGTTAGATAATCACGCTCAAAACAAAAAGGGGGAGAGGCTACCACATTACCCTAAGAACGTTTGAATAAAGCCTTATATGTGTTAAATTATTTGCGGAAGGAGAAAGGACCTTTTCAACTGCTAACCAGGGAACGAGGTTGACGGTGGTGGCTGTTTTACCCATGGTTTTACCCATGGTTTTACCCACTTTGCAGGTGCCTCGAAGTGGGTGAGGCCATGGGTGCGGCAGTCGCCATCGTCATCGTTGGACACATCATGACACTATCAGGTGTCATCGCAATCTGGATGCCACCTCAGTCAAAAGAAAATGTAGGGGTAAATCACACTGAAATTTGCGGTATCATGAGATGAACGTGGAAAGCTTTTGAGGCAAAGTGTTCTATAACTACAAATGCTTTGGTAAGATATAATATTGGTCTTCATAGCCTTATACAAGTACCTTTTTTCTATCACTAGGAGTAGTTTATATCACTAGAAGTAGTAGTACAGCTAGAATTGTTTTGCTTTGTAATATTCTGCTATTGACTTAAGCATAAGTTGATATGTGACTGCTGAGTTATGGAAAAATGCCGTGTGAACAAAGCCTACGAACCAATAGACGGGATGGCTGTGGCGCGTGCAGCACGTCTGGCCAGCGGGCGCATATGCCATAGGCTCCCTGTGTTAAAAGGTGACAACTGAGGTGAGTTCCGACACTCACTGGCCACGTGTGTCGAAACTCGTTCCTCTACAAATGTGTAATACCGGGATTTCCTGAAGGGCAGTGGGCCGGTGTATGGCAAGGCCACCGTTGCCTCCGTGGGGACGCCCACATAAAGCTGGCACCTACCAACTGCTGGGCGGAGTTCGCGGCACAGGACGATACAAGAATGTACAGAGGGTCCATCTTTCTCACAGTCCTCGGGTTGCGAATGATCCATCAGGTTTTGTTTATACAAAAACAAAAAGGGGGAGATGTTGGGATCACTCTGCACGGCTCGACCTTAAGGAGAAGGAGCTGCAGCATTGAGAAGCTGGTAAACAGCTAGATATCTGCACGGCTCGGCCTTGAGAAGAGGGAGCTGTGGCACTGGGAAGCTGGTAAACAGCTGGACATCTGCAGGGCTCGGCCTTGAGGAGAAGGAGCTGTGGTAATCAGCTAAGAAGAAGCACTGTATAAGAAAAACAGGATGGAACCCGGACCACGTAGCAGTAACCGCAAGTAGGAGGAGTATGATAATGCAATCTTTAGAGCTAAGCCAATGATTGTAAGACAAGTATGCATAAGGTAGAACTTAGTGTATAAATATGTGTAAGGTTTTGCAATAAAGTTGAAGCTTGCTTTATCACTCTCATTGAGTCGACTGCTTGCCTTCCCTCGCTCGTCACAGGAGTGCAGAACTATCTGTTTTTCCAACTTCAGTAGTTACTTGTGCCAGCTTAAACTGACTGTGAAACTACCGCATTAAAATTGTTAGGTGACTTTTAAAATTAGGAATAATATGAGAACATTATTAGTCATTGCATGAATCTCTGAATAGGTAATATTTGACTTAAAACATCCAAAACCAGCAGACATTATCTGTATTTTAAGTGTTCATGTGTTATATAAACATTAATTTGTTTCATCAACAGATCTCCAAAGTTACCAGCCTTGACAACCCAACAAGAATTGAACTATGATATGACTTCCAGATGCAGATTCTCCTTCAATATTCTGTGCAACAGGGAAACAGTTAACCAGGTACATTTTAAAATATTTTAAAACAACCAAAACTTTAAATGCAAAAGGAAACAAAGCCAGGCTATAATGATCACAATTAACATTCCACAAAAAGAGATCTCTCTATACTGTATGCTATTTAGTCAATCATCTACTAACTTCTATTTTTAATTTTTTTTTTTCATTTTCAGAACTCTTGGAAATTTCATTTGGAGCAGGTCACCTTTGGGAAACTTTCTTATGGCAAGACAGGTGCTAATAATGAAGAAACATACCTGCTATAGAGCTGCAGAGGAGGACAAACATCCAAATCAAACATTTGAACATTTCCTTTTCAGTTACTAAGGACAGGAAACACTTTCTTTTATGAAAGATAAATAAAAAAAAAAATAATATACCTCAAGTAAAGATGCCCCTGTAACTCTTTGTAAGCATTTGTATAATAAGAGTTAATAATGATATTCAGCACAACCTCACTTGCATTCAAGTTAAGTATTGCTTTGCCTAAGTGTTAGTTTCCTGCACAATGGGAGAAATTTGATGCAGTTTTCCTAAGGTAAGTGTGTACGTTTTCCTATACAGAGAGAGGTAAGCGCACCTGAAATCCTTCTGAGGGCAATCCAATCCACCTAAGTAATTTACCTTCCTCCAAGGACCATGTAAAGAATTGGTAAGAAATATATCTACATCCATTTGAAATCCCAGCCTGCCTAGCCATCTTCTGAGCAGAGGCACTTAACTGAGCGAATTCTTTTAAAAAGGAAGGCTGTTGTAGGAGGAGGAATGATCCACATCTCTTATGCATCATCACCTAATAAAATAATTGTTCAGGAAGTGGGCAACAGTCCCAGGTCATCATCTACCCGAGAGAGGGTGAATTCACATTGTTCTTATCCCAGCTAAGTGTCGCAGGCACCAGACTTGAGGACACTCTGCAAAGGCAAGGGAAGGCACCTCTCTGGCTTGCTTTTTGAAGATGAACTGCTGTGCAGCCAGAAAAACAAAACTCTGGGGTAAGAAGGAGGAAAGCAAAGGAGTAGAATGATTTCTTCTAAAGGGACAAATGACTCAAGAGTTCCAGGGGAAAAAATGACAGAAACCAAGTGCTCCCCTTGCCTCAAGCACTGCTGTCATCAGTCACAGAATCACAGTGGTTGAGGTTGGAGGGGACCTCTGGAGGTCATCTGGTCCAACACCCCTGCTCAAGCAGGGCAACCCAGAGCCAGTTTCCCAGGACCATGTCCAGGTGGCTTTTGAAGATCTCCAAGGATGGAGACTCCACAACCTCTCTGGGCTACCTGCTCCAGTGCTCAGTCACCCTCAGTAAAAACAGTGTTTCCTGATGTTCAGATGGAACCTCCTGTTTTTCAGTTTGTGCCCACTGCTTCTTGTCCCATCACTGGGCACCACTAGAAAAAGCCTGGCTCTGTCCTCTTTGCACCCTCCCTTCAGGTATTTGTACACAATGATGAGATATTCCCCCCCCCCGAGCCTTCTCTTTTCCAAGCTGAATAGTTCCAGCTCTCTCAGCCTTTCCCAATATGAAAGATGCTCCAGGCTCTTAATCAAAGGGCTCTTTGTGGCCCTTGGACTCACTCCAGTAACGTCATGTCTCTTTTGTACTGGGGAACCCAGTACTGGACACAAGACTCCAGGTGTAGCCTCACCAGTGCTGAGCAGAGGGGAAGGATCACTTCCCTTGATCTGATGGCAATACTCCTCCTGATACAGCCCAGGATACCTTTGGCCACCTTTGCCACAAGGGCACATTGCTGGCTCACGTTCTACTTGGTGTCCACCAGGAGCCGCAGGGCCTTTTCTGCAAAGCTGCTTTCCAGCTTGTCACCCCCCCAGTGCCTAGGGTTGTTCTTCCCGAGGTGCAGAACATTGCACTTCTTTTTGAACTTCACAAGGTTCCCATCAGCTGATTTGTCCAGCCTGTCAAGGTCCCTCTGGATGGCAGCATGACCCTCTGGTGTATCAGCCACTCCTCCCAGCTTTGTGTCATCAGCAAACTTCCCGAGGCTACACTCTGCCCCATCATCCAGATCATTAATGAAGATGTTAAACAGGACTGGACCCAGTACTGACCCCTGGGGTACACCACTAGTCACTGGCCTCCAACTAGACTGTGCCATTGTTCACCATCCTCTGGGTCCATTTGTTCAGTCATTTTCAATCCACCTCACTGTCTGCTCATAGAATTATAGAATAGTTTAGGTTGGAAGGGACGTTTAAAGGTCATCTAGTCCAACCCCCCTGCAATGAGCAGGGACATCTTCAACTAGATCAGGGTGCTCAGAGCCCTGTCCAACCTGACCTGGAATGTTTCCAGGGATGGGGCATCTACCACCTCTCTGGGCAACCTGTTCCTAGTCCATACTTCATCAGCTTGTCTGTAACAACCCCTGTCTTTAAAGCAGCTTGGACAGAATATGTTGCAACCCAGACTACTTTGACTGGTAAGTAGGAGAACTGCCTGTAGAAAACAGAGGTTTCAAATCCCCTTCAGCAGATGAGGGCCTAAGGCCCAGTATTCCTACTTACTGGACAAGTAGCTCTAGCTACTATGTTCATAAGCAAAAGGTGGGCATTACTATTGCTGCAATTAGTTAGGATCCCTGTTTAGCATTAGGTTTTCAGATTTATCTCAGGAGCTGCTGGAATTTCATCTCTCCATGCAAACCTGTATCTCAGGAGGGCTCCAGATGTTCCCTAGAACAGGTATACCAACAGCTTTCAGACCAAGCAAGGCATCTCCTCCTCCCACAGGTTTGGATGATACTGGGAAGGAGGTGTGCAGCGAGTCACCATTTGGGACAGAGAAGGAGGTCTATAGGTGGGATATAGATAGAAGGGTTTCTGCTGTACATTACAGTCCCTTACACAAAAACTTCTTGGTTTTGCTACAGCATAAAGTTTTACAGTGATCTAAAAGAGAAAACCATAGCAAATACCAATGCTTTGTGCTCAGTTTCTCACAGAATTTCTCTTAAATATTATTTTCAGTCTCAGGAAGCATTTTATAAACTTTGAGGCTATGACACTGTAAAACAGGAGAAAAAATGAAAAGGATACATGGGATGAAAAGAGAAATGGGTGAGGAGTTTGCTTAGTGACACACTCCTAAAATATAGCTGTAGCAAGATGTGTACCGACAAGAAACAAAGCAATTATAAAAAGAGAATCTATTACTACTTTAATTACCTAGGGTGTAAGTTCTTGTTCTCAGGGCACTAAAAATGAATTACGCTATTGATGGCAATAAAAACAGAGAAGAACCTTAAGCAATTGTTCCAAGTATTCTGCACCAATAGTTGCAAAATTAAAAATAGGTGCAGATTTTAAAATATTTAGATAGTTATTTTTAAATTTTAGAATTAATATATTCCATAGCATTGTTGATGAGATACTAGAAGTTCCTCTCTGTTAAAGCTAAAAATATATTTTGTAAGTACTAAAGTGTGTGTTTACTCTTATTATATTTTTTAAAGTTTAAGAAAGATATCAAAGTAAAAAAATCAGTCCCAAAGTCATAGCTACAAGAAAACTGCATTCCATTCAAAAATAAAGAGAAATCATAATGATCAGATGACTAAAAAAGCTTTGACAACTTCATAGGAACACACACCAACAATTGCTATACAGCTGTGGTAAACACTGATGTAGTCAGTACTTCATTAGCTAGGAGACTAGTAGTTGCAGAAAAACTAATACACTTCAAAGATGATTATCAACATCAACAAAAACAAGCAAAATAATCAGGAGCACTACAAGATGATGTGCCTAATCAAAACTGTATGACAGAGAAGGAATGGTAAGCCCAAGACAAATCAACATTCTGCAATAATGAGTTACGGATGCTGCACTGGCATACACATTTTTTAAAAAAACTTTAAAAAGCAAATCATTTTATTAGATAGTCAAATAAAATGTTTTTGTAACAGCTCTATGAATATTGCCTTAATCTTGGAGAATATACTCATACATGAGAATACCAAATCCTGTGTGTGGCATGTGAAGATAAGCATGTATATATTGTTTACAGGAAAGAGCTTAAGGCATTTAACATAAATAATAAAGCTCTATTCTTTTCTGTGGACTTAACTGCTAGCAACATGTGACAACATCTCACTGCATATTCTTTACTGTAAAGACTTCATGAAATAAACCCGATAGTTCAAAACACAGGCTTTCTACTTGTCTGCATCAACTGTAGAGTACATGGTTTACATATTATGGTCATCACTAATTAAAGAATTTCCACTAGTGATTGACTTCCTCCCTAGATTCACTGTACATAATTACACAGAAACAAAAAACAGTAAAAGTCACATTAAGATTAGGTAACAGTATGTCAAGAAACAGAATCACAGAATCACAGAATCACTAGGTTGGAAAGGACCTTCAAGATCATCAAGTCCAACCATTAATCCAGCGCCACCATGTCCCCTAAACCATGTCCTGAAGCACCACATCCACACGTTTTTTGAACACTTCCAGAGATGGCGACTCCACCACCTCCCTGGGCAGCCTGTTCCAATGCCTGACCACTCTCTCAGTGAAGAAATTTTTCCTAATATCCAATCTAAACCTCCCCTGGCGCAACTTGAGGCCATTTCCTCTTGTCCTATCGCTAGTTACTTGGGAGAAGAGACCAACACCCTCGTCGCCACAACCCCCTTTCAGGTAGTTGTAGAGAGCGACAAGGTCTCCTCTCAGCCTCCTCTTCTCCAGACTAAACAACCCCAGTTCCCTCAGCCGCTCCTCATAAGACTTGTGCTCCAGACCCCTCACCAGCTTCATTGCCCTTCTCTGGACATGCTCCAGCACCTCAACATCCTTCTTGTAGTGAGGGGCCCAAAACGGAACACAGTATTCAAGGTGCGGCCTCACCAGTGCCGAGTACAGGGGCACAATCACTTCCCTACTCCTGCTGGCCACACTATTCCTGATACAGGCCAGGACGCTGTTGGCCTTCTTGGCCACCTGGGCACACTGCTGGCTCATGTTCAGCCGGCTGTCAACCAGCACCCCCAGGTCCCTTTCCGCCGGGCTGCTCTCCAGCCACTCCTCCCCAAGCCTGTAGCGTTGCATGGGGTTGTTGTGGCCGAAGTGCAGGACCCGGCACTTGGCCTTATTAAACCTCATACAGTTGGCCTCTGCCCATCGATCCAGCCTGTCCAGGTCCCTCTGCAGAGCCCTCCTACCCTCCAGCAGATCAACACTCCCACCCAACTTGGTGTCATCTGCAAACTTCCTGAGGGAGCACTCGATCCCCTCATCCAGATCATCTATAAAGATATTGAACAAGACCAGCCCCAGAACCGAGCCCTGGGGAACACCGCTTGTGACCGGCCGCCAGCCGGATTTAACACCATTCACCACAACTCTCTGGGCTCGGCCATCCAGCCAGTTCCTCACCCAGCGAAGAGTAAACCCGTCTAAGCCACGAGCCGCCAGTTTCTCCAGGAGAATGCTGTGGGAGACGCTGTCAAAGGCTTTACTGAAGTCCAGGTAGACAACGTCCACAGCCTTTCCCTCATCCACTAGGCGGGACACCTAATCATAGAAGGAGATCAGGTTGGTCAAGCAGGACCTGCCTTTCATGAACCCATGCTGGCTGGGCCTGATCCCTTGGTTGTCCTGCAGATGCCTTATGAGCACTCTCAAGACCAACCGCTCCATGATCTTCCCCGGTACAGAGGTCAGGCTGACAGGCCTGTAGTTCCCAGGATCCTCCTTCCGGCCTTTCTTGTAGATGGGTGTCACATTGGCAAGCCTCCAGTCTTCTGGGACCTCCCCTGTGAACCAGGACTGCTGATAAATGATGGAGAGGGGCTTGGCAAGCTCCTCCGCCAGCTCTCTCAGTACTCTCGGGTGGATCCCATCAGGCCCCATAGACTTGTGGGTGTCCAGGTGGTTTAGCATGTCCTTGACTGCTTCCTCCTGGATTATGGGCAGGTTATTGTGCTCTCCATCCCCATCTTCCAGCTCAGGGGGCTGAATACCCTGTGGATACCTGGACTGGCTATTAAAGACTGAGGCAAAGAAGGCATTAAGTACCTCAGCCTTGTCCTCATCCTTAGAGACAATGTTCCCCGCCATATCCAGTAGGGGATGGAGATTCTCCTTGCCTCTCTTTTTGTTGTTAATGTATTTGTAAAAACATTTTTTATTATCCTTTACGACTGTGGCCAGACTGAGCTCTAGCTGGGCTTTTGCCTTTCTAATTTTGTCCCTGCTTGACCTAACGAGATCCTTGTACTCTTCTTGAGTTGCCTGCCCCTTCTTCCAGAGGTGATAAACTCTCCTCTTTTCCCTGAGTCCCAGCAAAATCTCCTTGTTCAGCCAGGCCGGTCGCCTTCCCCGCCAGCTCTTCTTACGGCACATAGGGACTGCCTGCTCCTGCGCCTTTAAGATTTCCTTCTTGAAGGCTGTCCAGCCTTCCTGGACCCCTTTGTCCTTCAGGACTGTCTCCCAAGGGACCCTCTCAACCAGTGACCTGAACAGGCCAAAGTCTGCCCTCCGGAAGTCCATGATAGCAGTTTTGCTGACCCCTCTCCTTACTTCACTCACAACTGAGAATTCTATCATGTCGTGGTCGCTAAGCCCAAGACGGCCTCCGACCACCACATCTCTCACCAGTCCTTCTCTGTTTGTAAACAGCAGGTCCAGTAAGGCATCTCATCTGTCTCTTCATCCTGGTTGGGTGGTCTGTAACAGACTCCCAGCAGGATATCTGCCTCATTGGCCTTCCCCCTCATCCTTACCCACAAGCACTCTGCTTGGTCTTCACAGTCATCGATTTCTATGCAATCAAAACACTCCCTAACATACAGAGCCACCCCACCGCCTCTCCTTCCCTGCCTATCCCTTCGGAAGAGCTTATAGCCATCCATTGCAGCACTCCAGTCATGAGAAGCATCCCACCATGTTTCTGTGATGGCAACTACATCATAGCTGTCGCGCTGCACAATGGCTTCCAGCTCCTCCTGTTTGGTGCCCATGCTGCGTGCATTGGTGTAGATGCACCTGAGCTGGGCTATCGATTTCAACTCTGGCACGTTGAACCTACCCCTCGGTTCAGCTCTAGTGAGCCCGGTTTTATCCCCTCCCCCCTCCAAATCTAGTTTAAAGCCCTCTCAATGAGGCCTGCCAGCTCATGAGCAAGAATCCTTTTGCCCCTTGGCGTCAGTTGCACTCCATCAGCTGCGAGCAGGCCCAGTGCCGTGTAAACCGCCCCGTGGTCAAAAAACCCAAAATTCTACTTCCAGATCATATAGGTAGCAGCATCATTTCAAATATATGCAACTATAAAAGAATTGAGCAAAAAGAGAGAAAAGCAATGCCACTACAGAGCTGCTGTGAATACTGAACTTGATTACACTAAGTAAAAAGTGTTAATAGGTTTTCCTACTTTGTGGACTACTCAAAAAAAAAATCAGCTAATACCAAGAACAAGATGAAGATCATGGTTTTCCCCAGGTAGGACATGCAAAGTGTTACAGAATACGATCCCTTCCATTTTATGAAAGAATCAATTTATGAAATGTTTTTAATAAAATTAGCAATCCCTTTCAACCGAAGATCCGGGGGGGAGCAACCATGAGTTGACATGGACACTGACTTTATCTGTGAGCATCTATCCTTCTTCTGGAAAATAAATTATTGTATAGATCTTTGCTAAGAGTATGTGAGAAAAATGAAAAGAGTATGAGCAGGAGCATGGTATTGGTTAAAGCATAAAACACTTTAAAGGGGGCAAAACCAGCAAAAACAGCAGGGAAATGCAGAACAATCTGCCATATTAAAAAAAAAAAGGCCTATTAAGTTTGTCAAACACTTCCCATTGTAAAAATCTCTTTTTCTTTGCTTAGAATTTGGCAAAGCCCTAACAGTTTCTGCTGAAATTCTATATATGCTGGTTCTCTATTTTTGAGGGGACATGAGACAGAAGAGGCTGCATTTCATCCAAAATAGAATCTGTTTCCAAGAATAAGGAAAACATTTTTTGATCATATTCCTTTGACTAGCTCCAGCAATCACACACTTTTTTAGCAAGAAATTTGAACTCAAAAGCAGTGGGAAATCATAAAAACATTTTTTAGTTATGCTTGTGCCAAAAATGCCACATACCACCACATATTACACTACAGTGGAGCACAGCGCTAAGAAGCTCAGGCATGGCAAATCTGGCCGTGATGCCAAGTTACAAGCCTTTGAAAAAGCTACAGGGGTGGCTTCTGTGAGAAGCTGCTAGAAGTTTCCCCTATGTCCGATACAGCCAATGCCAGCCAGCTCCAAGATGGACCCGCCGTGGGCCAAGGCCAAGCCAATCAGCAACAGTGGTAGTGCCTCTGTGATAACATATTTAAGGGGGGGGAACCAAACCTGGGCACAGCAATTACAGCCAAATAGAGGAGTGAGAATATGTGAGAGAAACAACTCTGCAGACACCAAGGTCAGTGAAGAAGGAGGAGGACGTGCTCCAGGCACCAGAGCAGAAATTTCCCTGCAGCCCCTGGTGAAGACCATGGTGAGGCAGGCTGTCCCCCTGCAGCCTATGGAGCTCCACAGTGGAGCAGATATCCACCTGCAGCCCCTAGAGGACATGACGCTGGATCAGGTGGATGCCCGAAGGAGGCTATGACCCCATGGGAAGACTGCGGCTGGAGCAAGTTCCTGGCAGGAACTGTGGAACTGTGGAAAGAGGAGCCCATGTTGGAGCAGATTTGCTGGCAGGACTTGTGACCCTGTGGGGGACCCATGCTGGAGCAGTCTGTTCCTGAAGGACTGCACCCCACGGGAGGGACCCAGGCTGGAGCAGTTCATGAAGAAGGGAAGGACTCCTCACACTCTTCCCCTGCTCCAGCATGGGGTCCCTCTCAAGGGAAACAGTCCTCCACGAAATTCTCCAACGTGAGTCCTTCCCACAGGCTGCAGTTCTTCACAAACTGCTCCAGCAGGACTAGACCCTTATTTTTTAAGTTACTTGCACCTGTATTCTGGACTTCGTCTAATGGTTGCCTGTGCTGACAGATTAATACATTGTTTTTATTGACTTACTGAAAGATGGCTCAATCTTTCAAAATGATTAAAAGTTGCACTGGACCTAACAAAATAGTTAAGCTTTGCTTAAGTCATCCTTCTGACTTCCTCAGGACTACTTACCAGCTTAAATTAAAGCTCCCATAGTCTTAAATGGACTGGGCTGTAGCACTTAGGAGATTCCAGGATGCAGAGGGTACTTAATGAAAGCAGCAATAACTGTTCCAGCTACCACCATCAGTAATGATTTAATAGTAAAGGAAAATCATCTTACAAGAAAAAAAAAGTGATGTGATTTACCAGAAATTGTTTGCCGTAGGAGACAGGAAACCTTTAGAGTATAATAGAAATCATGCCAAAAATGTGTTTTCATATCCACACTTATGGACACTTTTATCCAGTTTGCACATGAATGGTCTAAAAGAACAAACTCTTCTGTCTTGAGTGTGGGAGGAAAGTGAAGTTGCTATTCCTGAAATGTAGGGGAAGAAAGTGTCCTCAAAAGGAAGACTCACTGTTTTCATTGCCCACTCTTCTTTACCAGTGGTCTTTTTGGCTGGTGATTCAGGGCTGGCTGCTCCAGGGAATGGTTGATCCCAGATGCTACCCCTTCTTGAAGAGAGGCATTTGTGCTGTCCCTGTTGGCAGGATGAGACAGGACACTGCAGAACTACTGCTAAAAATCTGACCCTGATCACACATCAATTTGTTACCTTACAGTAGCTCAGTTTTGAGAAGCATTTATCATCTGTATTATGTATGACCACACCCTATAAAGTTACTAATCACTGTATAATTACAGTGAGTCTGTATAAATTAACACTTTGACACAGAAAAGAGAATTGTGAGGTTAAGTGGAAAGAAGAGGTGCATTTTCACTGGCCAGTCGACAAATTGACCTTGCAGCATTTAATCATGCAGTCTTGACGAAAGCAGGTTTGATGGAAAATGTACTGAATTTGACTTCAAGACATAATAAAGTTGGTTTTAATCATGAAATAGTTGAAGACCCAGTGATATCTTAAGAAAAGTAGACACACCCCCCCCCCCAACAACTACTAAAACATGACAAGATAACATTTTCTAAAAATCACCCACATATACAGGAAACAGCACTCAAACTCTGCCACATAGAGTTGCATGTGCATCTTTTGATCCATCCAACTGGGATGCAGAACTTGTAAAATCAAAGATACCTGAGTGCAGAGCTGCACAAGAAAAGAAACAAAACATTTCAAAATTTCAGGGACAACTTGGTCAGATTCTCATTCAAGGAGGAAAAAAACGTTAAGATACTTCCAATAACATTCAAATTATTTTAAATTATGTATTGAAAGTAGTTATAACCTAAACATCCTTGCCAGCCCAATCATCACTGAACTGAAGGCAGAAATGAGTGATTCAGGGAGATCTATATGAATGGGCAAAGTAGTAATGACCAGAGAAGCAAACTGGACATGTCCAAGATAATAATTTCACCAGCATCCTGGAAAGACATTGCTCATTACTGTTGGTAAGGGAGAAGTTAAGATGCATGTGGCAGTGACATATGTTGAGAAGGTAGCATTGCTTGAGCTACTTTGATAAATTTACTACTTTGCCTAACATGTCCTCTAGCCAAAGCAAGATCAAACCTAACTCTCCTCTTAACTCTGCCCTTTCCATCTGTCATGGTTTAACGCCAGCCGGCAACTAAGCACCAGGACATAAATCAATCTGTTATTAAATAGAGTTTTGAAGACATACTATTATACCTTTCTGTTGGCCTGAACTCTTGTTTACAGTCCTTCAAATCCTACATCTTTAGTTTTTGAGTGGAAATGCAATCCTTAATCAGCAAATTTAAACATACTGTCAGAATGCTTACTTTTCTCAGGTGCTATCTGCAGATCCCTTAGAGCTAGCCCATGGCCCATGAGTAGCTGCAAATCAAAGGCTGTAAACCACTAATTTACATTTTCCTTTAGTGATGAGAAATGGACTTCATTTGTACTCAAGATGGCATCCTATTAGCATCAAAAGCAGAACACTTGCTGTCAGTGTTGTTTTATGTATGTCCCATAAAAATAAAATCTCATTTTAACTTGGAAAAATGTTCCCAGCTACACTTCTGTCGTTCAGCCCCAGTCGGCAACTAAGCACCACGCAGCCGCTCGCTCACTCCCCCTCCCCCAATGGGACGGGGGAAAGAATTGGGAAAAAAACTCGTGGGTTGAGATAAACACGGTTTAATAGGACAGCAAGAGAGAAGGAAACAACAGTGATAACAACAATAATAGTACCGACAAAGGAATGTACAAGAAGAAGTGATGCCCAATACAGCGATTGCTCACCACCCGGTGATCGATAGCCCATCCCCGAGCAGCGATTTCCGTCCCCCGGCTAACTCCAGTTTATGTACTGGGCATGACGTCGTATGGTAGGGAATATCTCTTTGGCCAGCCTGGGTCAGCTGTCCTGGCTGTGTCCCCTCCCAGCTTCCCGTGCACTCCCAGCCTTCTTGCTAGCAGGCCAGCATGAGAAGCTGGACTGTCCTTGACTACTTGGCAACAGCTCAAAACATCAGCACCTTATCAACATTTTCTCATCCCAAATCCAAAACATAGCCTCACACTAGCTTCTGTGAAGAAAACCAGCTCTATCCCGGCTGAAACCAGGACAACTTCTCTGGACTACTGTTGTCTGCTCTGTTTCTCTGACTGCCCTAGAAATTGTTTGCTGGATGCACTACTATTTCAATTCATCTTGAAGACTGATAACTAAAATCACACCATGAATACAGAAGATACTCTCCCTAGCCTTCGTCACTCACATTGCTACCTGAAATAGTAGGAATGATAGGAGGTTCCCAGTCCAACCTCTTGCTCAAAGCATCAGCGAGGAAATTGGAGCATGTGACTCAGGGCTTTATCCTGTCTGGTCTGGAAAACTTCCAAGGATGGTGTTCTGGACCAGGAGATACTGGTCCATTATGATCCCATTAAGAAAGGCACTCAGACTCTCTAAGGTATCTTTTAAAATGCTATTAGAGCTCAGCATTTGTCCAAACTGAACTGTCCAACACCCACCTCACCACAACCCCTTTCAGGTAGTTGTAGAGAGCGATAAGGTCTCCCCTCAGCCTCCTCTTCTCCAGACTAAACAACCCCAGTTCCCTCAGCCGCTCCTCATAAGACTTGTGCTCCAGACACCTCACCAGCTTTGTTGCCCTTCTCTGGACACGCTCCAGCACCTCAACATCCTTCTTGTAGTGAGGGGCCCAAAACTGAACACAGGATTCAAGGTGCGGCCTCACCAGTGCCGAGTACAGGGGCACGATCACTTCCCTAATAAAACGTTATTAGAATGCTTTTAATTTCCCTTTCATTTTTACTCATGAGTAGCATTCAGTCCTTCATGCAATTTCTTAGGCTTCCTCTGTACCAATATACCGGTAACTTTTATCCATAAGAACTTAATTGCCTCAGAGTATTTTGAGTCATGACCATTATTTCCAAAGAAATTGTGCACACTTACTTTTAAGATAACATGCCTGACTTTGTAAATCTGTACCCAGATTACTGAGTACTGGGGTTTGGATGTACTTTAATTACAGCATAGGGACAGAAAATTCATGTAACACAAGGATGGTACTGTCTGCAACCACAGCTGTACACCAATGATGGTCATAACCCAGTGTTGTATCACAGTACAGCCCAGGTAACTGAAAAGGAAAAAAAAGGTAAAAAAATTTAAAAAAAGAAATCAAGACTTTTTATCAGTACAGGACTCAAACATAGCTGGGGTGTACATCCAAGAAATGGATCCTGAAAACACATATTTTTATAATTTGGTGTGAGTCCCAAAAAATAAAGAATATTAAAAATACCTCATGTATTCCTATTGTAGCAATACAATAGGATGCACTAGGATGATCATGGTGTATAGAGTCATCTGTTTTGTACTGTTATATCTTCTTTTATATATATTCAAATGTATAAAAAAATTTTAAGAATAGTTTCAGGCATCCCAGAAACAAGCAATGAAAAGACAGGAGCTAGATGAATTCTGCCATGTGTTCAGAAAACTGCATTATCACACCAATGTTCACAGACTGACTAGTAACAAACAACAGCCATACACATCATCCTTATTGGGTTTACAGGATCAGAGCAGACATTTCCATTGAGGACCTCATAGACTGATCCACAGAATATCCAGCCTCCCCCCCAACTGTCTAAACAGCTCTAAATGCTTTAAAAAAAGCAAGAGAATGTCTACAGTGACTGGTATTTATGCCAGATATGGAGGCAGAGCTTGTTTCAGAGAAAGGAATTTCTCCTTCATTTTTCAGCTCAGCTGTACAAAGAAAACCTTGACTTCACTTGGTCACTTCTAGAACTGTTATTTTGCCCAGGATCCACAGTCAAAGCACATTTCTCACAAGTCACCTCTAGAGATTTTTCCTTCCTTTTCACCCTCAAGACTACACTCCTCTCAGACTCTGATAAGAAACTCAACTCATGGGGAAAAAAAATTTATACGCTGCATTAAGTGCATTACTATTGCAATGTGACAGAAATAAGAATAAGCAGCTGTGTTTTGGCTGGGGTAGAGTTAATTTTCTTCATAATAGCTAGTATGGGGCTATGTTTTGGATTTGTGCTGGAAACAGTGTTGATAATACAGGGATGTTTTCGTTATTGCCAAGCAGTGCTTACACAGAGTCAAGGCCTTTTCTGCTTCTCATACCACCGCACTAGCGAGTTAGTCTGGGGGTACACAAGAAGTTGTGAGGGAACACAGCTAGGACAGCTGATTCAAGGGATATTCCATACCCTATGACATCATGCTCAGCAAATAAAGCTGGGGCGAAGATGAAGGAAGCGGGGGAGACACGACATTTGGAGTTATGGCATTTGTCTTCCCAAGTAACCATTACATGTGATGGAGCCCTGCTTCCCTGGAGATGGCTGAACACCTGCCTGCCCATGGGGAGTAGTGAATGGATTCCTTGTTTTGCTTTGCTTGCGTGCACGGCTTTACCTATTAAACTGTCTTTATCTCAACCCACAGGTTTTCTCACTTTTACCCTTCTGATTCTCTCATCCATCCTGCCGGGGAGGGAGTGAGTGAGAGGCTGCGTGGTGCTTAGTTGCCGGCTGGGGTTAAACCACGACAGCAACAAAGTATTGTTGAAGGAAATAAGGTTTGATAGCACTTGCAACACTAGCTTGTCAAAAAGCTCTAGTTTAGTCTTGAGCTACTCTCCAATACAAACAGCATTATTTTTTTTAATAAATATGGAGGTAATGATAGAAAAAACCCCAGACATTCAAGGACCTGAGGTAAGCACAACTGTAGGCAGCAGAAGCATCTAAAAGCAGTTACATGTATATTGTTCTCAGGTTTCAATTAGTTCAGTGAAACCGTTTAACAACACTCGTCTCAACTGCCACCTGAAGGACAACTGGACTTGTCTACACATATGAGCTTTGACAACTAATGATACACATGCCATTTGCTCAGTACTGTATGAACAAATGGAGGGAAAAAAAGTGAGCTGCTTGAGACATACTAACCATCAAACCTGCAGCTAAGAGACTGAAAGTACTTGCCCATACCAAGGTTTGGCCCAGGCCAGCCTTTCTCAATTTTAAGGGCCCATAAGTTTCAGAGATTTTTGAAAATTCTCTGTATGGAAATCATTGTACTGCAAAAGTCCTTGAAGGCTTAGTTACCTTCTCTAAGCTCCTCAGAGGAAGCATGCAGCCCCGAGAGGTCTGGAAGACCACAGGCCAAAAATACCACTCTTCACAAAGCAACAACATGATCCTTTCAAAGAACCAATGTAGCAGCAAGATCTGTAAACAGGAGGCATGTTTTCAACCTCAGAATTGCATAGAATAAACTCAGTATAGGGGACAAACATTAAATCAATATAGTAGAAAAACCCAAAACTAACCAAAATGAAGCTCTGTACACATTCCCTAAGGTTTCCTTTTCTCCCATTCAGCCCCAGGAAACAATGCTCATGACAAGAACACAGAGTTCTGGAACTGAGAGGAACCCTTGTGATGGTTTCACAGAATCACAGAATCTTGTTCAATATCTTTATTGATGACCTGGATGAGGGGATCGAGTGCTCCCTCAGTAAGTTTGCAGTTGGGTGGGAGTGTTGATCTGCTGGAGGGTAGGAGGGCTCTGCAGAGGGATCTGGACAGGCTGGATCGATGGGCAGAGGCCAACTGTATGAGGTTTAACAAGGCCAAGTGCCGGGTCCTGCACTTGGGTCACAACAACCCCATGCAACACTACAGGCTTGGGGAGGAGGGGCTGCAGAGCTGCCCAGCAGAAAAGGACCTGGGGGTGCTGGTTGATAGTCGGCTGAATATGAGCCGGCAGTGTGCCCAGGTGGCCAAGAAGGCCAACAGCGTCCTGGCCTGTATCAGGAATAGTGTGGCCAGCAGGAGTAGGGAAGTGATTGTGCCCCTGTACTCGGCACTGGCGAGGCCGCACCTCGAATCCTGTGTTCAGCTTTGGGCCCCTCACTACAAGAAGGACGTTGAGGTGCTCAAGCATGTCCAAAGAAGGGCAACGAAGCTGGTGAGGGGTCTGGAGCACAAGTCTTATGAGGAGCGGCTGAGGGAACTGGGGTTGTTTAGTCTGGAGAAGAGGAGGCTGAGAGGAGACCTTATTGCTCTCTACAACTACCTGAAAGGGGGTTGTGGCGATGTGGGTGCTGGTCTCTTCTCCCAAGTAACTAGTGAGAGGACGAGAGGAAATGGCCTCAAGTTGTGCCAGGGGAGGTTTAGATTGGATATTAGGAAAAATTTCTTCACTGAGAGGGTGGTCAGGCATTGGAACCGGCTGCCCAGGGAGGTGGTGGAGTCGCCATCTCTGGAAGTGTTCAAAAAATGTGTGGATGTGGTGCTTCGGGACATGGTTTAGTGGGCATGGTCGTGTTGGGTTGATGGTTGGACTTGACGATCTTAAAGGTCTTTTCCAACCTTAATGATTCTGTGATTGCATGCAGGCAAGCTCAAGAGCTCAAGTATAAGTTCTGTGCAACCTCTTTTTTCCTGGAAACATGAGGAAATAAATCAAGAAAGTCCCTACATGGAAAGACAAGATGCAGAGAATATCTATAAAGAACAGAGTAACAATAGAGAGTATCTGTAAAGAACAGAGTAATGAAACAGTAAATCAGTAGTCAAACATGTTCATTGAAAAGAGA
The DNA here is from genome assembly GCF_964289735.1 of Phaethon aethereus. Lineage (NCBI taxonomy): Eukaryota > Metazoa > Chordata > Aves > Phaethontiformes > Phaethontidae > Phaethon > Phaethon aethereus. Next base: position 35,886,682 of record NC_138581.1, on the reverse strand, counting down.
CTGCAAGTGTTCACTCATACTCACTTTTCAGTTTTACCTTTAACTCGATAAAGTTTTATTCAGAAAATCAGAGTGATTATCAGCCCCCTTCCCACCCATACCAAATTACACAGATACGTTTTTCTCAAAATATTTAAGTTAAGGAAAGCTCATGAGTTCTGATAAACATCCTGTACACACTCTTAATTCTTGTAGGAATCATTTGAGATGTTATATTTGATAAACTGTAATAGGTACTAAAAAAACTATTCTAATCATTATTTTTGCAAGCCCGCATAAAATGTAAGCCTTTGTTTGCCACTGCTTTAGCTTCCACCTACACATAAGATGGCCTTTTACTGCTAAACTGAACTCTAGTCAGGTATGACAAGTTGTACCTTCAACTCCTCCAAAGATTAAATTCCACCATATTATTTTTTCATGCAGTGCTTCTAAAGGAAGTTGTTGAGCAATTTGAGCATTTATAGTTCCCAGCAAAGTGTGACATAACACTACAGTAACAGTAGCTCTAAGCTATAACAGCACCGTTTTTTAATTTTCTATCTTTCAGTACAAGTGATTAAGAACAACAGGGCCAGAAAAGCTCTTTAGCCCATTACAGAACTCTCCCTGCCACCCCCCCAACCCAAAAGGCTTAAGATGGGAGGCAAAGCAAAACACACCCAGTAATCTAAGTGGTCCTTAAAACAAGGCTAAATCAGATTCCCTTCATAGGTTTAATCTAGGTTACAGTGGCTCATGACTGTAGTTACTGTGGTTTCTTTTCACAGAAATTGAGGGCTTCATCAACTTTACAGCTTCCTCCAAAAATTACAATTCACTTGCATTTGTTGTGGCCAGCAACCAAAAGCACCCTGAATTTCTTACCTGAAATTAAGAATGGATGCAAAAATCCTAAAGGAGTCTTGTCAGCAGTAAAACTACAGTCTACGAAAATAACAGTATTTTTGTAAAGAGATATTTAAGTAGATAAATATTTTTGAAAAAATAGTAATACAAAATATAAGAACAGCAGTGTGCTTTGCCACAGTAACAAATTCTATAGTACTGCTCAAGTCAGTTCTGGATTCTTACATCAACCTTGGGCATTAAACCTTCACTCTTGTAAGCAGAGCTTAAAAGTATTATTTCCCTATATTAAGTGGGAAGGCTGTACAAGAAATAGTGCTCAGCATTGTGTGCTAAATACCAGAGAACATGAGAGAAGGTTGTAAGTTTGTTCAGCTGTGCAAGACATTACAAATTACAATTACTTTGCCATTTTCCTTTGGGACACAATGACATGCATCTTTGTAGCATACTGCACTGGTAAATAAAAAAATAAATAAAATAAATTTTCAAAGAAAAAGCAACTTTAAGGAAATCTCCTTGTAACAGAACTGTTAATGTCTGCTTACCCTCCATGGCTTCTACAAGTCTGGGAAACTCTTTTGGACATGAGCTTGCTCTAAAGCAAACTTTTCCACAAGAGACAACAGAGGAGTACTTATGTCTGTCAAAGGTAAAACCGTTATACTAGATGCAACACGGGGCTCCATTCTTCTCAAAAGATGGCTCTGTAAAAACACATATTTCAACTAAGTTGTGGATGTAGCCACTGACCTTTAGTTCCATATGGAGACGCCTATGTTCCATGCACATCAAAATAATACCAGTTCATGAAACTGCAATGACATAAGCTTTTTTGTATATCTGATGTAGAAGCAGCCATCAATACAAACACACTCCTCAAGCTTTTATTAAGTAGCTGTTTACAAGATGTTTAACAGCTCCTTAAGATTATGTCATCTCATCACTCAGTACAAATTTTATAACTGACCTGTTAAAAGCAGGAAAGGAGATTAAGTTTAGATGAGCCCTTTACATAAAGCTCTTTCCCAAACTAGGTCTTCACAAGACTATCTTCCCATGCAAAATTTTGATAACAAAGTAGTAAGTTCAAGGGATCTACTATTTTCCACTTGCAAAACCCCCCACCTTTTTACAGCAAAAAACTATCTACCAATCATCAAACACTTACTGAAAGTTTTAACACTTAATACCTGAAGTGTTTCCTAAAAAATTGCTTTTGACTTCCTACATTAAGTGATAATCAGCAGTGGGTTCATCATAACAGAGTACATATACATTGCAGCAAACATTAGCATATGATACAAGCTACTCTTAAGTATTGTGTTCCATAAGCTCAACAGTAAGGAACATTAAGTGCAACAGTTCACTTGAAGAACAATAAAATACAATCTAGTTTGGTACTAAAGTAGCTTTAATCCCATGACTCAAATGCACTTGCAGAATACGACATACTCATTGCTCCTGGGTTCATGTTGCCTCTGCCTTCATAATTCTAGGAAACAGAACAGGTACTAGTTTAGCATCATTAATGCTTTCAATCATTTAAGAGTAAAAGTCACTAGAAAACAATTTTAGCTTTCTGCATGCACTACTCAGTCACTTGAACTTTTTTTTTTTAAATAAATACGGAAGGTCTTTCATTGTTAACTTCTATACATAATGTTTTTAGATCCCAGTCTGAAATTAATGCACTTTAATCAACCTCAGATTTTCAGGTGTGGGAACAATCTTTCCCAAAGCTCAAATGCCAACTTCTTCTCTTACCCAACATAAATCAGTTCACTCAACTTTGGGGAAAAACTTCCTTCTCCGTTTCTTATTTGAGTATGACCATCTGCATTATTTTCCCAATAAAATCCTTTTACTTTGGAAAAAGGATTAAGCCCAGTCATCTATAAGATTGTCCCAAAATAATCAAATAGGAGCCTCCAACAGATTCCTCTTTCAAATTCATCATCTGATTATCAAATGGCCCTTTCATGTACTCCCTTTGAAAGAGAAAGTGAATATTATAAACACAGATAAGGTGTTACCTTTCTTCCCTAGGAGAAGGAGCATCAGGATCCTTATTGAACATGCACACATTACAGTAGAAGCCTACTGCAACTGATACAGTTATAGTAGCAACAGAACAAAACACTAGATGATACAAGCCTCTTTTTCAATAATAGTAAACCAGCAAAAAACAGCTTTAATAGTTAATTTCAAAGGAAAAAAAAAGGGCTGATTATGAATGTGCTGTTTCTGTCAGAAACATTGACATCAGAAGGTCTTATAAGGAAGGAATTAGATCTTCAGCTCAAGAGTTGGTGCACTGCATGTATGTGATTAAGAGGACAGCATTCCCAAGGCAGACAGATTTTCCCTGAAACTATTCTATTCGCAAGTGGATGGACCAAGAGTCAGTCAGATTATTGTGAGTCAGCGGTTGTAAAGGACATGAAGGACAGACTCAGACCTAGAAATGACAGATTTCATGAAATGCAAGGACACACTCCACAAAGGCTGGAGATGTGTATTTGGAAGCAATCTAGATGCAAAGGTTGATGAGATCCACCTTCGAAAGCAATCTATACAAATTAAAGTGTCCTTGAACAGGAATATAGAAAAAACATCCACTGAGACTGCAAGTGTAAGGAGGAGGCAGAAGTTTAAGTGTGTAACTGAGGTCCCACGAAGACCCAAAGAAAAAAGATTCAAATCTGATTAGGGAACTGGTCAGGCAGGTACATACACCCAAAACACCCAGTACTTTCAATAATTATGGGATGCAAAAAGATAATTCATGAATGGAAGGTCTGAGCTTGAACTCAAGCTTCGGACATTGTGTAAGCAGTGAGAGTAATTATTTCTCTTGTGGTCTCTAAGAGAATATTAACATTTGGAATGCAACTGAGATGTGATAAAGTTCTCACAGAAGCAAGAGATCAAGGAAAGGCTTGATGAAGGCATCAAAATCCAAGTAGAGAAAAGCAAGAAGTATCAAACATCAGGTAAAAAGAAAATAATTAAAAGTTGGAGTAGGCATAGAATCCTAAAGTAGTGACTGCAGAGTGATGAGAGCTATGCCACCTAGGCTGTCTCATTTACTCAAGCTGTATTCTAACATATGGTATCAGCAACACTAAGAACCCAGAAGGCTCCTCATCACAGTGTTATAGGAGTCACTTCCTAGTTCAAACGGAATCCATTGTATAGCATTAGTAAAAAGCCTTAAGCCGCAAGCTGTGAACTTTCACCTTACTACTGATGAACTTATAGTGAACTCTGACTTAGTTACATGAGGGAAGGCCTCGAAACTGGCGTAAATTAGAAAGATAAGATAGCCACATCCATCAGTAGAAGTTTCCTCCTCGAGAAAAGAAAAAGAACGGCCCGCCTGGAGACAGTGAAAGGATCCAATGAGGAACAAGGAGACCCCAGACCCAAATACTACTATTGGACTGAGCAGCCTCGTGAGGGGAGGGGAACTTAGACTGTAAGGGTATAATTGCCCAGAGATTCTTTTGTTCGGAGTCCCTCTCCAGAGGCACCCAGCTCGAGTTGTTCTTCACAGCTGTATCACTCAATAAATTCATCTGGCATACGTCATGTCGGAGATTCCGCTTCAGGTAACCTAGGGTCGAGCCTGAGGGAAGAGAAAGCATCCAAGAGTGTGTGTATGTGTGTGTGAGGAGTTGAAAGGAGCACCCGTCAGCTCACTGGAGTCACCCACTGCAGGGTCCTAGCAGTTAAAGTCTCAGGTGGTGTGTGTGCAACTCCTTGATTGGTGTGTGAATGCTCGGGCAGCAGATTCTCCCTTAACAACAGACATTATGAACAATTTTGACACGGATCAGATTGGGGCATTTATCTAGCTACAATTAGCTAAAGTCTTCAGTCAAATGAGTAACTTGATTGAGAGGTTCATAACAAGCGGTGACTGTATAACTAGCAACTATTTTCTGCTACCCTACACATGCAATAGAGAAACTTCTGGAACTTCTGGAATTGTACCCTTGTGCATATGTTTGCACAAAACTTTTCTTCCACAGAAAAATTCTTAACACTAAAGATCAAGACTAATGCAGCTAGTAAGGCTGCACTGTAAGAGTTGAAGTCAAGTTGTCCAAAATTAGTTTCAGAAACACTGAGCACTTTGAAGATGCACAACTAAGATAAGGGATAGTTACAGTCAAAACAGTTTCAGTGGCATTACTCTGTTGGGATCACCCTGCAAGGGCTCAACCTTAAGGAGAAGGAGCTGTGGCATTGAGAAGCTGGTAAACAGCTGGATATCTGCATGGCTCGGCCTTGAGGAGAAGGAGCTGTGGTAAACAGCTAAGAAGCAGCAAAGGAGCGCAGGAACACCTGCAGGCAGCGAATCCTGACTGTGTGAGAGGTGCATGGACAGCGCGTGATATTTTGTATATAGCCAATTGAAATAATGTGTGTAACAAGCTGTAACCAATCATGAGTGTGTGTGTGCAGTGGCTAAGCAAAAATTATGATATATATTGGAGTCAGACAAGACAATAAACGGCTTCGGAATATAACTCTCATAGAGTTGTGAAGTCCATCCTTCTCCCACAACTGGTGACCCCGACGTGATACGATCTCTGGGATCTCATCGTTGAACACCGGTCGAGCGCAGAGGACGCCACGGGAGAAGCCCAGTTGGAAGAATTGCAGTCAGCGGGACTGACGCAAGGAAAAAGAAAAAGGAATACGTTGCAACGGAGAAGCACCCAGCGAGGTGAGGTGAGCAACCGGGGCGGCATGGGGCAGAACACATCGCGTGAAGAAGGGGCGATAGTCAGACTCCTGCTGCACATGCTCTCTAAGAGAGGACTGAAATATGATGAATATACACTTAGAAGGCTTCTAATTTGGAGCCGAAAGAAAGGGTACCCCCCCGATCCGTCTGTGGCATTTAAGGCAGAGACGTGGGAGGAGATAGGAAAAATGTTATGGGAACATATTGAGAAAACCTCCGCAGAGTTAGTGACGGCATGGAAGTTGATATTAACCACATTAAAAGCCTTAAAGGCAGAGAGAAAAGCTGCAGCTGGTATGGAGGAGGCTGTTAAACCGCCTTCAACCAATCCCTTCTTAACCAAGTCAGAGGGTCCAGGACCTTCAGCAACTCCGACTGCACCTCCTGAGGTGCCAGATGCACGGGGTGAACTGGCCGCATTACATAAGTCAGAGAAACAGATCTACGATGATGTATGTGAGGGCAAGATGGGACAAAGTTGCCCAGAACAATGTACTCAATGTTCCCCTGTGTGCCCATGTGAAAGATCGATGGGGCGGGCTTCACCACCCCCGAAACCACCCAGACTTAACCGATCGAAAGCCGTAGTTTTAAAGCCCTCAGCCGAGCCCCTGCCACCTTTATGGCCCCCGTTGCCTGATAGCAGCGACGAAGGAGAAGAGCCTGTTGTAGAGACTATAGGGAGGCAAGAGCCTAGGATGAAAGGCGACCCTAGGGAGCGGTTGAAAGATGTTATTTTAGGAGCAATGAAATACGAGGAAACGGAGTTACTGATGGCATTTCTGTTAGTGTACAGCCTCACGGGCCCAATCGCTGGGACCCATTTCATTGGGACTTGATTAAGGAAGTGTGGAAGGCAGTGCAAAATTATGGCTTGCAATCACCTTTCACGCAAGCTCTATTAGATAACATATTCACGGGAATGGTTCTTACACCATGGGATTGTCGGCAGATGATAGATATGTTGTTGACACCAACCCAAAGGTTATTGTGGGCAGACAGATGGTATAAACTCTGTATGCAAGAAGCCCTGAGAAACCTGGAGCGTCAAGACGGCAATCCACTTCGGAACATTACTATGGAACAAATGACAGGCCAGGGACCATTTGTGGATGTTAGATTGCAAGCTCGGCTGCCCTTAGAAGCCTTGCTATTAGTTGGGCAACTAGCGTTGAATGCGTTGCGAACAGTCCCTGAGGAGGGAAAGAGGCAACCATCTTACACTCAAATTAGACAAGGGAGAGATGAACCATATATGTCTTTTGTTGATTGTCTGAGAGACGCTTTGAATAAGGTGTATACCAATGAAGACGCAAAACTAGCAGTGTTGTTGAATTTAGTGGTAGAAAATGCCAATGTAGATTGTAAAAGAATTTTGTTAGCTTTGCCAAAAGAAGCAACGTTAGTACAAATGGTAGAAGCCTGCAACAGAGTAGGCTCTGCCACGCATCAGGCAGAGACACTCGCAAGTGCCTTTGCAGCAGCAATTAAGCCATTTATAAATGGAAAAGGGGAGAAAAAATGTTTTAATTGTGGAAAGACAGGCCATTTTAGAGCTCAGTGCAAGGCCACAAGGAAAGGACCTAGGCAGATTGAGACAGGTCATAAATCCTTCCAACAAGGACCCTTTCAGCAAGGAATAGGCCCAGCAGGAGCACCATGTGGTCAATGTCAAAAATTTGGTCACCAAGCCTCAGAATGCTGTTCAAAGTATCATCGGGATGGTATGAAATTGGGAAACGGGCGACCGAGCATGAAGGCACCTCGCGTGACGACACAAATGTGGAAGCACCACCAGGCTGCTTGGCAAGCCTCAGCGCCCGAACCAGAGGGAGCGCCGGAATGGATGTGGAACCAACAGTAGAAGTTACCTTATGGGACATGTCGGTTTATGATGTCCCAACTAACGCGAATGGACCATTAGGATATGGATTGAGTGCTTTGTTATTAGGACGATCTTCAGCAACAAAGCAGGGACTTTTTGTTCTCCCTGGAGTCATTGACGAAAAAGGCCATATTGTGCCAACCACTAGTCCTTGGAACACACCTGTTTTTGTGATTCCAAAGAAAAGTGGAAAATGGAGACTATTACATGACTTGCGAGAAGTCAATAAGGTTATAGTGGTCATGGGAGCCTTGCAACCAGGGCTACCATCTCCCTGTATGATACCGAAGTATTGGAAGCTTTTGATTATAGATCTCAAAGAATGCTTTTTTACAATCCCTCTGCATGAAGATGATGCCAAACATTTTGCATTCTCAGTCCCAAGTACAAACAAGGTGCAACCCATGCAAAGATATCATTGGACAGTATTGCCACAAGGCATGAAAAATTCACCCACAATGTGTCAAAGTTATGTAAATTGGGCTTTACAGCCAATCAGAAAAAGGTGGCCTCAATATCTCATCTATCATTATATGGATGACATATTGTTGGCTGGTGATCAATTAAATCCGGAAGAAATGATCGGGGAGCTCGTTGAGCTTTTGAGGCAAAGTGGGCTGCAAGTGGCGCCGGAAAAGATACAAGCTGAAGCGCCTTGGAGGTACTTGGGGTGGATGATCACTGAAACATCGGTGACCGCCCAGAAAGTTGAATTCAGAATTCAGATTAAAACATTAAATGATGTACAAAAATTGGTAGGAGACGTTAATTGGATTCGACCTATTTGTGGGATCACAAACCAAGGTATGGAGCCCTTGGTTCAGCTCTTGTGAGGGGATAGCAGGTTAAACTCTCCTCGGCAATTGACCAAGGAAGCCCGGGAAGCAGTAGCAAACATTTCTGAAAAGGTGACTCAAGCATTTAGTTCTAGGATAGACCCCTCGATAGGGATCACTTTGGCAGTAATCAATCACGACTGACATCCCTATGTGCTTATAATACAGTGGATAACAAAGCTAGAATCAAAAGTGGACCATGGGTCTTTTTGCCTCAGCAGCAGAGAAAAACCATCACCATGAAAGTAGAGTGTTTTACAAATCTGATTATGAAAGGGTGCACAGAATTATTGATATATCGGCAAAGGACCCGAAAATGATTTTAATACCATTACAACAAGAATATTTGACTTGGGCTTTGCAGCAATCTGTTCCCTTGCAAACTGCATTAGCAGGATTTGAAGGTGACATTCAGATTCATTATCCATCACACAAAATGTTTACCTTTTTTAAAAACCATGAAGTAGAAGAAAAATCAAAGTGTAGTCAATATCCAGTTCAAGGTGCTACAGTATTTATGGATGGTGGTGGGAAAACAGGCAAGGCAGCAATAGTACGGCGAGAGCACGGAGAATGGAAAGAACGGGTACTTGTCGTGCCAGGATCAGTTCAAAAGGTAGAACTACAGGCAGTAATTGAAGCCTTTAAATTATGGCCTGAAGAACCTGTGAATATAATTACTGATTCTTTATATGTAGCTGGAGTACTCCAAAGATTGGAAGGTTCAATCCTCAGACAGGTACAGCAGGAACAGCTATATCAACAATTTAGAACGCTTTGGTTTTTATTGCAGAAAAGACGACATCCTTATTACGTTATGCATATACGCAACCATACCAACCTTCCAGGGGAATTGGTGGAAGGAAATGCAAGAGCCGATCGGCTGACTGCCGCAGTATGGGCTGGACCTGCTCCGGACCGTTTAGGTCAAGCACAAGCCTCTCATGCCTTTTTCCATCAGTCTGCCAAAGTTTTAGCGAGACAATTTAATCTAAGTGCAGGTGACGCTAGAGCTATTATACAGACTTGTGCTGATTGTCAACAAATAGGCCCAGGAATCGCGATTACAGTAAATCCCCGAGGATTGCATTCGCTACAACTATGGCAGATGGATGTGACACATGTCGCTGACTTTGGAAGATTTAAATATGTTCATGTTTCAATTGATTGCTATTCTGCAGTAGTTTGGGCCACTGCACAAACAGGAGAAACTAGTAGGCATGTACAAAAGCATTTGCGAGCTGCATTTGCAGCCCATGGTATACCCCTACAAATTAAAACCGATAATGGTCCTTGTTATGTAGCCCAGTCAACCCAACCATTTTTTGCTCAATGGGGAGTGACGTACGTTACTGGAATACCGCATCCCCCAACTGGACAAGCTATTGTTGAACGAACGAATCATTCCCTGAAGGGTTTATTGCAAAAACAAAAAGGGGGAGAGGCTACCACACCACCCCAAGAACGTTTGAATAAAGCCTTATATGTGTTAAATTATTTGCGTCTAGCAGAAGGAGAAACATGTAAAAGGAATGACAGGAAGTCTGTTTGAGTTAACACAAAATGTGCAAGTAAAAGTTAAAAATTTGGAAAAGAATATGTGGGAAGGACCTTTTCAACTGCTAACCTGGGGACGAAGTTATGCTTGTGTCATTACAGATTCTGGAACTTGTTGGGTACCCGCAAAATGGGTAAAACCATGGGTGAAACAGTCACCATCGTCGTCGTCGGACACATCTTGACACTATCAGGTGTCATCGCAATCTGGATGCCACCTCAGCCAAAAGAAAATGTATGGGTAAATCACACTGAAATTAGCAGTATCATGAGAGGAACGTGGAAAGCTTTTAGGGCAAACTGCTCTATAACTACAAATCCTTTGGTAAGATATAATATTGGTTTTCATAGCTTTATACAAGCACTTTTTCCATCGCTAGAAGTAGCTTCTATCGCTAGGAGTAGGACAGCTAGAATTGTTTGCCTTGTAACATTCTGCTATTGGCTTAAGCATAGCTGATATGTGACTGCTGGATTATGGTAAGATGCCGTGTGAACAAAGCCTACGAACCAATAGATGGGATGGCTGTGGCGCGTGCAGCACGTCTGGCCAACGGGCACATACGCCATAGGCTCCCTGTGTTGAGAGGTGGCAACCGAGGCGTGTTCCGACACTCGCTGGCCACGTGTGTCGAAACTCATTCCTTGGCAAATGTAGAAATACCGGGATTTCCCGAAGAGCAGGGGGATCGGTGTACGGCAAGGCCATCGTTGCCTCCGTGGGGACGCCCACGTAAAGCTGGCACCTACCGACTGCTGGGCTGAGTTTGCGGCACAGGACGATACAAGAATGTACAGATGGTCCATCTTCTTCACAGTCCTCGGGTTGCAAATGATCCGTCAGGTTTTGTTTATAGATAAACAAAAAGGGGGAGATGTTGGGATCACCCTGCAAGGGCTCGACCTTAAGGAGAAGGAGCTGTGGCATTGATCTGCACAGCTCGACCTTAAGGAGAAGGAGCTGTGGCATTGAGAAGCTGGTAAACAGCTGGATATCTGCACGGTTCGGCCTTGAGGAGAAGGAGCTGTGGTAAACAACTAAGAAGCAGCAAAGGAGTGCAGGAACACCTGCAGGCAGCGAATCCTGACTGTGTGAGAGGCGCGTGGACAGCGCGTGATATTTTCTATATAGCCAATTGCAATAATGTGTGTAACAAGCTGTAACCAAACATGAGTGTGTGTGTGCAGTGGCTAAGCAAAAATTATGATATATATTGGAGTCAGACAAGACAATAAACGGCTTTGGAATATAACTCTCATAGAGTTGCGAAGTCCATCCTTCTCCTGCATTACTCTAGATATGTTACTAAGCACACTTCCATACTGAGACAAAGTTCTAAAAGCAAAGACTTCCAGTTCATTTCCAGACTTACCTTTTGGGTATTAATTGATGCAAATTATGACACTGTCTCCTTAAAAACTAAAAGCAATTTCTTCCAACCAAACAAACTACCTGCTGAGCCTACATAGGCTACATAGAAAAGTTAGAGACTTTGATTGCTTTGCCAATTCATATTAAAAGTTCCGCAACTGTACCAAAGAAATAGAAGTTGCTTAGTACATGTTGTGGTTTAACCTGACAGGTAGCCAAAACAACCACACAGCCGTTCACTCACCACCCCCACCCCCATAGTGGAATGGGGGAGAGAATCAGAAAAGAAAAAGGGTAGAACTTGTGGGTTGAGATAAAGACAGTTTAATAGGACAGGAAATGAAAAGAATAATAATGATAAAAGAATATACAAAAGAAGTGATGCACAACAGAATTGCTCACCACCCGCTGTCCGATGCCCAGTTAGTTCCCGAGCCGCAGTGCCTCCCCAGCCAATTCCCCCGGTTTATATACTGAGCATGATGTCATATGGTGTGGAATATCCCTTTGGCCAGTTTGGGTCAGTTGTCCTGGCTGTGTCCCCTCCCAGCTTCCTGTGCACCCCCTGCTTTCTCTGGCAGGCCAGAGCACAGAAAGCTGGACAGTCCTTGACTGCTTAGCAACAACCGAAAACATCGCTATGATATCAACATTTTTTTCTTCCCAAATCCAAAACATAGCCTCATACTAGCTTCTGTGAAGAAAATTAACTCTATCCCAGCTGAAACCAGGACAATACATTAAAGTGAAATGCTAAAGAAATAGAAGTTAAGCACTAAGATTTGAAACTTACATCTGAAAGCACTTTAAGCTAGAGATTGTGCAAGATGGCCATCTGAACTTTTATCAAAGCAGCAAACTGCTTTGCCTGTATTTCCACAATGATCAGTTCATCCGATTCTGTGTACATACTCTTCAAGGGTGGAAGGAAGATCAAAATTAATAACAGGTTGAACATTTTCAATATCCAGGCCTCTTGCTGACACTGAAGTTGCCACAAGAACTGGACATTTTCCAGAAAATCCTTAAGAGCTACTTCTCTCTCTCTCTCTGTTCCTTATTTCTACAAAGAAAGCAATAGTTAGAATAGATGGCTCAAAAAATCTGCAGTATTATTTAAGATAATTAAGGTTAAAAGGTCATGATTCATGGACAGAAGTAATTATTGGGAAAAAAACAGACCTAACCTATACACTATCAGTTTAGGTTTTCTGAATTTTTAACTGATTAGCAGTAAGACACAGCAACTATTTTAACTTAAGTCTCTAGAGAAATTACTTTTTTTAAAGAACAGCATAAATTAGGACTACTTCAACACAGCATGTAGAGGTCCACTTAGAGGTAACACAATAGTTTGAAAGCTGAGCATGAAGAGGTAAAGTGGGAAAGAAAGATGCCAGGGCAACCATAAGAGGATTGAGGGAAGGGGAAAACCCAACATGACTTCATTCTCAGGGATGTAAGCTAGTTCAGTTTAAGCCACACATTCAGAAATCACCTCCACAGAGTGCTCTGTCAGAGGTATGTGTTTGAACTAATATCCTGTGCCAAGGCAAGGCAGTAATAACTCACTCATGCAAATACAGGAGATAGTCATGTATCAAACTCATTGCCTCCCTAAGAAGATCCACTTGTTTAACTGATTGTTTCTTCACACCAGTTAGTAGTTCTTTTCCTACCACTTTGTACTGGGGAGACAGAATAGCAGAGATGAAGTCTACCTAGACTGCATAGGACAGTTTTCAGGCATACTAGAAAGTGGTCAGACAACAGTATAGAACTTGCTTTTTGTTTATCATCATGAGAAGAAAATTAGATTTGTTCTGGGTTTTGCATTTTTACAGAAAATTTACAGATTATCTAGTACTTAAATTCTGTAGATGAGTTTAACCCATGATCTTTGTTGTCCAAATAAGAGAACAAATTAGAAAGCTAAAACAATGCTCTATTGAATCTAACATGGGCCATTTAGTGAAGTCTGGTATGACTGCTATCCTAGAGAAGATCAACTAAGAGTGGAAAGTCCACAACTGCAACTTGAATTTATGAATATCACCTCACCAGTAACACCCAAAGGTCTGGTTTTGGTCACACAAATGACAACAAAAACTGTATAAAGAACAGCTGATTCCATTGAATTTATTATATACTATTTTTTTTGTTTAGCAGTAAGTATAAGATTCTCCAGTTCTTATAGAGCATTTGAAGTGTGGTCAACCACAAAGATGTATACTCAGCAAATGCAGTGAGAACTGGCCTTCAGAAACACTATATTCTCAATGGGGCAGAGCTTCTGAGGATTACAGGGCTATCTGAACCAAGGCAAGCTAAGTCACACAGATATGGCCAAATATAAAATCCTATGAAAAGCTTCTCATAAGATATAGTATTAAGTGACTTTCACTTAAGAACTACTTACCCGTGGATGCTAGTGGCTGATATTTTTTCTTGACAAAGAAAGGCTGCAATGTAGTCTGCTTTTTTCTTTGTCTCCACAGACACCATGGTTCATTCATGACCTACATTAGAAAAGAGTTCAGATCCACTGCAGTTTGCAACCTGATGCATTTTCGCTATTCACAGTTGCAGTTATTTATATAAACACCTAATATCAGAATTTTGAATAAAGTCTTTAAGGTATGATTATAATTTCTTGCCTGTGTTGAACTAAATAAATTCAATCCATCGATTTCTAGATCAGCGCAGAAACCTAGATGTAGACAAGCATGTTGTATTTTTCTCCTCAGTAAAAGGAGGAAATGCGAATTTTGTTCTCTGTAATAAGTCACAGTATGCGGCTAGAAGTGGCACACCATACTGAGCACTGAATGGCAAAGTACACAGAGCATTTTTTTAGTTCCAAACTCCCTTCCAGTTTTCAGCATTAAAGCATAAGATATATTCAGAGCAAAACTGGAAAAGTCCCAGCCATTAACAAAATATAGGCCCAAACATTCACATAAGTTTAATACACCTACAATCTGGAGGTAATACCCCCAGATGCTAAAGCAGTTACTAATTGACCATGCAAAGAAACTAACTCTCTGGGAACCTTGTCTGCCAGTACTCAACAGAAATCAGACCTTGACAAATGCCCATAACACAAATACGCCTGAAAACCTAGAACCCCGAGGACTGCTTCAAGATTTAATCAGTAGTCTTGTAAAGTGTGTAACATACATAACAGAACGAAAGCATGACCTGGTCAACAGCAAGAGCACAATTTTATAAACAAATTATTTTCTCTTCCCTGGAAAACAATTAGTAATATGGAAAGTTATCTAGTCTTTGTAGAATTTCTATCAGTTTATCCCTCTTGGGATACTGAGGAATGTTTTTCTGAACATCACTGCAAACTCCACCTGCATGGCCAACAACAACAAATAAATAATCAGTTTTCAAAAATTCACCAGCCAGCCTTGAAACAAAATTGAGCAGCTTTAAGCCTGTTATGTGGCTTATTTTTGCTTTAAGATCAAGTGACTTCATTTATGCATAAGCAGCCATTACAACAATTACTTATATCATTCCTCACAAGGCAGAGGATATAAAGAGTCATATGTGCATTTTTTTAAAAAGATAAGAGCCTGTATTGTTTTCTAGACAGCCGTACAAAGAAAACCCTGATCAATAAGAAGGTGCACAGACTGATTACTTCCCTGCAGTTTCTCATAATACAAGCATTGCATTTTCTAGCCATCTCAGAAAGAGTTCCACATACATAGAATGATAGAATCTTTGGGCTGGAAGGGACCTTTAAAGGTCATCTAGTCCAACCCCCCTGCAATGAGCAGGGACATCTTCAACAAGATCAGGTTGCTTAGAGCCTCATCCAACCTCACCTTGAATGTTCCCAGGGATGGGGCATCTACCACCTCTCTAGGCAACCTGTTCCAGTGTTTCACCACCCTCATTGTGGAAAATTTCTTCCTTATATCTAGTCTAAATCATGCTTGCAATAAAATGGGTTACTGACATGTATGCTCACAGAACCATTCTTGTGGCACTATTTCATCACTGTCTGGAGCAACAAAGGAGAATCCTACACAGGCCTCGAAGAGATAGCACTTTTTGACTGTTCAGCGAAAGTACCGCCTAAAAACAGGGCTTATCACATGGCATTTATTTACCAGATGCCACAGGCAAAAGTCAACTTTTGTTCAGACAGTGTTCCTCTTCAGTTATCCCTTACATAGATGATCTTATGTGAGAGACCAAATTTGCCAAAATAGGTAATTCCTAGGAATACCCTCATAATACTTTAGACGTTTTACTAAGCTGTATTAACTTATCAATACACGAGTGTGCTTCATGTCCAGTGTACACAAAACAGCTACTCCCTACAGGAATAGGGGGCTAACTCCCCAAACGACCACCGACAAACACCCAAGACCCCCGTGCATGTGTAGTGTAGTTTTGCAATGCCAGCATTATGTAAATGTAATAGATAGGCAGGGAGGTGGAGATTTCTTGGAAAAATATGTGAATATTCATGTCTTTAAGATATATAAAGGATGAACTTTTGTTTCAGGGCATGCACGTTAGGTGGAGCAATCCCCCATGCATCCAGTGCTGCAATAAAGAATGCCTGCCTTCTAAAACTGCAAACTAAGTGTTAGAGGGTTTTCTTGCCGACTTTTTCGGTAACATTTTGGTGACCCAGATGGGACTGCACTTTTGAATTTCGATGGTTCCTGGGATCATGGGACCTCCAGCCGGCACCGAGGAATTCTCGGGGAGAACCTCCGATCCCTGGACTGAAGAATTCTAGGTCAAGGCCCCTGGTTGGTAAGTTTCAAAGGCGTTCTTTCTGTAATTTCTGGTCGCCTGCCTATAAGATGCAGCGAAAGCTCCGCAGGGTTGGGCTGTAAAAGTACCTATCTGTCTGTACAAGGGGATTGAATCCCCCTCTGTCTGTATAAGGGGTTCGAGTCCCCACCTGGAAAATAAGGGATCCTGATCCCATCTGTATAAGGGGTTCGAGTCCTTATCTGTACAGAAGGGATTCCGATCACATCTGTATAAGGGGTTTGAATCCCCATCTGGAAAATGAGGGATCCTGATCCCATCTGTATCAGGGGTTCGAGTTCCCATCTGTAAACGGGTCTGGTTAATTGCGATCTGACATTTGGCTATTGAATTTTGGATATCGATTATTGGTTTGTCGTTTTAACAATTGTGGTCTGATGTTTTGATATTGAATTCTGGCTATTGATTATTGGGTTTTGGTTTGGGGGGGGTGGCAGTTGTTTTATGTTAAAATGGGAGTTGCATCATCACAGGGTGGTATTCTTAAGAAATTCCCATTGGGGTGCATATTGAAACATTGGAAACAGATTGCAGGACCTCCGGGCGGAACTACAAGAAGAGAATATAAGAATCAACGGTGGTCTTTGTGTAAGTTGGATGATGGGGAGAAGTGGAATAAGATTGGAAAGAGATGAGGTTGAGAAAGGCGAGAGGAATGAGGACCAGGGAGTATAGGCACTGAGGGTTTTAGCCCGATTGCAGGGCGAACAAGAGCTAAGAATATAGGAGAAATTATATAAGCTCCCCTGCGTGAAGCAGTGGGAAGTTATGGGCCAATTACAGTTAAAGTACCCTTTTAAAATAGCTGCAGGAAATTACTGAAATGATCCGGATCGCACGGTGAGTGCATTTGAAATGATGATCAAAACTCAGGATCCTGATTGGAAAGATATTGAAGCAATAATGGCTGTGTTGTTTGATAGTACTGAAAGAGGAATGATCCGCAGGGCTGCCCGAACACAAGTGGAGGCTCAGTTAGCATCAGGGACTCTCCCTGGGACAGTGGAATACCACTTTCCCTCGGAAGATCCCCACTGGGATCCCAATAGAAGTGGATCCTGACAGCTTTTAACCCAATATCAGAAGTGGATTTTGTATGGTATACGGAATGCGATTCCTAAAGTGCTGAATTGGTCAAAATTATATGAGATCAAACAGGATCGGAAAGAGTCTCCTACTGAGTTTATGAATAAATTAAAGGAGGCAGCCAAAAAGGATACCACACTGGATCCAGATTCAGAAGAAGGGAGAAATCAATTAGCTTCGTTGTTTATTGGCCAGTCCTCAAATGATATCAGAAGAAAATTGCAGAAATTGCAAGGGGTGGATGCCCGAGACTTGGGAAAATTATTAGACATAGCATGGGTAGCATACAGGAATAGAGATCACCAGAAAGAGGCTGTTAATGCCAAACTGATTGCTGTGTTAGAAGGAACTCCTAGAGGGAGAGGAAATTTCAGAGGAGGATATCAAGGATGGGGTCGCAGCTGTGGAAGGTCCTTGCCTCAGCTAGGAGAAAATCAGCATGCATATTGTAAAAACGAAGGGCACTGGAAAGGTGATTGCCCTAACCGGAAATTTGGAATGACTCCAGACACACTGCTCTCGGTGGGGACGGAATGAAGGGGACCGGAGGAATCTCTCCCAGCGGAACCTCTGTTTAAAATTAAGCTGGGAGAGGGAGAAGTGGAGTTTTTAGTAGATACTGGAGCCACATACTCTGTTTTAAACACATTAAAAGGAGAAATTAGTAACAGACAAATAAAGGTTGTTGGTGCAAAAGGAAAGCAAGAAATACAGCCATTCTTTAAATCAATGAAATTTAAATTGGGAAAATAATGGGTGATACACCAATTTTTATATTTGCCTGGGTCACCCAAGCCCCTCCTGGGAAGGCATTTATTAGAAAAATTAGAAGCAGATTTAAGGATGGAGAAGTAGAAGTATTGATCCCTGAAACTAAATTTGTTGAAGCCACAGCCTTGTTATTGCAGGATATACTGACAACTGAAAAGGAAATTCCCCAAGACGTGGGAAATCAAGTGATCCCGATTGTATGGGCAGAAGTACTGGGGAAATCTAGGTGTGCTGATCCGGTAAGAGCTGAACTTAAGCCAGGAACGACACCAGTAAGGTTAAAACAATATCCCCTAAAATTAGAACCCAAGGTGGGATTAAATCCCATAATCCAAAAACTTCTTAAATATGGTCTATTAGTAGAATGTGAATCTAAATATAATACTCCGAAATTGCCCGTCAAAAAGGCGGATGGGAAAACGTAAAGATTGGATCAGGAACTAAGAGCAATTAATCAAATTGTCCAAGATATTCATCCTGTGGTAGCTAACCCCTACACTTTGCTGACCTCTCTGACTGAAAAGCAAGGGTGGTTCACAGTTTTAGAATTAAAGGATGCCTTTTCCTACATACCTCTGGACCTAAATAGTCGAGAGTTGTTTGCATTTGAGTGGGAAAATCCTGAAACTGGGCAAAAGACAGAACATACCTGGACAGTGTTGCCCCAAGGATTCAAGAATAGCCCCACTACCTTTGGAAATCAGATGGCAAAAGAACTGGAATTCTGATGAGAGCTCCAGCCCTCGGACTACCTGATCTGCTACGCAGGAGCAGGCGGTCCCCATGTGCTGTAAGACGAGCTGGCAGGGAAGGCGACTGGCCTGGCTGAACAGGGAGATTTTGCTGGGACTCAGGGAAAAAAGGAGAGTTTATCACCTTTGGAAGAAGGGGCAGGCAACTCAAGAAAAGTACAAGGATCTCGTTAGGTCACGCAGAGACAAAATTAGAAAGGCAAAAGCCCAGCTAGAACTCAATCTGGCCACGGTCGTTAAGGATAACAAAAAATGTTTTTACAAATATATTAACAACAAAAAGAGAGGCAAGGAGAATCTCCATCCCTTACTGGTTATGGCAGGGAACATTGTCACCAAGGACGAGGACAAGGCTGAGGTACTTAATGCCTTCTTTGCCTCAGTCTTTAACAGCCAGACCAGGTATCCGCAGGGTATTCAGCCCCCTGAGCTGGAAGACAGGGATGGAGAGCAGAATAAACTCCTCATAATCCAGCCGGAAACAGTTAAGAATCTGCCAAGCCACCTGGATACCCACGAGTCTATGGGGCCTGATGGGATCCAACCAAGAGTACTGAGGGAGCTGGCAAAGGAGCTTGCCAAGCCACTCTCCATCATTTATCAGCAGTCCTGGTTAACAGGGGAGGTCCCAGATGACTGGAGGGTTGCCAATGTGATGCCCATCTACAAGAAAGGCTGGAAGGAGGATCCTGGGAACTACAGGCCTGTCAGCCTGACCTCCGTATCAGGGAAGATTATGGAGAGGTTCATCTTGAGGGTGCTCACAGGGCATGTGCAGGACTACCAAGGGATCAGGCCCAGCCAGCATGGGTTCATGAAAGGCAGGTCCTGCTTGACCAACCTGATCTCCTTCTATGACCAGGTGACCCGCCTAGTGGATGAGGGAAAGGCTATGGATGTTGTCTACCTGGACTTTAGTAAAGCCTTTGACAGCATCTCCCACAGCATTCTCCTGGAGAAACTGGCGGCTTGTGGCTTAGACATGTGTACTCTTTGCTGGGTAAAGAACTGGCTGGATGGCCGAGCTCAGAGAGTCATGGTAAATGGCTGGCGGCCGGTCACACGTGGTGTTCCTCAAGGCTTGGTTCTGGGGCCAGTCTTGTTCAATATCTTTATTGATGATCTGGGTGTGGGGATCGAGTGCTCCCTCAGTAAGTTTGCAGACGACAACAAGTTGGGTGGGAGTGTTGATCTGCTGGAGGGTAGGAAGGCTCTGCAGAGGGATCTGGACAGGCTGGATCGATGGGCAGAGGTCAACTGTATGAGGCCAAGCGCCAGGTCCTGCCCTTCGGTCACAACAACCCCATGCAATGCTACAGGCTTGGGGAGGAGGGGCTGGAGAGATGCCTGGTGGAAAAGGACCTGGGGGTGCTGGTTGACAGCCGGCTGAATATGAGCCGGCAGTGTGCCCAGGTGGCCATGAAGGCCAACAGCATCCTGGCCTGTATCAGAAATAGTGTGGCCAGCAGGAGTAGGGAAGTGATTGTGCCCCTGTACTCGGCACTGGTGAGGCTGCACCTCGAATCCTGTGTTCAGTTTTGGGCCCCTCACTACAAGAAGGACATTGAGGTGCTGGAGCGTGTCCAGAGAAGGGCAACGAAGCTGGTGAGGGGTCTGGAGCACAAGTCTTATGAGGAGCGGCTGAGGGAACTGGGGTTGTTCAGTCTGGAGAAAAGGAGGCTGAGGGGAGACCTTATTGCTCTGTACAACTACCTGGAAGGGGGTTGTGGCAATGTGGGTGTTGGTCTCTTCTCCCAAGTAACTAGTGATAGGACGAGAGGAAATGGCCTCAAGTTGTGCCAGGGGAGGTTTAGATTGGATATTAGGAAAAATTTCTTTACTGAGAGGGTGGTCAGGCATTGGAACAGGCTGCCCAGGGAGGTGGTGGAGTCACCTCACTGGAAGTGTTCAAAAACGTGTGGACGTGGCGCTTCGGGACATGGTTTAGTGGGCATGGTGGTGTTGGGTTAACGGTTGGACTTCATGATCTTGAAGGTCTTTTCCAACCTTAATGATTCTGTGATTCTGTGATCTTCCAAAAAACTTTCGAACTGTTTACCTATGAAAGGCAGGCAGTGGCTTTCAAAACAACTGGATCCTGTGAGCCAGGGATGGCCGGGATGCCTGAGAGCAGTAGCAGCGACAGTACTGCTAATCCAGGAAGCCCAGAAGCTGACCTTGGGACAGAAGATGACTGTTTATGTTCCACACATGGTAATCACAGTATTAGAACAAAAAGGGGAACACTGGTTATCTCCCAGTAGAATGCTAAAGTACCAAGTAGTCGTGATAGAACAAGACGATATTACACTTCAAATGACTGCTATTGTTAACCCTGCAATGTTCCTCTCTGCCAGACAAGTTGAAGGAACACCAGAACATGAATGCCTGCAAACTATTGAAGAGACATACTCCAGCAGACCAGATCTGAGGGATGCCCCTTTAGAGAATCCAGATTGAGAACTATACAGCAACGGCAGAAGTTTTGTGCGAAGTGGAATACGCATATCAGGGTATGCAGGCTGTGTCCCCTCCCAGCTCCCCGTGCACCCCCAGCTTGCTTGCTGGCAGGCCAGCACAAGAAGCTGGACTGTCCTTGATGGCTCAGCAACAACCCAAAACATCAGCACATTATCAACAGTTCCTCATCCCAAATCCAAAACACAGTCTCACACTAGCTTCTGTGAAGAAAACCAGCTCTATCCTGGCTGAAACCAGGACAGTATCCACCCCTTATTCCATACCGTTTACGTCATGCCCCGGTCCTATACTTTTCAATACATTCCAATTATTCATTATTACTCTTCCTGTCTTTTAATATATACACACAGATATCACTTTCTTAGTCCATGGGCCATCACTTTAAAACGTCTATGGAGTTCAGTCAGTCCATGACTCTGGGCTTCATCCATCATAGCAGTCTCTCAGGGCAGGGGAGATGGTATGTGGTGTTGGATTGTCATCTGGCACGGTCCATGTCCATGATCTGCAGGTCGAAGATGTCGGTCTCGAGGGATTTGTTGGGCGCAAGCTGCTGAAGCCAGTTCTGGTTTCATCACTGCTGCACGTTGCTTGGTTTCAGTGAAGCTCATTCTTCATCAGTCTGGGTGATTCTTACTATAATACCATTGATATGGTAGATAGCAGCCATAGTAGTAATGTCATACTGAACAATTAACATAATACAATTCAAATCATTGTCTGTTTTCACCCAAAATCAAGTCTCCTTGAGGTACACATCGGACTTCCCCATCCTTCCGCATTACCCACCAAGTGCACCCAGGTCCCTGGGCAAAGGCAATACCACGAACGGGTTTGCCTTTTCCTAATGCAGGAGTAACCCAGACTGTCTTCCCCAGCATGTTTCTCACATGCACCACAGGGACTTTATCCCCTTCTACAGTACGTAGAAGTTTTGATTGGGCAGGGCCGGCTCTATTAGTAGATCCCCTAGTGTTGACTAACCAGGTGGCTTTGGCTAAATGTTTATCCCAATGTTTGAATGTCCCATCACCCATTGCTCTCAGGGTAGTCTTTAACAGTCCGTTGTATCGTTCAATTTTTCCGGAAGCTGGTGCATGATAGGGGATGTGATACACCCACTCAATGCCGTGCTCTTTGGCCCAGGTGTCTATGAGGTTGTTTCGGAAATGAGTCCCATTGTCTGACTCAATTCTTTCGGGGGTGCCATGTCGCCATAAGACTTGCTTTTCAAGGCCCAGGATAGTGTTCCGGGCGGTGGCATGGGGCACAGGGTATGTTTCCAGCCATCCGGTAGTTGCTTCCACCATGGCAAGCACATAGCGCTTGCCTTGGCGAGTTTGTGGAAGTGTGATATAGTCAATCTGCCAGGCCTCCCCATATTTATATTTCAACCATCGTCCTTCATACCAGAGGGGCTTTAACCACTTGGCTTGTTTGATCGCAGCACACGTTTCACATTCATGGATAACCTGTGCAATAGCATCCATGGTCAGGTCCACCCCTCGATCCCGAGCCCATCTATATGTTGCATCTCTTCCCTGATGGCCTGAGGTATCATGGGCCCACCGAGCTATAAATAATTCACCCTTATGTTGCCAGTCCAGATCCACCTGAGCCACTTCAATCTTAGCAGCCTGATCCACCTGATGGTTGTTTTGATGTTCTTCGGTGGCCCGACTGTTGGGTACGTGAGCATCTACGTGACGTACTTTTATGACGAGATTCTCTAGTTGGGCAGCAATATCTTGCCACAATTCAGCAGCCCAGGTGGGCTTGCCTCTGCGTTGCCAGTTGCTCTGCTTCCATTGCTGCAGCCACCCCCATAGAGCATTTGCCACCATCCATGAGTCAGTATAAAGATAGAGTACTGGCCATTTTTCTCGTTCAGCAATATCTAAAGCCAGCTGGATGGCTTTCACCTCCGCAAACTGACTTGATTCACCTTGTCCTTCAGCAGCTTCTGCGACTCGTCGTATAGGGCTCCATACAGCAGCTTTCCACCTTCGATGTTTGCCTACAATACGACAGGACCCATCAGTAAACAGGGCATATTGCCTTTCGTTCTCTGGCAGTTCATTATATGGTGGAGCCTCTTCAGCACATGCCACCTCCTCTTCCGGTGATATTCCAAAATCTTTGCCTTCTGGCCAGTCCATGATCACTTCCAAGATTCCCGGGCGATTAAGATTTCCTATTCGAGCCCGCTGTGTAATAAGCGCGACCCACTTACTCCACGTAGCATCAGTCGCATGATGCGTAGAGGGGACCCTCCCTTTGAACATCCAGCCCAGCACCGGCAGTCGGGGTGCCAGGAGGAGCTGTGCTTCAGTACCAACCACTTCTGAGGCAGCTCGAACTCCTTCATATGCTGCCAATATCTCCTTTTCAGTTGGAGTATAGCGGGACTCAGATCCCCTATATCCTCGACTCCAAAACCCTAGAGGTCGACCTCGAGTCTCTCCTGGTGTCTTCTGCCAGAGACTCCAGGTAGGGCCATTCTCCCCGGCTGCCGTGTAGAGCACATTTTTAACATCTTGTCCTGCCCGGACTGGCCCGAGGGCTACGGCATGAACTATCTCCTGTTTGATTTGTTCGAAGGCTTGTCGTTGCTCAGGGCCCCATTTAAAATCATGCTTCTTCCGGGTCACTTGATCAAGAGGGCTTACAATCAGACTGTAATTTGGAATATGCATTCTCCAGAAACCCACAACGGCCAGAAATGCTTGTGTTTCTTTTTTGCTAGTTGATGGAGACATAGCTGTTATTTTGTTGATCACATCCGTTGGGATCTGTCGACGTCCATCTTGCCATTTTATTCCTAAAAACTGGATCTCTTGTGCAGGCCCCTTGACTTTACTTTGTTTTATAGCAAAACCAGCTTTCAGAAGGACTTGAATTATTTTCTTCCCTTTCTCGAAAACTTCTTCTGCTCTGTTGCCCCATACGATGATGTCATCAATGTATTGCAGATGCTCTGGAGCTTCACCCTGTTCCAGTGCAGTTTGTATCAGCCCATGGCAAATGGTAGGGCTGTGTTTCCACCCCTGGGGAAGTCAATTCCAGGTGTATTGGACACCCCTCCAAGTGAAAGCAAACTGTGGCCTGCACTCTGCCGCCAAAGGGATTGAGAAAAACGCGTTAGCAATATCAATGGTGGCGTACCACTTGGCTGCCTTTGACTCCAGTTCATATTGAAGTTCTAGCATGTCCGGCACGGCAGCGCTCAGTGGCGGCGTGACTTCATTCAGGCCACGATAGTCTACTGTCAGTCTCCACTCTCCATTAGACTTTCGCACTGGCCATATGGGGCTGTTAAAGGGTGAGCAAGTCTTGCTGATCAGTCCTTGGCTCTCCAGCCGACGAATCAGCTCATGGATGGGGATCAGGGAGTCTCTGTTGGTGCGATATTGCCGCCGGTGCACTGTTGTGGTAGCGATCGGCACCTGTTGTTCTTTGACCCTGAGCAACCCCACCACAGAAGGGTCCTCTGAGAGACCAGGCAAGGTGGACAGCTGTTTAATTTCTTCCGTCTCCAAGGCAGCTATACCAAAAGCCCACCGGTACCCTTTTGGGTCCTTGAAATACCCTCTGCTGAGGTAGTCTATGCCCCGGATGCACAGAGCCTCCGGGCCAGTCACAATGGGGTGCTTCTGCCACTCATTCCCAGTTAGGCTCACTTCGGCCTCCAGCACAGTCAGCTGTTGGGATCCCCCTGTCACTCCAGAAATACAGATGGGTTCTGCCCCTATATGGCTTGATGGCATTAAGGTACATTGTGCACCGGTGTCCACTAAAGCCTTATATTCCTGTGGGTCTGATGTGCCAGGCCATCTAATCCACACAGTCCAATAAACTTGGTTGTCCCTCTCCTCCGCCTGGCTGGAGGCAGGGCCCCTCTAATCCTGCTCATAGTACTCGTTACCCACTTCTTGTAAATAGGAATCAGAAGTCCCTTCAAGAGGATCAGAGGTGAGATCAGCTCTTCTATTCTTTCTGGGAAGCTGCCCACTGGAAAGTGGAGCAACGATTTTCCTCGAGGAACCTGAACCCCCTTTTGTAATTGTTTTTCCTTGCAGCTCGCGTACTCGTGCCTCTAGGGTCGAGGTAGGTTTTCCATCCCACCTCCTCATGTCCTCTCCGTAGTCACGCAATTGAAACCACAGGGTGGCTCGTGGTGTGTATCCTCTATATCTTCTCTCTTGAACAGAAGAGCGCTTACTCCTAATGGCTGAGACACTGGTGCGTATGGGTGGAGGGTAGGGCATATCCTCTTTGAATTGCCGGAACTCCCGGGACAGTTTCTCTATAGCAGAGATGCAGGCCCGTAGGGAGGAAGAGAGACTTTCTTCGTATTGCCGGAGTTGGCCAGCCAATTCATCCACCGTTGGTCTCTCCCCGTCCTTCCAGGCCATTACTGCTAATGAGTTGGCATATGATGATGGTGCACTCCGTACAAACTTCCGCCACATAGGTTGCGTGCAATTGACTTCATCTGGATCTTTGGATGATTGTCCATTGTCCAAGTCACCATAAATCACTTCCAGCACCGCTAGCTCCCTCAGGTACTGGATACCTTTCTCCATGGTGGTCCACTTGCCTGGGTGACATAGAACATCTTCCTTGAAGGGATACCTTTCCTTCACACCCGACAGGAGTCGTCTCCAGAGGCTGAGGACTTGTGCACCTTTTCCAATTGCTTTGTCAATGCCCCCTTCCCTAGAAAGGGATCCCAGCTGCTTGGCTTCCCTACCCTCTAATTCCAGGCTACTGGCCCCATTATCCCAGCATCGGAGCAGCCAGGTGACAATGTGCTCACCTGGACGACGGCTGAAATCCTTTCGCATATCTCGCAATTCACTCAGGGATAGAGATTGGGTATTTACCGTCTCTTTTATGAGTTCTTCCTCTTCCTCCTCTTCAAGCGATGACCCGCTCTCTTCCCTCTTCCGTCCTCGTGATGGCCCTGCTTCAGAGCACTCTGCCTCCTCACTCGCTTCCTCTGCCTCCTTCTTAGCAGAATCTTCCTCCTCCCTTACTAAACAAACTGACTTCCGCTTCCAAGATTTCTTCTTTTGTACAGGGGCAACTGATACCGGGATGGGCTGGTTCTCTGGTTCAGCTGCAACAGTCTGAGTAGCTACAGTGCCCGCCGTGGGGGTTGGAGTAGTGACAGTGCCTGCCACAGGGGTTGGAGTAGTCACAGTGCCTGCCACATTGCCATCAGACCCAGAGAGCCTCTCTCCCCTTTGCATAGTGTTAAATAGGGTTCGGTAGGCATGGGCCAGGCCCCAGCACATGGCAATGATTTGTGTCTCCTTGGAGCTGCCAGGCTGACAGCATACTTCTTCCAGATATTCTGCTAGTTTATCAGGATTCTGCACTTGTTCGGGAGTGAAGCTCCAAAACACCGGAGGTGCCCACCGCCCCAGGCATTTGCCCATGCTGTTCCACACACCCTGCCATTCATAACTATCCAGCCTTGGGGCAGATCTCCGGGTGATATTCTTAAATCGCTTGCCAACCTTAGACAAAACTGAAACAATGTTCCCCAGAAGTAGCAATAGAGGTATTTTAACTACCCAAGGGTGCTCAAAATACTGAAAAATTATTGTGATGAAGGAGGAAATGTTATGACAGAGGGTAGCAAACGTACCATTCTGCATTTCCTCCATAAAAAACCTTTCAGAGGCATAAGTATAATTGCTAATCGTCTCCACAAGACTGTAGCCAAAATACAGTAACGGCTTTAGTACAGAGCTCAGATGATACCACATTAAGCTCAAGGTCAGTGCTCTAAAAACAAAATTCACAGGCGAGACATTACTAATCATTGCAGAGTACAGCAGCCCGCAGAAACCAACACCGATCCTTAACATGTACAGCAAAGACGAGAGCATGATGCAAATCAAATAAACTGATATTGTGACCTGCAACCGTTATTATCTCAAGCCTCGAGCCCCACGTTGGGCGCCAAAAAGGACTGTCGTGGTTTAGCCCCAGCCGGCAACTAAGCACCACGCAGCCGCTCGCTCACTCCCTCCCACAGTGGGACGGGGGAGAGAATTAGGAAAAACCTCGTGGGTTGAGATAAACACGGTTTAATAGGACAGAAAGAAAGAAGGGAACAATAATGATAATACCAACAAAGGAATGTACAAGAACAAGTGAGGCCCAATACAGAGATTGCTCACCACCCCGTGATCGACAGCCCGTCCCCGAGCAGCGTTTTCCGCCCCCCCGGCCAACTCCAGTTTATGTACTGGGCATGACGTCGTATGGTAGGGAATATCTCTTTGGCCAGCCTGGGTCAGCTGTCCCGGCTGTGTCCCCTCCCAGCTCCCCGTGCACCCCCAACTTGCTTGCTGGCAGGCCAGCACAAGAAGCTGGACTGTCCTTGATGGCTCAGCAACAACCCAAAACATCAGCACATTATCAACAGTTCCTCATCCCAAATCCAAAACACAGTCTCACACTAGCTTCTGTGAAGAAAACCAGCTCTATCCTGGCTGAAACTAGGACAATTGGTAACACCTTATTTTCTTATGAGAAACTTAGTACAACAAGAACATAATAGAGTACATTGAGGATCTGAAAATTTATTAAAACACTTACAAAAGATAATAATCAGCCAAAATATGATAGAAACTGTGAAGTCAATTACCAAAAGATGTGAATTATATTGCAAAAATAATCCCAAGGCCCAGAACAAAATCCTGTTTGGAATAAATAAAGAAGGACATTTTCCTGGAAAATATTGGCAAATTGATTTTACTGAATTACCAAGAAAAGGGAGGTTAAAGTATCTACTTGTTTTAGTAGATACCTTTACGGTTTGGCCCAAGGCTTTTCCATGTTGCAACAACAAGGCCAGGGAAGTAATAAAGGTATTATTGAAAGAAATCATTCCACGATTTGGAGTCCCCTTGGGAATGTCATCAGACAGAGGTTCACACTTCATAGCAGCAGTTGTTAATCAGGTGAGCTCTGGGAATCTCCTGGGATCTCCATACCCGTTATAGACCACAATCAAGTGGAAAAGTAGAAAGGATGAATTCTACTCTGAAAACACAACTGGGAAAATTATGTCAGGAAACGTCTATGAATTGGGTGCAAACTTTACCTTTAGTCTTAATAAAAATTTGAATTCAGCCCAGAGGAAAATATAAGTTAAGCTCTTATGAAATTCTGTATGGTCGACCATACCAAATACGCAGTTTACCAGGAAATATGCATATAACTGGGGAGACTGATATGAGAAAGTACTTAATATCATTAGGAAAAACTCTACAGGAAATAAACAAACAAGTTGTTCTGAATAAATCTTTAGGTCTTGATTCCCCAGCACACCCTTTTCAGCCTGGAGACTGGGTATATGTGAAATCCTGGAATTCAGAACCATTAACCAAAAAGTGGAAAGGACCTTTCCAAGTTCTCATAACGACATACACTGCTGTTAAGGTTTGGGAAGAAGGACCCTGGATTCGCTATTCCAGGATCAAGAAGGCCTCCCCTCCATGGGTGACAGAACAACAGGATCCTTTGAAGCTGAAAATAAAACAACAAAATGTATAAATATATTGTGTTTATTGTAAATTTGATAACCATGAGTCCAGTTTGTGAAAAGATTTACTGGGATCAAAATGTACATCTAATGCTGTCCCAGAATGTTAAAGAAATATGGAACAAACTCAAACTTACCAAATATGGAACAAACTCACTTACCAAATCTCACTTGGCTAAAGAATCTTTTTGTAGTCATCATAATCATTTTAGCAATATGGTTTTTGGCTTGTATAATGATCCACTGTTGCAATTGTTTCTCCCAGTTAAGTTGGAAAACAAAATATGGTGGCTTAGTTTGAGACTTTAAAGGAGAACCTTTAGAAGTCTCTAGAAAAGGGGGTAATTGATATGTTTATGTACTTTCTGGAGGGTTATTGATTACATGATTAGTTTTACTTTTGTACAGATTTCTTTAGCCTAATAACTGTGTGATTATGTTTAACAGCCTATTCTCATAGTTCTTAGGCTATACTTGCCTTAATGCTAACATTTCAGCTCTGTGTAAATAGTTAATCACAAGAAATGCGTGCGTGTAGAACCAAGAGGCCTCATGAAATTAAAATAAAGAAGGGTTAAGAGCAAGGACTGAGAGATTAAAGAGAACAGAGAAGATATCTTAACCTTGAGAATAGAAACATCCTAGCAGGAGTGCTCAAACAAGGATGATAAGAATCACAGAATCACAGAATCACAGAATCACTAGGTTGGAAAGGACCTTTAAGATCATCAAGTCCAACCATTAATCCAGAACCACCATGTCCCCTAAACCATGTCCTGAAGCAAAAGAAAGAATCGTTTGGCTGAACAGCAGAAGGGGCAAACATCCAAGGAGAAGAAAGTATCCTCAGGAGACCTGTGACCATAAAAGGGAAAAAGGAGTAGGGGGCTAACTCCCCAAACAACCACCGATGACCACCCGAGACCCCCGCGCATGCGTAGTGTAGTTTTGCAATGCCAGCATTATGTAAATGTAGTAGATAGGCAGGGAGGTGGAGATTTCTTGGAAAAATATGTGAATATTCATGTCTTTAAGATATATAAAGGATGAACTTTTGTTTCAGGGCATGCACATTAGGTGGAGCGATCCCCCGTGCATCCAGCGCCGCAATAAAGAATGCCTGTCTTCTAAAACTGCAAACTAAGCGTTAGAGGGTTTTCTTGCCAACTTTTTCGGTAACAAAACTCTCTGAAAACAGTAAACAAAACACAGGAAGGGAAAGAAAAAGACCTTTTAATGGAAGATATAAAGCCCAATTTGCTAAGCTGAAGTTCACCAGTCAGCTAGGAAATGCCTGGTTTTCTCAACACATGTACACAGGAAGAGCCTTGATGGTTTATGTAATGGCCAAGACCCAAGTTTGGGTACAAAACCAAATGGCATGTTAAAACCAAATGTGATTACACTCACTGAAAAGAAGTCTCAATAGAGTACAGGAGAGCCTGAACCCACCAGGGCCAAAGAGAGCACCTTATCCTATACTACCTACCAAAGTTGGTTTGATAGAGTAAGGGAAAATATTAGCTTTCCTGACTCCAGAATCAGAAAGGCAGTAAATCCAGGAAGAAATTGACTCCAGAAAAGAAGAGTTTTCACTCTCCACAATGAGAACATAATCTTTAAGCATTCCAGTTTCAAAAGGTTACAAGAACATTATCAAGCAGTTCCAACCCATGAACCAAGCACTCTGAACTCTGAAGTTCCTAGGATGTAGTGGGAAGTGAGACTACATTCCCACATAGTGAACACATGGAATGAACATGAGCCACACTCATGTACAGTATCATTTGAATGCTTGATTCCCAGTTGCAGAAACAAGGCTAGTTACTAGTTTACTACAAGACCTTCTTTCAATACAAAATCTCTACAAAAGGTGAGGAACCAAAACCACACCAGATGACTAAGACTGAGTTTAAATTTAATTCAATCTTACTTAAAGAAAGGTGATCCATGTCCCCAACATCTGGCAGTATTAACTGATTGTATGGGTGAAAGTAGCCCATTCCCCTCTAATTCAGGGCAGTCATCTATCAAAGACCTTTTTTTCCCCCACCTTAAAAAAGATCTTTCATACAGGCCTGTTGAAAGGCCAGAAGAAAGCTGTCAGGATTTGACTCACTAAAACACCAACATACTTCACTGCAATGGTCTGATCAGTTAACATGCTCTCAAACCATAATACACTTACTGGTATTTTTTTAGTGATACTGTCACAACAGTCTCACCACCACAAAAGCCACCAAAATTACATCAACTGCTCAAATCGAAGTTTAGACTCCTCTGATTTAAGAATGGGTATTCAGTTGTCAGTCTGCTAAAAAATGGAAATACTGAATAAGTTGTCCTACAGGGAAAGAGGTGTTTTGTTCTGTTACGCCTGGGCTCAGCAACCCTACTACCATCTGTTAAAGCTTGTTCTCTCAGAGTCTGGAAAGTGGAACTTCAAGGGTAGCAAGTAGTATATCTGTAAGTTATATCCTAAACTGATTTGTGGAAGTTTTAAAACTACCGAAACTAAATAGCACTAATGCATGTAAAGGAGGATTGTATATCAGAAAGGTTGGTGAGTTGAGCAATAATAGTGGTGTCTGGTTACCTTATGCCCTAGTGCCAAAGACAGCACTACCAGTGCTGCTTGTGAAACAGCAAGATCACTGTTTTTGAGCTTACACAGATGTGGTGGGGAAGAACAAGAAATAAATAGGGGCAGTATGAGGACTTCTGCAGAAGTGGAATTTAAGAGCCTTCAGACAAAGCTCCTAAATTAAGCAGTTAAGTCCCCACCTAAATTAAGCAGTTCATCTATAAAAGTTACTAGGAGTCCTGTTAACTTCTAGCAACTTTATAAGCCTTTTAAACATAAGGAGTACCCTTAACAACTCTTCAGATATCTATATCTGTGCAAATACATCTTCAGGTATATTTCCATTTTTACTTCACTCACCTCTGAACTTCTTCAGGATAAGTGGCACCAAACATTAGTGTTTGACGTCTGTCTTCTGGTGGCATGCTTGGGTAAGAAATCAGCTTCTTCATATCTAACCCAAAATCCATATCAAGCATGCAGTCTGCTTCATCTGGCACCAAATATTTCAGATTATGCAAACCAAACTGCAAGTATTTCAGTGAAAGAAAATCATATTGGTTCAATGACAGCATATACTTATAGAATGTCCTAATTACCAAAATATATCTTTTACTTATTTCTTTCTAGTACAAGTTAAATTATTCACAAATAAAAGCCTGTGTACACTATGTTTTATTTGCATCTCAATCTCTATTTAACTTTTTAATCTGCACTAATTCTTATAGTATGCTGTCATGGTTTAACCCCAGTCAGCAACTAAGCACCACGCAGCCGCTCGCTCACTCCCCCATGGCAGGATGGGGGAGAGAATCAGAAGAGTAAAAGTGAGAAAACCCATGGGTTGAGACAAAGACAGTTTAATAGGGAAAGCAAAACCTGTGCACACAAGCAAAGCAAAAATAGGAATTCATTCACTATTTCCCATCGGCAGGCAGTTGTTCAGCTGTCTTCAGGAAAGCAGGGCTCCATCACACATAATAGTTACTTGGGAAAACAAAATGCCATAACTCTGAATGTCCCCCCTTTCTTCTTCTTCACCCCAGCTTTATATACTGAGCACGACATCATATGGTACCCTTTGGTCAGTTGGGGTCAGCTGTCCTGGCTGTGTCTCCTCCCAATTTCTTGTGCATCCCCAGCCTACTTGCTGGTGGGGTGGGGTGACAAGCAGAAAAGGCCTTCACTCTGTGTAAGCACTGCTCAGCAGTAACTAAAACATCCCTGTATTATCAACACTGTTTCCAGCACAAATCCAAGACATAGCCCCCATACTAGCTACTAGGAAGAAAATTATCTCCATCCCTGTTGGGATCACCCTGCACGGCTCGACCTTACGGAGAAGGAGCTGTGGCATTCAGAAGCTGGTAAACAGCTGGACACCTGCAGGGCTCAGCCTTGAGGAGAAGGAGCTGTGGTAAACAACTAAGAGGAAGCAAAGGAGTACAGGAACACCTGCAAGCAGCGAATCCTGACTGCGTGAGAGGCGCATGGACAGCGCGTGATATTTTGTATATAGTCAATTGCAATTATGTGTGTAACAAGCTGTAACCAATCATGAGTGTGTGTGCAGTGACTAAGTGAAAATTATGATATATATTGGAGTCAGACAAGACAATAAACGGCATTGACCCGACCATATTGGTCGTATGCATCGTGTCCGAGACTTCCGCATCAGGTGGCGCCCGAACAGGGACACTCTAGTCGATGCTTCCCGGAGCAGCAGAGACAGCAAAGGGGGTGTGGAAGCCAGCCGTAGCAGGCACTGCCCCAGTGCCTGGAAGTCGCTAGCGCAACCGAGGAAACTGTTGGAATCTCGTACTGATCAGGTGAGCGGCTGGGGAGGAGATGGGGTCCACGCTAACAAAAGAGGAAGAAGCAGTGGTTAAGCTCCTCCAACTAATCCTCTCCAAGAAAGGTGTACAGTATGAGGAAGCTGGCCTAAAAAGATTATTGGTATGGGCACGGCAAAAAGGACTAATCCTCTCAGTAAGTGCGGCTTTTGAGATCCCGATCTGGGAAGGAATTGGCGCAGCACTGAGGAATGAAGTCAGCACAGGCAACAAAGACAGTATAAAGTTTCCGACGCTCTGGAGGTTGATCCTAGAGACATTAAAAGAACTAAAGGCAGAACGCATCGCATGAAGAAGGGGCGATAGTCAGACTCCTGCTCCACATGCTCTCTAAGAGAGGACTGAAATATGATGAATATACACTTAGAAGGCTTCTAATTTGGAGCCGAAAGAAAGGGTACCCCCCCGATCCGTCTGTGGCCTTTAAGGCAGAGACATGGGAGGAGATAGGAAAAATGTTATAGGAACATATTGGGAACGGAGATAAAACCACCGCAGAGTTAGTGACGGCGTGGAAGTTGATATTAACCACATTAAAAGCCTTGAAGGCAGAGAGAAAAGCTGCAGCTGATATGGAGGAGGCTGTTAAACTGCCTTCAACCAATCCCTTTTTAACCGAGTCAGAGGGTCCAGGACCTTCAGCGACTCCAACTGCACCTCCTGAGGTGCCAGATGCACCGGGTGAACCGGCTGCATTAGATAAGTCAGAGAAACAGATCTACAATGATGTATGTGAGGGCAAGACGGGACAAAGCTGCCCGGAACAATGTACTCAATGTTCCCCTGTGTGCCCATGTGAAAGATCGATGGGGCGGGTCTCGAAAGGAGATGGGCAAGCAGCGGAGCTAGCAACAACGTGGCGATTGCTATTCCAGACTGTTTTGAAGAGCCAGGGGCTAGCAGCAGACTCTGCAACAGCTTTTGAGTTACCTACCTGGAAGAAAGCAGGGAAATTGGTGTTTGAGGCAGCCTCTAAAGAGGATCATATGGCTGCAAAAGTGTTAACAACCTGGCGATTAGTCAGAGACTCTATAAAGGCGATAAAATCAGAGCGGACGGCGGCGGCAGCAGCTGCCGCTGCCACAGCCTCGGGAGAGAAGGGAGGCTGAGCTGGGGATGGTGAGAACGAGCGACCCCCGCCCGCGCCCCCCACCCGCGCCCCGGCCCCACCGCTAACGCAACCAATGGAGGTGGCGAGTCCTCCTTGGCCCCCACCTCCTGACCCGGACCATGAGCGCTGGTCGCCTGTGCTGCAACAGGAGGGGGCTGCCTGGGGGAATCCTTCCCCCAAGTCAAAATACGACCCTGCCCAACATTGGCGAGGCATGAGACAAGAGGCCTTGGCAGAGGGGGAGGAGACGGAGTGAAGTGGGGACCGGCCAGGTCGGTACGGCTGGCAGTAAGACCAGAAGATCCTGTCACACGTCCCACGGATGCAGTCAACTCCGACGTACCACCAGCTGATGCTTTCACTCTTTTGTATGGGGAATGACGGCTCATTGACCGTTTCAGCGGCACTCCCTGGACGGTCAAGAGCAGGAACTTCAATATGCCCTATTTGTAAAACGGTGTTGTGGGTTTGTTCTATGTCGTTGTAAATATTGTCACAAATGTATAATTTCTTTTGCAGGGAATCAAAGAGTATATTTTAATTGCTTTTTTACCATTCCCTTAGCAGCTGAGGATGCAGAGAAGAAGTTTGCCTTTACGGTACCATCGGTAAATAAAGGAGAGCCAGCAAAGAGGTATCATTGGGTAGTGTTACCGCAAGGAATGAAAAATTCACCTACGATGTGTCAGACATTTGTGGCATGGGCTCTAGCCGGTGCGGAGAAAGTATCCAGATTTAATAATGTATCATTATATGGATGATATATTAATAGCAGGGACACAATTGAATGCAGACCACATTTTACAGCACTTAGGGCATGAGTTAGAAAAACAGGGTTTAAAAATAGCGCCGGAAAAAATTCAAAAGAAGGGACCATGGCAATATTTGGGCTGGATTATTACCAGTGGAGTGGTCCGCCCACAAAAGATAAAGATTAATTCGAAAATAGAAAATCTTTCTGATGTCCAAAATTTAATGGGGGATATACAGTGGGTTCGAAATATTTGCGGAATTACTAATGATGATCTGAGGCCATTGATGCCACTCCTGGGGTCTTCGGTGGAGGCTCCAGAGTGCCGTCAACTGGAAAAGGATCAACAGCAAGCATTGCAGAAAATTACTGAGAAGATAGCAACAGCCTATGCTCACAGATGTTCACCTACTGAGAGTATCTCGCTTATGATAGTTAATTCAGGAGGGGAATGGAAACATCCCCTAGGACTGATTGTGCAGTTAGGAAATACGGCGGACAGTTTGAAAGTGTTGGAATGGGTTTTCCTCTCCTATCAACCCAGAAAAACAGTGGTCACCAGATATGAATTATTTGCACAACTCATTATTAAGGGAAGACAAAGAATTGTAGAAATATCTGGGTTAGAACCTGTAATAATTTATGTTCCTGTATCTCAAAAGTACTTAGATTGGTTGTTGGCCAGTTCTCTGGAGTTTCAGATCGCAATCTCGGATTTTTTAGGACGCGTTACCAATAGCTATCCGTCCGATAGATTATTGTCACTGTTGGCTAATCAACAGTTTGAAGAAATGCCCATGCAATCGGAGACCCCAGTGAACGGGGCGACAGTCTTTACCGACGCAGGACACAAATCCCGTAGAGCGGCTGTCACTTGGCAGGAAAATGACGAATGGAAACATCAGCTGTTACCTGGGGTGCGTGGAGTTTCTTTACAAACTATGGAACTTTGGGCAGTCCTTTGGGTATTTGAAAAATGGTCTCAAGAGGCTGTTAACGTTGTGTCAGATTCGCAATATGTGGTGGGCACGGTACAGTGACTTGAACATGGCATGGTTAAAGCAGTCAAAAATCCGGTATTATATTCCTTACTGCTGCAGCTGTTGAGGTATTTAAACCAACGACAGCAGCCATATTTTATTACGCACGTTCGTAGCCATCAGCAGTGTGGGGGCTTAGCCATAGGAAATGCCCGCGCTGATCACCTCGTAGCTCCAGCCTGGACCGCACCTGCGGTAAAGACATTTGAACAAGCTAGGCTATCACATGAGTTTTTCCATCAGTCAGCAAAGGCGTTGGCAAAACAGTTCCATATTCCCGTAACAGATGCTAGGGGCACTGTTCAGTCTTGTCCCAGCTGCCAGAAAGCAGGGATGGGCATTGGTATAGGGGTTAAACCCAGAGGGCTCCAGTCGTTACAGTTATGGCAGATGGATGTAACACATGTTCCGGAATTTGGAAGAATGAAATATGTCCATGTCTCGATAGACACTTTTTCGCATGCCATTTGGGCTACCGCACAAGGCGGAGAAACAGCGCGACATGTTATCAAGCATATGCATGCTGCTATTATGCCCTTAGGAGTACCTTTACAGGTAAAAATGGATAATGGGCCTGCGTATGTGTCTCGAAAATTTTCCCATTTCTGTCAGCTTTGGGGCATTCGACATATTACAGGGATTCCTCATTCCCCTACAGGGCAAGCTATCGTGGAGCGGGCGCATCAAACATTGAAAGCACTTTTGCAAAAACAAAAAGGGGGAAGCGTACTGGACACGACAGAACGACTTGCAAAGGTGGTGTATGTGCTAAATTATTTGCGTTTTACGGGAGACAGGGAAGACCCTCCAATGGTGATTCATGCTTCAAGTCTACAATCTGGGGTATCCCAGACTGGGAAAAGAATTTTAGTACAGTACAAAGATGTGGTCACTGGAGAATGGAAAGGACCTGCGGAGTTAAAAATGACTGGTCGAGGCTATGCTTGTATTCTTACAGATAGCGGAGTGAGATGGGTTCCAAGTCGATGGCTTCGACCATGGCAAGCGCACCTCTCTCCACAAGTGGAAGAAAATTGTTCGTGAGTCTAATAGTCACGTGTTTAATATGCCAAGGTCAGGCGTGGTTTTCTGTTCAACCAAGAAAAAATATCTGGGTTACACTAGCTAATCAAACGGGCCAAGGCCACCTTTGCTTATCCATATCCACTGCTGAGAATCCGTTTACAACATGCTTGGTCGGTCTGCCATTAGGGGACTATGATTCGGCAATGGTAGTAAATAAGACCGCCCCTGATCTAGCCTTGTTTTTAAACATAACAAACACCTCTGCAGCTATGGATAAGTGGGACGGATGGATGGCACATGGACCACAGGAGTTGTTGGAACCATGGGAGTTGGATATTTTAGGAAGCATTACGGCCCCTACCTGTTTATATTTTAATTATACAGGACAGGACGATATCAGGTCACAGGATGTAAGCCCCACGTTGGCCGTTTTTCAGAATGCTACCAATTGGTGTAATTATACGGCGAGCAACACCTCGTGCTCTAGTATTGTCCCAATAAGACTCCCTAAAGGAATATGTTTAATTTGTGGTTATCGTGCATGGCAAGGCATTCCCTCCCGTTTGAGAGTTGGTCCTTGCACATTGGGGTGTCTGACATCATTGTTAACTCCCAACACTTCTATGATATTAAACCTTACCCGATGGCATAGAATAAAACGACAGATTTGAAAATATCAGGAAGGGTGCAATGACCAATTGGATTTTTGGACCACGGACAAAACCATACTTGTTGGGATCACTCTGCACGGCTCGACCTTAAGGAGAAGGAGCTGCAGCATTGAGAAGCTGGTGAACAGCTAGATATCTGCACGGCTCGGCCTTGAGAAGAGGGAGCTGTGGCACTGGGAAGCTGGTAAACAGCTGGACATCTGCAGGGCTCGGCCTTGAGGAGAAGGAGCTGTGGTAAACAGCTAAGAAGAAGCACTGTATAAGAAAAACAGGATGGAACCCGGACCTCGTAGCAGTAAGCGCAAGTAGGAGGAGTATGATAATGCACTCTTTAGAGCTAAGCCAATGATTGTAAGACAAGTATGCATAAAGTAGAACTTAGTGTATAAATATGTGTAAGGTTTTGCAATAAAGTTGAAGCTTGCTTTATCACTCATATTGAGTCGACTGCATGCCTTCCCTCGCTCGTCGCAAGTGGCGCCCGAACAGGGACCCCCATCCTTGTTTTTCACCGGACAGCGAGATCGGAGAAGCACTGGTAGCAGCGACCAGGGAGCAGAAGATCGGCGGACGCTGTCGCGGCGCGCCTGATCCGTGCTTGAACCCAGGATAATTAAGAAGGGGTTCGCCGTCCGAAAGAAGGCTACCCAAGGGAAAAGGCTGCAAAAATAATTGACCGGATAATTAAGAAGGTCAACGTAGCGCGCAATGGAAATAGAGGTAGCATTCGAAATCTTAAAATGCTTTTTAGAAAAGCGGGGAGTAAGCCAATTAAAAGATCTGGCTGGGTTAATTGCGTTAGGGAAAGCGAAAGGGTTTTTTAAAGACCCTGAAAGTATGTTTGAAGTAGACGAGTGGCGTTCTTATGGAGATTGTTTGTGGGATCTAGTAATCGATGATGATAAATCAGCAAAAAATTAATGAAATCTTGGAGAGATGTTATTAATTGCATGAAAAGATATAAAACTGAAAAGCGAATAGCACAGGCAACAAAGACAGTATAAAATCTACGACGCTCTAGAGGTTGATCCTAGAGACATTAAAAGAACTAAAGGCAGAACGCATCGCATGAAGAAGGGGCGATGGTCAGACTCCTGCTGCATATGCTCTCTAAGAGAGGACTGAAATATGATGAATATACACTTAGAAGGCTTCTAATTTGGTGCCAAAAAGGGTACCCCCCCGATGCGTCTGTGGCGTTTAAGGCAGAGACGTGGGAGGAGATAGGAAAAATGTTATAGGAACATATTGGAAATGGAGATAAAACCACCGCAGAGTTAGTGACGACATGGAAGTTGATGTTAAACACATTAAAAGCCTTAAAGGCAGAGAGAAAAGCTGCAGCTGATATGGAGGAGGCTGTTAAACCATCTTCAACCAATCCCTTTTTAACTGAGTCAGAGGGTCCAGGACCTTCAGCGACTCCAACTGCACCTCCTGAGGTGCCAGATGCACCGAGTAAACCGGCTGCATAGATAAGTCAGAGAAACAGATCTACGATGATGTATGTGAGGGCAAGACGGGACAACGTTGCCCAGAACAATGTACTCAGTGTTCCCCTGTGTGCCCATGTGAAAGATCAATGGGGCGAGTCTCGAAAGGAGATAGGCAAGCAGCAGAGCTAGCAACAACATGGCAATTGCTATTGGAGACTGTTTTGAAGAGCCAGGGGCTAGCAGCAGACTCTGCAACAGCTTTTGAGTTACCTACCTGGGAGAAAGCAGGGAAATTGGTGTTTGAGGCAGCCTCTAAAGAGGATCATACGGCTGCGAAAGTGTTAACAACCTGGCGATTAGTCAGAGACTCTATAAAGGCGATAAAATCAGAGCGGATGGCGGTAGCAGCTGCCGCTGCCACAGCCTTGGGAGAGAAGGGAGGCCGAGCTGGGGATGGTGAGAACGAGCAACCCCCGCCCGCCCCCCCCCGCTAACGCAACCAATGGAGGTGGCGAGTCCTCCTTGGCCCCCGCCTCCTGACCCGTGCCGCAACAGGAGGGGGCTGCCTGGGATGATCCTTCCCCCAAGTCAAGATACGACCCTGCCCAACATTGGCGAGGCATGAGACAAGAGACTTTGGCAGAGAGGGAGGGGACGGAGTGAAGTGGGTATCGACCAGGTCGGTACGGCCGGCAGTAAGACCTGAAGATCTTGTCACACGTCCCACGGACGCAGTCAACTCCGACGTACCACCAGCTGATGCTTTCACTCTTTTGTATGCAGAATGATGGCTCGTTGACTGTCTCAGCGGCTCTCCCCGGACGGTCAAGAGCAGGAACTTCAATATGCCATATTTGTAAAACGGTGTTGTGGCTTTGTTCTATGTCGTTGTAATTATTGTCACAAATGTATCATTTCTTTTGCAGGGAATCGAAGAGTATATTTCAATTGCTTTTTTACCATTCCCTTAGCAGCTGAGGATGCGGAGAAGTTTGCCTTTACGGTACCATCGGTAAATAAAGGAGAGCTAGCAAAAAGTATCATTGGGTAGTGTTACCACAAGGAATGCAAAATTCACCTACGATGTGTCAGACATTTGTGGCATGGGCTCTAGAACCGGTGTGGAAAAAGTATCCAGATTTAATAATGTATCATTATATAGTTGATATATTAATAGCAGGGACACAATTGAATGCAGACCACATTTTACAGCACTTAGAGCACTATTTAGGAAAACGGGGTTTAAAAATAGCATCAAAAAAAAAAAAAAAAAAAAAAAGGCAAAAGAAGGGACCATGGCAATATTTGAGCTGGATTATTACCAGGGCAAGCGGTCCACCCACAAAAAATAAAGATGAAGGCGAAAATAGAAAATCTTTCTGATGTCCAAAAATTAATGGGGGATATACAGTGGGTTCGCAATATTTGTGGAATTACTAATGATGATCTAAGGCCATTGATGCCGCTCCTGGAGTCTTCGGTGGAGGCTCCAGAGCGACGTCAACTGAATGAGGATCAACACCAAGCTTTGCAGAAAATTACTGAGAAGATAGCCAGGTCACAGGATGTAAACCCCACGTTAGCCATTTTTCAGAATGCTACCAATTGGTGTAATTATACAACGAGCAACATCTCACGCTCTACTATTGTCCCAATGAGACTCCCTAAAGGAATATTCTTGATTTGTGGTGATCGTGCATGGCAAGGTGTTCCCTCCCGTTTGAGAGGTGGTCCTTACACATTGGGGCACCTAACATTGTCAACTCCCAACACTTCTATGATATTGAACCTTACCCGACGGCATAGAATAAGATGACAGATTTGAAAATATCAGGAAGAGTGCAATGACCAACTGGATTTTTGGACTGCGGACAAAACCATACTAACCTCTTTCCTTGCCCCTGGGGTCGCTGCTGCCCAAGGCTTAACCACTTTAAATAAATTGGGATGTTGGCTAGCGAAACAAACCAATGCTACTTCTGCAACACTCAGTGCTTTGTTAATGGAAACTGACTCAATAAGGCATGCGACATTGCAAAATAGGGCAG
Source organism: Phaethon aethereus (assembly GCF_964289735.1). Lineage (NCBI taxonomy): Eukaryota > Metazoa > Chordata > Aves > Phaethontiformes > Phaethontidae > Phaethon > Phaethon aethereus. The sequence continues at coordinate 35,845,441 of NC_138581.1, read as the reverse complement.
CTATCGACTTCCTACTTTTGGCCCAAGGGCACGGGTGTGAGGAGTTTGATGGCATGTGTTGTATGAATTTAACAGATACATCACAGTCGGTAACTCAACAATTACAAAAACTGAAGGACTTAACGGACAGGTTACAGACAAGTTCACTAAACCTCGAATCATAGCTGTCAAGTTTGGGCCTAAGTGGACGGTTACAAGACTTAATAAAAGGGGCAGTTGTTATAGTACTTGTTATCTTAATACTAATGCTTATTGTACCATGTTTATTGCATTGTCTACAAGGAATGGTTCAAAAGGTAGTAAAGAATGCTTGGCTAGCTAATAACTCAAACAAGTATCTTACACACCCAATGAATGAGCTTTGTTAGATAAACCTCTTAGACAAAAAGGGGGAGAAGCTACCACACTACCCCAAGAACGCTTGAATAAAGCCTTATATGTGTTAAATTATTTGCGGAAGGAGAAACATGAAAAAGGAATGACAGGAAGTCTGTTTGAGTTAACACAAAATGTGCAAGTAAAAGTTACAAATTTGGAAAAGAATGTGTGGGAAGGACTTTTTCAACTGCTAACCTGGGGACGAGGTTATGCTTGTGTTATTACAGATTCTGGAACTCGTTAGGTACCCGCAAAATGGGTAAAACCATGGGTGAAACAGTCACCATCGTCGTCGTCAGACACATCTTGACACCATCAGGTGTCATCGCAATCTGGATGCCACCTCAGCCAAAAGAAAATGTATGGGTAAATCACACTGAAATTAGCGGTATCATGAGAGGAACATGGAAAGCTTTTAAGGCAAAGTGCTCTATTGTTGGGATCACCCTGCAAGGGCTCGACCTTAAGGAGAAGGAGCTGTAGCATTGAGAAGCTGGTAAACAGCTGGATATCTGCATGGCTCGGCCTTGAGGAGAAGGACCTGTGGTAAACAACTAAGAAGCAGCAAAGGAGCGCAGGAACACCTGCAGGCAGCGAATCCTGACTGTGTGAGAGGTGCGTGGACAGCGTGTGATATTTTGTACATAGCCAATTGAAATAATGTGTGTAACAAGCTGTAACCAATCATGAGTGTGTGTGTGCAGTGGCTACGCAAAAATTATGATATATATTGGAGTCAGACAAGACAATAAACGGCTTCGGAATATAACTCTCATAGAGTTGTGAAGTCCATCCTTCTCCCACAACTGGTGACCCCGACGTGATACGATCTCTGGGATCTCGTCATTGAACACCGGTCGAGCGCAGAGGACGCCGCAGGAGAAGCCCGGTTGGAAGAATTGCAGTCAGCGGGACTGACGCAAGGAAAAAGAAAAAGGAATACGTTGCAACGGAGAAGCACCCAGCGAGGTGAGGTGAGCAACCGGGGCGGCATGGGGCAGAACGCATCGCATGAAGAAGGGGCGATAGTCAGACTCCTGCTGCATACGCTCTCTAAGAGAGGACTGAAATATGATGAATATACACTTAGAAGGCTCCTAATTTGGAGCCGAAAGAAAGGGTACACCCCCGATCCGACTGTGGCGTTTAAGGCAGAGACATGGGAGGAGATAGGAAAAATGTTATGGGAACATATTGAGAAAACCGCCGCAGAGTTAGTGACGGCGTGGAAGTTGATATTAACCACATTAAAAGCCTTGAAGGCAGAGAGAAAAGCTGCAGCTGATGTGGAGGAGGCTGTTAAACTGCTTTCAACCAATCCCTTCTTAACCGAGTCAGAGGGTCCAGGACCTTCAGCAACTCCGACTGCACCGCCTGAGGTGCCAGATGCACGGGGTGAACTGGCCGCATTACATAAGTCAGAGAAACAGATCTACGATGATATATGTGAGGGCAAGATGGGACAAAGTTGCCCAGAACAATGTACTCAATGTTCCCCTGTGTGCCCATGTGAAAGATTGATGGGGCGGGCTTTACCACCCCCGAAACCACCCAGACTTAACTGATTGAAAGCTGTAGTTTTGAAACCCTCAGCCGAGCCCCTGCCACCTCTACGGCCCCCGTTGCCTGATAGCAGCGACGAAGGAGAAGAGCCTGTTGTAGAGACTATAGGGAGGCAAGAGCCTAGGATGAAAGGCGACCCTAGAGAGCGGTGGAAAGACGTTTTTTTAGGATCAATGAAAGACAAGGAAACAGAGTTACTGATGGCATTTCCCATTAGTGTACAGCCTCACGGGCCCAATTGCTGGGACCCATTTCATTGGGACTTGTTTAAGGAAGTGCGGAAGGCAGTGCAAAATTATGGCTTGCAATCACCTTTCACGCAAGCTCTATTAGATAACATATTCACGGGAATGGTTCTTACACCATGGGATTGTCGGCAGATGATAGATATGTTGTTGACACCAACCCAAAGGTTATTGTGGGCAGACAGATGGTATAAACTCTGTATGCAAGAAGCCCTGAGAAACCTGGAGCGTCAAGACGGCGATCCACTCCAGAACATTACTATGGAACAAATGACAGGCCAGGAACCGTTTGTGGATGTTAGATTGCAAGCTCGGCTGCCCTTAGAAGCCTTGCAATTAGTTGGGCAACTAGCGTTGAATGCGTTGCGAACAGTCCCTGAGGAGGGAAAGGGGCAACCATCTTATACTCAAATTAGACAAGGGAGAGATGAACCATATATGTCTTTTGTTGATCGTCTGAGAGATAAGTTGAGATAAGGCTTTGAATAAGGTGTATACCAATGAAGACGCAAAACTAGCAGTGTTGTTGAATTTAGCGGTAGAAAATGCCAATGTAGATTGTAAAAGAATTTTGTTAGCTTTGCCAAAAGAAGCAACGTTAGTACAAATGGTAGAAGCCTGCAACAGAGTAGGCTCTGCCACACATCAGGCAGAGACACTCGCAAGTGCCTTTGCAGCAGCAATTAAGCCATTTATAAATGGAAAAGGGAGAAAAAATGTTTTAATTGTGGAAAGACAGGCCATTTTAGAGCTCAGCGCAAGGCCACAAGGATAGGACCTAGGCAGATTGAGACAGGTCATAAATCCTTCCAACAAGGACCCTTTCAGCAAGGAATAGGCCCAGCAGGAGCACCATGTGGTCGATGTCAAAAATTTGTTCACCAAGCCTCAGAATGCTGTTCAAAGTGTCATCGGGATGGTATGAAATTGGGAAACGGGCGATCGAGCGCGAAGGCACCCCACACGACGACACAAATGGGGAAGCACCACCAGGCTGCTTGGCAAGCCTCAGCGCCCGAACCAGAGGGAGCGCCAGAATGGACGTAGAACCAACAGTAGAAGTTACCTTATGGGACACGTCAGTTTATGATGTCCCGACTAACGCGAATGGACCATTAGGATATGGATTGAGTGCTTTGTTATTAGGACGATCTTCAGCAACAAAGTAGGGACTCTTTGTTCTCCGTGGAGTCATTGACGCTGGTTATACGGGAACCATCAAAGTAATATTGTGGACTCCATCTCCTCCTGTTGCGGTTCCTGCAGGCACACGTATTGCACAATTGGTGCCTTTTACTGCTTCTGTACCTCAGGCAGCGCAATCAGTCAGGGGGAATGGAGGGTTTGGCTCAACAGGAAGGCCACAAATCGTTCTAGCATTAGATATCAGCAGAAGAAAACTGACTTTGAAAATGAAGTTTAGGCATCTTGACCCCACCGTGCGACCGCGACAATGGACCATCGATAACTTAGTGGATACAGGAGCTGATGTGACCGTAATCAGTCAGGAAGAGTGGCCGCCAGGCTGGCTGGCTCAGTCTCCAGCTCACGGACTTGTAGGGGTCGGTGGGTTTTCTGCAACACAACAGAGCGTAACAACTCTAACCTGTGAAAATCCAGAAGGGCTAGTGTGTTCAGTATGACCCTATGTAGCCGTATTACCGTTAAGTCTGCTTGGGTGGGATGTATTGAGTCAAATGAATGCATCACTCTCTAGCGATCTGCAGGGTTTTCGGTAGCGGCCATTGAAACGCGACCTGTGCTCAAACTGGAATGGAAAACCGATGATCCAGTGTGGGTAAATCAATGGCCGCTGACCACAGAAAAGGTCGCCCACCTGGAAGAACTGGTAAAAGAACAGCTAGAAAAAGGCCATATTGTGCCAACCACTAGTCCTTGGAACACACCTGTTTTTGTGATTCCAAAGAAAAGTGGAAAATGGAGACAATTACATGACTTGTGAGAAGTCAATAAGGTTATAGTGGACATGGGAGCCTTGCAACCAGGGCTACCATCTCCCTGTATGATACTGAAGTATTGGAAGCTTTTGATTATAGATCTCAAAGATTGCTTTTTTACAATCCCTCTGCATGAAGATGATGCCAAACATTTTGCATTCTCAGTCCCAAGTACAAACAAGGTGCAACCCATGCAAAGATATCACTGGACAGTATTGCCACAAGGCATGAAAAATTCGCCCACGATGTGTCAAAGTTATGTAAATTGGGCTTTACAGCCAATCAGAAAAAGGTGGCCTCAATATCTCATCTATCATTATATGGATGACATATTGTTGGCTGGTGATCAATTAAATCCGGAAGAAATGATCGGGGAGCTCGTTGAGCTTTTGAGGCAAAGTGGGCTGCAAGTGGCGCCGGAAAAGATACAAGCTGAAGCGCCTTGGAGGTACTTGGGGTGGATGATCACTGAAATGTTGGTGACCCCCCAAAAGGTTGAATTCAGAATTCAGATTAAAACATTAAATGATGTACAAAAATTGGTAGGAGACGTTAATTGGATTCGACCTATTTGTGGGATCACAAACCAAGGTATGGAGCCCTTGGTTCAGCTCTTGTGAGGGGATAGCAGGTTAAACTCTCCTCGGCAATTGACCAAGGAAGCCCGGGAAGCAGTAGCAAACATTTCTGAAAAGGTGACTCAAGCATTTAGTTCTAGAATAGACCCCTCGATAGGGATCACTTTGGCAGTAATCAATCACGAGCAACATCCCTATGCGCTTATAATACAGTGGATAACAAAGCTAGAATCAAAAGTGGACCACGGGTCTTTTTGCCTCAGCAGCAGAGAAAAACCATCACCACGAAAGCAGAGAGTTTTACAAATCTGATTATGAAAGGGTGCACAGAATTATTGATATATCGGCAAAGGACCCGAAAATGATTTTAATACCATCACAACAAGAATATTTGACTTGGGCTTTGCAGCACTCTGTTCCCTTCCAAACTGCATTAGCAGGATTTGAAGGGGACATTCAGATTCATTATCCATCACACAAAATGTTTACCTTTTTTAGAAACCATGAAGTAGAAGAAACATCAAAGTGTAGTCAATATCTAGTTCAAGATGCTACAGTATTTACGGATGGTGGTGGGAAAACACGCAAGGCAGCAATAGTACGGCGAGAGCATGGAGAATGGAAAGAACGGGTACTTGTCGTGCCAGGATCAGTTCAAAAGGTAGAACTACAGGCAGTAATTGAAGCCTTTAAATTATGGCCTGAAGAACCTGTGAATATAATTACTGATTCTTTATATGTAGCTGGAGTACTCCAAAGATTGGAAGGTTCAATCCTCAGACAGGTACAGCAGGAACAGCTATATCAACAATTTAGAACGCTTTGGTTTTTATTGCAGAAAAGACGACATCCTTATTACGTTATGCATATACGCAACCATACCAACCTTCCAGGGGAATTGGTGGAAGGAAATGCAAGAGCCGATCGGCTGACTGCCGCAGTATGGGCTGGACCTGCCCCGGACCGTTTAGGCCAAGCACAAGCCTCTCATGCCTTTTTCCATCAGTCTGCCAAAGTTTTAGCGAGACAATTTAATCTAAGTGCAGGTGACGCTAGAGCTATTATACAGACTTGTGCTGATTGTCAACAAATAGGCCCAGGAATCGCGATTACAGTAAATCCCCGAGGATTGCATTCGCTACAACTATGGCAGATGGATGTGACACATGTCGCTGACTTTGGAAGATTTAAATATGTTCATGTTTCAATTGATTGCTATTCTGCAGTAGTTTGGGCCACTGCACAAACAGGAGAAACTAGTAGGCATGTACAAAAGCATTTGCGAGCTGCGTTCGCAGCCCATGGTATACCCCTACAAATTAAAACTGATAATGGTCCTTGTTATGTAGCCCAGTCAACCCAAAGATTTTTTGCTCAATGGGGAGTGATGCATGTTACTGGAATACCACATCCCCCAACTGGACAAGCTATTGTTGAACGAATGAATCATTCCCTGAAGTGTTTATTGCAAAAACAAAAAGGGGGAGAGGCTACCACACCACCCCAAGAACGTTTGAATAAAGCCTTATATGTGTTAAATTATTTGCGTCTAGCAGAAGGAGAAACATGTAAAAGGAATGACAGGAAGTCTGTTTGAGTTAACACAAAATGTGCAAGTAAAAGTTAAAAATTTGGAAAAGAATGTGTGGGAAGGACCTTTTCAACTGCTAACCTGGGGACGAGGTTATGCTTGTGTCATTACAGATTCTGGAACTCATTGGGTACCCGCAAAATGGGTAAAACCATGGGTGGAACAGTCACCATCATCATCGTCAGACACATCTTGACACTATCAGGTGTCATCGCAATCTGGATGCCACCTCAGCCAAAAGAAAATGTATGGGTAACATTAGCAAATCAAAAAGGACAGGACACCATCTGTCTGTCTCTTTCCTCCCTGGGCAATCCCTTTTCAATCTACCAGAAGGGTTATGGTGGCTGTGTGGAGATCAATTTGCTGGGAAACAGCTGCCCAGGAACTGGTCAGGGGACTGTACCATGAACGTCCTAGTTCCTAATTTGCAAATAATTAATCACACTGAAATTAGCAGTATCATTAGAGGAACATGGAAAGCTTTTAGGGCAAAGCGCTCTATAACTACTAATCCTTTGGTAAGATATAATATTGGTTTTCATAGTGTTATAAATGATTTAGTCCCAAACAGGATTCCAATTCAAATTTACAATTTATTAAGCGAATAGATGCAAGCAAACAGCGCTGGGTGCGCCGGGAGTCTCCGCTCCACCAAGACGCACGCGGTACAGTTCCTGTTCCTGGTTTATATCCTGTCCGTTAATACATATTCATGAACAGGCGTGTCTTCTTCGGCGCATGCCCTCTTCTCCTTCTAGAATCTTCTCGACTCTTCCTCAGCGTGATCCTGTTCGCTAATACATATTCATGAATAGGCGTGTCTTCTAATACATATTAATGAACAGGCGTGTCTTCTTCAGCGCATGCCCTCTTCTCCTGCTAGAGTCTTCTCGAATCTTCCTCGGCGTGCCCCCAGGATGACCCCAAACCTTATGCATGCACTTTCTTTACACAATACTATGCGGTCAGTGGTCAAACTGGTTTGAGCTGATATACCAGCAAAGTAGTTTAACTTTCTCCTGTAAAATACCCCTTTTTATGGTGCAGGAGAAATCCATGAAAGTACAGAAGATTACACTTCATCACACGAATCAGATAAACATATTTCACAATCCCCCATCTTTTTCTTTATAGTATTGATTCGCGTTTTCATTTCCAATTGAGTATAACCGAGTAGATTAATCTAGTAACAATCCCCCACATATCCTCAATACAACTATCCCCATTTTAGTAAGCCGATCACCACCCATAAAATCTCCCCAAAATCCTATTCCATTCCAAGTTTGTCTCTCAGGAGGCCATTCGTTCTCCCTAATTTATGGGTAACAGGAAAAAACTAGGTTTTATTATTGATTACAGGTATGCGCTGTACAATTAGAAAAGGTCCTCACTTTTTCCATTTTTCTGGGGTAAACCCCAGCTGGACTTGTTCCAATATTGACTACAGTTATTTGCCATAGTCAGAGTCCAAGGAACTCACCCCCAAGTAGAACTAGAAGAGGTCCGGTCAGGGCCATAGTGATCGGCGGTCACAGCCCGAAGGGGTTGCAGCCCTTGGCAGACCCTTTTTAAGCCGCAACACCAGTTCCCCTCCGGTCTTGCCCTCTTCTTTCCTTTAAGGGGGTGCTTTCTTAGTACCCAAATTAATTGAGCACTGCTTGTGAAGGCCAGAGCTTTTCTAGATCAGTGGTTTGTCCAGACCTGAGCAGTTGCCCGAGCCTGGCGATCCTCTTTATTTGCAAGGCTTTATGGCTACAGAAAACTGCCAGTTAGCCTGCAACACTAATCTTACAAATACACACCACCTTCTACACAAAGGACAAATTCTAGTTCCAGCTCCTTTTTCCTGTTCTTCTTTTGCCAACAACTCCTTCCGATTATACTCGTTTGGAGTACCCATTGTTGTTTCCTATTACCCTTTCCCATTGTTTTCCAAACTTGGGGCATTACTTATATTGCTCTCCATAGCTTCCCATGGCCATCGTTCACCTTGATTTGTTCCACCACAAACGTAACAATTAGTTATATTCAATGACTTTACAAATAGATTTTTAGCAACTGTGGGAATTTCATGTTTCACTCCTGTTTCATTACAGGAGTAGCCGCAATAAAATTCCCACAGCAATTTAGTCAGATGTGACCTTCCACTCCTTCACTGGACCTTTCACTCGCGACACATGTGTCCATCCTTTTTCAGCAGTTCTCACAGCTGTTTCTGTAGTTAATAAAACAAGGAAAGGTCCTTCCCAGAGGGGAGATAAGTTTCCTTCTTTCCATGTTTTTATCAGAATTTTATCTCCTGGTTCTAACTGATGAATTGCAAATCCTAAAGGTGGTGTTTGGGCCACCATCCCAGTCTCTCTTAATTCTTTTAATCTTTTTCCAATGGTAATTATATATTGTTGGATACTATGATCCTCAATTACATTGTTCCCCAGAGGCATTCCTTGAAAATAAGGCATGCCATATAACATTTCATATGGCGATAATCCAGTCTCACTGTATGGTTTCGTTCTTATGTTTAGAAGTGCCAATGGTAAACATTTCGTCCAGGGCATTTGCGTCTCAATCATTAATTTAGCCAATTGTTGTTTTATTGTTTGATTCATTCTTTCTACCTTCCCCGAGCTTTGTGGGTGCCATGGAGTGTGGTATTCCCACTGTATACCTAATGATTGACATAATAGTTTTATTATTTTAGAAGTAAAATGTGTGCCCTGGTCAGAATCAATGTACTGGATTATCCCATATCTAGGTATCAAATGTTCCAATAAAATTTTTACCACCATCTGTGCCGTAGCTCGTGCTACAGGGTACGCTTCTACCCACTGTGTTAAATGATCTACTATTACCAATAAATATTTTATCCTCCCTACCTTAGGCAATTCAGTGAAATCGACTTGTACTTTCTAAAAAGGTCTGTAAGCTGTTTTTCTCCCTCCCGTGGCTGCTTGTCGAAACACTGTCTTATTTACCTTTTGACAGGTTAAGCAACCTTGTGTAATTTGCTTTGCTATTTCAAAAATTCCAATACCACCAAATTGTTTAAGAAAATGATCACTTAATGCTTTTGTACCCCAATGTGTTTGCACATGCAAACGTTCTAATATTCGCCTGGTGTAGGCTTTTGGCAACATTTCTCGCCCATCAGGCAGTGTCCATTTTCCTTGTTCTAATTTAGCTCCTATTTTCTCCAATTTTGTTTGTTCTTCTGGGGTAAACTTCTCTCTTTCCTCTCGTTCTTCTTTGCTGGTGTCCTCCTTTGTTTGTATGACATTAATTTTGGCAACTTTAGTCCTCAAGGCTGCTTCCTGGGCCTCTTTATCTGCTAAGTTATTTCCTCTAGTTCGGTAATCTAATCCCTTTTGGTGTCCCCTCACATGTACCACTGCTATCTCCTTTGGTTCTCTTAATGCCTTCAAAATCTTTACTATTAATTCTTGATGTATTAAATTCCTCCCTTGAGTATTAATCAAACCTCTTTCTTCCCAAATTTTTCCAAAGGTGTGGACCACCCCATATGCGTATTTAGAATCTGTAAATATAGTCCCACTTCTTCCTTTTAATAATTCCAGGGCCCTACATAGGGCATACAGCTCACAAGCCTGAGCTGACCATGATGGACTCAGAGGTTCTGATTCCACAAGTTCCAAGTCCTTATTAATTACTGCATAACCCGATTTTCTCTTCCCTTCTACCACTCTGGAGGAGCCATCTATAAACAGCGCTTCTCCATTTTCCAACTCAGCATCTCTTAAATCTGGTCTCACCTTTGTCTGGGTCTCAATTACCTCTAAACAGTTATGTTGTAATTCCTCTGATGGTTCTCCAAACAAAAACTGTGCTGGACTCTGAGCAGAAGTCACCCTCAGTTCTAAGCCAGGGGAGTCTATTAGTATTGCTTCATACTTTAGGATTCGGCTGTCCGTTAACCATTTTTCCGCTTTTTGTTGTAAAACAGTTCTGACATTGTGTGGGGTATACACTTTTAAAGGAGAACTAAAGGTAATCTTCTATTAATAATGCTGTAGCAACCAAAGCTTGGAGACAAGCATGCCATCCTCTGCTTACTGGATCAAGTAACTTAGAACAATATCCCACGGGTTTTTTGATTCCTGCCCAGTCTTGAGTAAGAACTCCATATGCTGTCTGGCTTGATGTATTCACAAAGAGATAGAAAGGTTTTTCTAGATCTGGGAGGCTCAATACAGGTGCTTGTATTAATGCCTTTTTTACTTCCTCAAATCTCTGATCATCTTCAATAAACCATTTAAGTTGGTTATTAGTTAATTTTTCATATAAGAATTTTACTTTATCACTATAATTTTCAAGCCATGGTCTACAATATCCTAATAATCCCAGTATTTGCCTAATTTCCGTTTTAGTTTGTGGGGGTCTTAAGGATAGAATCCCAGATACCCTATCAGGATCTAACTTCTTCCTTCCCTTACTCAGCCAATGTCCTAAGTATTTTACTTCTTGTTCTGCAAACTGTAGCTTCAATCGGGACACCTTTAATCCCTTTTCCCCTAGAAAATTTAACAATTTAATGGTGGCTTTTCGGATCCCCTCTTCAGTTTCTCCTGCTACTAATAAATCGTCCACATATTGCAATAATTTTACCTCCTTAGGTATTGTGAAATCTTGTAGAATTTTCTCTAAAGTTTGTCCAAAAAGATTTGGTGACTCTGTAAACCCTTGTGGTAACACAGTCCATCTTAATTGTTGTTTTCGTCCTGTTTCGGGGTCCTCCCACTCAAAGGCAAAATAATCTCTGGATCCCTCATCCAGAGGACAGGCCCAAAAAGCATCTTTCCAATCTATTACACTATACCAAGTATGTTTGGGAGATATATGACTCAATAAAGTATAAGGATTTGCCACCACAGGGAATTTAGTGATTGTTCGCTGATTTACAGCTCTTAAGTCCTGCACCATCCTGTATGACCCATCCGGTTTCTTTACGGGAAGAATGGGCGTGTTATGAGGTGACATACATGGTTCTAGGGTTCCTTTTTCCAAAAGTCTGTCAACTACAGGTTTTAATCCTTTTCGACCCTCCATAGGTATAGGGTATTGCTTGATTCTAATTGGGCGGTGCGGATCTATTATTTGAACCCTTATGGGGTCCATTTTTATCTTTCCAGTTTCCCCTTCCTTATACCACACTGAGGGGTTAATAGCTTCTTCATCCTCTTGTGTTAAAGTGTATAATTTAATCTGCAATTTGTCCCCTTGACTCTGAACGCTCAAGTTTAACTTCAAAATCAAATCCCTTCCTAATAAATTGTATTCCGCTTCAGGGAGCCAAAGTAAATCATTAAGACAAATTTTCTTTTCTGTTTCTACTTCTACATCTTTCAATATATTTACTTTAAAAGGCTCTCCTTTTGCTCCTACTACTGACATGTAACTCTTCCCTTTTTCTATTCCTTTTGGAAGTTTTTGAATGGTTGACTTTTCGGCCCCTGTATCCACTAAAAATAAAACTTCCTCTTTATGGGGACCAATTAATAATTTTATCAAGGGCTCTGTTGTTGTTGAAGTCCCCAGAAGATAGAGCCCCTGACACCCCTAGTCTTCTTTGAACATCTTCTCATCTTGTTCCCGCTTACGGCAGTTCTTCTGAACATGTCCCCTCTTGGTACAGTAGTAACAGACGGGAATTGTAAATCTTTCTCGATAAGGCTGTCCCCGGGGTGTCTGCTCTATTCTTTTTTCCCTTTTCTCTCCAGGAGTCGTCTTATTTTTCTGACTTTCCCTTACTGCTGCTACAAAAATTTTTGCTTTTGCTTTTTGTTTTTCTTCGTCCCTCCTAACATAGACTTTCTGGGCTTCTCTAAGTAACTCCTCTAATCCTCTTTCTTGCCAGTCTTCCAATTTTTCTAATTTCCTTCTTATATCCCCTTCCAGGATTTAGCTACAAATTGTGTTTTAAGGAGTGCGGTCCCAGCCACTGTATTCGGATCAAGTCCAGAATACATTTGTAGGTTTTTCCTCAACCTCTCCAACCATTCTGTTGGAGATTCGTCTTTCCCTTGTTGTTCATTAAATGCTTTAGTAATGTTTTGCCCTCGGGGAACCGCTTCCCTTATTCCCTGTATGATTAACGTTCTCAAATCCCTCATATTTTGTCTTCCTTGGGGTTGTTGATGATCCCAGTGGGGATTCACATTTGGCCATTTCTGATCTCCCGGGGGTCCTGCCTGATTCTGTCTTTCCCAAATTCTCATTCCAGCTTGTCTAATCATTCCCCTTTCCTCAACAGTGAATAGGATCCCTAAAATGGACTGTATTTCTTCCCAGGTATAACTATTGGGGCCTAGGAATTGGTCCAATTTTTCAGCTACTCCGAGGGGATCATCTAATAGGGTCTCCATTTCTTTCTTGAAATTTCTTACATCTGTGGTATTTAATGGGACTGCCACAAACCCGATGCCTCCCTGATTGCCTCTGAGGGGTACTTCTCGTAAGGGATATAGAGAAGCTCCCTCAGATACAGCAGTCCTACTTCTCGTACATGCAGCCGGAGGTCGATCTAATTCCGGTGCTGTTGGTGGTGGAGATAGGGGCAACGGTGGTACAGATAGAGGTACTACGGCCACCGGAGGGGGAGCCGTCGCTGGAGATGGATTATTAGAATATGGAGGCGGTAGGTTATCCAGTGGCTCCCATTTATCATCTTTTTCCTTTTCACTTTTCCCCTCTTCTTCTTCCTCAAACTTTTCATCTGTTTTTAATGTAAGTATTGAGGCTGGAAAAGAACGTAAAGTTCTGTCCCATAATCCTGCATAATCACTTTCCTCCTGACTAAAAGGTTCCTTTGAATTAACATATATATTTAAGGCCTGGCAGACCCAGTCTTCAAAAGATCCAAAAACGGGCCAAAAGACATGTGGTCTCAAAGGTTCTTTTGGCCATTCTACCATACAATATTGAACTAATTTTAATTTACTTTTTCCTTTTCTGGGGCCCCTATCATTCCAATTTTCAATCATTATTCCTAATGGACTCTCCGGAGGTATTTCTAGTAATTCGGTCCCTTTCTTCTGGTCCTGGGTTCTCGATTTCGTCTGACCCATCTAGGAATTTTTACTGTGGCAATTCCTACAGCCCTTGGCTACCAGTAAGAGTGTCTTGCAGGGGGTTTAGGACCTATCATCCACCCACGAATCCCATAGGAATCGCTTCGGTCCTTCACGGGCCAAGTCCCTCGCGGGAGACTGGAACCGCGGTTAGAAGACCTCCACAATCGCTTCGGAACTAGGTTCCGTCTCAGTCACACTCTTACACACACAGGCAACTGAATCCTACCCAACCGAACGGTATACACCTTAACTACTTACGACTCCGTCGTCTTCGTTCGGATCTTCGCGCGCAGAATTACGGGCAAAATAAACTGCTGCAGCCGGCAAGGGAGCTCATAAAAAATCAAATTCTTTGCTTGCCCCTATTCAGGTTCAGGATGGCGTTAGTCCCGACCCGACCCGATCAGGAGCCACCAAAAGGTGGGGCGCCCCTCCTAGATCAAGTCAGAATTCAGGAACCAAGACCATCCCGGACGAGCCCCCAATTGTTATAAATGATTTAGTCCCAAACAGGATTCCAATTCAAATTTACAATTTATTAAGCGAATAGAGGCAAGCAAACACGCTGGGTGCGCCGGGAGTCTCTGCTCCACCAAGACGCACGCGGTACAGTTCCTGTTCCTGGTTTATATCCTGTCCGTTAATACATATTCATGAATAGGTGTGTCTTCTCATACATATTAATGAACAGGCGTGTCTTCTTCAGCGCATGCCCTCTTCTCCTGCTAGAGTCTTCTCGAATCTTCCTCGGCGTGCCCCCAGGATGACCCCAAACCTTATGCATGCACTTTCTTTACACAATACTATGCGGTCAGTGGTCAAACTGGTTTGAGCTGATATACCAGCAAAGTAGTTTAACTTTCTCCTGTAAAATACCCCTTTTTATGGTGCAGGAGAAATCCATGAAAGTACAGAAGATTACACTTCATCACACGAATCAGATAAACATATTTCACAATAGCTTTGTGCAGGCGCTTTTTCCATCGCTAGTAGTTTCCATCGCTAGGAGTAGTACAGCTAGGTTTGTTTGCCTTGTAACATTCTGCTATTGGCTTAAGCATAGTTGATATGTGACTGCTGGATTATGGTAAGATGCGGTGTGAACAAAGCCTACGAACCAATAGACGGGGTGGCTGTGGCGCGTGCAGCATGTCTGGCCAGCAGGCGCATACGCCATAGGCTCCCTGTGTTAAAAGGTGACAACCGAGGCGTGTTCTGACACTCGCTGGCCACGTGTGTCGAAACTCGTTCCTCGGCAAATGTATAAATACCGGGATTTCCCGAAGGGCAGTGGGCCGGTGTATAGCAAGGCCACCGTTGCCTCCGTGGGGACGCCCACGTAAAGCTGGCACCTACCGACTGCTGGGCTGAGTTCACGGCGCAGGACGATACAGGAATGTACAGATGGTCCACCTTCCTCACAGTCCTTGGGTTGCGAATGATCCATCAGGTTTTGTTTATAGATCACTCTGCACGGCTTGACCTTAAGGAGAAGGAGCTGTGACATTGATCTGCACGGCTCGACCTTAAGGAGAAGGAGCTGTGGTAAACAACTAAGAGGAAGCAACGGAGTGCAGGAACACCTGCAGGCAGCGAATCCTGACTGTGTGAGAGGCACGTGGACAGCGCGTGATATTTTGTATATAGCCAATTGCAATTATGTGTGTAATGAGCTGTAACCAATCATGAGTGTGTGCGCAGCGACTAAGCAAAAATTGCGATATATATTGGAGTCAGACAAGACAATAAACGGCTTCAGAATATAACTCTCATAGAGTTGTGAAGTCCATCCTTCTCCCGCATCAGGGCATATTGCAGCATATCTGTTTCCTGAGTGTTTCTTGACCGAAATGAATGATGACATGAGTTGGCTTTGCACCAAAAGATGTGAAAGTGACTCTAATTTAGTAACACAAACATGTTTTAAATGCTGTTTGTAGGCAAAGAATGTTATGTTATATGCCCTGCTTAAAATAATTAAAAAGAAAAATATATTATGCTAATTCCAGTAATGGAGAAGGTATTGGAAGCATTGAGTTCTATTCAGAAAAGCATTTTGATACTTGGAAAAAAATTCTGTTGATTTTGGCTTTCCTATGACTTTATTTGGGTGATATCCCAGTGCTGATTGATTATCCAAAAAAATGCAACCTGTGCCTAACTGCATGTATTAGAAATATAGTTAAATTTCATGAGCTGCAGAGACTATTAAAATAGTTGGCTCAGAAATTAAATTCTTAATTTCTGAGTGTCCTGGTTTTGGCTGAGATATAGAGTTGTTTTTTCTTCCTGATGGCTGGTGTAGTGCTGTGTTTTGGATTTGCTATGAGAATAATGTTGATAACACTGATGTTTTTGGTTGTTGCTAAGTAGTTGTAGTGCTTATACTAAGCCAAGGACTTTTCAGCTTCCCATGCTGGCCCAGACTGGCCAAAGAGATATTCCCTACCATATAACATCGTGCTCAGTATATAAACTGGAGTTGGCCGGGGGGTGAGAATCGCTGCTTGGGGATGGGCTATCAATCACCAGGTGGTGAGCAATTGTTGCATTGACCATCACTTGTTTTAGTATATTCCTTTATCAGTAATATTATTGTTGTTGTTGTTGCTGTTTCCTCTTCTTTTGCTGTCCTATTAAACTGTTTTTACCTCAACCTATGAGGTTTTTTATGATTTTCTCCCCATCCCATCTGGGGGGAGGCGAGCGAGGGTCTGCATGGTGCTTAGTTGCTGGCTGGGGCTAAACCATGACACTGAGCCGAGGTTCCACACCTTGTAGAAATGAAGTTCTCAAAACACTGTAATGCTAAAATATACTATAGGAGATTATAATTTGCCTAACAAATATTAGCAAAAAGTATGTATTTGATTGTAAAAGTAAATACATAATGTTTTTTTTTTTCTCTAAACTGCTAAGTAGCATTGATAAACATTGGTAATTTAAGTGTTCTATCTCAAAGGACTGATAGGGTTGCTTTGTATTTTAAGTTGTCTTTAAAATAATACTCTGTGATCTATCATTGAAAAAGATGCTATATAAGTGTACCATTCCTTGATATAACACTGTTTTGTGTGTGTATTGACATAAATCTTCTCCTAAAAAGCTGAAATGGTGAGCTCTGATGTTTTGCAATAAAGACTGAAGTCCTTACAGGCTAATACACAATATAATATCTGTATCAGGGCAAGCAATGAAGCTGGTGGAACCAGTGGAGAACCAAAAACCTTCAAGACTTTGAAATACAGTAAATAATATTCCAGGTTTGTTATTACTATTTTAAAAACAGGCTTGGGAGTAAGAAATACATGACACTTCTATTTAGGCATTTGTTAATTTATTTTTTTTAAAGGAGTGTTAAACAATACAAGGAAAAAGTACCAACACTAGCTGAATTTAACTCAATATCACTGATCATCTCTACAGACTAAAACATCAAGATTAGAAGTAAAAACCCAAAATCTTTTTTTTGCTGTCAGTGAAGCTGTGGAATACTATGGATGTTTGTGGGAGCAACACTTTGTATGCTGTCAGTTAAAGGATGGGATGCCTAACATTTTATTAAAAGGCAGACATTTCCATCTGAGATACCAAATTTAGAATAGCTGTGCATTGTGTTGCATCTCTTCTGCTATATAAGCTTAGCTAATAAACGAGTGCACAAGTTGTGGCTAGTGGGGGGGAAATATCTTTTCCTATTTCTTACTATTTGTTTCAGTCAGATTTTACCAAGGAGGTTGGTATGATGGTTACAGGCCAGAAGTTCAGACACTTCCTCATTTCTACTTCTGGAAGAATGTTTTCAATACATATATAAATTGTCACAGTGGTGGCCAAACTGAAATATTAAAAAAAAAAAATGAGCTATCCTTAAGCTTGCTATGGGACTTGAAGCTAATTTTTTTCCTGTAAATTCATCTGCTAGTTTGCTACTCAAATGCAAGGTAAATTAGGCTATGCTGAGGTCTGGTCTCTATTGCTGTTGGAAGGTAGCTCAGAAACCTGTGTACTACCATAGAATCATAGAATCATAAAGTTCATTAACTGCTTCCTCCTGGATTTTGGGGGGGGTTTATTCTGCTCTCCATCCCTGTCTTCCAGCTCAGAGGGCTGAATACCTTATGTTTCAGTTAGAGTAACTTTATTTTTTGTATATTTAAAACCTATTTCTGGCATTGAATATACTATTTATTTTGTAGTAACAGGTAGAAGTGGCACTATATAGCAGTTTTGGGTGACTAAACAGCTGCCCAGAGAGGTGGTAGACTATTCATCCTTGGTGACATTCAAAGGTTGGCTTGGTATGACCCTAAGCAAACCTGATTCTAATTTCAAAGCTGGACGAGGTAACCTACAGATGTCCCCTCCAATCTGAATTATTACAGAATCACAGAATCATTAAGGTTGGAAAAGACCTTTAAGATCATCAAGTCCAACCATCAACCCAACACCACCATGCCCACTAAACCATGTCCAGCTGCCGGAAACATGAATCTGTGCTTCATGGAACATGAAACATGAAACATGAAGCTGTGCTTCAGTCCCAACCACTTCTGAAGCAGCTCAAACTCCTTCATATGCTGCCAATATCTCTTTTTCAGTTGGAGTGTAGCAGGCCTCAGATCCCCTATATCCCCGACTCCAAAACCCTAGGGGTTGACATCGAGTGTCCCCTGGTACTATCTGACAGTGTCTCCAGGTAGGGCCGTTTCTCCCCAGCTGTGGCATAGAGCACATTTTTAACATCTTGCCCTGCCCGGACTGGCCCAAGGGCTCCTGCATGAATTTTCCTGTTTAATTTGTTCAAAGTCTTCTTGTTGCTCAAGGTGCCATTTGAAATTATTCCTCTTTCGAGTCACTTGATAGAGAGGACTGACAATCAGACTGTAATTTGGAATATGCATTCTCCGAAACCTCACAATGCCTAAGAAAGCTTGTGTTTCCTTTCTGCTTGTTCGTGGGCACATAGCTGTTATTTTCTTGACCACATCCATTGGGATCTGTCGACGTCCATCTTGCCATTTTATTCCTAAAAACTGGATCTTCTGTGCAGGTCCCTTGACCTTACTTTATTTTATGGCAAAACTGGCTTTCAGAAGGATTTGGACTATTTTCTTCCCTTTCTCGAAAACCTCTTCTGCTGTGTTGCCCCATACAATGATGTCATCAATGTATTGCAGGTGTTTGGGAGCCTCACCATTTTCCAGTGCAGTCTGGATCAGCTCATGGCAAATGGTAGGGCTGTGTTTCCACCCCTGGGGCAGTCGTTTCTAGGTGTACTGGATGCCCCTCCAAGTGAAAGCAAACTGACCAGTGCTCTGCTACCAAAGGAATTGAGAAAAACACGTTAGCGATATTAGTTGTGGCATGCCACCATAATCTACCTTTCACTCCAGTTCATATTGAAGTTCCAGCATGTCTGTCACAGCAGCACTCAGTGGCGGTGTGACTTCATTGAGGCCACGATAGTCTACTGTCAATCTCCACTCTCCATTAGACTTTCGCACTGGCCATATGGATCTGTTAAAGGGTGAGCGAGTCTTGCTGATCACTCCTTGGCTTTCCAGTTGACGAATCAGCTTATGGATGGGAATAATGGAGTCTTTGTTGGTGCAATGGTGCCGCCAGTGCACTGTTGTGGTAGTGATCAGCACCTGTTGTTTTTCGACCTGAGCCTGTCACTTGTACTGGAGGCCTGTGGAGACAACACCTGTGTGTGGTGTGACCAGGTGAATGAACTGCTCAGCCTGGTGGCAGAGCTGACAGAGGAAGTGGAGAGGCTGAGGAGTATCAGGGAGTGTGAGAGGGAGGTGGATTGGTGGAGCCACACCTGGCCATCCCTGAGGCAAAGGCAGCAGATGGAGACTCCACAAGCAGCAGGGGATCCCCTACCCTCTTGCTGCTGGGCAGAAAGAGAGAACCTAAGAAATGAGGGAGAATGGAAACAGGTCCCTGCTCGGGGCAGCAGGCAAATCCCCTCCTGGCCTCCCTCACCGTCCCAGCTGCCCTTACACAACAGGTATGGGGCTCTGGAACTTGAGGGCCAGGCACATGAGGATATTGATGAAAGTCCATCCAGGGGATGCCTAGGGTGAGTCAGTCAGCCCCAAACATCAAGACTTCCTCTGTTAAGAAAAAAGGGAGCATAATTGTCATAGGTGACTCCTGTCTGAGGGGTATAGAAGGCCCAATATGCTGACCAGACCCAACTCACAGGGAAGTCTGCTGCCTCCCTGAGACCCGGGTGAGAGATGTCACCAGGAAACTCCCTGGTCTGGTTCAACCCACTGATTACTACCCGGTGTTGGGTAGTAAGGTTGCAAAGACAAGGTTGCACAAAGAAGTCTAAAAGCAATTAAAAGGGTCTTCAGAGCGCTGGGGCAACTGGTTGATGAAGCAGGAGCATAGGTAGTATTTTCATCAATCCCTTCAGTGGCAGGGAGGAACAGTGAAAGGAACAGGAAAACACACCTGGTTAACACATGGCTCAGGGGCTGGTGCCGTCGGCAGAATTTTGTTTTTTTTGACCATGGGGCGGTTTACGCAGCACCGGGCCTCCTGGCAGCAGATGGAGTGCAACTGTCTCCAAGGGGAAAAAGGATTCTTGCTTATGAATTGGCAGGCCTCATCGAGAGGGCTTTAAACTAGATTTGAAGGGAGAAGGGGATAAAACCAGGCTCACTAGAGATGAGCCTAAGGGTGACATACCGGAGTTGGGGGTGAAATCGATAGCGCAGCTCAAGTGCATCTACACCAACACGCATAGCATGGGCAGCAAACAGGAGGAGCGGAAAGCCATTGTGCAACGGGACAGCTATGACTTAATCGCCATCACAGAAACATGGCAGGATGACTCGCAGGACTGGAGTGCTGCAATAGATGGCTATAAGCTCTTCAGAAGGGAGAGGCATGGAAGGAGAGGCAGTGGGGTGGCTCTGTATGTTAGGGAGTGTTTTGATTGCATAGAACTCAATGGTTGTGATGACAAAGACGAGTGCTTATGGGTAAGGATGAGGGGGAAAGCAAACAAGGCAGATATCCTGCTGGGTGTCTGTTATAGACCACCTAACCAGAATGAAGAGGCAGATGAAGCAGCTACAAGAAGCTACAAGAAGCTACAAGCAGCTGGGAGAAGTCTCTCAATCGCTAGCCCTTGTTCTTATGGGGGACTTCAACCTACCGGACATCTGCTGGAAGTATAACACGGCAGGGAGGAAACAGTCTAGGAGGTTCCTGGAGTGTGTGGAAAATAGATAACTTCCTGACACAGCTGGTAAGTGAGCCTACCAGGGGAGGTGCCTTGCTTGACCTGCTGTTTACAAAGAGAGAAGGACTGGTGGGAGATGTGGTGGTCGGAGGCCGTCTTGGGCTTAGCGACCATGACATGATAGAATTCTCAGTTCTGTGTGAAGTAAGGAGAGGGGTCAGCAGAACTGCTGCCATGGACTTCCGGAGGGCAGACTTTGGCCTGTTCAGGTCACTGGTTGAGAGAGTCCCTTGGGAGACAGTCCTGAAAGGCAAAGGGGTCCAGGAAGGCTGGACATTCTTCAAGAAGGAAGTCTTAAAGGCGCAGGAGCAGGCGGTCCCCATGTGCCGTAAAAAGAGCTGGTAGGGAAGACCAGCCTGGGTGAACCGAGAGCTTTTGCTGGACGCCCGTCTACAAGAAGGGCCAGAAGGAGGATCCCAGGAACTATAGGCCTGTCAGCCTGACCTAGGTACCGGGGAAGATCATGGAAAGGTTCATCTTGAGAGTGCTCACAGGCCATATGAAGGACAACCAAGGGATCAGGCCCAGCCAGCATGGGTTCATGAAAGGCAGGTCCTGCTTGACCAACCTGATCTCCTTCTATGACCAGGTGACCCGCCAAGTGGATGAGGGGAAGGCTATGGATGTTGTCTACCTGGACTTCAGTAAAGCCTTTGACAGCGTCTCCCACAGCATTCTCCTGGAGAAACTGGCGGCTCGTGGCTTAGACAGGTTTACTCTTCTCTGGGTGAGGAACTGGCTGGATGGCCGAGCCCAGAGAGTTGTGGTGAACGGCGTTAAATCCGGCTGGCGGCCGGTCACAAGCGGTGCTCCCCAGGGCTCGGTTCTGGGGCCGGTCTTGTTCAATATCTTTATTGATGAACTAGATGAGGGAATCAAGTGCTCCCTCAGTAAGTTTGCAGATGACACCAAGTTGGGCGAGAGTGTTGATCTGCTGGAGGGTGGGAAGGCGCTGCAGAGTGATATGGACAGGCTGGATCGATGGACGGAGGTCAACTGTATGAGGTTTAATAAGGCCAAGTGCAGGGTCCTGCACTTCCGTCACAACAACCCCATGCAACGCTACAGGCTCGGGGAACAGTGGCTGGAGAGCTATCCGGCGGAAAGGGACCTGGGCATGCTGGTTGACAGCTGGCTGAATATGAACCAGCAGTGTGCCCAGGTGGCCAAGAAGGCCAACAGCATCCTTGCCTGTATCAGAAATAGTGTGGCCAGCAGGAGTGTTTATCTGCTCAAGGGCAGGAAGGATCTGCAGATGGATCTGGACAGCCTTTCCTTTCCTTTCCTTTCCTTTCCTTTCCTTTCCTTTCCTTTCCTTTCCTTTCCTTTCCTTTCCTTTCCTTTCCTTTCCTTTCCTTTCCTTTCCTTTCCTTTCCTTTCCTTTCCTTTCCTTTCCTTTCCTTTCCTTTCCTTTCCTTTCCTTTCCTTTCCTTTCCTTTCCTTTCCTTTCCTTTCCTTTTTTTTCTGTTAAGAAGTTATATTTTTTTGCCATTGCTTATTATTTTTATCTCTCTCTGTATTTCTCACATTTCAGCAGCTGTCATTTAGTGCAGTCAGCAGTCAGAAGTATTTCCTGTGTTGCAAACGGTGAGACATTGTGGGAACGACAGGGCGACAAGCCCCTGCATGCTGGATGATCAAAGAGTAATAAATAACTCGGATCTAAGACCAGTATAGCAGGATGTTCCTAAAGTGCATAGGGAGTGGATGAGAGGCGAGGACGGAACGCCGTCCAAGGAAAGAATGTAAACAGACCAGACAGGAAAGCCATCTGGCGGGTGAATGTGATTGTGTGTGTGAGAAACAACGCATGAGGAACATCCTGCCCTACTGCATAGTCCAGCTCCATGTTTGTATCTTATAAATAGAAAGGCAGAAGAAGAATAAAGCACTCAGTCCTGATCAGAGCTGGAGGCTGAGCGTGATCATTTCACCACAAATGGTGCCCCGTGTGAGGCTGGTGAGACATTCATTCCGGTGGCAAAACCTATAGTCTGACGAGGGGAATAGACCGCGGCATCGTACGTTTACGGTAACGTACAGCAATCCCTGCGTTGACGGGTGAGTTGCGGGACTACGGTAGTAATGGGACAATCAGTGTCTCAGGAACATAAGCTTTATTTGCGAGTTTTATCGCAAATTTTGCACTCTTCAGGGTATAAATTATCCGAAGTGCAAATTGCCTCTTTATTGTTATGGATAAAAGATCATTGCACTTGGTTCCCTGTTGAGGGGACTTTTGATAGCAAAATATGGGAAAAGGTAGGAGAAGAAATAAAAACGAAAAAAGCGTTACAGTTGCCAGTTTCAGAAGAAGCCATAGTTACGTGGCGTATAATTTTTACAGTGCTAAAAAATTTACAATCAGCAGAGGAAGTTATACAACAAGCTCCGCAAGAAGGTAAAGCTGAAAATATTTATAAAAAGGTTGAATCAGATGGTGAAGGCGATCCATTTGATCCTGGCACCACTGACCCTGAGCGAGAGACAGAGTTATACCCGCCGCTGACACCGGTAAAAACTGCCGCAGCTTCAGCGGTAGAAACGCATACTGCTGCATTACCCCAAAAATCTATACTAACCGCCCCCCCCCCCTTTGTAGATTTTGATCTATCTCCCCACCCTCAGGTTTTACAGGCAGAACATAAGATGGCAATGCAACGTTATAGAGAAAAGGCTTTATCGGAAGGGGACTTAGAAACCGCATTGGCGTATCCTGTGATTTATAAAGTGAATAGGCTCCCTGAGCATGATGCCATTCCATATGAAATGATTAAAGAATTAAAAAAGTCAATCCAAGAAAATGGGCTTCAGAGCACATTTACAATTAGTTTGGTTGAGGCAATTGTTAATTCTTATGTTATGACTCCATGGGACTGGAAAATTTTAATGAAAACGACGCTTACGTCAGCTCAGCATTCTGTATGGAAATATGAATATCGTGAATTAGTCATAGAGCAAGCAATAGAAAACTTAACCGTACTGAGTAATATTGGTCAGGATATGTTGATGGGCACTGGGGCTTATTTAACACTGCAAGAGCAAGCTGCCTTACCTCGACATGTTTTGGAACAAGCAACCCAATTAGCAATATTAGCCTTCCGTAGGGTCCCAGAAGCAGGGCAAAAGGCCTTGTCATTTGCAACTATTAGACAAGGATCTCAAGAACCTTATATGTCCTTTATAGATCATTTGCAGACTGCCATTTCTAGCAAAATAGAAAACGTAGAAGCGGCAAAAATGTTATTGTTTCAGCTTGCCTTTGTAAACGCAAATGCGGATTGCCAAGCTGCTTTAACTCCTGTAAAGGGTAAAGCCACTGACATCAGTGAATATATA
Source organism: Phaethon aethereus (assembly GCF_964289735.1). Taxonomy (NCBI): domain Eukaryota; kingdom Metazoa; phylum Chordata; class Aves; order Phaethontiformes; family Phaethontidae; genus Phaethon; species Phaethon aethereus. The sequence continues at coordinate 35,821,431 of NC_138581.1, read as the reverse complement.
AAAGCTTGTCAGAATGTAGGGACCGAGAATCATCGCGCCACTATGTCAGCAGAAGCTTTGGCGCAACAACTATCAATAAACAAAGCTGCTATAAAATGTTTTAATTGTGGAAAGGAAGGACACGTGAGTAAAGAATGCCGTAGTAAGAAAAAGACAGCGCCTACCAAGTTATGTACACGTTGTCATAAGGGCTTTCATTGGAGTAATCAATGTTGATCTAAATTTGACAGAGATGGTCGCAGCCTATCGGGAAACAGGCAGTGGGGCGCAAAACCCGGCACCCCTCAATCCAACAGGGTTCACACCCCAGAACGGGTCGCAGTGAGGAACAACAATGGCAATCCATGTCCAATTTACAGCCCGCAACAACAGGCAGTGCTGGGTTGGATCTGGCAACTGCAGGAGAAACTGTAATTACAACTACTGATGTTACCTTAATTAACACTAATGTGAAAGGGCCATTACCTGTTAATACCTTTGGTCTTATTGTAGGTCATTCTAGCACTACTCGAGCAGGACTTTTTATTTTACCAGGAATAATAGATTCTGATTATGAGGGGGTGATAAAAATTATGGCATGGACACCAAATCCTCCATGTCAAATTCCAGATCGTCAGTGTATCACCCAAATCATATTACTGCCTAGGTGGCCTGGTTTATCAGCCACATCACAAACACAAAAAAGAGGAGATCTAGGCTTTGGTAGCACTGGGCAATCACACATTTTTTGGTCACAAGTTATAGATGCAAAGTAACCCATGATCCAGCTCACACTGAATGGAAAGCTATTCATGGGGTTGTTAGACACAGGAGCAGATGTTTCTATTATATCAAAAAGTGAATGGCCACACTCATGGCCCTTAGAACAGGCTATGGCAACAATTTCAGGAATAGGTGGTGCACAATTTCCACAACGAAGTGCCGAAGTTTTAGTCGCAGAAGGCCCTGATAAGCAAAAGGCTTGGGTGCAACCTTATGTATTACCATCAACCCTTAATTTATGGGGACGAGATTTATTGAAACAGTGGCATCTCACATTAACTACAGACCATACAAATTTAGCCTAAGGGTCACTGATGTAAAACCCCTGCTCAAACTCATGTGGTTAACAGATAAACCAGTTTGGGTCGATCAATGGCCTTTGACAGGGGAAAAATTACAACAGGCAAAATTGTTAGTACAAGAACAATTGTCAGCTGGGCATGTGGTCCCTTCTACCAGCCCCTGGAATACTCCTATATTTGTGATACCAAAAAATCAGGCAAATGGCGATTATTACAAGATTTAAGAGCTATCAATGCGGTTATGCAGCCGATGGGTCTGACTCAACCTGGATTACCAAATCCGATGTTAATTCCCCAAAATTGGCAATTGCAAATTATTGATTTGAAGGATTGTTTCTTTACTATTCCGTTACATCCAGACAATTGTAAATATTTTGCTTTTTCTATTCCTGAACCTAATAATGCTGGCCCAATGTCTCGATTTCAATGGACTGTTCTGCCACAAGGAATGATGAACAGTCCCACTATTTGTCAAGTAGTTGTTGCTGCAGCCATGCAACCAACTAGAGAAACTTTCCCTGGTGTGCTCATTTACCATTATATGGATGATATCCTTATTGCAGACGACACCATGAACACGCTGCATTCTGCAGTGTCGCACTTGTTGCATTTTTTTGTCCTTGTTTGGTCTCAAAGTAGCCCCTGAAAAAGTGCAGACAATGCCACTATGGAAGTATCTTGGGTGGATAATTCACGATACTTCCGTAAAACCACAGCCACTTGAGTTAAAAACAGAAGTAAAAACACTGAATGATCTCCAAAAACTATTGGGAGTTATAAATTGGGTGCATCCTTTACTGGGTATCACTACCCAGGAACTTCAGGAACTCTTCTCTCTTTTAAAGGGTGATTCAGATTTGGCCTCTCCACGGAAACTTACAGAAAAGGCTATATTACAATTACAGCTTATAGCAGATAAAATTTCGACAGGACATGCAGATCGTTACGATCCCATGTTGCCTGTCGCCTTGTTTGTATTAAATACACCTCGTCAGCCTTTGTGCATTATTGGCCAGCTGCAACAGCAGCACGTAATAATCCTTGAGAGGATTTTTTTACCTCACACATTGCAGAAAACAGTTACAGTCCCTGTTGAATTGGTAGCCCTGATTATTCAAAGAGTTCACGATCGTACTCAACGATTGGTAGGGAGAGACCCTGATATTATCTATATGCCATTCACCAATTTTACATTTTTTCAGCAAAATTCAGTTACTTTGCAAATAGCTTTAGTGGACTATTTAAATCAGATTCATTTTGGCCTACCAAGTAACAAACTTTTTCAAGCTTTACAACATTTGGATTTGAGACCACAACAAATCATACAATCCATGCCCATACCCTTGGCTGGAACAGTGTTCACTGATGGGTCAGGGAAGACAGGAAAGGGAGCAGTTGTATGGCAAGATTCAGGTGACTGGCACCATTCAGTAATCTTTGTGGATGGTTCGACCCAATTAGTTGAGTTAGGTGCAGTCACTCATGCCCTAGAACTTTTTTCTAATGAACCTCTGAATCTAGTTTCTGACTCTGAATATGTAGTCAAAATGGTGCAAAAACTTCTGTTTGCTTTACTCAAAGAAATCCCAAATCAGATCTTATTTGATATGTTCTTGAAGCTACAGAAATTGTTACAAAATCATTCAACACCATTATTCATTACTCATGTGTGCTCACACTCTACTTTACCTGGGCCTATTGTTTCAGGAAATAATAAAGCTGATTCATTAGTAGTTGCTACCGTACAATTTGATCATGCCGTTGCTTCACATAAATTTTTTTCATCAAAATAGTGATGCTTTATGTAAAACATTTTCTCTAAGTCACAAGCTCTTAATATAGTTCGGGCATGTCCCGATTGCCAACAGTTAATGCCTATTGTTCCCCTTGGCACAAATCCTAGAGGCCTGGAACCTAATGCCATCTGGCAGACGGATGTTACTCATGTCATGGCTTTTGGCAGATTTAAATATGTCCATGTTACTGTTCACAGAATCACAGAATCACAGAATCACTAGGTTGGAAAGGACCTTCAAGATCATCAAGTTTTGCCACGATGGGGGTACCCCAACAGATTAAGACTGATAATGGTCCTGGGTATAGCGCAGCTTCCACTAAACTGTTTCTTCAACAATGGAATGTACAACACATTACAGGTATCCCGCACTAGCCCACAGGGCAGGCCATCATAGAACGCTCACATCACACCTTGAAAGCCATACTTAAAAAACAAAAAAGGGGGAATATGCCTTCACAACAACAATTAGACAATGCAACATTTACTTTACATTTTTTGAATCGCCTTGCTACTCGATTAGATATGATTGCAGCAGAAAGACATTATAAACAAAAAACTCTGTTTGGAGTACGACCTAAAGTATGGTATAAACTACCCCAAGAAAACACAAATTGACTCGGACCTCTTGACTTAATAACGTGGGGGAAGGCATATGCTTGTGTTCTCTTACCCACAGGAACACAGTGGTTACCGGATAAATTTGTGAAGCCTTATTATGAGTTGGGACGAGCAAGAGACAAATCCGATACTGCAGATGAAGAGGCTGAATCAAACTGCAAGTAGCATGATGGCCACTGCTGGGGCTGCACCAACACAAATTAATACATTCCTTGCGTATCTGGCTATAGTGGCTAACAATTCAGAGATAAAGGTCATGTGGGTTCTTCTTTGCTTAAGTCCATTATGAAACAGGGATCTAAAACAATTAAGGTCAATTTCTCAATATATATATACATTTTGGAAGGTTATTGATTAGGTGATTAGTTTAACTTTTATATAGATTTCTTTACCCTAATAACTGTGTGATTATGTTTAACGGCCTATTCTCATAGTTCTTAGGCTGTATTTGCCTCAATGCTAACATTGTAACTATGTGTAAACGGTTAATCACGAGGAAAGCAGGCCTCATGAAAATTAAAACAAAGAAGAGTTAAGAGCAAGGACTGTGAGATTAAAGAGAACAGAGAAGATATCTTAACCTTGAGCATAGAGACAGACTGGCAGGAATGCTCTAACAAGGATGATAAGAAGGAACCGCTTGGCTAGACAACAGAAGGGGCAAACATCCATGGAAAGGAAATTATCCTCAAGAGACCCGTGACCATAAAAGGGAAAAAGGAGTAGGGGGCTAACTCCCCAAACGACCACCGACGACCACCCGAGACCCCCGCGCATGTGTAGTGTAGTTTTGCAATGCCAGCATTACGTAAATGTAGTAGATAAGCAAGGCGGCGGTGATTTCTTGGGAAATGTGTGAATATTCATGTCTTTAAGGTATATAAAGGATGAACTTCTGTTTCAGTGCACACATGTTAGGAGGAGATATCCCCCATGCGTCCAGTGCTGCAATAAAGATGTCTGCTTAATAACACTTTGATGTTATTGAGTTTAAATTTCTTTGACTTTTGTGAATCATTTGGCACCCCAGATGGGACCTCCTCTGTTCAGCTGTGGGACCGATGAGTCTGGGACTCTCTTGGGTATCCCCGGAGATCTTTTCCGGAGAGACTCCCGTTCTCAGTTGGATCACCATGGGAACAAAGACCCTCTGGTAAGAAGACATCTTTAAATCCTGAATTTGGTGACGATCGATGGATTTTGGACCATCTATAAGACATGCAGACAAGCACGCAGGTTGGCGTATACCAGGTTGCTAGCACCTTATAGGTATACATTTGGAGGGGCTGCGTCCCCGTTTGGAAACAGGATTTATGCATATGTGTGTTTATTGGAACTGGTTGGTTTTTTTGTTTTATTCTTTCTTCTGGAATGTCATGAAAGATTTATGACAGACTGAAGCAGAGGTCCTGGCTGCTCTCATCGCCAACCTGATGTTCCAAAACAAAAAAGGGGGAGATGTGGGAACGGCAGGGCAACAAGTCCCTGCATGTTGGATGATCAAAGAAGAGTAAAAAATAACTCGGATCTAAGACCAGTATAGCAGGATGTTCCTAAAGTGCATAGGGAGTGGATGAGAGGCGAGGACGGAATGCCGTCCAAGGAAAGAATGTAAACAGACCAGATAGGAAAGCCATCTGGCATGTGAATGTGATCGTGTGTGTGTGAGAAACAATGCACGAGGAACATCCTGCCTACAGCATAGCCCAGCTCCGTGTTTGTATCTTATAAATAGAAAGGCAGAAGAAGAATAAAGCACTCAGTCCTGATCAGAGCTGGATGCTGAGCGTGATCATTCCGCTGCAAGACATGTCCTGGCTTCAGCCAGGATAGAGTTAAATTTTTTCATAGAAGCTACTGTGAGGCTATGTTTTGGATTTGGGTTGAGAAAATGCAGAAGAAAAATCACAGAATCACAGCATCACTAAGGTTGGAAAGGACCTTCAAGATCATCAAGTCCAACAATTAACCATGTCCCGAACCACCACATCCACACGTTTTTTGAATACTTCCAGAAATGGTGACTCCACCATCTCCCTGGGCAGCTTGTTCCAATGCTTGACCACTCTCTCGGTGAAGAAATTTTTCCTAATATCCAATCTAAACCTCCCCTGGCGCAACTTGAGGCCATTTCCTCTCGTCCTATCACTAGTTACTTGGGAGAAGAGACCAACACCCACGTCACCACAACCCCCTTTCAGGTAGTTGTAGAGAGCGATAAGGTCTCCCCTCAGCCTCCTCTTCTCCAGACTGAACAACCCCAGTTCCCTCAGCCGCTCCTCATAAGACTTGTGCTCCAGACCCCTCACCAGCTTCGTTGCCCTTCTCTGGACACGCTCCAGCACCTCAGCATCCTTCTTGTAGTGAGGGGCCCAAAACGGAACACAGTATTCGAGGTGCGGCCTCACCAGTGCCGAGTACAGGGGCACGATAACTTCCCTACTCCTGCTGGCCACACTATTGCTGATACAGGCAAGGACGCTGTTGGCCTTCTTGGCCACCTGGGCACACTGCTGGCTCATATTCAGCCGGCTGTCAACCAGCATGTCCAGGTCCCTTTCCGCCGGATAGCTCTCCAGCCACTGTTCCCCGAGCCTGTAGCGTTGCATGGGGTTGTTGTGACCGAAGTGCAGGACCCTGCACTTGGCCTTATTAAACCTCATACAGTTGACCTTCGTCCATCGATCCAGCCTGTCCATATCACTCTGCAGCGCCTTCCCACCCTCCAGCAGATCAACACTTCCACCCAACTTGGTGTCATCTGCAAACTTACTGAGGGAGCACTCGATTCCCTCATCTAGTTCATCAATAAAGATATTGAACAAGACTGGCCCCAGAACTGAGCCCTGGGGAACACCTCTTGTGACCGGCCGCCAGCCGGATTTAACGCCGTTCACCACAACTCTCTGGGCTCGGCCATCCAGCCAGTTCCTCACCCAGCGAAGAGTAAACCTGTCTAAGCCACGAGCCGCCAGTTTCTCCAGGAGAATGCTGTGGGAGACGCTGTCAAAGGCTTTACTAAAGTCCAGGTAGACAACATCCACAGCCTTCCCCTCATCCACTTGGCGGGTCACCTGGTCATAGAAGGAGATCAGGTTGGTCAAGCAGGACCTGCCTTTCATGAACCCATGCTGGCTGGGCCTGATCCCTTGGTTGTCCTGCACATGCCTGACCTCTGTACTGGGGAAGATCATGGAGTAGTTGGTCTTGAGAGTGGAGACCATGGCTGAACCTCTTCTGGGAGGCCTGTGACCACTCGTCAGAGAGTCTCTAGTGCCGGGAGGAACTGCCCCCTGCCCGCACGCCCTGCCTGCGCGAACTGCCGCGCCACGTCCTTCTGACGCGACACGTCCTTCTGACGCGATAAGTCCTGTTTGCCCGCCCTGTTCGCCGCGCTCCGGGTCGTTCGCGCTCCCTGGGGCTGCTCTTGTACGTGAGGGGCTTTGCGGGAGAAGGATGGACTTCACAACTCTATGAGAGTTATATTCCAAAGTCATTTATTGTCTTGTCTGACTCCAATATATATCATAATCTTTGTTTAGTCACTGCACACACACTCATGATTGGTTACAGCTTGTTACACACATAATTGCAATTGGCTATATACAAAATATCACGCGCTGTCCATGCGCCTCTCACATAGTCAGGATTCGCTGCCTGCAGGTGTTCCTGTTTTCCTCGCTTCTTCTTAGTTGTTTACCACAGCTCCTTCTCCTCAAGGCCGAGCCGTGCAGATATCCAGCTGTTTACTAGCTTCTCAGTGCCACAGCACCTTCTCCTTAAGGTCGAGCTGTGCAGGGTGATCCCAACAGGGCTTTGGCCGCCACCGCTCTAGTCCCCGCCCACGCTGAGTCAGAGCTGCCGCTCGTCAGGAGCCCGCTCTGCCGGCCTGGGGGCGGGGCTGGGGTACCCTCTCTCCCCCTGTGCTGCCTCCTTCGCGGTTTTGCCGCTTCAGGAAGGGTCCCCCAGCGTATCCTTCGCTCCGAAGCCCTTCGCCTCGGTGTCTTCAATAAAATAAAGCACTCAGTCCTGATCAGAGCTGGAGGCTGAGCGTGATCATTTCGCTGCAGGGAATTTCCTTTTCAATCATTGGGTCCTGCACTTTGGCCACAACAACCCCATGCAATGCTACAGGCTTCGGGAGGAGTGGCTGGAGAGCTGCCCGGCAGAAAGTGACCTGGGGGTGCTGGTTGACAGCCGGCTGAATATGAGCCAGCAGTGTGCCCAGGTCATTCCGGAAATACAAATGTGTTCTGCCCCTATATGGCTTGATGGCATCAGGGTACACTGTGCACTGGTGTCCACTAAAGCCTTATATTCCTGTGGGTCTGATGTGCCAGGCCATCTAATCCACACAGTCCAATAAACTCGGTTGTCCATCTCCTCCGCCTGGCTGGAGGCAGGGCCCCTCTAGTCCTGCTCATAGTACTCGTTACCCACTTCTTGTAAATAGGAATCAGAAGTCCCTTCAAGAGGATCAGAGGTGAGACCAGCCCTTTTACTCTTTCTGGGAAGCTGCCCACTGGAAAGTGGAGCAACAATTTTTCTGAAGGAACCTGAACCCCCCTTTGTAATTGTTTTCCTTGCAGCTCGCGTACTCGTGCCTCTAGGGTCGAGGTAGGTTTTCCATCCCACCTCCTCGTGTCCTCTCCGTAGTCACGCAATTGAAACCACAGGGTGGCTCGTGGTGTGTATCCTCTATACCCTCTCTCTTGAACAGAAGAGCGCTTACTCCTAATGGCTGAGATACTGGTCCGTACGGGTGGAGGGTAGGGCATATCCTCTTTGAATTGCCGGAACTCCCGGGACAGTTTCTCTACAGCAGAGACGCAGGCCCGTAGGGAGGAAGAGAGACTTTCTTCGTATTGCCGGAGTTGGGCGGCCAATTCATCCACCGTTGGTCTCTCTCCATCTTTCCAGGCCATTACTGCTAATGAGTTGGCATATGATGATGGTGCACTCCGTACAAACTTCCGCCACATAGGTCGCGTGCAATTGACTTCATCTGGATCTTTGGATGATTGTCCATTGTCCAAGTCACCATAAACCACTTCCAGCACAGCTAGCTCCCTCAGGTACTGGATACCTTTCTCCATGGTGGTCCACTTTCCTGGGTGACGTATAACATCTTCCTTGAAGGGATACCTTTCCTTCACACCCGACAGGAGTCATCTCCAGAGGCTGAGGACTCGTGCACCTTTTCCAATTGCTTTGTCAATGCCCCCTTCCCTAGAAAGGGATCCCAGCTGCTTGGCTTCCCTACCCTCTAATTCCAGGCTACTGGCCCCATTATCCCAGCATCGGAGCAGCCAGGTGACAATGTGCTCACCTGGATGATGGCTGAAATCCTTTTGCATATCTCACAGTTCACTCAGTGATAGAGATCGGGTAGTTACCGTCTCTTTTATGAGTTCTTCCTCTTCCTCCTCTTCAAGCAATGACCCGCTCTCTTCCCTCTTCGGTCCTTGTGATGGCCCTGCTTCAGAGCACTCTGCCTCCTCACTCTCTTCCTCTGGCTCTTTCTTAGAAGAATCTTCCTCGTCCCTTACAAAACGAGCTGACTTCCACTTCCAAGATTTCTTCTTTCGTGTAGGGGCGACTGATACCGGGATGGGCTGGTTCTCTGGTTCAGCTGTAACAATCTGAGTAGTCACAGTGCTTGTTGCAGGGGTTGGAGTAGTGGCAGTGCCCGTCGCGGGGGTTGGAGTAGTGGCAGTGCCTGTCGCGGGGGTTGGAGTAGTCACAGTTCCTGTCACATTTTCATCAGATCCAGAGACCCTCTCTCCCCTTTGAACAGTGTTAAATAGAGCTCAGATACCACATTAAGCTCAAGGTCAGTGTCCTAAAAACAAATCTTGCAGGCGAGACGTTAATAATCTTTGCAGAGTACAGCAGCCTGCAGAAACCAACACCAATCCTTAACACATACGGCAAAGACAAGAGCATGATGCAAATCAAACAAACTGATATTGTGACCTGCAACTGTTATTATCTCAAGCCTTTTGCCCCATGTTGGGCGCCAGAAAGTACTGTCGTGGTTTAGCCCCAGCTGGCAACTAAGAACCACGCAGCCGCTCGCTCACTCCCCCCTCCCCCAGTGGGACGGGGGAGAGAATTGGGGAAAAAACTCGTGGGTTGAGATAAACACAGTTTAATAGGACAGCAAGAGAGGTGGAAACAACAATGATAACAACAATAATAATACCGACAAAGGAATGTACAAGAATGAGTGATGCCCAATACAGCGATTGCTCACCACCCGGCGATCGATAACCCGTCCCCGAGCAGCGATTTCCACCCCCCAGCTAACTCCTGTTTATGTACTGGGCATGACATTGTATGGTAGGGAATATCCCTTTGGCCAGCCTGGGTCAGCTGTCCCAGCTGTGTCCCCTCCCAGCTCCCTGTGCACCCCCAGCCTCCTTGCTAGCAGGCCAGCACAAGAAGCTGGACTGTCCTTGACTGCTCAGCAACAACCCAAAACATCAGCACATTATCAACAGTTCCTCATCCCAAATCCAAAACATAGCCTCACACTAGCTTCTGTGAAGAAAACCAGCTCTATCCTGGCTGAAACCCGGACAACTGGGAAGTAGGTCTGGAGTTTGAATGAAATCCACTTTCTAGTTGCATTTTGCAGTGCACAGACTGGTCCATGGTTAATGTTAACATTATGAAGGACATCAATATTTAAAAAATGAATCATGTTCTGATCTCTGTCAAAACAAAGAGTTAAAAAATATTGTGTGAAAAGAGGGAAGATCCTAGTTTATAGCATATTGTTTCTGAGCTGTAGGCCATGGAGGCCTCATTGTCTTAAGTTGAAGGCAGCTGATACGAGACCTGAGGCCTTCAAAAAGCCTGGGAACTGCTAAGAGCTCAGAAGCTGGGAAGCCAGGAAGTCGGGACTCTTGGGTCCTTGGTCACTCTTTGGCCCAGGTGGACAGGTGAGGAGAAATCAGGAAAAACATCTACAAAAATCAAGCCATGTTGTTGGAACTTTTGCATTTGTGCAAGTTGGTGATTTCAAATTAAAAAATCTTTGTCAGAAATTTTCCACCTATCTCGATTTGAGTGAGAGCTGAGTTAGGTTCAGGCTAGCAATACAATGTTTCTAATCCAGGGGTTGGTAAACCAGCATAATGTTTCAAACACAGATATTCTGATCTCTAGACAAAAATAATCTCACTCAATGAGTTTTGCTTTGTCTGTATACATATGAGACTATGACATTGATAAATACAAAACTTCATTATTTTTGAAGCCCACATGGGCAGTTTTTTTCAAAGGTGAAGTGTACCTTTCTGACAATTTAACAGCTGTGTAACAGGACTGAACTGTATCTGAACTGTAGCAGTAATGATCTTAATATATCTCTCAGTAATGCCCATTATAGTTGCTTACCTCAGATGGAAATAAAGTTTCTTAATTTCTTGATGTTATAAATGATTTAGTCCCAAACAGGATTCCAATTCAAATTTACAATTTATTAAGCAAATAGAGGCAAGCAAACAGCGCTGGGTGCGCCGGGAGTCTCCGCTCCACCAAGACGCACGCGGTACAGTTCCCGTTCCTGGTTTATATCCTGTCCGTTAATACATATTCATGAATAGGCGTGTCTTCTTCGGCGCATGCCCTCTTCTCCTTCTAGAATCTTCTCGAATCTTCCTCGGCATGCCCCCAGGATGACCCCAAACCTTATGCATGCACTTTCTTTACACAATACTATGCGGTCAGTGGTCAAACTGGTTTGAGCTGATATACCAGCAAAGTAGTTTAACTTTCTCCTGTAAAATACCCCTTTTTATGGTGCAGGAGAAATCCATGAAAGTACAGAAGATTACACTTCATCACACGAATCAGATAAACATATTTCACATTGATAATACTTTAATCCAGATGGTGAATTTTCAAAATGTTTTCATGATAAATTTTTAAACTTCCTGAGTGGAAACTGTTTATAAAGGTGTATGTCCTCAGTGAACTCAGTGGTTAAAGCCTGGTTCCCCTGCAGTCAAAAGCAAAGCTCCTATTTGATTGTAATAATGCTAGGATTTCACCTGGCCAATTTCACTGACAAACACATTTTCCCCTTCACCCCTAGCCTCATTTTAGCTTTTCTCCTCCAGAAATACAGTTATTCGGCATTATTTTTCCTCAGTCAGCTCTCCTCTGTTGTGCTGGAGGATGGCTGAGTCCAAGGATTCAAGAGATTCCTAGACTCTTAATCTACCCTTACTTAGAGGGGTTTGTTTTCTTTTGTTGTCTGCTTGCTTTTCCACTGAAAGTTGTTTCCCTGCCCTACTTACTCTGCGTGAGAAAGTCTGAGAAGAAATAGTACCGAAAACAGCATCTCTATAATCATAGAATCATAGAATATTTGGGTTGGAAGGGACCTTTAAAGGTCATCTAGTACAACCCCCCTGCCACGGGCAGGGACATCTTTCACTAGATCAGGTTGCTCAGAACCCTGTCCAACCTGACCTTGAATGCTTCCAGGGATGGGGCATCATTTTGATGAATACAGCGACAACTGTGGAGCCTCTGCTCTATAATTAAAAGATGCCTAAGTAATTAAGAAATAAAGGGAGACTAAATCTCCAAACCATGATAATGCCCTGAAATCAAGTTAGAAAGAAAACGATACCATTTACATTCTTTTCAAGGCTATCTAGCTTAAGGGAGCCAGGGATGTCCATGTTACTGCACCAGGAATAGGAAGCACTACAATTTTATTTTTGCACATTTTTTTCCCTATAGATCTACATGCTGTCACACTCCACATACTAAAATCAGGATAGTGTCTGCCTCACACAATATTTTACAAACTGAAAGTACCTTTAAAAGAAAAACTCTTTCAGGCTTCAACACAAAAAGAAATTACCACAGGATTGTGATTCTTCGCTTCTCGACAGGGATGGTATATGTGCATGCTCTCATCCTCCTGCAAGCGTATGGGAAGCTGAGGCAGCTGCATTTCACAGTGAAACAGGGAGAAGCTACCTTGCATTTACCACAAAGAAAGGGCATCATCACAGACAGCTCATGGTGTTCTAACTAGATCCTGAGGTTAAGGGCTCATTTTTTACAGATCACTCAACGAGTGAAAAAGAAAAGCTTTAACTGCAACTATAGGAAATCTTGACTGAACTGGGCTATATCCCTTTTAACTTTATAGCTTCTGAACACTTGTAAAAAATTCTTACCTTTGGCCCTACACTAGGCTCTTAAGTCCCTGTTTTGAGACATCTGCATAAAAATGGCATGACCTTCTCAGGTGTTGGGGCCTAGAGTAGTGGTGTGTGCGGAGCTGGTGCAGTGGGTGCCTGGAGCCTCACAGGCTGGAAGCACGTCAGTGTGGTTACCCAAGTGCAGACTTCTAGTACCTGCACTGTACAATGCAAACAGCATTCAACTCAGACAAGCACTTGCAGACCTGCTGAACCCCACCGGTTTTGGATGTGGTTTTGCTTATGCTTTTGTGTGGCCGCCTTCTGCGTAGAGCTGCTGCTTTTGGACTTACTATAGGTAACAGACAGAGCATCCACCTGATTCAAAAATACCTAGGTGCAGGATTTACCCAGAGGGCTTTTGTCTCACAAATGGTGATTTCAGGAAGGACCTTTGTGGCATTCTGGAGGTACTGGAAACCCAAGCAGGAGACAGCATAGGGTAATTTGATTCCTTCTTGCTCTGGATTTACAAGGTAATTGCTGAAGCCAATAAGGTATAATGACCAGTATATTGTATTTTATAAGCAAAAAACAATGTAGAGCAAATCTTGTGCTGAGGAGGTGTCGTGGTTTAGCCGCAGCCGACAACTAAGCACCACGCAGCCGCTCGCTCACTCCCCCTCCCACAGTGGAGTGGGGGAGACAATTAGGAAAAAAAAAACCTCGTGGGTTGAGATAAACACGGTTTAATAGGACAGAAAGAAGGAAACAACAATGATAATACCAACAAAGGAATGTACAAGAACAACTGATGCCCAATACAGCAATTGCTCACCACCCCGTGATCGACAGCCCGTCCCCGAGCAGCGATTTTCACCCCCCGGCCAACTCCAGTTTATGTACTGGGCATGACATCGTATGGTAGGGAATATCTCTTTGGCCAGCCTGGGTCAGCTGTCCCGGCTGTGTCCCCTCCCAGCTCCCCGTGCACCCCCAGCCTCCTTGCTAGCAGGCCAGCACGAGAAGCTGGACTGTCCTTGACTGCTCAGCAACAACCCAAAACATCAGCACATTATCAACAGTTCCTCATCCCAAATCCAAAACACAGTCTCACACTAGCTTCTGTGAAGAAAACCAGCTCTATCCTGGCTGAAACCAGGACAGTATCCACCCATTATTCCATACCATTTACGTCATGCCCAGGTCCTATACTTTTCAAAACATTCCAATTATTCAGTATTACTCTTCCTGTCTTTTAATATATACACACAGATATCACTTTCTTAGTCCATGGGCCATCACTTTAAAATGTCTGTGTAGTTCATTCAGTCCATGACTCTGGGCTTCATCCATCATAGCAGTCTCTCAGGGCAGGGGAGATGGTATGTGGTGTTGGATTGTTATCTGGCACGGTCCATGTCCATGATCTGCAGGTCGAAGATGTCGGTCTCGAGGGAATTGTAGGACGCAAGCTGCTGAAGCCAGTTCTGGTTCCATCACTGCTGCATGTTGTTTGGTTTCAGTGAAGCTCATTCTTCATCAGTCTGGGTGATTCTTACTGTAATACCATTGATATGGTAGATAGCAGCCATAGCAGTAATGACATACTGTATTGTATAAAAATTAACATAATACAATTCAAATCATTGACTATTTTCACCCAAAATCAAGTCTCCTTGAGGTACACATCGGACTTCCCCATCCTTCCGCATTACCCACCAAGTGCACCCAGGTCCCTGGGCAAAGGCAATCCCACGAATGGGTTTGCCTTTTCCTGAAGCAGGAGTAACCCAGACTGTCTTCCCCAGCGTATTTCTCACATGCACCACAGGGACTTTATCCCCTTCTACAGTACGTAAAAGTTTTGATTGGGCAGGGCCGGCTCTATCAGTAGATCCCCTAGAGTTGACTAATCAGGTGGCTTTTGCTAAATGTTTATCCCAATGTTTGAATGTCCCGTCACCCATTGCTCTCAGGGTAGTCTTTAACAGTCCGTTGTATCGTTCAATTTTTCCGGAAGCTGGTGCATGATAGGGGATGTGATACACCCACTCAATGCCGTGCTCTTTGGCCCAGGTGTCTATGAGGTTGTTTCGGAAATGAGTCCCATTGTCTGGCTCAATTCTTTCAGGGGCGCCATGTCGCCATAAGACTTGCTTTTCAAGGCCCAGGATAGTGTTCCGGGTGGTGGCATGGGGCACAGGGTATGTTTCCAGCCATCCGGTGGTTGCTTCCACCATGGTAAGCACATAGCGCTTGCCTTGGTGAGTTTGTGGAAGTGTGATATAGTCAATCTGCCAGGCCTCCCCAGATTTATATTTCAACCATCGTCCTTCATACCAGAGGGGCTTTAACCGCTTGGCTTGTTTGATCGCAGCACACGTTTCACATTCATGGATAACCTGTGCAATAGCATCCATGGTCAGGTCCACCCCTCGATCCCGAGCCCATCTATATGTTGCATCTCTTCCCTGATGGCCTGAGGTGTCATGGGCCCACCGAGCTATAAATAATTCGCCCTTATGTTGCCAGTCCAGATCCACCTGAGCCTCTTCGATCTTAGCAGCCTGGTCCACCTGATGGTTGTTTTGATGTTCTTTGGTGGCCCGACTCTTGGGTACGTGAGCATCTACGTGACGCACTTTTATGACGAGATTCTCTAGTCGGGCAGCAATATCTTGCCACAATTCAGCAGCCCAGATGGGCTTGCCTCTGCATTGCCAGTTGCTCTGCTTCCATTGCTGTAGCCACCCCCATAGAGCATTTGCCACCATCCATGAGTCAGTATAGAGATAGAGTATTGGCCATTTTTCTCGTTCAGCAATATCTAAAGCCAGCTGGATGGCTTTCACCTCTGCAAACTGACTTGATTCACCTTGTCCTTCAGCAGCTTCTGCGACTCGTCGTATAGGGCTCCATACAGCAGCTTTCCACCTTCGATGTTTGCCTACAATACGACAGGATCCATCAGTAAACAGGGCATATTGCCTTTCGTTCTCTGGCAGTTCGTTATATGGTGGAGCCTCTTCAGCACGCGCCACCTCCTCTTCTGGTGATATTCCAAAATCTTTGCCTTCTGGCCAGTCCATGATCACTTCCAAGATTCCCGGGCGATTAAGGTTTCCTATTCGAGGCCGCTGTGTAATAAGTGCGACCCACTTACTCCACGTAGCATCAGTCGCATGATGTGTAGAGGGGACCCTCCCTTTGAACATCCAGCCCAGCACCGGCAGTCGGGGTGCCAGGAGGAGCTGTGCTTCAGTACCAACCACTTCTGAGGCAGCTCGAACTCCTTCATATGCTGCCAATATCTCCTTTTCAGTTGGAGTATAGCGAGACTCAGATCCCCTATATCCTCGACTCCAAAACCCTAGAGGTCGACCTCGAGTCTCTCCTGGTGCCTTCTGCCAGAGACTCCAGGTAGGGCCATTCTCCCCGGCTGCCGTTTAGAGCACATTTTTAACATCTTGTCCTGCCCGGTCTGTCCCGAGGGCTACGGCATGAACTATCTCCTGTTTGATTTGTTCGAAGGCTTGTTCTTGCTCAGGGCCCCATTTAAAATCGTGCTTCTTCCGGGACGCTTGATAAAGAGGGCTTAAAATCAGACTGTCATTTGGAATATGCATTCTCCAGAAACCCACAACGCCCAGAAATGCTTGTGTTTCTTTTTTGCTAGTTGGTTAAGACACAGCTGTTATTTTGTTGATCACATCCGTTGGGATCTGTCGACGTCCATCTTGCCATTTTATTCCTAAAAACTGGATCTCTTGTGTAGGTCCTTTGACCTTACTTTGTTTTATAGCAAAACCAGCTTTCAGTATGATTTGAATTACTTTCTTCCCTTTCTCAAAAACTTCTTCTGCTGTGTTGCCCCATACGATGATGTCATCAATGTATTGCAGGTGCTCTGGAGCTTCACCCTGTTCCAGTGCAGTTTGTATGAGCCCATGGCAAATGGTAGG
Source organism: Phaethon aethereus (assembly GCF_964289735.1). Classification (NCBI taxonomy): domain Eukaryota; kingdom Metazoa; phylum Chordata; class Aves; order Phaethontiformes; family Phaethontidae; genus Phaethon; species Phaethon aethereus. The sequence goes on along the minus strand of NC_138581.1, from coordinate 35,804,816 downwards.
GCTGTGTTTCCACCCCTGGGGAAGTCGATTCCAGGTGTATTGGACACCCCTCCAAGTGAAAGCAAACTGTGGCCTGCACTCTGCCGCCAAAGGGATTGAGAAAAATGCGTTAGCAATATCAATGGTGGCGTACCACTTGACTGCCTTTGACTCCAGTTCATATTGAAGTTCCAGCATGTCCGGCACGGCAGCGCTCAGTGGCGGCGTGACTTCATTCAGGCCACGATAGTCTACTGTCAGTCTCCACTCTCCATTAGACTTTCGCACTGGCCATATGGGGCTGTTAAAGGGTGAGCGAGTCTTCCTGATCACTCCTTGGCTCTCCAGCCGACGAATCAGCTCATGGATGGGGATCAGGGAGTCTCTGTTGGTGCAATATTGCCGCCGGTGCACTGTTGTGGTAGCGATCGGCACCTGTTGTTCTTTGACCCTGAGCAACCCCACCACAGAAGGGTCCTCTGAGAGACCAGGCAAGGTGGACAGCTGTTTAATTTCTTCCGTCTCCAAGGCAGCTATACCAAAAGCCCACCAGTACCCTTTTGGGTCCTTGAAATACCCTCTCCTGAGGTAGTCGATGCCCAGGATGCACGGCGCCTCTGGGCCAGTCACAATGGGGTGCTTCTGCCACTCATTCCCAGTTAGGCTCACTTCAGCCTCCAGTAGAGTCAGCTGCTGGGATCCCCCTGTCACTCCAGAAATACAGATGGGTTCTGCCCCTATATGCCTTGATGGCATTAAGGTACACTGTGCACCGGTGTCCACTAAAGCCTTATATTCCTGTGGGTCTGATGTGCCAGGCCATCTAATCCACACAGTCCAATAAACTCGGTTGTCCCTCTCCTCCGCCTGGCTGGAGGCAGGGCCCCTCTAATCCTGCTCATAGTACTCATTACCCACTTCTTGTAAATAGGAATCAGAAGTCCCTTCAAGAGGATCAGAGGTGAGATCAGCTCTTCTATTCTTTCTGGGGAACTGCCCACTGGAAAGTGGAGCGACGATTTTTCTGGAGGAACCTGAACCCCCTTTTGTAATTGTCTTTCCTTGCAGCTCGTGTACTCGTGCCTCTAGGGTCGAGGTAGGTTTTCCATCCCACCTCCTCGTGTCCTCTCCGTAGTCACGCAAATGAAACCACAGGGTGGCTCGTGGTGTGTATCCTCTATACCCTCTCTCTTGAACAGAAGAGCGCTTACTCCTAATGGCTGAGATACTGGTCCGTACGGGTGGAGGGTAGGGCATATCCTCTTTGAATTGCCGGAACTCCTGGGACAGTTTCTCTACAGCAGAGACGCAGGCCCGTAGGGAGGAAGAGAGACTTTCTTCGTATTGCCGGAGTTGGCCAGCCAATTCATCCACCGTTGGTCTCTCCATCTTTCCAGGCCATTACTGCTAATGAGTTGGCATATGATGATGGTGCACTCCGTACAAACTTCCGCCACATAGGTCGCGTGCAATTGACTTCATCTGGATCTTTGGATGATTGTCCATTGTCCAAGTCACCATAAACCACTTCCAGCACAGCTAGCTCCCTCAGGTACTGGATACCTTTCTCCATGGTGGTTCACTTTCCTGGGTGACGTATAACATCTTCCTTGAAGGGATACCTTTCCTTCACACCCGACAGGAGTCATCTCCAGAGGCTGAGGACTCGTGCACCTTTTCCAATTGCTTTGTCAATGCCCCCTTCCCTAGAAAGGGATCCCAGCTGCTTGGCTTCCCTACCCTCTAATTCCAGGCTGCTGGCCCCATTATCCCAGCATCGGAGCAGCCAGGTGACAATGTGCTCTCCTGGGCGACGGCTGAAATCCTTTCGCATATCTCGCAATTCACTCAGGGATAGAGATCGGGTAGTTACCGTCTCTTTTATGAGTTCTTCCTCTTCCTCCTCTTCAAGCGATGACCCGCTCTCTTCCCTCTTCCGTCCTTGTGATGGCCCTGCTTCAGAGCACTCTGCCCCCTCACTCTCTTCCTCTGGCTCTTTCTTAGAAGAATCTTCCTCGTCCCTTACAAAACGAGTTGACTTCCACTTCCAAGATTTCTTCTTTCGTGTAGGGGCGACTGATACCGGGATGGGCTGGTTCTCTGGTTCAGCTGTAACAATCTGAGTAGTCACAGTGCTTGTTGCAGGGGTTGGAGTAGTGGCAGTGCCCGTCGCGGGGGTTGGAGTAGTGGCAGTGCCTGTCGCGGGGGTTGGAGTAGTCACAGTTCCTGTCACATTTTCATCAGATCCAGAGACCCTCTCTCCCCTTTGAACAGTGTTAAATGGGGTTCGGTAGGCATGGGCCAGGCCCCAGCTCATTGCAATGATTTGTGTCTCCTTGGAACTGCCAGGCCGGCAGCATACTTCTTCCAAATAGTCTGCTAGTTTATCAGGATTCTGCACTTGTTCGGGAGTGAAGTTCCAAAACACCGGAGGTGCCCACCGCCCCAGGCATTTGCCCATGCTGTTCCACACACCGTGCCATTCATAACTATCCAGCCTTGAGGCAGATCTCCGGGTGATATTCTTAAATTGCTTGCCAACCTTAGACAAAACCGAAACAATGTTCCCCAGAAGTAGCAATAGAGGTATTTTAACTACTCAAGGGTGTTCAAAATACGGAAAAATTACTGTGATGAAGGAGGAAACGTTATGATAGAGGGTAGCAAAGGTACCATTCTGCATTTCCTCCATAAAAAACCTTTCAGAGGCAGAAGTATAATTGCTAATCGTCTCCACAAGACAGTAGCCAAAATACAGTAACGGCTTTAGTACAGAGCTCAGTTGATACCACATTAAGCTCAAGGTCAGTGCTCTAAAAACAAAACTCGCAGGCAAGTACAGCAGCCCGCAGAGACCAACAGCGATCCTTAACATGTACAACAAAGACGAGAGCATCATGCAAATCAAATAAACTGATATTGTGACCTGCAACCGTTATTATCTCAAGCCTTTTGCCCCATGTTGGGCGCCAAAAAGGACTGTCGTGGTTTAGCCCCAGCCGGCAACTAAGCACCACGCAGCCGCTCGCTCACTCTCCCTCCCACAGTGGGCTGGGGGAGAGAATTAGGAAAAAAAACACCTCGTGGGTTGAGATAAACACGGTTTAATAGGACAGAAAGAAAGAAGGAAACAACAATGATAATACCAACAAAGGAATGTACAAGAACAAGTGATGCCCAATACAGCGATTGTTCACCACCCGGCGATTGACAGCCCGTCCCCGAGCAGCGATTTCCGCCCCCCGGCCAACTCCAGTTTATGTACTGGGCATGACGTCGTATGGTAGGGAATATCTCTTTGGCCAGCCTGGGTCAGCTGTCCCGGCTGTGTCCCCTCCCAGCTCCCCGTGCACCCCCAGCCTGCTCGCTGGCAGGCCAGCACAAGAAGCTGGACTGTCCTTGACTGCTCAGCAACAACCCAAAACATCAGCACATTATCAACAGTTTCTCATCCCAAATCCAAAACACAGTCTCACACTGGCTTCTGTGAAGAAAACCAGCTCTATCCTGGCTGAAACCAGGACAGGAGGTAAAAGTTAATGGAATATCCTTTAGGGGCCTTTGAGCATATGCATTTCATAGACTGATGAGGATGTCTACATTTATCTGATATAACACATGCAAGATGCTGATGACATGAATGAAGGAATCAGGGTTAACTGGAGGCTGGCTTGTAAAAAAAACCCAAACACAAGAACCAGAGGAAGAAAGCAGTAAAACCTCTGATAATAATGACAGGGTTTAGCTGCAAGATGGAAATCAAGACCCAGGATTTTAACCCTTCCTAAATTAGAGGCTGTTTGGATGTGCAGTTATATTTTGGGCACAATTTTCTTTATAAATAACAAAAAGGTCTTCATGCAACCTGCCAATTTATGCAGATGGATGAAGACAGCTTTGAGGTTTAATAAAGCCTTTTTTTGTTTTACAATACTACATCTGTTTTAGATAATGCAGGAAGGCGGTTTAATAAGATCTTTTTTATATGCTTCCAGTTTAATATCTCTCCATAATCACTTCAGATACTCATATTAGAGAAATTAAACTAGATAAATAGTAGTTACAAGACTTGGGTCTGATATAAACCAGAGAAGCAGACTCAGTCTGTAGAAATGCCCTAATCAACAAACTAATAACGTTTTATTTTCTCCCCCCTTGACAAAGGCTACATTTTATTAAGCAAGCCCCTTCTGACAGCTGTGTTAATACAATTAGACGTTGTTGCTGAGAAATTAATCAGAGAAATGTCTGGAAATAGGTTAGGTCTCCTTTTTGATTGTGAAGTTTGAAATACAACCATTTAAAAATAAATTCAGCCTCTGAGTTGCCATTGTGAATAACTCAAAACTCATTGACTAAAATCTGACAACTGAGACAGAGTTTTGACAAGGCTACAAAACTGATGGTGTCCTTTCTTGTCCGATCTCACAGTCAATCTTATCAGTATTCAAGACTGCATCTAATTTTATTATTTGTAAAAACCCAGAAGAGTAAAATTTAGTACTGAACCTCAACTGATATAATCTCATGCAACTTCTTTTACACCAGTTTACCCCAGAAGAGCATGTGCCCATTTAAAATTTTACTACATCCTAAATCCAGTAAGGCTAAATCTTTAGTTTCAGGACTATTCTAAGTGCCAGAGTTTAAAGATCATTAGCAAATATATTTATTGACTGCACGCCCTCCCTGCCTCCAATGACCAAGTTTTGCATGGAAAAAAGGAGGAGGGAGAGATTGCCCATGCACATCAGAAGAGCTTGCAAGGGTAGAAGTGTATGTCTGTCTTGCTGTCCCAGACATTGCTGCAGTTTGGTGCTGAAAACATTTTCTCATTGTGTTAATTCTTTAATAGTACCGTACTAGCATGCTGCAATGCCAGTTCTCTGCTTTATATTGATTTACAGAGGCCTTCTGTCAGCAGAGATTGCTAGAGTAAGTTGCTCAGGTCCACTGAGACCTACCCAGGTCAACTTTCAGACCCATGCAGCTTGTTATAGGAGTCACTTCCTAGTCCAAACAGAATCCATTGTATAGCATTAGTAAAAAGCCTTAGGCTGCAAGCTCTGATCTTTCACCTAGATACTGATGAACTTATACTGAACTCTTAGTTACATGAGGGGAGGCTCTGAAACCAGTGTAAATTAGAAAGATAAGATAGCCACATCCATCAGCAGAAGTTGTCTCCTTGAGAAAAGAAAAAGAACCGCCTGCCTGGAGACAGTGAATCCAATTGGATCCAATGAGGAACAAGGAGACCCCAGACCCAAATACTACTATTGGACCAAACCATCTTGTGAGGGGAGGGGAACTTAGATTGTAAGGGTATAATTGCCCAGAGATTCTTTTGTTCGGGGTTCCTCTCCGGAGGCACCCAGCTTGAGCTGTTCTACACCGCTGTACCACCTAATAAATTTGTCTGGCGTACGTCATGTCGGAGATTCTGCTTTGGGAAACCTAGGGTCGAGCCTGAGGGAAGAGGAAGTGCCCGAGAGTGTGTGTGTGTGTGTGAGGAGTCAAAAGGGGCACCCGTTGGCTCACTGGAGTCACCTGCTGTGAAGGGACTCCAGTCCTAGTGACATGGGGAAACAAACTTCACAACTCAGAAGAGTTATAAAACAGGTATGTTTATTACGGCGCCAGGTGCAAGGGGGATCGCTCCTCCTAACTTGCACACCGTTTCAGCGAGCATGCGAATATTTATTACACAAAAGCATACATATTCATATGATTACACAATACAAAACATACATATGCATAAGTGAGGCGGAGTAGTTCAAAAGGCTTGCGTCAGCAGTTTGTTATCCATGTGCAGGCTCAGATCTGTCTCTGGTGGTCGTTTACTTCTTCAGGGGTCTTATCTTCCTCTTCCTCTTCTGTCCTTTAGATGAACTTTAGTCATTTACACATGCTCTCTTCTTACTTGTTGATTTCAGCAGTTTTTAACAAGCTCTAGCCGGTTCTGTGATAAGACTAACCTTGCAGTTCCTGTTATCACTTTCTTTGTTTTAGTAAGTCTGTTCTTGACAAATACCAGTCCCTGATAAGCTTAACCCTTAACAGACATCACAAGCACCAGCCTTGGTAAGTGAGTTTTAAAGAATAAACAAAAGACAGTATCTAAGTGGTTTAAAAGATAGTTATGTCACTGTATCACTAGCAGTTGAAGTCTCAGGTGGTGTGTGTGCGACTCCTTGATTGGTGTGTGAATCCTCAGGCAGCGGCTTCTCCCTTAGCAGTTTTGGAGAAACAGGTGGGACCCTAGGCTACCACCTTCAGATCCTCTTGCCTCCAAACATCCAACTGCCGGCAGTGGGTGAATTCACCTGGGACCTTTGGAGCGGGAGGCTCTGAAAGGTGAGTGTTAAAATTCCCTGAGCAGACTTGAGACTAGGGGCTTAGGTAGTGCGTGGCCTGATCAGCATAAATTGCACAAGAGAAAAAGGGTGGTGCGTGGCCTGATCAGTGTAAACCACACAAGGTAGTGCGTGGCCTGATCAGCGTAAAGTACACATAAATGAGGCTCTGATACTAAGAAAAAGAAAATGGTAAATCTACTTGGCATAGAAAAGGGGATGCCCTTGGCCGAGGTCTTACAGAATTGGGAGAGAATTTATGGTACAGCGGAATTATCTAAAAAGTGCGCAGTTAAATTATGTCATGATGATTGGCCATTTATTACAAGATTGGCAGGAGGGAACCCTCTAGAGTTATAGCCATCCTGGGGAACCTTCAATCCCCATAAATTAATGTATTTGAGACATCAGCTAGAAGATAAGTACCCATACCAAATGGATTACTGGTATGTATGGTATGCATGGTCTTGGGAGAGAAAACATCCAGGAGAAAAAAAAATTGAAAAAGAAAAAGGGGGTAATTGTAACAGTAGCAGAAGCTACTGCACCAGAAAATCCTGTGAGAAGTTCAGCCTTACCCTGTCACTTCCACCCTCTTGTGATTCTCCTCCTGTTTACCCTCTGGTTGCTGCCGGACTCTTTCCCATGATGATGAATCACATTCCTAATCCTGTTGCTATGCAACCTGTGCCACCCATGGAGACTCCACCAGTATTAAGCTTTTATAGGGACCAGCCTTGGAAACCTAGTGACTTAGCGTTGTGGGGAAGTAAGACACCCCGCCTAAGGGAAGACGCTGAAAAGTGTGCCCAACTATTCTCAAATATATGTACAGGGTAAAATCCGAATTGGAGTGATGTCCAAATACTATTAAGGGAACTTTTTTGCCCTGATGAGAGAGAGAGAAAATAATGACTAAGGATACTGAATTAGCACAACAGGCAGGGAGAGCTCGAACCCCATGGCTGGCAAATGACCCAAATTGGAATTATAATATTGACAAAAATCGGGCGGCTTGTCAGACAGGACTGCAAAATCTGGTAGAAGCCATAAGAGCATGCACAGAGACGGGTGTGAACTGAATGAAGGTGCAGGAATGTAGGCAGAGGTCGGACAAGCATCCTAGTGATTTTTGGGGAAGACTAAGGCAAGCACTGTTGAAATATGGAGGAATGACTCCACAAAACTTGAATGATGCGATTAGTGTCTTTGTGGACCAGGCGGCCCCAGATATACAGAAATATTTTAAGGACCACATGCCAGGGTGGCAAGGAGAAAGTCTACAGAAAACTTTGAGTGTTGTTGTATTTGTATATAATGGACGTGAGGAATGACAGGAGGCTGAGCAGGTTAAGAAGGAAAAAGCGAAAGAACAGGAGGCCCCCTGAGCTGGAAGATGGGGATGGAGAGCACAATGTACTCCTCATAATCCAGGAGGAAGCAGTCAAGGACATGCTAAACCACCTGGACACCCACAAGTCAATGGGGCCTGATGGGATCCACCCGAGAGTACTGAGAGAGCTGGCGGAGGAGCTTTCCAAGCCACTCTCCATCATTTATCAGCAGTCCTGGTTAACAGGGGAGGTCCCAGAAGACTGGAGGCTTGCCAATGTGACAACCGTCTACAAGAAAGGCTGGAAGGAGGATCCTGGGAACTACAGGCCTGTCAGCCTGACCTCTGTACCGGGGAAGATCACGGAGCGGTTGGTCTTGAGAGTGCTCACAGGGCATCTGCAGGACAACCAAGGGATCAGGCCCAGCCAGCATGGGTTCATGAAAGGCAGGTCCTGCTTGACCAACCTGATCTCCTTCTATGACCAGGTGACCCGCCTAGTGGATGAGGGAAAGACTGTGGACGTTGTCTCCCTGGACTTTAGTAAAGCCTTTGACAGCGTCTCCCACAGCATTCTCCTGGAGAAACTGGCGGCTCGTGGCTTAGACAGGTTTACTCTTCGCTGGGTGAGGAACTGGCTGGATGGCCGAGCCCAGAGAGTTGTGGTGAACAGCGTTAAATCCGGCTGGTGGCCAGTCACAAGCAGTGTTCCCCAGGGCTCGGTTCTGGGGCCGGTCTTGTTCAGTATCTTTATAGATGATCTGGATGAGGGAATCGAGTGCTCCCTCAGTAAGTTTGCAGATGACACCAAGTTGGGTGGGAGTGTTGGTCTGCTGGAGGGTAGGAGGGCTCTGCAGCGGGATCTGGACAGGCTGGATCAATGGGCGGAGGCCAACTGTATGAGGTTTAATAAGGCCAAGTGCCTGGTCCTGCACTTTGGCCACAACAACCCCATGCAATGCTACAGGCTTGGGGAGGAGTAGCTGGACAGCAGCCCGGCAGAAAGGGACCTGGGGGTGCTGGTTGACAGCCAGCTGAACATGAGCCAGCAGTGTGCCCAGGTGGCCAAGAAGGCCAACAGCGTCCTGGCCTGTATCAGGAATAGTGTGGCCAGCAGGACCAGGGAAGTGATTGTGCCCCTGTACTCGGCACTGGTGAGGCCGCACCTCGAATACTGTGTTCAGTTTTGGGCCCCTCACTACAAGAAGGACGTTGAGGTGCTGGAGCGTGTCCAGAGAAGGGCAACGAAGCTGGTGAGGGGTCTGGAGCACAAGTCTTATGAGGAGCGGCTGAGGGAACTGGGGTTGTTTAGTCTGGAGAAGAGGAGGCTGAGGGGAGACCTTATCGCTCTCAACAACTACCTGAAAGGGGGTTGTGGCGACGAGGGTGTTGGCCTCTTCTCCCAAGTAACTAGCTATAGGACAAGAGGAAATGGCCTCAAGTTACACCAGGGGAGGTTTAGATTGGATATTAGGAAAAATTTCTTCACCGAGAGGGTGGTCAGGCATTGGAACAGGCTGCCCAGGGAGGTGGTGGAGTCGCCATCTCTGGAAGTGTTCAAAAAATGTGTGGACGTGGCACTTCAGGACATGGTTTAGGGGACATGGTGGCGCTGGATTAATGGTTGGACTTGATGATCTTGAAGGTCCTTTCCAACCTAGTGATTCTGTGATTCTGTGATTCTGTGATTAGCGAGAAATTTGCAAGTGAGAGACAGAGACCAAAGGGAGAAGAGACCAGGGACAGGAAATGGATGGAAACTAGGGAAAAGAGAGAGAGGACTGGGTAGGAATGATGGGAGAGAGTGCTATTATTGTGCGAAGTTAGGACACATACAATGGGAATGCCCTCTCCAGTCGCAGGAAAGGGTAAGAGAAGGGAAGTCTCATGGGAAAGAACTAACTCAGGAGGATATACAATCACAATGACTGGAGGAAGAGTCCCCTATGAACCTCTGGGCAGGGCTTGAGGAACTGGAGATTTTTAATATGTGGGTAATCCAATTAGACCAAAAGGGACATATTGTTGGAAAGGTGGGAGGTTGAGAAGTTGAATTTTTGGTAGATACAGGAGGGATATACATTATCACTTTTAAACTTTGTTCCAAAGGGGTCTAGGTCTGCAGACAAAGTGGTAATACATGGGGTCATGGGAGAAGGGGAAAGAAATTGAAGTAAACCTCTGTCAGTAACAATAGGAAACAAGAGCATATGGGGAAGGTTTGTATTGGCAGAAGACCCCCTAGCCTCTTTGTTCGGGAGAGATCTCTTACAAGCCCTAGAGGTAGAGACATGTCTAACCCCAGAGAGTGTAGATCTAATAATAATGGGAGTGAGCATAATTAGTAGCGAATCTAAAACCAAATCACAAGTGCCAAAGGTATTAGAATCTGTCCCAACAAAATTATGGAGTAAAACAAGCACTGATGTGGGGTTGTTGGTCTCAGCACAACAGGTAAACATAAAAACAAAGGGAGTGCCTCCGCCATCAATAAAACAATATCCTATCCCACAAGAAACCGAAAAGAGTATCCATAAACAAATAGATCAATACTTGTCACAAGGAATCTTGAAACTGTGCGTGTCACCCTCCAATATCTCGATATTCTCAGTAAAAAAAAAAATAGGTTAGATGAGGACGGAGATCCGGAATATCAGTTTGTGCAAAATCTGTGAGCAATAAACCAACATGCAGAAGTTCCCCATCCTGTAGTACCAGACCCCTCAACTATTCTTTTACAAATACCTCATTGGGCAAAATACTTCACCGTTATTGATCTTACAGCTGCTTTTTTTAGTATCCCTATAGATGAAAAAAGTCAGTTGTTATTTGCATTTACGTGCAAAAGGGCAACAGATGACCTGGACGTGTCTCCCCCAAGGGTTTGCAGGTTCCTCTACAATATTTTCATGGATATTAAGAAATTATTTAAAAGATGTAAAATTGCGGGGAGAATCAGCACTTGTACAATATATAGATGACTTATTATTAGCAAGCTAAAGCAAAAGTACCTGTATGATAGACACTGTTCATTTATGTATAACCTTAGCTGAAAAGGGACATCATGCATCTCCATCCAAGCTTCAGCTGTGTCTGAAAGAGGTTAAATACTTAGTATTTATCCTAAAGGAAGGCCAGCAAGAAATAGACCCTGAAAGATAGAAACCATAATTAAACTCCCACACCCTATCACAAAGAAGCAGATACGAAGATTCCTGGGAACGGTAGGGTTCTGTCGACCATGGATCCCAGGATTAGGAGAACTGACCAAAGTTTTATCGGAGGCTACAAAAGATGAAGAGGTAGAGACAAATACATGGGGACCAGAAAGGGAACAGGCTCCAGCCCTAGGACTCCCCGACTATACAAAACCCTTAAATTTGCACGTACATGAATGTAAAGGGGTAGCCAGTGGAGTATTAACATAGAAACTGGGTCCACATCACAGGCCAGTTGCCTATTACTCAACTCAGCTCGATCCAGTGGCAGCAGGGGCACCTGCTTGTATTACATCAGTAGCGGCAGCAGCAGCTATATTGGAGAAGAGTTGCCCACTCATCTAAGGACATCCAGTGACAGTTTATGTCCCACACAAAATAGAAATACTACTGAAACAATATGCGACCCAAGCATTGTCACTGCAACGAACACATAGATATGAACTAATTCTCCTAATGGCAGATAATGTTATTCTGAAGAGATGCAATACCCTGAACCCTGCGATGTTGTTACCATTACCTGATGAAGGGGAGGAACATCATCAGTGCGAACGGGTGATGCTTACTTCCAGCAAACAGTGAACAGATTTAACTGATGTTCCTTTGCAGAATCCAGATTTAACTCTGTGGATGGCTCATTCTACTACTTACATGGATGACAATGGATTTGGTATGCTGTGGTCAGCCAAGGCCAAGTGATGGAAGCTGAACTGCTTCTGACAAGGTTGAGCGCACAAGGGGCAGAACTGGTACCCTTGATGCATGCAGCTCATCTAGGACTGGGAAAATGAGTCAATATCTACACAGACTCTCGGTATGCTTTCAGGGCGTGCCATGCTGCAGGATCATTATGGAAAGAACGAGCTTTCCTCACATCATCAAGACAAAGGCTATCTAATGGAGAAGAAATATGTGATTTGCTGGAATCAGGTCAACTACCCAAAGAAATTGCTGTGATACATTGCCCAGGCCACACTAAGGACACTACAGAAATTAGTAAAGGAAATGCCTTAGCTGATGCAGCTGCAAAGGCTTCAGCCCGACAACCTCTGAGGGAGTGTATGGTTGCAACCTCAATGGAAAATCAGGACAAATGGCCAAATGTAACAAACGCCAAAATCATGTATGAAAAGGAATCTTCAGCAGAAGAGAAGAAACAGTGGGAAAAGTGGTAAGCAAAGCAAGAAGACAGCGGGATATGGACAACTGGGGGAAAGCCAGTCCTGCCAAAGAAATATTTAATTACTATCGCCAGGTAGTTTCATGATAAAGCTCATGGAGGAGCAGAGGTGGTGGCTAACCAGGTACAAAAGGTATGGACAGCACTGGGAATTTATGCCTCTGCAGAAAGAATCACCAGCAGCTGCCTGACCTGCCAAAAGTTTTCAAGTGTCAAGCTAAGCTCCGAGTTAGGGGGACAACTATGGGCCTGCTTCCCTTTTCAGCGATTACAAACAGATTATGCAGATATGCCATCCGCCAGTGGATACAAACATTTATTAGTTATAGTAGATCAGTTGTCAGGTTGGGTAAAAGCTTTCCCCATGAGAAAAGCGGACACAGGAGGTGTGGTGAAAGCACTATTAAAGGAAATTATACCCAGATATGGAGTTCCCAAATCAATTGAATCAGACAGGGGTGCCCATTTCACGGCAAATATAATCAGTCAACTATAAAAATTGCTAAGTATAGAGAGGAATTTGCACACTCCCTATCACAGAATCACAGAATCACAGAATCACTAAGGTTGGAAAGGACCTTCAAGATCATCAAGTCCAAACATTTATCCAGTGCCACCATGTTCCCTAAACCATGTCCTGAAGCGCCACATCCACACGTTTTTTGAACACTTCCAGAGATGGCGACTCTACCACCTCCCTGGGCAGCCTGTTCCAATGCCTGACCACCCTCTCGGTGAAGAAATTTTTCCTAATATCCAATCTAAACCTCCCCTGGTGTAACTTGAGGCCATTTCCTCTCGTCCTATCGCTAGTTACTTGGGAGAAGAGGCCAACACCCTCGTCGCCACAACCCCCTTTCAGGTAGTTGTTGAGAGCGATAAGGTCTCCCCTCAGCCTCCTCTTCTCCAGACTAAACAACCCCAGTTCCCTCAGCCGCTCCTCATAAGACTTGTGCTCCAGACCCCTCACCAGCTTCGTTGCCCTTCTCTGGACACGCTCCAGCACCTCAACGTCCTTCTTGTAGTGAGGGGCCCAAAACTGAACACAGTATTCGAGGTGCGGCCTCACCAGTGCCGAGTACAGGGGCACAATCACTTCCCTGGTCCTGCTGGCCACACTATTCCTGATACAGGCCAGGACGCTGTTGGCCTTCTTGGCCACCTGGGCACACTGCTGGCTCATGTTCAGCTGGCTGTCAACCAGCACCCCCAGGTCCCTTTCTGCCGGGCTGCTGTCCAGCTACTCCTCCCCAAGCCTGTAGCATTGCATGGGGTTGTTGTGGCCAAAGTGCAGGACCAGGCACTTGGCCTTATTAAACCTCATACAGTTGGCCTCCGCCCATTGATCCAGCCTGTCCAGATCCCGCTGCAGAGCCCTCCTACCCTCCAGCAGACCAACACTCCCACCCAACTTGGTGTCATCTGCAAACTTACTGAGGGAGCACTTGATTCCCTCATCCAGATCATCTATAAAGATACTGAACAAGACCGGCCCCAGAACCGAGCCCTGGGGAACACTGCTTGTGACTGGCCACCAGCCGGATTTAACGCTGTTCACCACAACTCTCTGGGCTCGGCCATCCAGCCAGTTCCTCACCCAGCGAAGAGTAAACCTGTCTAAGCCACGAGCCGCCAGTTTCTCCAGGAGAATGCTGTGGGAGACGCTGTCAAAGGCTTTACTAAAGTCCAGGGAGACAACGTCCACAGTCTTTCCCTCATCCACTAGGCGGGTCACCTGGTCATAGAAGGAGATCAGGTTGGTCAAGCAGGACCTGCCTTTCATGAACCCATGCTGGCTGGGCCTGATCCCTTGGTTGTCCTGCAGATGCCCTGTGAGCACTCTCAAGACCAACCGCTCCGTGATCTTCCCCGGTACAGAGGTCAGGCTGACAGGCCTGTAGTTCCCAGGATCCTCCTTCCAGCCTTTCTTGTAGACGGGCGTCACATTGGCAAGCCTCCAGTCTTCTGGGACCTCCCCTGTGAACCAGGACTGCTGATAAATGATGGAGAGGGGCTTGTCAAGCTCCTTTGCCAGCTCTCTCAGTACTCTCGGGTGGATCACTAAAGTTGGAAAGGACCTTCAAGATCATCAAATCCAACCATTAATCCAGCGCTACCATGTTCCCTAAACCATGTCCTGAAGTGCCACATCCACATGTTTTTTGCACACTTCCAGAGATGGCGACTCCACCACCTCCCTGGGCAGCCTGTTCCAATGCTTGACCACCCTCTCGGTGAAGAAATTTTTCCTAATATCCAATCTAAACCTCCCCTGGCGTAACTTGAAGCCATGCAGAAGCAGCAAGGCAGGTCATATGTGTGTTTGTGTGTGCCCATGTGTGTGTATGAAATCTTAATTGCACAGAAAAGACCATAAAGTCTGTGAAATCAGACATTTAAAAGGTAAAAAAAATAATCAAAACCAAGAATGAACAATGTGAAAGAGCTGAGAGCGTTGCCTGACAGGGAGCTTGTTGCATGGTCTCACAGCCTTTTGCAGATGATGCCATCCCTGCTCTGTGGTTTCTCCCTCTTTGTCGTCTCGCTGTCCCAGGCATACTGCTGCCCATGCCAGCAGGGTAGATGCTGTGAGCCCAGCTTTGAGGCCTGGTGACACAACTTCCTCAGCAGCAGGGAAGAGTGACTGTCAGAAAATGCCTTCCCAGTCTCCATAGCCCTGAGCTACACTCAGCTGCATGGTTTGCACAAGGTCCCATCAGTGCTGCCTTCAGGCAAGGATGACTCCAGCTCACGGAGACCAAGAGAGCTGAGGGACGAAGCCCCAGCGCCTGTTTGCTGCATACCTGTGTGCTACCACTGTTTGGAGGGACCTAACGGGACAAAGTGTTTAAAGATATTTCCAGGACAAACCTGGAGATCACCACTGCCAAATTTCAAGTCACGGCTTTAAAGAACTGGAGGAATTAGGGAATGTCTATAAAACATTTTTAAACACGGACAAAGCAGAAGGCATTTGGGCAGCCACAGCCCAAATGGTTAAACTTGGCAATGCAACTGAAAACAGCGTTTTATAATGGGGAATGTCAGGCAGTTCTAATAACAGGCTGCACTACCAAGCCAGCTCACAGGAGTACCACGTTGTTTAATTACCACACAGTGGTAGCTGAGACATGGCAGCTATTTCCTGCGCTAAGCCCATACATTCGATCACATATGTATGCCTTTAGATCTGCAATACAATAGAGCTCTTTAAACTTCTACCTTGATTTTTTATCCCAAATGACAGAGGAAGTCAAAAGAAACCAGCAGTGTTTTGACAGGAGTGTGATATTTTTGTTCTTCTCTGCAATAAAAGATTCTGTCTGATGTGGGTAATCATTAAAGATCTCTTATTCATCATTAATGAGTGAGGAGTGGTGGCCCCAGCATCTCCTATTCCTTCAAGGGGTGTTTCACGTTATTCTGCGAGTGCTGGAACACTGCCTTTATGCATGATATAAAATCAAAACAGCCCAATTTAAAGTCTTTTCCTATAGAGCTGGGAGGTTTTACTGATCATAAAATAGATATACTTTGAAGTGATGTTCTATAAACCATTTTAGGCTCTATTAGACTAGCTACCTTACCTGCTACTATAATTTACTTAGATTCTGTGAGAAAGTAATGAGAGAGAGGGTTTCTTAATGAAATCCAGTTCCTACCATTTTGATTAAACAACAAATGTTTAATGTCCCCTGTTATTGCATTTTAATATGAATTTAATAAAACTCCTTAAAAAACAATCCCTAAACCCTTATCTGCAGATCTACTGCCTGATGCACAGAGGGTCCTTTTATCACAATTTGCTTTCCTCACTGCAATGATGCTGATGATTTAGACTCTGTGGTCTGGTGGAGCTGTTCTCCACCCTAATCTGAAGGGAGAAGTAGCACCTCCCCACTCTGACACTGGAGCTGGTAATGTGAAGCAAAAAGGCCTGTCTTTGCTCTATTTCTTGTTGTCTGTGTCACTTACCAGGAGCCACTGCTCCAGCTGGATGTCACAAGAGGCAGCTACATTTGCTCTCCTTCTTCCTGCCTGTGGTCATGATGAAAGAGGTGGTGATGGAGACTTTTCTGAAGGGAGCACAGAGCAGCCTCCAATCTCTCTGTGTAGCAGGAGGTGAACTGTTGGTTGGCCAGTTGAACTGGCTTAAAGGCTCCATGGGAAGCTCCAGAGCACCTGCAATACAGTGATGACATCATCGTATAGGGCAACACAGCAGAAGAAGTTTTCGAGAGAGGGAAGAAAATAATTCAAATCCTTCTGAAAGCCGGTTTTGCCATAAAACAAAGTAAGGTCAAAGGGCCTGCACAAGAGATCCAGTTTTTAGGAATAAAATGGCAAGATGGACGTCGACAGATCCCAACGGATGTGATCAACAAAATAACAGCTATGTCTCCACCAACTAGCAAAAAAGAAACACAACTTTCTTAGGTGTTGTGGGTTTCTGGAGAATGCATATTCCAAATGACAGTCTGATTGTAAGCCCTCTTTATCAAGTGACCCGGAAGAAGCATGATTTTAAATGGGGCCCTGAGCAATGACAATCCTTCGAACAAATCAAACAGGAGATAGTTCATGCCGTAGCCTGCGGGCCAGTCCAGGCAGGACAAGATGTTAAAAATGTGCTCTAAACGGCAGCCGGGGAGAATGGCCCTACCTGGAGTCTCTGGCAGAAGGCACCAGGAGGGACCCGAGGTCAACCTCTAGGGTTTTGGAGTCGAGGATATAGGGGATCTGAGTCCTGCTATACTCCAACTGAAAAGGAGATATTGGCAGCATATGAAGGATTTCAAGCTGCCTCAGAAGTGGTTGGTACTGAAGCACAGCTCCTCCTGGCACCCCGACTGCCGGTGCTGGGCTGGATGTTCAAAGGGAGGGTCCCCTCTACACATCATGCGACTGATGCTACATGGAGTAAGTGGGTTGTGCTTATCACACAGCGGCCTCGAATAGGAAACCCCAATTGCCCAGGAATCTTGGAAGTGATCATGGACTGGCCAGAAGGCAAAGGTTTTGGAATATCGCCAGAAGAGGAGGTGGCGCGTGCTGAAGAAGCTCCACCATATAATGAACTGCCAGAGAACGAAAGGCAATATGCCCTGTTTACTGATGGGTCCTGTCGTACTATATCACACTGCCACAAACTCGCCAAGGCAAGCGCTACATGCTTATAACGGTGGAAGCAACCACCGGATGGCTGGAAACATACCCTGTGCCCCATGCCACTGCCTGGAACACTATCCTGGGCCTTGAAAAGCAAGTCTTATGGCGACATGGCACTCCCAAAAGAATTGTGTCAGACAATGGGACTCATTTCCAAAACAACCTCATAGACACCTGGGCCAAAGAGCATGGCATTGAGTGGGTATATCACATTCCCTATCATGCACCAGCTTCTGGAAAAATTGAACGATACAATGGACTGTTAAAGACTACCCTGAGAGCAATGGGTGATGGGACATTCAAACATTGGGATAAACATTTAGCAAAAGCCACCTGGTTAGTCAACACTAGAGGATCTACTAATAGAGCCAGTCCTGCCCAATCAAAACTTTTACGTACTGTAGAAGGGGATAAAGTCCCTGTGGTGCATGTGAGAAATATGCTGGGGAAGACAGTCTGGGTTACTCCTGCCTCAGGCAAGGGCAAACCCATTAAACTGTTTTTATTTCAACCCACGAGTTTTTTCCCAGTACTCTCCCCCATCCCACTGGGGGAGGGAGGAGTGAGCGAGCGGCTGCGTGGTGCTTAGTTGCTGGCTGGGGCTAAACCATGACAGTGACTGTTTGGATAGGAATGGAACAGAGGATGATGTCTCAGGAAGGAAAATGTTGATCACTTCTGATATTTAACCTCTTTTGAACATCACTAAAGAGAAGAACTAGTATTGTGCGTGGGCCTATTTCTCATCTGGGTAAATCACTCTGCCTACCTCTAAATGCCCAGCTGGATTGAGTTGGCTGTTGTGGTGATAAGCAGGTGCTGCACTCCTGGCTGCCCATAGCTGTGGGGTTCCTGTGTGTGGTTTCAAATCCTTTGGGAAAGTAATTGCTATTGTGAGCATCACACACACACAAACACAGAGACATATCATGAGTAGCATGATGTCAAGTTCAGTTCCTGCAAACTCTTACTGTTACAGTAGATTCTCATCATATGGCGGCCTACAATACATTCATTTTTTCTTACCAAAAAGTCAAGGGAATAAAACATGCTCTCTCTGATTAACAAAGAAACCAGATGTTCAGAAAAATTTTTGAAGCATGAGCATATTCAAAGCCAAATCAAGCAAGTATGTCTAGAAATAGTCTTTTTCTCTCCCTTAATTCTCTCAGCATGAAAAACTAAAAATCTTGCTGGGTGGTAACACAAAAGTTGATGAGTAATTGTAACCTTCTTTCAGGGGTATTTCATTGCTGGGAATCATGTCACACATAGCCCTCAACTGACTCTAAGAGTTACCCATATGCAGTAAAATATTATAGTAAAATATTATATATAACTCTTCCTATTCAACCCCTCTTATGATATAAATAATGTCAAGGGATCAATTCTGCTTCCTTATTTAAGTACCATATTTGAAGGACACGGCTTCATTTTCAACATGAAAGGCAGAGATTCATGCAGGACATATCAAACCTACTCATGACAACATTGAACTGGTTATTTATTTTGTGTGAACATTTGCTAATTAAATTTGTGAGAAGTGCAAGTGTTTGGTGAACAGTGTGCATATTTGTATATGCAAATATGGTAATTGGGCTTCCACAAGTAGAGAAGTTCTTGACTATGTAGTTTCATAAAGGCCTGTTGTGCCTTAACCCCAGCCTGGCACCTAAGCACCACACAGCAGCTCGCTCACTCCCCCCTGGCAGGATGGGGGAGAGAATCAGAACAGTAAAAGTGAGAAAACTCATGGATTGAGATAAGGACAGTTTAATAGGTAAAGCAAAAGCTGTGAATGCAAGAAAAGCAAAACAAGGAATTCATTCACTACTTCCCATCGGTAGGCAGGTGTTCAGCCATCTCCATGAAAGCAGGGCTCCATCACGTGTAACAGTTACTTGGGAAGACAAATGCCATAACTCCGAATGTCCCCCACTTCAATCTTCTTTGTCCCAGCTTTATATACCGAGCCTGACGTCATATGGTATGGAATATCCCTTTGGCCAGCCTGGGTCAGCTGTCCTGGCTGTGTCCCCTCCCAGCTTCCCGGGCACCCCCAGCCTTCTTGCTGGCAGGCCAGCATGAAAAGCTGGACAGCCATTGACTGCTTAGCAACAACTGAAAACATCAGTACGTTATCAACATTATTTTCATCCCAAATCCAAACTATAGCCTCATACTGGGTTCTATGAAGAAAATTAACTCTATCCCAGCTGAAACCAGGACAAGGCCCTGTAGAACAATTAGCTCTTCCATTCCGTAATCAACACAAGGAAAGCACAAATTCCTCAGGATGTTGGTTTATGTCTTTTACACAATGAAAACATATCCACCTTTCTAAGTCTAGGAGCCTTTCCAAAAAGAAAATTCATCCAAATTGTCAGTTTGGGGGTATATGATCAGTCAATCCTTTATAATGTTTTAGCGTAAGTCTTTCTTGAGATACTACTTGAGCATGCATTACAAACCACTACTATACAGGAAGGTGCTTATTTTAAGCTGAAAATAATTTCGTGTTGTGAGCTTGGTGATGGTTTGGTTTTGGTTCATTGACTTTGTATGAGTCCCTAAAGGATAATTTAGGAATACAAGTAGAATCATAGAATCTTTGGGTTGGAAGGGACCTTTTAAGGTCATCTAGTCCAACCCCCCCTGCAGTGAGCAGGGACATCTTCAACTACACCAGGTTGCTCAGAGCCCTGTCCAACCTGACCTTGACCATCTACCACCTCTCTGGGCAACCTGTTCCAGTGTTTTACCACCCTCATTGTGAAAAATTTCTTCCTTATGTGTAGTCTGAATCTGCCCTCTTTTAGTTTAAAAACATCACCCTTTATCCTATCAAAACATGCCCTGCTAAAACGTCTGTCTCCATCTTTCTTATAAGCCCCCTTTAAGTACTGGAAGGCTGCTATAAGGTCTCCCCGGAGCCTTCTCTTTTCCAGGCTGAACAACCCCAACTCGCTCAGCCTGTCCTCATAGCAGAGGTGTTCCATCCCTCTCATCATTTTTGTGGCCCTCCTCTGGACCTGCTCCAACAGGGCCATGTCTTTCCTGTGCCGAGGGCTCCAGAGCTGGATGCAATACTCCAGGTGGGGTCTCACCAGAGCAGAGTAGAGGGGCAGAATCATCTCCCTCAACCTGCTGGCCACGCTTCTTTTGACGCAGCCCAGGATACAGTTGGCCTTCTGGGCTGCAAGTGCACAGTGATGTCAATACAGCTGTGAATACTCAGCATTTATTCCAACTTTGGCCTGAAAGTCTCAAGCCAAGCACTGAAAATCATCCCATCTGGAAGATGTTAAGCTTAAGTGATTTGACTCTATGGTAGAGATAAGGAAAAATCCATTCCTCCAGAGTGACCCCAGAGCTGAGCCCAACTGGGCAGGTGTCCTGTGGGGAAACTGTATATGGTCAGTAACAGAGGGCTCTATCCTGTGTTGAGGTGGCATTTGGGAAGAAAAGGAGTTAAGGTCTCATAGGGTGTTTGGACATCTCAGTTTTTGGGTACTTGACCTTCTGCTCCTCTAATGCAACTTTGTGTATAAAACTTCCTAGGGTTCTCAGAAAACAAACTGAAAAAAAAAAAAAAAGTAGAAATACTGTCACCCATCATAGCATTACTATCACATACTACTAGGGTAGGTAATACTAGACTCGTGGCCCATGTCTCTGCCACGTGAGCTGATGCAGTCAGCAATACTGGTTATCACTCCCTGCCTCAATGTTGGGGACTTTTTTTGGCATATAGAGCATTTTAGTTCACTGTAGTTAAGCCAGCCCAAATCTCTATGGCCAATTTTTCATCCTTGGCTGATTGGTATAGATCAGGTTCTGGGCATTGACCAGTGATGCCTTGCCCAGGGCTGACACAGATGCTTGCTGACCGTGAGCCATGGGATTGTGGGAGCCCTGATTCCACCTCCAGCCTTGGAGGGGAAGGGACATGAGCACACACCATTTCCTTCCCAGTGTGACCTTTTGTGTTGTCACTCTTCACTTATCTTCAACCTTCTTCCCTCATCTAGCCAATTCCTATTTCCAGCACTCAATTTTATGATCCAGCTCTCAAGATGGAACTTAGAGACCTGGGAAGCCAGGGCTAAGATCACAAGGAAAAGCCTGCAGAGCTTCAGGCTAGACCATGCATGGTAGTGGGCAAAAATCTTCAGTAGAAAAGGTGCTGAGACATGCGAGAGCTACAAAGCATGTGCAAATCGTAGATTTGAAAGGTCTATAGCTTTGCCAAAAAGTCACAGCCTTCATGCAAAGCACTCTTGCCTTGCCTCAGCAAAATTTCAAGTCCTGCTCTTCTTACCTTTCCAGAGTTTCCCGAGTTTCAACCTTTTCAGAGAACATTTCAGTCACAGCACGATTATTTTTAAATATGCTCAATATTAGTTTTCCTCAGAGTGAGACTTCTAGGAATAAAAATGGTCCATGGTGAGGTAGGTCAGTAGCATGGACAATTTCAACTCAACATTTAAGTTTGTCAGAACTCACTGCAACAGGAAAGGAATACCTCTTACAGGATGAGTTCTGCCAAGTCTGAAGTAACTCTGACTCTGGAGTATTTCAGTCTCTAAAAAATTTACCAAATACATTCTCTGGTCCACACCATCCATGGAAATGCAACCACACAAGCTGCTGAAGGCCCATGGAAGCACCACACAGCTGTTTCAATGCCCAATGCGATATTCCCCTGGCAAAGGAGGAAGAAATTAGGCTGGCAGACAGAATTTAGCCAGACCTGCACCAGGGTTAATTCACCCTTTCCTTTTTCCGCCTTATTTTCCCCTGGAAAAGTGGTATGGAATCTTTATTGACTGCAAGAAGTCAGAGCCTCCCAGCATAGTCTCTTATCTGAGCACTCAGATGGTGTGAGAGCTGCCCCCGCACTCCAGCTGGAGGGAGGCTCCGGAGCCACCCTCCTAGAGCACCCAGGTGAAAGATGGGGATTTCAGAGCCAAAGCTACTTAAACTGTCAAAGCACAGCACAAGGGGATGTGGCCACAGCCTACTCAGAAACTGTTCTGTCCTTCATGGGGACTGAGAAGGGATTATTGCTGTATTTTGTATCAAAGGGTCCCTGGGGTCCTCAGCTGAGCTCCTACAAATAGTGGCAACGTCTGCCATGGTAAGCCTCTGTCATGGTTTATCCCCAGCCAGCAATTAAGCACCACGCAGCCACTCGCTCACTCCCCTCTCCCCCAGTGGGACAGGGGAGAGAATCGGAAAAAATTTGTGGATTGAGATAAAAACAGTTTAATAGGACAGCGAGAGAGAAGGAAACAATAATAACAAAAATAATAATAATGACAAAGGAATGTACAAGAACAAGTGATGCCTAATACAGCAGTTGCTCACTGCCCAGCAATCAATAGCCCGTCCCCGAGCAGCGACTTCTGCCCCCCAGCTAACTCCAGTTTATGTACTGGGCATGACGTTGTATGGTAGGGAATATCTCTTTGGCCAGTCTGGGTCAGCTGTCCCAGCCGTGCCCCCTCCCAGCTTCTCGGGCACCTCCTCACTGGCAGCGCATGAGAATCTGAAAAGTCCTTGACTTAGTATAAGCACTACAACTACTTGGCCACAACTAAAACTTCAGTGTGTTATCAACATCATTCTCATACCAACTCCAAAGCACAGCACTATACCAGCTATCGGGAAGAAAAAAACAACTCCATCCCAGCCAAAACCAGGACAGCCTCCAAAACACTTGCTGGAAAAGGGAAAGAGGAAGATGAAGTGACTTTTTCAGTGTCATCCTGTAAGTTAGTAGAAGAATGTCACGTCTTCTGACAGCACCTTCAGGAAACTACCCTATTCCTTTGTGTTTCTGAGAGAATTGGAATGCTTCGGGGTTAATCCTCCAATAATCACAGAATCACAGAATCACTAGGTTGGAAAGGACCTTCAAGATCATCAAGTCCAACCATTAATCCAGCGCCACCATGTTCCCTAAACCATGTCCTGAAGCGCCACGTCCACACGTTTTTTGAATACTTCCAGAGATGGCGACTCCACCACCTCCCTGGGCAGCCTGTTCCAATGCCTGACCACTCTCTCAGTGAAGAAATTTTTCCTAATATCCAATCTAAACCTCCCCTGGCGCAACTTGAGGCCATTTCCTCTTGTCCTATCGCTAGTTACTTGGGAGAAGAGGCCAACACCCTCGTCGCCACAACCCCCTTTCAGGTAGTTGTAGAGAGCGATAAGGTCTCCCCTCAGCCTCCTCTTCTCCAGACTAAACAACCCTAGTTCCCTCAGCCGCTCCTCATAAGACTTGTGCTCCAGACCCCTCACCAGCTTCGTTGCCCTTCTCTGGACACGCTCCAGCACCTCAACATCCTTCTTGTAGTGAGGGGCCCAAAACGGAACACAGTATTCAAGGTGCGGGCTCACCAGTGCGAGTACAGGGGCACGATCACTTCCCTCCTCCTGCTGGCCACACTATTTCTGATACAGGCCAGGACGCTGTTGGCCTTCTTGGCCACCTGGGCACACTGCTGGCTCATGTTCAGCCGGCTGTCAACCAGCACCCCCAGGTCCCTTTCTGCCGGGCTGCTCTCTAGCCCCTCCTCCCCAAGCC
This sequence comes from Phaethon aethereus, assembly GCF_964289735.1. Classification (NCBI taxonomy): domain Eukaryota; kingdom Metazoa; phylum Chordata; class Aves; order Phaethontiformes; family Phaethontidae; genus Phaethon; species Phaethon aethereus. The sequence continues at coordinate 35,780,986 of NC_138581.1, read as the reverse complement.
TGTAGTGTTGCATGGGGTTGTTGTGGCCAAAGTGCAGGACCCTGCACTTGGCCTTATTAAACCTCATACAGTTGACCTCTGCCCATTGATCCAGCCTGTCCAGATCCCTCTGCAGAGCCCTCCTACCCTCCAGCAGATCAACACTCCCACCCAGCTTGGTGTCATCTGCAAACTTACTGAGGGAGCACTCAATCCCCTCATCCAGATCATCTATAAAGATATTGAACAAGACCGGCCCCAGAACCGAGCCCTGGGGAACACCGCTTGTGACCGGCCGCCAGCCGGATTTAACATCGTTCACCACAACTCTCTGGGCTCGGCCATCCAGCCAGTTCCTCACCCAGCGAAGAGTAAACCTGTCTAAGCCACGAGCCGCCAGTTTCTCCAGGAGAATGCTGTGGGAGACGCTGTCAAAGGCTTTACTAAAGTCCAGGGAGACAACGTCCACAGTCTTTCGCTCATCCACTAGGCGGGTCACCTGGTCATAGAAGGAGATCAGGTTGGTCAAGCAGGACCTGCCTTTCATGAACCCATGCTGGCTGGGCCTGATCCCTTGGTTGTCCTGCACATGCCCTGTGAGCACTCTCAAGACGAACCGCTCCATGATCTTCCCCGGTACGGAGGTCAGGCTGACAGGCCTGTAGTTCCCAGGATCCTCCTTCCAGCCTTTCTTGTAGACGGTTGTCACATTGGCAAGCCTCCAGTCTTCTGGGACCTCCCTTGTGAACCAGGACTGCTGATAAATGATGGAGAGGGGCTTGGCAAGCTCCTCCGCCAGCTCTCTCAGTACTCTCGGGTGGATCCCATCAGGCCCCATAGACTTGTGGGTGTCCAGGTGGTTTAACAGGTCCTTAACTGCTTCCTCCTGGATTATGGGTGGGTTATTGTGCTCTCCATCCCCATCTTCCAGCTCAGGGGGCTGAATACCCTGCGGATACCTGGACTGGCTATTAAAGACTGAGGCGAAGAAGGCATTAAGTACCTCAGCCTTGTCCTCATCGTTGGAGACAATGTTCCCCGCCATATCCAGTAGGGGATGGAGATTCTCCTTGCCTCTCTTTTTGTTGTTAATATATTTGTAAAAACATTTTTTTTTATCCTTTATGACTGTGGCCGGACTGAGCTCTAGCTGGGCTTTTGCCTTTCTAATTTTGTCCCTGCTTGACCTAACGAAATCCTTGTACTCTTCGTGAGTTGCCTGCCCCTTCTTCCAGAGGTGATAAACTCTCCTCTTTTCCCTGAGTCCCAGCAAAATCTCCCTGTTCAGCCAGGCCGGTCGCCTTCCCCACCAGCTCTTCTTATGGCACATGGGGACCATCTGCTCCTGCGCCTTTAAGATTTCCTTCTTGAAGACTGTACAGCCTTCCTCGACCCCTTTGTCCTTCAGGACTGTCTCCCAAGGGACTCTCTCAACCAGTGACCTGAACAGGCCAAAGTCTGCCCTCCGGAAGTCCATGATAGCAGTTTTGCTGAGTCCTCTCCTTACTTCACTCACAACTGAGAATTCTATCATGTCATGGTCGCTAAGCCCAAGACGGCCTCCGACTACCACATCTCTCACCAGTCCTTCTCTGTAAACAGCAGGTCCAGCAAGGCACCTCCCCTGGTGGGCTCACTCACGAGCTGCGTCAGGAAGTTATCCTCCACACCCTCCAGGAACCTCCCAGATTGTTTCCTCCCTGCCATGTTATACTTCCAACAGATGTCCAGTAGGTTGAAGTCCCCCAGAAGAACAAGGGCCAGCGAATGCGAGCCTTCTGCCAGTCGCTTATAGAATGTCTCATCTGTCTCTTCATCCTGGTTGGGTGGTCTGTAACAGACTCCCAGCAGGATATCTGCCTCATTGGCCTTCCCCCTCATCCTTACCCACAAGCACTCTACTTGGTCTTCACAGTCATCGATTTCTATGCAATCAAAACACTCCCTAACATACAGAGCCACCCCACCACCTCTCCTTCCTTGCCTATCCCTTCGGAAGAGCTTATAGCCATCCATTGCAGCACTCCAGTCACGAGAAGTATCCCACCATGTTTCTGTGATGGCAACTACATCATAGCTGTCCCGCTGCACAATGGCTTCCAGCTCCTCCTGTTTGGTGCCCATGCTGCGTGCATTGGTGTAGATGCACTTGAGCTGGGCTATCGATTTCAACTCTGGCACGCCACCCTTAGGCTCAACTCTAGTGAGCCCGGTTTTATCCCCTCCCCCCTCCAAATCTAGTTTAAAGCCCTCTCAATGAGGCCTGCCAGCTCATGAGCAAGAATCCTTTTGCCCCTTGGCGTCAGTTGCACTCCATCAGCTGCGAGCAGGCCCGGTGCCGTGTAAACCGCCCCGTGGTCAAAAAACCCAAAATTCTGACGACGGCACCAGCCCCTGAGCCATGTGTTGATCAGGTGTGCTTTCCTGTTCCTTTCAGCGTTCTTCCCTGTCACTGAAGGGATTGATGAAAACACTACCTGTGCTCCCGCTCCATCGACCAGTCGCCCCAGTGCTCTCAAGTCCTTTTTGACTGCCTTTGGGCTTCTTAGTGCAACCTCGTCGTTGCCAACCTGCATGACCAACAGTGGGTAGTAATCAGTGGGCCGAACCAGACCAGGGAGTTTCCTGGTGACGTCTCTCACTCAGGCCCCGGGGAGGCAGCAGACTTCCCTGTGAGTTGGGTCTGGTCGACATATTGGGCCCTCTGTACCCCTCAGAAGGGAGTCGCCTACGACAATCACCCTCCTTTTTTTCTTAACAGAGGACGTCTTGATGCGTGGGGCTGGTTGACTCACCCTAGGCACCCCCTTGGACGGACCTTCGTCAGGGTCCTCATGTTCCTGTCCCTCACGTTCCAGAGCCCCATACCTGTTGTGTAAGGGCAACTGGGACGGTGAGGGAGTCCGGGAGGGGATTTGCCGACCTCTCCGAGGAGGGACCTGCTTCCATTTCCCCTCATCTCTTAGGTCCCCTTCTTCTGCCCAGCAGCAAGAGGACAGGGGATCCCTTGCTGCTTGTGGAGCCTCCGCCAGCTGCCCCTGCTTCAGGGATGGCAGGGTGCGGCTCCACCTACCTCTCTCTCTCTCACACACTCCCTAATGCTCCTCAGCCTCTCCACTTCCTCTTTCAGCTCTGCTAGCAGGCTGAGCAGGTCGCTCACCTGGTTGCACCGCACGCAAGCGGTGTCTCCGTTGGTCTCTGGAACAACCGACAGGCTCAGGCACTCTTTGCAGCTGGACACTTGGACAGCCGCGTGCCTGAGCGGGAGCTCCATCTGTGTCACCACATTCTTTCTGGCCACAGTTTTCAGCCGAGTGGTGACCATGGCTGAGCCTCCTCTGGGAGGATGATGGCCACTTGTACTGTACCCTGCCCGCACGCCTTCCCTGCACACCCTGCCCGCGCGAACTGCCGCGCAAACTGACGCGCCACGTCCTCTCTGACGCGCCACGTCCTGTTTGCCTGCCCTGTTCGCCGCGCTCCAAGTCGCTCCTGCTCCCGGGGGCTGCTCTTGTAGGCAAGGGGCTTTGGCTGCTGCCGCCCTTGGCCCCGCCCATGCTGAGTCGGAGCTGCCGCTCGTCAGGAGCCCACTCCGCCTCACTGGGCAAGAGGAGGGAGAAAGGTTGGATGGAGAGCTCAGCTCATAAGGACCATGTCTTGCTGGCTGAGAAGGGGAAGCCATCCCAACATCAAGTCAAATGGTTCAAATGTGTTGCCACTGCTAGGCCTATAAGCATATGACACTTTGACAAGAATTGCAGCTTCTCAGGGCGCCAATTGGGGAAAGCTGAACATTTTCTCCAGGTTTTTCTGTTTTGCCATTTTTTTTGTGTGTTTGTAGCATAAATGGATGGCAGAATTGCTAACCAGTCAGTTTAAAGTCAGGAGTCAGTAAATTGTCTTAAAAAGAAAATGTAAAGCTATGGGATTTCTTTAGTTACATTGTAGATACCATTAAAAGCAACTGGGGATATGTTTTCTGCCTTTTTTCCCTCCACAGCGATAAGGGAGAAAATTATTTTTTCTTTGTAATGAAAGTTGTGACCTTTATCTATTTACAAGATCTGGCATCAGAGACTTTCAGAAAAAAAATCATGATGTATAATGGGACTCATGATAAAATCCCAAGAGCTGCCAATGTATATATAATCCGACAATCCTTTTGCAGCCTGGTCATCAAAGACAGTAAAGATTTTAGTGTGTTCAAACTTGAATCTTCATGATTTTTCAAGCCACTTGTTAATACATTTGTAAAAGCAAGGGACCATATTTTGTTTTCGGTTCACAAAATAGAATATAGCCCACAGATGTGCTACAACCACACAAATAAAAACAGGATGGGAGGAATGTCATGACTTTTTGAAGATAATTTTTATGTGAAAAAGGGAGAGGGGTTAGTATCTTTTCAAATAAATGCATTAAATTCCATTTTATGAGCTTTCTTTCCTTTTAAATTTTACTAATAGTTAATTCCAACCTAATTATTTTGGTTCTATCAAGTTCAAACTGCTATTTTGAGAGAAAGAAAAACCCCTGCTGTGGCCTGTTCCTTGTAGGTTGATGGAGGCAATCAAACTAAGTTGTCTCAAGATCAGTCTGATCTCTGCAGAGATCTCTGCGGAGCCTGCAGTTGAGCTCTTCACATCATATTTGAAAGTTTTGCACATTTTTCTATCAAAGGTGAGAGGCACAAGCATGCAAAAATCCAAAGCATGAAAGAAAGATGTTTTAACAGGACAGCAGTGCAAGCCTGTTTTCAAAACTCAGTATTAAATCACATGTAGCAACTGTATTTTTGGGAACAGAAGAAAAAAAGACTTCCCCAAAGCATTGTTTCTAGACTGAGAGCAAACAATATAAAGGATGGTCTTGGAGTAAAATAGTGAGAGAAAAGCTGGGAGTACAAATCTGTTTCCACTACAGACCTCCAGTGTGATTTTATGGTAGTGTCTGTGCTTATATTTCTTTCTGCTGCTGCCAAAGAGAGATAGCAGTACACCCTTTCTGGACCCCTTTGTCTGTCCAGTCTATTTAGACATAAGTGCTTACTGGCAGATAATCTCTCCTCCTCAGTGGTAGAGCAGCATCCTGCACAATGAAACCCTAATCTCTGATGAAGCCCAGTGCTGCTGTGATAGCAATAGTAAGAATGAAGCAGAAAGTGCAGCATTTAAATGCAGCAAGAGAACGTGGTTAGGATAAATCCAATCCTGCAAGCTGTGCCTGCACTCATATTTGAAGTAGTATTGCATTTACATGGCAAGGTTTTGGTAGCAGTGGGGTTACAGGGATGGCTTCTGTGAGAAGTTGCTAGAAGCTTCCCCTGTGTCCTTTAGGGCCAGTACCAGCCAGCTCCAAGACACATCCACTGCTGGCCAAGGCCAAGCCAATCAGCAACGGTGGTAGCGCCTCTGGGGTAACATATTAAGAAGGGGAAAAAAAACGGCATGCAGCATTTGCAGCCAGAGAGAGGAGTGAGAGTATGTGAGGAACACCTTTGCAGACACCAAGGTCAGTGAAGAAGGAGGGAAGGAGGTGCTCCAGGCATGGGAGCAGAGATTCCCCTGCAGCCTGTGTTGAAGACCATGGTGAGACAGGCTGTCCCCCTGCAGCCCATGGAGGTTAATGGTGCAGCAGATCTCCACCTGCAGCCTGTGGAGGACCCCACGCCAGAGCAGGGGGATGTGCCCAAAGGAGGCTGTGACCCAGTGGGAAGCCCACGCTGGAGCAAGCTCCTGGCAGGACCTGTGGATCTGTGGATAGAGGAGCCCACGCTGCAGCAGGTTTGCTGGCAGGACTTGTGACCCCATGTGGGTCTGTTCCTGAAAGACTGCACCCCATGGAAGGGACCCATGCTGGAGCAGTTTGTGAAGAACTCACAGTGGAAGGACTCACGTTGGAGAAGTTCATGGAGGATTGTCTTCTGTGGGAGGGACCCCACGCTGGAGCAGGGGAAGAGTGTGAGGAGTCCTCCCCCTGAGGAGAAAGTAGTGGCAGAAACAACGTCTGATTAACTGACCACAACCCCGATTCCCCATCCCCCTGTGCCTCCCTGGGGAGGAGGTAGAGAAATCGAGAGTGAAGTTGAGCCCGGGAAGAAGGGAGGGGTGGGAAGATGTTTTAAGATTTGGTTTTAGTTCTCATTACCCTATTCTGATTTGATTGGCAATAAATTAAATTATTTTCCCCAAGTCGAGTCTGTTTTGCCCATGACAGTAGTTGGTGAATGGTCTCTCCCTGTCCTTATCTTGACCCACAAGCTTCTCATTATATTTTCTCTACCCTGTTCAGCTGAGGAGGGGGAGTGATAGAGCAGCTGATTCAAAGAAATTCAAACTTAAGAAATTTAAACTCAATAACATCAAAGTGTTATTAAGGAGACATCTTTATTGCAGCGCTGGACACATGGGGGATATCTCCTCCTAACATGCGTGCGCTGAAACAAAAGTTCATCCTTTATATACCTTAAAGACATGAACATTCACACATCTTCCAAGAAATCACCGCCTCCTTGCTTATCTATTACATTTACGTAATGCTGGCATTGCAAAACTACACTACGCATGCGCAGGGGTCTCGGGTGGTCATCGGTGGTCGTTTGGGGAGTTAGCCCCTACTCCTTTTTCCCTTTTATGGTCACGGGTCTCTTGAGGATAATTTCTTCTCCTTGGATGTTTGCCCCTTCTGTTGTCCAGCCAAGCGGTTCCTTCTTATCATCATTGTTAGAGCACTCCTGCCAGTCTGTCCCTATGCTCAAGGTTAAGATATCTTCTCTGTTCTCTTTAATCTCTCAGTCCTTGCTCTTAACTCTTCTTTGTTTTAATTTTCATGAGGCCTGCTTTCCTCGTGATTAACCATTTACACATAGGTACAATGTTAGCATTGAGGCAAATACAGCCTAAGGACTATAAGAATAGGCCGTTAAACATAATCACACAGTTATTAGGCTAAAGAATTCTATACTAAAGTTAAACTAATCATGTAATCAATAGCCTTCCAGAAAGTACATATATTAAGACATTTGCAAAACTTACAGTTGATTAGTTACACTTGCTAAAACCTTATAATTGTTTTAGATCCTTGTTTCACATCTTTGGTGGGCACCTGATGTCTAGGTGGTATTCCCTCAGTGTCAGCCCTCCTAGGCAGTCTGGGAGTCACCTCAGCTAGGGATGAAGACAGACTGGATACCTTCCCCAAATTGCCTTGCTGATGCAAAAGGCCACTTCCCCAGCCACTTGCTGGCCATTCCCATTCTTCTGCTCCAGGCACATTTTACTGTCAGTTCATGGAAGTAGGCTCCAGAAATTCACAAAAGCAATTTAAAAGCCATGTGATTATACCAAGTTATAAACTGTGGCATTTTTAATTAGCTTTTGGGGTTTTAGCTTTTGCCTTGAAACTACAAGGACTAAATATTTATTTTATCTTAAATATAATCTACAGTTCCCACATAATCATACACAGATACAGGCCAGACACCAGAAAGCAGATGTGGGAAATGACCAGAAAATGAGGGCAGTGTAATTAATGCCAGTCCACAGGCTAACAAGGTTGTTAGACCTCCCTTTCTGATAACATTTATCATGTTAATGAGATTGTAATCTTATAAAGGTAACTGGGGGTCTGTCTCAGTGGTGGGTGCAAAAAATGGTATTATCTTTGTATCCTGTCTGGCCCAGCCGTATATGAGGCAGTGCTGTTTGAAAAAGCCATGCTGCTGTATTATCATGCCCAGAAACACACACTTGTAGACTCCTGTGTGACACATTGTTAAAGAAAAGATAAATATACATATATAATAGGTCAAGTGGCCATACTCTGTATTAGATGGGTGAACTAATAGATATTAAAAAGTGGTTGTAAATGTCAAATCATCACTCAACAGAAGAACTTTGTGGGCAAACCTTTGGGGATGGCACCTGGGACAACGTTATTCAGTACCTTCACCCAGAATCTGAAGGAATAGATGTGGCTACAACTGGTGAAATCTGCAGATGCCACAAACATGGGTGTTGCAGTAAATAATGAGAGGAACAGATCATGCGTGCAGACGAAGTAGATTGACTGGTTAAGTGGGTCCATCTGGGCAATATGTGCTTTAATATGACAAAAAGCAGAATTGATCCAGGAAAGATGAAGAACATAGAAGGAAATGCTGAGCACTGGAATAGACTTATGGAAATGCTGGATCCACTCCATCAGCTCCCAGGACAATGTTATTGCTAAGTCTATGAAACTATGACTCAAGGAACTTTAAAATAAACATAGAACATTACAAGATTCATGACAAAGTCATGAGAGTTGGAGACATTATCAGCTCCCACCCCCTCTGGGATGCCTCTGGTGTCAGGGGCTCCTGTGTGTGTGTGAGGGAATGTGTCTGTCTGATTTCTGCATAAGGGCTGGTGTGTTCAAGTGTGTTTCCCAGGGGCTTGAGGCTCCTTCCTCAGGGCTGCTTTCCTTGGAGGGGCAGTGCATAGGGATGAACCTCTCAGTAACACTCTGAGCACCTCAGCTCTTTGACTTGCTTGCTAATGGAAATGCACTCTATGTGATATATGTGTTATCTTGCACAACTTGTGTAAGACTTGTAACAACAGAGAACACAGTAGGACTTATATTTCTGTTGCAACCTTTGCTGTGCCCATCCAGCGGGATTGCCCTCTTTCCAAGGACTGCAGGCAATAGCAAAGAGCCTGTACATATACTCAAGTGATGCACACTTACCCTGGGACCATGAAGCAGGGCAAATGGGTTTGATTAGGATATGCCACTGTTATAGTAAAACAGAGCTAACTTCCAGGCTTGTTACAAGAGGATGCAAGTCAGAGCAGCCTTTTGTAATGTTACAGCAGTCTGAGAGAGGGGGATAGACAAAACACCCCTTGGAGCAGGCAGTTTGAAGAGGATAACCAAATCCCCAAGTCACTTTACTGTGACTTGCACTCTGATTCCTCCCAAGGCTCCAGCACTGTCTCTCATGTGAAAATGTTTATGCATCAACACTTTGTATAACACCCCAGTCAAATGGAAGAGTTGCATGTTTTGTTCCTCTCTCTGAGGTGTGAGTCTACAGGTTTTATGTACTTTCCACTCCATTCCTTGCAGATCAATGTACAGTGCCTTCATTTAACAAGATTTTGAGGTGGTTTTGAGTGTCTTTTGAGCTTTGGCAGAGAAAGGTTGCTGATACTGTTCGTCTCTGAGGCAAAAATATCAGTAATATTACAGAACTCATAAAAACTTGGTCGTGTTACTCAGTTTTTCCTATTACACTCGGGGCTTGTATTGTGTGTAATTTCTCTTTGAAGAACCCTTGAATATTTCTGTAGTGAGAAAACTGTACAGCTATGTACAGAGAAGATGAGCTGTACTGAAGCTTCAGTGGTTCCAGCCAGGCGCAGGCATGTAATATTCTTCTCGTGGCAAAGAGTGCAGCTAACCAAAGTGACAATTTCTGGGAGAAGGGACACAAGGCAACTGCGTGAAGAAAGAGGAACAGAAAGTGTCAGGAGGAACACATATGAAAAAGAGCAAAATGGAGGAAGAGGAGAATTATGGAGACAGAGACAGACAAATGTGGAAAACACATAGAAACCACATTAGGGGACACTGAAAAAAAGCACAAGGGCTCAAACATAGGATTCATGTCCCCATATTTTAGCCATTTTCAAGTTGGCCATTTTCAATTACCTGTTTTTGGAGGTCTCTATCTGCTATAGAGAAGGCCTAAACAGTTACAACAGATCAGATGCCTAACCTCTAAATGGCTCATTTCATCTCAGGAGAGGGGAATGACACTTGGGAGGAAGTTTCACAGCTGCTCAGCTGGTTGATCAGCTTCTTCCATGTGAAACAGCTTTGCTTTATGGGCCTTGAGAACTTGAAATAACTGCCAGTCAGACTGGCAAATCATGATGTGAAATTGCTACTGGCCTCTGAAAAATGTTGTTCTCAGGTACAGCAATACAGGGTGCTAGGAACCCATTTGCAGTTGTCATAGCTCAGTCTCCATCAGGTAGGGAACATAATCATGTCAGGAAAAGCACTATTTCTTCCTTGCTTGACTGGAAGACAGAGCAGGAATTCTTTTTTCCTGGAATGGTTTAATCATTGTGCATTATTTATTTATATTAATTATACATATTTATATACTATGTTACATGTTATATGCATAAATAATTTATAGAAAAATTATATATGTATATATATTACAAAGCTTGAGCTTATAAGTTCACTATGAATTCTGCTTACCTTTCTATTAGTAGGGAACATGACTTATTGATGAAAATTGAAAGTAAAAATATGTGAAAAGTATCAACATGTTAAAATATTGTCCTGTTCAACTCCTGGGGATCCAAGAGATAACAGATCCTGCGCAAGTGCAAAAACCTCTCTGAGGGGCCCTGAGCAATGCTGAGAGCAGAAGTGGTTTACTTAAGAGAATATAAAATGAGGATGAGCATAGAAAGAAATTAGAATCAGAGAACCATAGAATCATTTAGGCTGGAAAAGACCTCTAAGATCATCGAGTCCAACTGTTAACCTAGCACTGCCAAGTCCACCACTAAACCATGTCCCTAAGCATCACATCTACACATCTTTTAAATACCTCCAGGGATGGTGACTCCACCACTTCCCTGGGAAGCCTGTTCCAAGGCTTGACAACCCTTTCAGTGAAGAAATATTTCCTAATACTCAATGTAAATGTCCCCTGGCACAACTAAGGCCATTTCCTATCACTTCTTGCTTGGGAAAAGAGACCAACACCCACCTCGCTACAACCTCCTTTCAGATAGTTCTAGAGAGCGATAAAGTGTCCCCTCAGCTTCTTCCAGACTGAACAACCCCAGTTCCCTCAGCCGCTCCTCATAAGACTTGTACTCTAGACACTTCACCAGCTTCATTGCCCTTCTCTGGACATGCACCAGCAACTCAACATCCTTCTTGTAGTGAGGGGCCCAAAACGGAACACAGTATTCAAGGTGCGGCCTCACCAGTGCCGAGTACAGGGGCACAATCACTTCCCTACTCCTGCTGGCCACACTATTCCTGATACAGGCCAGGATGCTGTTGGCCTTCTTGGCCACCTGGGCACACTGCTGGCTCATATTCAGCCGGCTGTCAACCAGCACACCCAGGTCCCTTTCCGCCAGGCTGCTCTCCAGCCACTCCTCCCCAAGCCTGTAGCATTGCATGGGGTTGTTGTGGCCAAAGTGCAGGACCCGGCACTTGGCCTTATTAAACCTCATACAGTTGGCCTCTGCCCATCGATCCAGCCTGTCCAGATCCCTCTGCAGAGCCCTCCTACCCTCCAGCAGATCAACACTCCCACTCAGCTTGGTGTCATCTGCAAACTTACTGAGGGAGCACTCAATTCCCTCATCCAGATCATCTGTAAAGATATTGAACAAGACCGGCCCCAGAACCGAGCCCTGGGGAACACCGCTTGTGACCGGCCGCCAGCCGGATTTAACGCCATTCACCACAACTCTCTGGGCTCAGCCATCCAGCCAGTTCCTCACCCAGCGAAGAGTAAACCTGTCTAAGCCACGAGCCGCCAGTTTCTCCAGGAGAATGCTGTGGGAGACGCTGTCAAAGGCTTTACTAAAGTCCAGGTAGACAACATCCACTGCCTTTCCCTCATCCACTAGGCGGGTCACCTGGTCATAGAAGGAGATCAGGTTGGTCAAGCAGGACCTGCCTTTCATGAACCCATGCTGGCTGGGCCTGATCCTTTGGCTGTTCTGCAGATGCCCTGTGAGCACTCTCAAAACCAACCGCTCCATAATCTTCCCCAGTACAGAGGTCAGGCTGACAGGCCTGTAGTTCCCAGGATCCTCCTTCCGGCCTTTCTTGTAGACGGGCGTCACATTGGCAAGCCTCCAGTCTTCTGGGACCTCCCCTGTTAACCAGGACTGCTGATAAACGATGGAGAGTGGCTTGGCAAGCTCCTCCGCCAGCTCTCTCAGTACTCTTGGGTGGATCCCATCAGGCCCCATAGACTTGTGGGTGTCCAGGTGGCTTAGCATGTCCTTGACTGCTTCCTCCTGGATTATGAGGAGTACATTGTGCTCTCCATCCCCGTCTTCCAGCTCAGGGGGCTGAATATCCTGTGGATACCTGGAGTGGCTATTAAAGACTGAGGCGAAGAAGGCATTAAGTACCTCAGCCTTGTCCTCGTCGTTGGAGACAATGTTCCCCGCCATATCCAGTAGGGGATGGAGATTCTCCTTGCCTCTCTTTTTGTTGTTAATATATTTGTAAAAACATTTTTTATTATCCTTTACGACTGTGGCCAGACTGAGCTCTAGCTGGGCTTTTGCCTTTCTAATTTTGTCCCTGCTTGACCTAACGAGATCCTTGTACTCTTCATGAGTTGCCTTCCCCTTCTTCCAGAGGTGATAAACTCTCCTCTTTTCCCTGAGTCCCAGCAAAATCTCCCTGTTCAGCCAGGCCGGTCGCCTTCCCCACCAGCTCTTCTTACGGCACATGGGGACCATCTGCTCCTGCGCCTTTAAGATTTCCTTCTTGAAGACTGTACAGCCTTCCTCGACCCCTTTGTCCTTCAGGACTGTCTCCCAAGGGACTCTCTCAACCAGTGACCTGAACAGGCCAAAGTCTGCCCTCCGGAAGTCCATGATAGCAGTTTTGCTGAGTCCTCTCCTTACTTCACTCACAACTGAGAATTCTATCATGTCATGGTCGCTAAGCCCAAGACGGCCTCCGACCACCACATCTCTCACCAGTCCTTCTCTGTTTGTAAACAGCAGGTCCAGCAAGGCACCTCCCCTGGTGGGCTCACTCACGAGCTGCATCAGGAAGTTATCCTCCACACACTCCAGGAACCTCCCAGACTGTTTCCTCTCTGCTGTGTTATACTTCCAGCAGATGTCCGGTAGGTTGAAGTCCCCCACAAGAACAAGGGCCAGCGAATGCGAGACCTCCGCCAGTCGCTTATAGAATGTCTCATCCGTCTCTTCATCCTGGTTGGGTGGCCTGTAACAGACTCCCAGCAGGATGTCTGCCTCATTGGCCTTCCCCCTCATCCTTACCCACAAGCACTCTACTTGGTCTTCACAATCTTCGATTTCTATGCAATCAAAACACTCCCTAACATACAGAGCCACCCCACCACCTCTCCTTCCCATTCTATCCCTTCGGAAGAGCTTATAGCCATCCATTGCAGCACTCCAGTCACGAGAAGTATCCCACCATGTTTCTGTGATGGCAACTACGTCATAGCTGTCGCGCTGCACAATGGCTTCCAGCTCCTCCTGTTTGGTGCCCATGCTGCGTGCATTGGTGTAGATGCACCTGAGCCGGGCTATAGATTTCAACTCTGGCACGTTGAACCTACCCCTAGGTTCAACTCTAGTGAGCCCCATTTTATCCCCTCCCCCCTCCAATTCTAGTTTAAAGCCCTCTCAATGAGGCCTGCCAGCTCATGAGCAAGAATCCTTTTGCCCCTCGGCGTCAGTTGCACTCCATCATTTGCGAGGAGACCTGGTGCCGTGTAAACCGCCCCGTGGTCAAAGAACCCAAAATTCTGACGACGGCACCAGCCCCTGAGCCATGTGTTGATCAGGTGTGCTTTCCTGTTCCTTTCAGCGTTCTTCCCCGTCACTGAAGGGATTGACAAAAACACTACCTGTGCTCCCGCTCCATTGACCAGTCGCCCCAGTGCTCTCAAGTCCTTTTTGACTGCCTTCGGGCTTCCCAGCGCAACCTCATCGTTGCCAACCTGCATGACCAACAACGGGTAGTAATCAGTGGGCCGAACCAGACCAGGGAGTTTTCTGGTGATGTCTCTCACCCAGGCCCCAGGGAGGCAGCAGACTTCCCTGTGAGTTGGGTCTGGTCGACATATTGGGCCCTCTGTACCCCTCAGAAGGGAGTCGCCTATGACAATCACCCTCCTCTTTTTCTTAACTAAGGATGTCTTGATGCGTGGGGCTGGTTGACTCACCCTAGGCACCCCCTCGGACGGACCTTCGTCAGGGCCCTCATGTTCCTGTCCCTCATGTTCCAGAGCCCCATACCTGTTGTGTAAGGGCAGCTGGGACGGTGAGGGAGTCCGGGAGGGAATTCGCCGACCTCTCCGAGGAGGGACCTGCTTCCATTTCCCCTCATCTCTTAGGTCCTCTCCTTCTGCCCGGCAGCAAGAGGACAGGGGATCTCCTGCTGCTTGTGGAGCCTCCACCAGCTGCCCCTGCCTCAGGGCCGCCAGGGAGTGGCTCCACCAATCTATCTCCCTCTCACACTCCCTAATGCTCCTCAGCCTCTCCACTTCCTCTTTCAGCTCTGCCACCAGGCTGAGCAGGTCGCTGACCTGGTCGCACCGCACGCAGGTAGCGTCCCCATCGGTCTCTGGGACAACCGACAGGCTCAGGCACTCTCTGCAGCCGGATACTTGGACAGCCGAGTGCCTGAGCGGGAGCTCCGTCTGTGTCGCCACAGTCTTTCTGGCCCCGGTTTTCAGCCGAGTGGCGACCATTCAGCCGAGTGGCCATTTCGAGGGAGGTGATTCTGTCCCTCTACTCTGCTCTGGTGAGACCCCACCTGGAGTCCTGCATCCAGCTCTGGAGCCCTCAGCACAGGAAAGACATGGACCTGTTGGAGGGGGTCCAGAGGAAGGCCACCAAAATGATCAGAGGGATGGAACATCTCTCCTATGAGGACAGACTGAGGGAGTTTGGGCTCTTCAGCCTGGAGAAGAGAAATCTTTGGTGAGACCTTATTGCAGCCTTCCAGTACTTAAAGGGGGCTTTTAAGAAAAATGGGGACAGACTTCTTGGCAGGGCCTGTTGCGATAGGACAAGGCGTAATGGTTTTAAACTAAAAGAGGGTAGATTTAGACTTGGTATAAGGAAGAAATTTTTCACGAGTGTGGTGAAACACGGGCACAGGTTGCCCAGAGAGGTGGTAGATGCCCCATCCCTGGAAACATTCCAGGTCAGGTTGGATGGGGTTCTTAGTGTTGTCCCAAATATGGGTTCTTCTACCCAGTGTGCAGAGAGCTGAAAAACACACAGAGCCGAGATATTTGCTTTTATTCCAAATCTGCACAGAGTTGGGTGCTAGGTGGTAGGCCCACAAAGCTGGCACACCTCGGTTAACACACAGAAAATATTTATACACTTTGAGCAACAGTTATCAGTATTTTTTAAAAGTTGGCTCCATTACCCTTGTTCCCATTGGTTCTCACAAGCCTCGCCTCCACTTAAAGTCACAGCATCCTTCTTTTTTCCTAGGCATGCTCAGTGAGGAAGGGGCTTTTGTAAGGAGGGGACTTTCCCCGCCCAGGGGCAGGTTTCTATTATGCCAATTGTATGTTAATTAGATGTTAATTAGGATAGTTCACTCAAGGTTCAGTAGTTGTGTTTCTTTTGTGATTATCTTGTTCCTTTCCCTCAAGGTTGCACCTTGTTAACTGCTCACAGAGACTAAACAATACCCCCAGCTTCATTCCTTGCATGCCTTCAACATTAACAGCCTGGTCTAGTTGAAGATGTCCCTGCTCACTGCAGGAGAGTTGGACTAGATGACCTTAAAAGGTCTCTTCCGACCTGAAGATTCTATGATTCTATGACCTGTGGACCCTGCAGCCTTGGCAAATTTCCTCATGTAATTTGCTAAGAATGGTATTACTTGCAGTGCTGATACAAGTCCCACTTTCAAACTGTTGTCAGTCTTTAAATCCCTGCCAAGACCTGCTATTGAAAGACTGCCTTTTTGTGATCCCTCTCTAGACATACCCAAGAATAATGAATAAGACAATCTTTTACTTCAGCTGCTAAAAATCCCAAACTGCTTTTTCTTTATTAATTAAGTCAAAGTCCAGCATCTCAATAGTAAAATCTTTGCATTCTTCAGCAGCCTGTCTAGAGACCATTTTGCATTTTATAACCAGCAAAATAAAACCTATCAACTGATTTCTTTTTGAGAAACAGCAGGGTAATTTACTGCAAAGCTGTAAGTCCTGCTCCTGAATATGACTTATTGTTGGGGTCACTCTGCACGGCTCGACCTTAAGGAGAAGGAGCTGTGGCGTTGATCTGCACGGCTCGACCTTAAGGAGAAGGAGCTGTGGCACTGAGAAGCTGGTAAACAGCTGGATATCTGCATGGCTCGGCCTTGAGGAGAAGGAGCTGTGGTAAACAGCTAAGAAGAACCAAGGAAAACAGGAACACCTGCAAGCAGCGAATCCTGACTGAGGGGCGCGTGGACAGCGCGTGATATTTTGTATATAGCCAATTGCAATAATGTGTGTAACAAGCTGTAACCAATCATGAGTGTGTGCGCAGTGACTAAGTGAAAAATATGATATATATTGGAGTCAGACAAGATAATAAACGGCATTGACCTGATCATATTGGTCGTACGCATCATGTCCGAGACTTCCGCATCAACTTATCATGTGAAAAGAAAATTAATGCAGATTATTTAGGACAAGTACTTTCTGCATATAAATGCTCCATGCATGATACACTTCCTTTCCTGACTTTAAAATATTTTCAAGCTGAATTTGGAAATTAAAGTAGAGGCTTTGAATACTAATACGATCATGGAATGTAAAAAGCTAGAATAACCAACCTGATTTAAGAAACCTAATTCTGCTTCCATTTAACTCCATTAGTAAATAGATCACGCTCATCAAGACCAAAGCCAAAACCAGATAATAGGCTGAAGTATCCAGTTCAGTGTGTAGCAGGATGAACCTTTTTGCATCTTTATTCCTTGGCTGTAATAGATCTCTAATGCCTTATTGGTAGATAAAACAAATCAAGACAACTAGTGCTCTCGTTTCATTAGATAGTGGTGTCTGTGAATAGCAACTGATGGGCTTATTTTTTTTAACCTTGAATATCCGGTGTCAGAGGAAATATAGGTCACAAATGAAGTGGGTTTCTTGTAGACCAGTAGTTCTCAAAGGTTTTGTATGCATCCCCTTCCTCTGTTTTGTGTGATGCTTGTGTGTGCCTTCCCCAGACTGAGCAGTGGCTCAGTCCCACTGAGCCAGGGCAGGCTTGGCTGCAGGGTGAACCTCATGCTCCCTCCCTGCAGCAGCTGGTTTGCTGCCATCAGTTAAGATCAGATAGCTGGTCCTTGGCTAGTCCAAGTTATGATAAAAATCAATAAATAGCCACCAGTTTTCCTCAATCTGTTGGTTGTTATATCAGAATAAGGTAAAGAAGCAGAAAGTGAATTTTGTATAAAACTGTACAGGAATGAGAGCTAGAAATCATAGAATCATTACGATTAGCTGCTTCCATTAATTTTCTTTTCAAAAATCATGTTATAAGAAATACACAGAAAAATTGGGCTGAAAAGGGAAATATCTTGACCATGAAAAAACCTCTACCTAACTAAAACAAGAAAGGGAAAAGAAGCCTTTCATCATTTTACTAGGCTTGTTAATAACCAAAGGCAGAATTTAGATCTTAGTAGTTTATTCAGTTCCCAAAGTTTGTAGAGGTAGATGGCTTCCCTAACTGATTTGGGCTTTGCTGCCTCTCAGGTGTGGGGTGGTGTTTGTTTAGCAGTCTTGTCAGGCTGAGGTTTGCTTTTCAAATGAGTCAATAGCAATGGCAATAAAATACTTTTCACTTCTAAATGTCCTTTCATCTAAGATGTCAAAGCACTTTGCAAAGTTAAATGCTTCTCACAATACCAAAATGTAGGTATGGATTATTATCCCAGTGGCAGCAGCAATTAGAACACAGGAACAGAGTGAGAAAGTTGTTTGCTCGTCTCGGTAGCAAAAAAGGAAACAGAATCTTGGGCAGAGGTTGTTGCACACATGGAATGAGGGAAACCAAATGTTATTCACCTGGAAATCTACTTTCCTCTGCATTTCAGTACTAAGGTGATGCTTAGCTTTTTTTCTATTATTTCGACCATTACACCAGTTGTTTTTTTAATGTTATTTTTGTGATGTTGAGTATTCAAGAGCAGAAGCCTTTCACCCTCACTATTGTGTGTCACCTTGATGGTGATGCTGGAGCACAGGGTGCAACCAAGCTTGGCAAGGAGAATCAGGCAGCATAGTTCACATTGCACCATGCTGTGAGCTGGGCTGGGGAAGAGGCATCACCACACCAGTGATCCTGTGATCTGTAACTCCCATGCTGTCTGTCCATGTTCCTGCTTACAGTCTGGCTGCAGACAGGGCTCAAAACCTGCAGGGTTTGGTTGTGCTTGGCTCTGCCTTGCATGCACCCAGACTGTATTAAGAAGCAGGCTGGAGCCTGCAAGACACAGGAAATAATGTGGCCTGCTGTCTCTAAAGCCTGCTCGAGTTTACACCACAGTGACCTCTTGGATATTGAAACAAGGATCTAAAACAATTATAAGGTTTTAGCATGTGTAAACAGTTAATCACGAGGAAAGCAGGCCTCATGAAAATTAAAACAAAGAAGAGTTAAGAGCAAGGACTGAGAGATTAAAGAGAACAGAGAAGATATCTTAACCTTGACAGACTGGCAGGAGTGCTCTAACAAGGATGATAAGAAGGAACCACTTGGCTGGACAACAGAAGGGGCAAACATCCAAGGAGAAGAAATTATCCTCAAGAGACCCGTGACCATAAAAGGGAAAAAGGAGTAGGGGCTAACTCCCCAAATGACCACCGATGACCACCCGAGACCCCCGCGCATGCATAGTGTAGTTTTGCAACGCCAGCATTACGTAAATGTAATAGATAAGCAAGGAGGCGGTGATTTCTTGGAAGATGTGTGAATGTTCATGTCTTTAAGGTATATAAAGGATGAACTTTTGTTTCAGCGCACGCATGTTAGGAGGAGATATCCCCCATGCGTCCAGCGCTGCAATAAAGATGTCTCCTTAATAACACTTTGATGTTATTGAGTTTAAATTTCTTTGACTTTTTTGAATCATTTGGCACCCCAGATGGGACATCCTCTGCTCGGCTGTGGGACCCGATGAGTCTGGGACTCTCTTGGGTACCCCTGGAAATCTTTTCCAGAGAGACTCCCGTTCTCAGTCGGATCATTGCGGGAACAGACAAAGACCCTCTGGTAAGAAGACATCTTTAAATCCTGAATTTGGTAACGATCGATCGATTTGGGACCATCTATAAGACATGCAGACATGCACGCAGGTCGGCGTATACAGGGTTGCTAGCACCTTACAGGCATACATTTGGGGGACTTGTATCCCGTTTGGTAGGGGATTACATCCCCATTTGGAGGGGCTGTGTACCCATTTGGAAACAGGATTGGTTAACTGTTATCTGACTTTTGGCTAATGCATTTCGGGTATTGATTATTGGTTTGTCATTTATCGGATTTTGGTTATTAATGGTAAAATTTGCATCAGATATGGGAGAGTCACAGAATGGCGGAATTCTAAAGAAAAGTTCATTGGGATGTGTTTTACAGCATTGGAAAGATCTGGGGCAAGTGCCGGGAGGAAGTGTCGCTAGAAAAACCTTAATTAAGTATTGTAATCAGTGGCGGCCTCTCTATAAGTTAGATGATGGAGAAAAGCTGCCCTTTAATGGGACATTAAAATATAATACATTATTACAATTAATGTTGTTCCTTCAGAGAGAAGGAAAATGGGATGAAGCGGTTTATGCAGATATGTTTTTCACATTGCGAAATCATCAGGAATGGCAGAAAGATTGTGGAATCAATATACCCCCTTCGGAGCCCTTTGTCCTGGCTCTGGAGAAGGAAAAAGGGAAAGAACTGGGAAAACTGATGCCTTAAGTTAAAAGAAAAGGGAGAGTCAGAGGAAAGACTGGAAGATTATATTACACCACCGCCGGCTTTGGTGCCAGTCTCTCCCTCCCCCTTAAAGAATGCAGATACTTCTGATGAAGAATCTGCTTCTGCCTCTGGGAGTGCTGCTTCGGGTCCTGTAACCTGAAGCAGTGTCCGACCGAGGATACGAGGATACAACCCTCTCAGACAAGCTATGGGTCCGGAAGGACCAACTCGAATTAAGGTCCCTTTTTCAATGAGTGATTTGGACATGTAGAAGGAGGTAGTGAGAAATTATAGGGACGACCCAATAGGGGTGGTGAAGAGATTTGAATTAATAGTTAAAAATCAGGATCCTGACTGGAAAGATATAGATGTAATGTTAGATGCAATGACGGAAACAGAGAAAACAGCTAGTGGTTAAAACTGCTTGAATACATATATAGAAGCCCTTACCACTGCAGGAACGTATACTGGTGGAGTAGATAATCATATTCCTCTCACTGATCCAAACTGGGATCCTAATGATCGTATGGAATATAAACAATTGAAGTCATATCAAAAGTGGATAACATTTGGACTCGAAAATGGAATTCCAAAATCAGTAAATTGGTCAAAATTGTATGAGGTAAAGCAAAGTCAGGATGAAACCCCGTCAGACTTTTTGGAATGGCTAAGGGAAGCCATGTGTAAAAGTACAACCTTAGATCCTACCTCAGATGTGGGACGACAACAATTAGTTTCGTTGTTTTTAGGACAGTCATCAGAGGATATAAGGAGAAAGCTTCAAAAATTAAAAGTGCAAGGAACAGATGTGAGAGATTTAGAGAAACTGCTGGAGACTGCTTGGCAAGTGTATCGGAATAGAGATAGTCAGAAAGAGAGAGAGTAATGGGTAAAACAATTGCCAATGCTACAGTGGCTGCTTTGCGCACCGCAGGGACCAGGTACCCTCTGGGAACCCACCAGGAAACAACACTAATGGGAGGAGCCATGAGAAATAGTGTAAGTGCCCCACCTAGGGGAAATCAACCCCTCCCGAAAGATCAGTGTGCCTATTGTAAGCAAATGGGGCATTGGAAAAAGGATAGCCCGGGATTGGGCAAGTCGGTGATGATTACTGACCTGGAAGATAATTGACGGGGACCAGGGGAATCTTCCCTAACGGAACCCTTGGTAAAAGTTCAGCTAGGGAAAGAAGAGAAACTTGTAGAATTTTTAATAGATACAGGTGCCACATTTTCAGTATTAAATCAGACTTGTTACCTGTGAGTAGGCAAACTGTTAATATTGTGCGAGCAACTGGACAGGCTGAGAAGGTGTTCTTTTTGAAACCACTAAAATTCAAAATTGGGAAAAGTGTAGGGATTCATAAATTCCTCTACCTGCCTGGGGCTCCTAAACCACTTTTGGGAAGGGACTTCTTAGAACAATTGAATGCTGAAATAGGATTTAGAGATGGAGAAATTGAATTTAAAATACCAGAAGAGAACTATGATGAAATTTTAAGTTTGGCTCTTACTGAATCCCAAATTAGGGAAGAAGAAATTATACAAGAAATAAAAGGCCAGGTATACCCAGGAGTATGGGCTTCAGGAATACCTGGAAAGGCTAAAAATGCAGAATTGGTTGTCATTAAACTCAAAAAGGGAGCACGACCTGTTAGGGTAAAGCAATATCCCCTGAAATTGGAAGACAGGAGAGGAGTGAAAAGCATTATAGAAGAATTTATCAAATTCGAATTATTAACTGAATGGTCTTGAGAGTGTAACACTCCTATTCTGCCTAAAAGCCCGATGGCAAAGCCTACAGATTGGCACAAGACCCACGGGCAATAAATAAGATAGTTGAAGATTTACACCCGGTAGTGGCAAACCCATACACCTTATTGACTAATTTAAAAGAAATGATTCACAGTATTAGAACTGAAAGATGCATTCTTTTGACTCACCTTGGCCCCTGAAAGCTGCAATTTATTCACCTTTGAATGGGAAAATCCCAATTCAGGATGAAAAACCCAGCTAACCTGAACAATGCTACCCCAAGGATTTAAAAACAGCTCCACGATCTTTGGAAATCCAATTAGCTAAAGAATTAGAGGCCTGGGAAAGACCTCTAGGAAATGGGATTCTTTTGCAGTGTTGCAGTGTGTAGATGATATTTTGATAGCCACAGAAAAGAATGAAGAATGTAAAGAATGGACTGTGAGTTTGTTGAATTTTCTTGGACTAAGTGGTTACCAAGTCTCATTACAGAGATGCCCAGATCTTGAAGAAAGAAGTAATATACCTGGGATTTGTGATTTCTAAGGGACAGACACAGCTCGGGAATGACTGAAAAGAAGCTATTTGCAGGACTCCAGAACCGACCATGGTAAAAGAGCTTCGAATCTTTTTGGGAATGGCAGGTTGGTGCTGCTTATGGATCTATAATTATGGACTTCTGGTTAAACATCTGTATGAACTACTGAAAAATAGCCAGACGCAATTAATATGGGCTGATGAAGCCAAGAGGGCATTCAAAGGACTGAAATTGGAGCTAATGAGGGCTCCAACGCTGGGCCTGCCTGATATAACAAAGCCCTTCTGGCTGTTCTCCTATGAAAGGCAAGGAGTGGCTTTGGGAATTCTAGCCCAGAGGCTGGGTCCTCATAAGCGAGCAGCAGCGTACTTTACCAAACAATTGGATGAAGTCAGAAAAGGATGGCCAGGACGCCTTTGGGCAGTGGCCGCCGTTGTTTTGATTATTCAAGAAGCCTGAAAATTCACTTTGGGACAAAAGATGATTGTGCACACTTCCCATGCTGTAACTTCCATTTTGGAATAAAAAGGAGGACATTAGCTCTCGCCATCAAGGTTCCTGAAATATCAAACAGTCCTGATGGAACAGGATGATGTAGAAATTGTCACATCTACTGTTATAAACCCTGCTTCTTTTCTACAGTGGTAAGCAGGAAATGGAGACTGTTGTGCATGACTGCATAGAAACCACTGAGACCGTGTATGTAAGCAGGCCTGACTTGAAGGAGGAGCCGCTGGAGGAAGCTGAACACACTTGGTACACCGATGGGAGTAGTTTTGTAAAGGATGGAGCTCGAATGGCGGGGTATGCCGTGACCACCACAGACCAAGTGGTGGAAGCAAAGTCACTCCCTAAGGGTACATCTGCACAACGAGCCTAATTAATTGCTTTAGTGAGAGCATTAGAGCTTGTTGAAGGACTGTGAGTGAATACCTGGACAAATTCAAAATATGCCTTTGGTGCAGTTCATGCCCATGGGGCTATCTGGAAGGAATGGGGACTTTTGACGGCCCAAGGAAAACATATTAAGCATGCTGACATGATCCTAAGACTTTTGGATGCAGTACAATTGCCTTTGGCGGTTGCACTTATGCACTGCAAGGGGCACCAAAAGGGTAACACTGCTTGGGAAGTGGGGAATAAATCAGCAGATTATGAGGCAAAAAGAGCTGCGGAACAAGGTGAGGTATTGTTTGGTTCCTGAAAGAGCTTTGCCACTACCAGACTTGGTTGATTATGATGAGAAGGATCTTAAATTAATTAAAGATTTGGAAGCAGAAGTTGAATCATCAGGTTGGGCAAAATTAAAAGATAACAGAATAATCGTTCGCTTTAGAATATTATGGAAACTGGTAAAAGCAGAACACGACAAGACTCGTTGGGGAACTGAAGCCTTGTATAATTCCCTTATGAAGCAAATAGTAGCCAGGAATTTGTTTTAAACTGTAAAAACCATGGTTAATAAATGTGAAATATGCTTAAAGAATAATCCAAAGGTAGAAAATCATGTAAAATGTGGAAGTATTGATAAAGGGAAAGTTCCAGGTCAAAATTGGCAAATAGACTTTTCTGAACTCCTAAGAAAAGGGGGGTTTTGGTATTTGTTAGTATTAACAGACACCTTTTCGGGCTGGCCAGAAGCTTTCCTTTGTAGGACTAATAAGGCTAGGGAAGTGACACGAGTACTTTTAAACGGAATTATTCCCAGATTTGGAATACCAGCAGTAATATCTTCTGATAGGGGTACTCATTTTTGTGCGCAAATAGTGCAACAAGCTAGTAGAATTTTAGGAACAAACTGGCAACTACCCACCCCATATCGGCCACAGGCAAGTGGACAAGTTGAGAAAATGAATCACTTAATTAAACAACAGCTAGCTAAAATCAGTCAAGAAACAAATCTACATTGGTACCAAGTGCTCCCACTAGCCCTATTACGAATCAGGGTAAAACTGAGAATTAAAGAGAATTTAAGTCCATTTGAAATTTTGTTTGGGCGGCCATACCAATCCCAATACCAAGGGGAAGATCTCACCCAGTTAGGCAAAAATAATCTACAGAAATATATAATAATATTAGGAAATTCTAAACAAAGGAGTAGGGGGCTAACTCCCCAAACGACCACCGACGGCCACCCGAGACCCCCGCGCATGCGTAGTGTAGTTTTGCAACGCCAGCATTACGTAAATGTAGTATATAAGCAAGGAGGCGGTGATTTCTTGGAAAATGTGTGAATGTTCATGTCTTTAAGGTATATAAAGGATGAACTTTTGTTTCAGCGCACGCATGTTAGGAGGAGATATCCCCCATGCATCCAGCGCTGCAATAAAGATGTCTGCTTAATAACACTTTGATGTTATTGAGTTTAAATTTCTTTGACTTTTTTGAATCAATATTGTGTCTGGAGGGATGGATCATAGACACTGAGCAAGCCCAGTCTTTAAGACAAGCCTAAAACCAAGCTTAATATGCCAAGTAGAGAAACCTGCTCTTTGTCACTGCATTTAAAAGTTGCTGAGAACACAGCTCTGAAAGTGCAGCTGTGTGGTGGTTGACCGTGGCTTGATGCCAGGTGCCCACCAAAGCTGCTCTATCACTCCCCTTCTCAGCTGGACAGGGGAGAGAAAGTATAATGAGAAGCTTGTGGGTCGAGATGAGGACAGGGAGAGATCATTTGTCACTTACGGTCACGGGCAAAACAGACTCAACTTGGGGAAATCGGTTTAATTTATTACCAATCAAATCAGAGTAGGATAATGAAAAATAAAAACTAAATCTCAAAACCACTCCCTCCCCACCCCTTCCTTCTTCCTGGGCTTAACTTCACTCCCAAATTCCCTAACATCTCCTTCCCACTCCTCCCTTCTTCCCGGGCTTAACTTCACTCCCAAATTCTCTACCTCCTCCCCCCAAGCAGCACAGGGGGACGGAGAACAGGGGTTGTGGTCAGTTCATCACACGTTGTCTCTGCTGCTCCTTCCTCCTCACACACTTCACCTGCTCCAGTGTGGGGTCCCGCACATGGGGGAGTCCTCCATGAACTTCTCCAACATGAGTCCTTCCCACAGGCTGCAGTTCTTCACAAACTGCTCCAGCATGGGTCCCTTCCACAGGGAGTCCATGCAGTCCTTCAGGAAGAGACTGCTCCAGTGTGGGTCCCGCCCAGGGTCACAAGTCCTGCCAGCAAACCTGTTCCAGCATGGGCTCCTCTCTTCACAGATCCACAGGTCCTAGCAGGAGCCTGCTCCACCTCACAGCCTCCTTCAGGCATCCACCTGCTCCGGCGTGAGGTTCTCCATGGGCTGCAGGTGGATATCTGGTCCACTGTGGATCTCCATGTGCTGCAGGGGGACAGCCTGCCTCGCCATGGTCTTCACCACAGGCTGCAGAGGAATCTCTGTTCTGGCACCTGGAGCACCTCCTGCCCCTCCTTCTTCACTGACCTTGGTGTCTGCAGAATTGTTTCTCTCATATTCTCACTCTTCTCTCCGGCTGCAGTTGTGCAGTTGTTTTTTTTTCCCCCTTATTAAATAGATGCATCACCACCATGGCTGATTGGTTTAACCTTGGCCAACAGTGGGTCTGTCTTGGAGCCGTCTGGCATTGGCTCTATTGGACACAGGGGGAAGCTTCTAGCAGCTTCTCACAGAAGCCACCCCTGCAGCCCTCCCCCCCCCCAAACCTTGTCACGCAAACCCAATACAAGATGATACCAGCATCCTTATCCCAGGCATGTTTTGCACTTGTCACTCTGTGCTTCAGTTGCTTGGAGTCCAGGAACAGGCCACCAGCAGGCATGAATGGATGATGGAGGAAGATCAAGCCATCCTCCTTCCTTTATCAGTGCACTGCTGGCCCCAAGGTTTTGGGAGTATCAGGTTTGCCTGTCCAAACCTGCAGATTCTGTTCTGGTCCTCAGAATGGTGGGGTTTAGGGTTTGATGGGGATTTTTTTGGGCTTGTTTTTAATTTAGTATCATAGAACCCTTATTTAACAGGAAAAGGTAGGAAAAGTGGAACAGAGCTTAACTACTCAGTGAGTGGTTTGCTATTATTTTTCAGCAGGTATTAAGAAATTCATTTGGATTTCTTACTAACTGAAAAACACTCCCTGCCAACATGTTTCCCAGTGTCATCAGGATGCTTCTGGATTTTCTACTCTAATGGCAATTATCTCAGTGGAACAGCAGTTTCCCCCCTCCCATCTGTGCTCTGCACTGAAACAAAGAGGAAACTGGTGTCTGCTTGTTTTACACAGCTTGACCCCCCACCTGCAATTTTTTATGATTTGTGTGACAATGAAAGGCAAAGAAAGGAGGAAAAAAGCAAGAGCACAAGGAAGACAAGGAGAAAGAAGCTTCATTTTCCCAAGCTGCCCTAGGACTAGCCGCAACTGAGCTAGGGCTGATTTGTGGCCATCAAGTAAGCCAACACAAAAGCATCAGGGAAAAGGCACAAAAGGCTCTCCTTAGGGATTGGCAGCTTGTTAAGGACCATTATTAATACAAGTTCAGCTTAAATTTTATTCTATTCTATCCTATCCTACCCTATTCTTAAATGACAGGGTCACCTATACAATGCTGTTTGAGCTCCCTGTCTTGGTCTCATAGCATCTTGCCATGTTTTTATTCAGAGGGCTTATCTGACAAGCACATAACCCTGAATTAACCAACATTTATCCTCAGTTATCAGAATATATAGACTCTGCACTCATCACTGACTGAAAGGACACCACATTCACCACTGCCCTCCTTTATATTTAGTGGAAAGAGGATTCACTTAGATAAGAATCTGCTTTTTATTTGAACTTAAAAAGCCACATTTCATTAAGAAAATGAAATCAATTAGTGGCAAGGGACTACATGGGAAGTATTACAGTGGTCTATTATTTAAAGGCATTTTTATAGGTATCTAATATAACAACTGTGTCCTAAGGATCCTGCAATCCGGGACGATGACTGGTCTCATGCAGGACTTGACAAAAGGAAGAACCATTCCTTGTCTCCAAAATAGTAGGATCATGGTTCAAGAGAACACAATTTACCAAGAGAGTGAAATAGTTTAGTTTAATGTTTTCTGGTGTTAATTGGTTCCTTACAAGATCCCAAACTAATTACCCTTTTTTTATTACCTCCTTTTTGTGAAGCACTTTAATGAGAGCATTCCAGAGAAGCTTCAATTAAATTAGACATTAAAATTTTGAAACATTATAGATTAAATTAGATGAGCAACCTATGTATGGGAGAGAGAAAGAAAGGAAAAAATGCATATTTTTTGAACAGCATAATCTGTTATTTGGTTATCAGAGGCCTCCCTCCTGACAGTTCCTGTTAAAGAGCAAGATATTAAGCATTTTTTTTTTTTCTACCAGAAACAACTGAAAAAGAATGACTGAACTGAGCATGCACCTTCAGTGCTTGGTATGGTGAGTCCACGATGCTCCTCTGTTTCCCAGCAGCATCCCAGGAAGGAGGCAAACAGGCAATGGAAAGTTAAGGGTAAGGTGATCTGGTCCACCCTCATCCCACTTTTTTCCCTGCTAAGAAGCTTTGCAAAGTGTCTGGCTCCTGTACATCAGTAGCAGCAGAGGACTGCTTAACTGAACTAACCTGTAGTGGGGTTTTACAGTCTCTCAGGCTGTAAAAGACAATCCTGAAAGACAATCCTTGTTTTAGAAAACTACTTCTTTTGTCCTTCAGAAACCAATACTAATTTGAATAAATAGTAAGAACCAGTGACAGGGGGAAGATAAAAACAACAAATAAAAGGCTCAGCAAATGCAAATCAGTATGAAATTATTGACTTCAGTGGAGCTACACCAGTGTGGACAAACTGAGGTTATCACCACCATTATCACTGAGGATGTGACATTCTTTTTGGCAGGAGTTTTATCCATAACAGCTTATTTTATTACCTTTTCCCTGCTTAGCCCATACTTGCTTGGCATTTTATTGTCATCTCCATAATAATCAAGCTTTTTCACTTTTAGGTGTTGAAGTTAAGCATTTTGCAACTTTAACAGTGGTCAGTCAGGGAAGAGACCACTGGCATCTTGTGACTCTTCCGTGATGTGTGTACATTAAAAGAAAATCTAAGAAACTATGACAATTTGGTTAAAAAAGAAGGTTGTATGAGTTTAAGGCTGCTCAAGGGAAACCTTAATTTATGTGCCAATAAGTTACACAAACATTTTCTCTACTATTCAATTAAGAACAAGCAGTTTCCTTGGCAATGGCCACATTACATGGAACTTACCCGAGCTATGAGTACCAGCAGAGTACTTTCCCTAAGAAAGGAACATACTCATCTATCATGTAAATGTCTAATTTGTACATGTTTTTGAGAGAGATGGGAGAAAATGAAATTTCTGGCAAATTAACACAGCCCTTCTCTTTCACTGGAGTCAAATCCATGCTCTTTTCAATAGTTTTCTCCTGCTTTTCATTTGTATCTCAATGATAACTTGTCTATTAAAATAATAAAAGAGTAGGATTGTGAACTGGGTGTATTAAAAACTGCAAAAGGAGGGCAGGCTGCTGGTGAAAAGGATGGTTGGGGGGGGTCTGGTTTAAAAACAGGAAGGTGGCAGTCTTCCATTCAGAGTTGCTACTGAAAGCGTGCTTGTGGTTCAGTTATGATAATGGTGCCTAATCCCTTTATGAGCAACAATAAAGCATCTCAGCCTGATTACACATCAAATTGCTATTTCCTTTTAAACTGTCACCTTTCTCAGTGCTGCAAATACTCTGCCCCATAACTCTTGCCAGGTTTCTGACTTCTCACACACAGGTCCCTTCAGAGGCGTGTGGGTGATCTAGGGATCTGCATGGCTGTTGTGCTAGGAGCCCTCGCACCCTCCTGAGGCCTTCACAAAAACAAACTGAAAAGCTGTGGCCAGAGCCAAGCCTAAACATCACCTCTGGGTGTGGAAACGTGCAGTTCTATAGCAAGGGGGAGAGCCTGTCCCACCTTCCCCTTGGAAGGAATGCATTGTTCCCTTTCCATATGCTCCTATTCTCTCCCTGGTGAAGGTTGTGAATGGCTTCCCCAGCAAAGTCCTGGCTTTGCCCTCCCATTCTCATAACCCTGCCATGAAAATGGATTTGGCATTGTCAGATTTAATCTCTAAGGGAATGTTTCTGCAAAGCTGGAATAAAATTTGTCACACTACTTTCATCCCATGGTTTACATTCATTCCATAAGTCAATTTTAGGTTTTCAAGATGTTGTTCTACAACATTTTTCCCCATTCCTATGCCCATCAACAGTATGAAGCTGGAATTAATTCTTTTGTTTTACATCTGTCTGCAACTCTCTGCTATTTTCATTAGCTGCTCTTCAAACTTTTACACTCTTTGAAATCTCAGGAACTCCTTGTATTTGAAGATCTCTCATGGGAAGACAGGATCCTTTCCATCCCCTCTGTGTTCGTGGGAATTTTGCTATTGAGTTCAATGGTAGCAGAATGCTGCACTATCTGTGCCTGTTCCATTTTCCTCCCATTTGTCTATTTGCTTTAGTTCAATTAATACAAAAACTAAAGGACTTGGTTTTAATCGTAGCTTTTATTCTTTGCACACCCAAGCACATGTAGGATTATGTAATAGACTTATTATTGTAGCACATTTCCTATTGAACTGTGTTCTGCTCCGAAGGAACAGCAATTCTGAATAGCTTTGCAAAAATAATTTCTCTCAGTTAGCAATTAGATTCATTATTTCCTGTTTTACCTAAGATACTAAAGCCCAGAGATAATATGTAATTACACTGCTCCAATTCCAGGTCAGCATAAAGGTGTGATTGTGATGAATTTTTTTTTTACTTGATAAATGATAAAAAAGTTTCTTTTTATTTGATAAAATGAACAGGTCTGGCTATTCTGTGTCTAACGTAAGATTTATGGAAACTGCCGTAATTTATTTCCTTTAAGTGCCTGAACATTGTAAATTATGTGATAGATAAACACATTTTCATCATGTAGTGGCCTTATTTAGTTCTGTCCCCCCTGCCCCCCCCCAGCATTTAATTGCACCCATCCTTCAGTCAGTCTATCTCCTCCTTAATTACATGCTGTAACATGAATTTCTCTAGCTGGTAGCTGTTCAGAGGCTGGGAAATGAAAAGTCACTGCAAAGTCACCTCATCTTTGAACAGACAGAATGGGACTGAGACAGGAAACAGATCACTGCCTGTTGCTGTGTGTGCAGACAAGGTCTAATTTTTCTTTTGTCCACTGGGAGATGAAACATTTTTGCTAACTTTGGGGCATTTTTTCCTTGCCCTGCTAAATCTAGTGAGAAGCTGCCGCAAACTGGGATTTCAGTAGCTCAGGAGATGGTGTGAATCTTTTCCTCATTTTCCTGGGGTGAGGTAAAGACAGCCCAGTATCTGTATGGTGACTCATGATCAGCCTATTTGCTTGAATGCGGGAGAGTGTGTAAATATGTTGTGGTTTGGCTTTTTTTTAATATAGTAATGGTGCTAAGTTACCCAGTCTGTTAATCAAATACCATGATGCTATGCCAAAAAGAAATAACTTTTAAGACCCATTTTGAAATAGAACCTAAATATTGCCCTGCCTCCTTCCAGTTAATTGTTTGACAACATCACTGGGAACTCATCAAAAACATGAATTCTCCTTCAATTCCTAAACTCAACATATCTTTCCATGGAGCTCTGAGCCATTCAGCCATGCCATTCTCATAAATCCAGACATATTTTTTAACCAAAATCATTCTGACATACTGTGAAGTCTCCTTCCTTCAGGTCATAAAGTACTCCAGGCCACATCATGGAATATATTGAGTAATGCCCTAGAAAATGCTTTTGTCCTGGTTTCAGCCAGGATAGAGCTGGTTTTCCTCACAGAAGCTAGTGTGAGACTGTGTTTTGGATTTGGGATGAGGAACTGTTGATAATGTGCTGATGTTTTGGGTTGTTGCTGAGCCGTCAAGGACAGTCCAGCTTCTTGTGCTGGCCTGCCAGCGAGCAGGCTGGGGGTGCACGGGGAGCTGGGAGGGGACACAGCCGGGACAGCTGACCCAGACTGGCCAAAGAGATATTCCCTACCATCCGACGTCATGCCCAGTACATAAACTGGAGTTGGCCGGGGGGGCGGAAATCGCTGCTCGGGGACGGGCTGTCGATCACGGGGTGGTGAGCAATTGCTGTATTGGGCATCACTTGTTCTTATACATTCCTTTGTTGGTATTATCATTATTGTTCCCTTCTTTCTTTCTGTCCTATTAAACCGTGTTTATCTCAACCCACGAGGTTTTTCCTAATTCTCTCCCCCGTCCCGCTGTGGGAGGGAGAGTGAGCGAGCGGCTGCGTGGTGCTTAGTTGCCGGCTGGGGCTAAACCACGACAGTCCTTTTTGGCGCCCAACGTGGGGCCCGAGGCTTGAGATAATAACGGTTGCATGTCACAATATCAGTTTGATTTGCATCATGCTCTCGTCTTTGCTGTACATGTTAAGGATCGGTGTTGGTTTCTGCGGGCTGCTGTACTCTGCAATGATTAGTAATGTCTCGCCTGTGAATTTTGTTTTTAGAGCACTGACCTTGAGCTTAATGTGGTATCATCTGAGCTCTGTACTAAAGCCGTTACTGTATTTTGGCTACAGTCTTGTGGAGACGATTAGCAATTATACTTATGCCTCTGAAAGGTTTTTTATGGAGGAAATGCAGAATGGTACCTTTGATACCCTCTATCATAACATTTCCTCCTTCATCACAATAATTTTTCAGTATTTTGAACACCCTTGGCTGGTTAAAATACCTCTATTGCTACTTCTGGGGAACATGGTTTCAGTTTTGTCTAAGGTTAGCAAGCAATTTAACATCACCCGGAGATCTGCCCCAAGGCTGGATAGTTATGAATGGCAGGGTGTGTGGAACAGCATGGGCAAATGCCTGGGGCGGTGGGCACCTCCGGTGTTTTGGAACTTCACTCCCGAACAAGTGCAGAATCCTGATAAACTAGCAGAATATCTGGAAGAAGTATGCTGTCAGCCTGGCAGCTCCAAGGAGACACAAATCATTGCCATGTGCTGGGGCCTGGCCCATGCCTACCGAACCCTATTTAACACTATGCAAAGGGGAGAGAGGCTCTCTGGGTCTGATGGCAATGTGGCAGGCACTGTGACTACTCCAACGTCTGTAGCAGGCACTGTCACTACTCCAACCCCCACGGTGGGCACTGCCACTACTCCAACCCCCACGGCGGGCACTGTAGCTACTCAGACTGTTGCAGCTGAACCAGAGGACCAGCCCATCCCGGTATCAGTTGCCCCTGTACAAAAGAAGAAATCTTGGAAGCGGAAGTCAGCTCGTTTAGTAAGGGAGGAGGAAGATCCTGCTAAGAAGGAGCCAGAGGAAGAGAGTGAGGAGGCAGAGTGCTCTGAAGCAGGGCCATCACAAGCACGGAAGAGGGAAGAGAGCGAGTCATCGCTTGAAGAGGAGGAAGAGGAAGAACTTATAAAAGAGACGGTAACTCCCCGATCTCTATCCCTGAGTGAATTGCGAGATATGCGAAAGGATTTCAGCCGTCGTCCAGGTGAGCACATTGTCACCTGGCTGCTCCGATGCTGGGATAATGGGGCCAGTAGCCTGGAATTAGAGGGTAGGGAAGCCAAGCAGCTGGGATCCCTTTCTAGGGAAGGGGGCATTGACAAAGCAATTGGAAAAGGTGCACAAGTCCTCAGCCTCTGGAGACGACTCCTGTCGGGTGTGAAGGAAAGGTATCCCTTCAAGGAAGATGTTCTATGTCACCCAGGCAAGTGGACCACCATGGAGAAAGGTATCCAGTACCTGAGGGAGCTGGCGGTGCTGGAAGTGATTTATGGTGACTTGGACAATGGACAATCATCCAAAGATCCAGATGAAGTCAATTGCACGCGACCTATGTGGCGGAAGTTTGTACGGAGTGCACCATCATCATATGCCAACTCATTAGCAGTAATGGCCTGGAAGGACGGAGAGAGACCAACGGTGGATGAATTGGCTGGCCAACTCCGGCAATACGAAGAAAGTCTCTCTTCCTCCCTACGGGCCTGCGTCTCTGCTATAGAGAAACTGTCCCGAGAGTTCCGGCAATTCAAAGAGGATATGCCCTACCCTCCACCCATACGGACCAGTGTCTCAGCCATTAGGAGTAAGCGCTCTTCTGTTCAAGAGAGAAGATATAGAGGATACACACCACGAGCCACCCTGTGGTTTCATTTGCGTGACTACGGAGAGGACATGAGGAGGTGGGATGGAAAACCTACCTCGACCCTAGAGGCACGAGTACGCGAGCTGCAAGGAAAAACAATTACAAAAGGGGGTTCAGGTTCCTCGAGGAAAATCGTCGCTCCACTTTCCAGTGGGCAGCTTCCCAGAAAGAATAGAAGAGCTGATCTCACCTCTGATCCTCTTGAAGGGACTTCTGATTCCTATTTACAAGAAGTGGGTAACGAGTACTATGAGCAGGATTAGAGGGGCCCTGCCTCCAGCCAGGCGGAGGAGAGGGACAATCGAGTTTATTGGACTGTGTGGATTAGATGGCCTGGCACATCAGACCCACAGGAATATAAGGCTTTAGTGGACACCGGTGCACAATGTACCCTGATGCCATCAAGCCATATAGGGGCAGAACCCATCTGTATTTCTGGAGTGACAGGGGGATCCCAACAGCTGACTGTACTGGAGGCTGAAGTGAGCCTAACTGGGAATGAGTGGCAGAAGCACCCCATTGTGACTGGCCCGGAGGCTCCGTGCATCCTGGGCATAGACTACCTCAGCAGAGGGTATTTCAAGGACCCAAAAGGGTACCGGTGGGCTTTTGGTATAGCTGCCTTGGAGACGGAAGAAATTAAACAGCTGTCCACCTTGCCTGGTCTCTCAGAGGACCCTTCTGTGGTGGGGTTGCTCAGGGTCAAAGAACAACAGGTGCCGATCGCTACCACAACAGTGCACCGGCGGCAATATCGCACCAACAGAGACTCCCTGATCCCCATCCATGAGCTGATTCGTCGGCTGGAGAGCCAAGGAGTGATCAGCAAGACTCGCTCACCCTTCAACAGCCCCATATGGCCAGTGCGAAAGTCTAATGGAGAGTGGAGACTGACAGTAGACTATCGTGGCCTGAATGAAGTCACGCCACCACTGAGCGCTGCTGTGCCGGACATGCTAGAACTTCAATATGAACTGGAGTCAAAGGCAGCCAAGTGGTACGCCACCATTGATATTGCTAACGCGTTTTTCTCGATCCCTTTGGCGGCAGAGTGCAGGCCACAGTTTGCTTTCACTTGGAGGGGTGTCCAATACACCTGGAATCGACTACCCCAGGGGTGGAAACACAGCCCTACCATTTGCCATGGGCTGATACAAACTGCACTGGAACAGGGTGAAGCTCCAGAGCATCTGCAATACATTGATGACATCATCGTATGGGGCAACAGAGCAGAAGAAGTTTTCGAGAAAGGGAAGAAAATAATTCAAGTCCTTCTGAAAGCTGGTTTTGCTATAAAGCAAAGTAAAGTCAAGGGACCTGCACAAGAGATCCAGTTTTTAGGAATAAAATGGCAAGATGGACGTCGACAGATCCCAACGGATGTGATCAACAAAATAACAGCTATGTCTCCACCAACTAGCAAAAAAGAAACACAAGCATTTCTGGGTGTTGTGGGTTTCTGGAGAATGCATATTCCAAATTACAGTCTGATTGTAAGCCCTCTTTATCAAGTGACCCGGAAGAAGAACGATTTTAAATGGGGCCCTGAGCAACGACAAGCCTTCGAACAAATCAAACAGGAGATAGTTCATGCCGTAGCCCTCGGGCCAGTCCGGGCAGGACAAGATGTTAAAAATGTGCTCTACACGGCAGCCGGGGAGAATGGCCCTACCTGGAGTCTCTGGCAGAAGGCACCAGGAGAGACTCGAGGTCGACCTCTAGGGTTTTGGAGTCGAGGATATAGGGGATCTGTGTCCCGCTATACTCCAACTGAAAAGGAGATATTGGCGGCATATGAAGGAGTTCGAGCTGCCTCAGAAGTGGTTGGTACTGAAGCACAGCTCCTCCTGGCACCCCGACTGCCGGTGCTGGGCTGGATGTTCAAAGGGAGGGTCCCCTCTACGCATCATGCGACTGATGCTACGTGGAGTAAGTGGGTTGCGCTTATTACACAGCGGGCTCGAATAGGAAATCTTAATCGCCCGGGAATCTTGGAAGTGATCATGGACTGGCCAGAAGGCAAAGATTTTGGAATATCACCGGAAGAGGAGGTGGCGCGTGCTGAAGAAGCTCCACCATATAATGAACTGCCAGAGAACGAAAGGCAATATGCCCTGTTTACTGATGGGTCCTGTCGTATTGTAGGCAAACATCGAAGGTGGAAAGCTGCTGTATGGAGCCCTATACGACGAGTTGCAGAAGTGGCTGAAGGACAAGGTGAATCAAGTCAGTTTGCGGAGGTGAAAGCCATCCAGCTGGCTTTAGATATTGCCGAACGAGAAAAATGGCCAGTACTCTATCTTTATACTGACTCATGGATGGTAGCAAATGCTCTATGGGGGTGGCTGCAGCAATGGAAGCAGAGCAACTGGCAACGCAGAGGCAAGCCCATCTGGGCTGCTGAATTGTGGCAAGATATTGCTGCCCGACTAGAGAATCTCGTCATAAAAGTACGTCACGTAGATGCTCACGTACCCAAGAGTCGGGCCACCGAAGAACATCAAAACAACCATCAGGTGGATCAGGCTGCTAAGATTGAAGTGGCTCAGGTGGATCTGGACTGGCAACATAAGGGTGAATTATTTATAGCTCGGTGGGCCCATGACACCTCAGGCCATCAGGGAAGAGATGCAACATATAGATGGGCTCGGGATCGAGGGGTGGACCTGACCATGGATGCTATTGCACACGTTATCCATGAATGTGAAACGTGTGCTGCGATCAAACAAGCCAAGCGGTTAAAGCCTCTCTGGTATGAAGGACGATGGTTGAAATATAAATATGGGGAGGCCTGGCAGATTGACTATATCACACTTCCACAAACTCGCCAAGGCAAGCGCTATGTGCTTACCATGGTGGAAGCAACCACCGGATGGCTGGAAACAGACCCTGTGCCCCATGCCACCGCCCGAAACACTATCCTGGGCCTTGAAAAGCAAGTCTTATGGCGACATGGCACCCCCGAAAGAATTGAGTCAGACAATGGGACTCATCTCCCCTGCCCTGAGAGACTGCTATGATGGATGAAGCCCAGAGTCATGGACTGACTGAACTCCATAGACATTTTAAGTGATGGCCCATGGACTAAGAGAGTGATATCTGTGTGTATATATTAAAGGACAGGAAGAGTAATAACGAATAATTGGAATGTATTGAAAAGTATAGGACCTGGGCATGACGTAAATGGTATGGAATAAGGGGTGGATACTGTCCTGGTTTCAGCCAGGATAGAGCTGGTTTTCCTCACAGAAGCTAGTGTGAGACTGTGTTTTGGATTTGGGATGAGGAACTGTTGATAATGTGCTGATGTTTTGGGTTGTTGCTGAGCAGTCAAGGACAGTCCAGCTTCTTGTGCTGACCTGTCAGCGAGCAGGCTGGGGGTGCACGGGGAGCTGGGAGGGGACACAGCCGGGACAGCTGACCCAGACTGGCCAAAGAGATATTCCCTACCATCCGACGTCATGCCCAGTACATAAACTGGAGTTGGCCGGGGGGGCGGAAATCGCTGCTCGGGGACGGGCTGTCGATCACGGGGTGGTGAGCAATTGCTGTATTGGGCATCACTTGTTCTTATACATTCCTTTGTTGGTATTATCATTATTGTTCCCTTCTTTCTTTCTGTCCTATTAAACCGTGTTTATCTCAACCCACGAGGTTTTTCCTAATTCTCTCCCCCATCCCGCTGTGGGAGGGAGAGTGAGCGAGCGGCTGCGTGGTGCTTAGTTGCCGGCTGGGGCTAAACCACGACAGCTTTCCATATCCCTCTCACACACTATCTATTTTTAAAAAGAAAAGTTATGCTTGGGCAGCAAAAAGATGTGTCAGAAACCATCCCTGTGCGTAATGAGATCACTAAAATGGCGCCCACACAAAATAAAAATCCCTTTGACCTTGCCCATCAAGGAAAACATAATTTAAAAATTTGGGGAGATGAAATGAAGCATTTTCTTTAAATGCCAGAAGAACACAGCTATATGTCTCTTGATATAGGCAGTGCAAGGTCTGCTCACCTGTGGTCAAATCACACCCAGCTAGGGTAGTCTCTCTAATGGTTTTCAGAGACTGGACAACAGACCAACACATCCAGGCATTTAATAAGATTTGTTTATCCACTGCTGGAGAGCTAAACCCTGATATGGTGTCGTGGTTTAGCCCCAGCCGGCAACTAAGCACCACGCAGCCGCTCGCTCACTCTCCCTCCCACAGTGGGACGGGGGAGAGAATTAGGGAAAACCTCGTGGGTTGAGATAAACACGGTTTAATAGGACAGAAAGAAAGAAGGGAACAATAATGATAATACCAACAAAGGAATGTATAAGAACAAGTGATGCCCAATACAGAAATTGCTCACCACCCCGTGATCGACAGCCCGTCCCCGAGCAGCGATTTCCGCCCCCCCGGCCAATTCCAGTTTATGTACTGGGCATGACGTCGTATGGTAGGGAATATCTCTTTGGCCAGTCTGGGTCAGCTGTCCCGGCTGTGTCCCCTCCCAGCTCCCCGTGCACCCCCAGCCTGCTCGCTGGCAGGCCAGCACAAGAAGCTGGACTGTCCTTGACGGCTCAGCAACAACCCAAAACATCAGCACATTATCAACAGTTCCTCATCCCAAATCCAAAACACAGTCTCACACTAGCTTCTGTGAGGAAAACCAGCTCTATCCTGGCTGAAACCAGGACATATGGACACAGTAAAAACAATAATTCCTCAATGAAATTCATCCAAGTACAAGATTTTATTTGAGTCACAGCAAAAGAATATTTTTTTCCTAGCTCTTTGTATCATGAGTTGGTAATTAACAGTGTGTGACAAGATGTGGATACTAACCAGGTACTAGGCTATTTTATATTTCACTTCTGTTACAATAATGAGCCATTTCCACCAGTAGGTACCAAAGGCATGCCCACGATTGGCTTGCACTCACTGGAGAAAGGCGCGTTGCCTCCTGGAAGGTAAATGTAGAATCATGTTGGTGATGGGCAGCCCTACACCTTAATGTTTTGAAACTTGGATCTAGATCTGAACTTTGACAATTTGGAACTATCTTTTTAATACACAATGTCAAAATATCTTCACCAAATCAATTTGGGGAAAAGTGACTGGAAAGCTGCCTGGTAGAAAAGGACCTGGGGGTGCTGGTTGACAGCCAGCTGAACATGAGCCAGCAGTGTGCCTAGGTGGCCAAGGTGGCCAACAGCATCCTGGCCTGTATCAGAAATAGTGTGGCCAGCAGGAGTAGGGAAGTGATTGTGCCCCTGTACTCGGCACTGGTGAGGCCGCACCTTGAATCCTGTGTTCAGTTTTGGGCCCCTCACTACAAGAAGGATGCTGAGGTGCTGAAGCGTGTCCAGAGAAGGGCAACAAAGCTGGTGAGGAGTCTGGAGCACAAGTCTTATGAGGAGTGGCTGAGGGAACTGGGGTTGTTTAGTCTGGAGAAGAGGAGGCTGAGGGGAGACCTTATCGCTCTCTACAACTACCTGAAAGGGGGTTGTGGTGAGGTGGGTGTTGGCCTCTTCTCCCAAGTAACCAGCGATAGGACGAGAGGAAATGGCCTCAAGTTGCGCCAGGGGAGGTTTAGATTGGATATTAGGAAAAATTTCTTCACCGAGAGGGTGGTCAAGCATTGGAACAGGCTGCCCAGGGAGGTGGTGGAGTCACTGGAGGTGTTCAAAAATGTGTGGATGTGCCACTTTGGGACATGTTTTAGTGGGCATGGTGGTGTTGGGTTAACAGTTGGACTTGATGATCTTGAAGGTCCTTTCCAAGCTTAATGATTCTGTGATTCTGTGTGATTCTGTCTTTTAGATCTCCCTCAGCTCCATTTCCTCCAGATCTGAAAACAGTGACGAAGTCAAGGGTGAGATGGTGAAATGAAAATAATATCTTTGCCTCAAGCCTTGTGTCTTTTGTATAAGATTATTCATGCCAAAGGATTATTAGTTGACAGATGTACCTGAGACAGAGCATCTTGCTTTTCTGGTGAGACTCAGAATACTGTCTGACCAATTGAGAGACCAAGCAGAGCAGAGTGCATAGTCCTGAAAGAGGAGCTTTATGAGCACCTCTCACATGGCAGAACAAGCACCATGATGTTGAGAGCTGGCCCATACTGTCACCAAATACACAAATGTTCACATCCTGCCCCATCTCAAATGAGGGCATCGGAGGAAGGTATACAAACTCCCCAAGGGGCAGATTGACAAAAATCTGTCCCCTGGGAGTCCTCTAATCCTAACAGAGGCTGGTCAGGTCTGAGTTGTGAGCTACTATAGCCCTTCTGAAAAGAATTTTCTACTGAAATGTTTCACATTCTTGCTAATGTTTAAAGGTCCACCTCTTATTGTGAGGCCAAATTTCTGGTGCAGCTCCACTAGCTTCTGTGGAGTGTTGCCAGAAAGAGCTTTAGCCTAACATTATATATCAGGAAAATGGGGAACTTGTTCTTCCACAGAGAAATATGTGAAAAGATCCTAACGTTGCACTGTTAAGCCTTTATTACTTGGGAGCCTTAAATGCAGTTGTTATAATGGTTAAAAGGTAAAATGCTGTGTAGGCAAATGCCCTGTACCACGTGGGTGTGTACACCCATGGCTATCCCCCTGCACCCCAAGCACCTGTACTGGCCTCCCTGGGGTGCAGAGGCACACATGCAAGCTGAGATGATGCGGTGGTGCCCAGGAGCATTCCTCCCTGCCCAGGCAAGTGGATCAGCAGGCCACCAGGAGCAACCCTCCCTGCCCAAGAAAGCGGGTCGGCAGGCCACCAGGAGCAACCATGACCTGTACCACTGCCTTGGCAAGCTGGATGAATACAACCATGGCCTGAGCATGGCTTGGGAGGATGGGGCTGTGCTCCCAGGCCAGCAGCACCTTGCGGCATGAGGTGTGATGCATTGTGAACCAAAGACTAAGGAATGTATTCAGCCAATAACTTTCACTGCAAACAGATACTCAGTTTGTCATTGTGCTGTATGTTGCTCTGTTAAAAGCCTTGAATTTAAAGCTGCATATTAAGCAGCAGCTACAAACCACAGAACTTGACAAGTCGCCAACATGGTGGAAAAAATGACACCATGTTTTGTCAAAAAGTTGCGAAATTCAAAAAGTTTTGATCAGTACTACTGACAGAAAAAATATCTGTATACCTAATGCAACTTTGAAGACACCTACATGGAGTTAATTAGAGAACTAGATCCCTGCTTTACAGTGTTTGGAGTGAATCAAAAAATCCCTGTGCAAAGACAACACATCTCTAGGGCTTTCTTGACTTTAAAAAGCAAAGGCATCCCCTCCCTGTTAGATTTCATAGGACCTTCCTAAAAGGTTGCAAAGAAAATAGTTGCAACGAATTACTGTAAAGTTAAAATTGTTGTATTGCCCACGTGCCTGCCTCAGTCCCTGAAGTTTGCTTCACTTGTTCATACTTTTGAATAAAGACTGCTGCTTGCAAAAAGTGCTATTATTAACCCTGTTTCTCCCCGGTGCAATGACTTCTACAGTAACAAGTGACCCGAACAAATGTACATAAGCT
Organism: Phaethon aethereus; assembly: GCF_964289735.1. Lineage (NCBI taxonomy): Eukaryota > Metazoa > Chordata > Aves > Phaethontiformes > Phaethontidae > Phaethon > Phaethon aethereus. Next base: position 35,740,232 of record NC_138581.1, on the reverse strand, counting down.
TTATACATAAACTTTCAGTCTTTTTTTAATGAAGTTTTCATTAAACTAGATAAGAACAAAAGAAAACATCACCAGTGGAATAAGCAAGCTCTTCATCTAGTGCCAACAGAATTATTGCCAGGTCTTTTTATTGAAAAAGAATGAGAATCTTTGTGGAAATCCAAACAAGGTCGCTTCTTAGATGTAGGCTGGCAAGTGGCAAATTAAAGAGTTCAAACCAAACCCCATTTGTGTAACAACAAAGCTCAGCAGGATTCTGCCTCTTCTTTTGCTTCCCGTTTCAGCTTTTTCATAATTCCCTCTTAGATACTCCAACTTAGATTCAATATGACAAGGGCTTTTCCAAATCATCTAGAATAAACAGAACAGCACAAGTTCTTTTTTTGTACTGCCAGAACATTCACGTACCATTTCCATTACAAAATGCCATCTTCATGTTTTAGGGTTATACTCTGATATTCATGAATGGTTTTTATAAACATTTCTCAAAAATTATCAGAGTTTAGTTTCTTAGGTAGTGCGGGGAACATCCAGTTGGCTACTGACAAGGTCCAGTACAGATTCCATATTCCAGAATTCAATAAGGAAACACTGAGATAACCATGGTGGATCCATAATGCTTCCAAATATATATATATTTTTATATTACATGCAGGGTGATCAAAATACGTAAAAGTACTTAACGCATAATAATATGCCGAAGCTTGCACTAACAGCTAATGCTGTTTCTTGCTAGGTTAATCAGTGCTCTTAAGATGCAGGGAGCATTGGAGGATTATTTTAGTTTTACAGATTAATGAAAAGAGAACATAATCAATTAAAGCTGTCACTGTAAATACTTTGGAGCCGGGATAATTCCCTTCAACTGTTTATCAATGAATGGCATTATTCAGTATGTGTAATCCTTCAGAGATTACAAATCATTAGCTAATAAACTATGCCTTTGTGAATCTGTAACATCTGCAGTTTCCGGATCACAGAAATGCATTTGTCACAGCAAGCACAGAGAAGAAACAGGCAACCATTCCCCAGCTGAAAACCTTATGAAAGCAGGGACCTCAGAGAGGAGGCCATGGGGAAGGGAGCCAGCTCTGCACACTGCTTGTTCCCTTGCACAGAAAAGGCAGAGCTGGTTAAAAAGATCTGCAGAGACCCAGGGTTTTAAAAGACAAACCCAACAAATCCAAACCAAACCCGAATACTTGTGGATTTTTGAAGCAGCAGGCTCAAAAGAAACCACCTTGAAAGCAGAGAAGGCTGCTAGGCTCTTTGCTGCTCTCAGCATCCTTGTAAATAACTCCCCACAATTATCAGCGGAGTCTATTTCATCACAACGGATTTAATTGTGCATTGACACTGAGAGGGAGGGAGGGAGCAAGATGACAGGCAGTCCCAAGGAAGAGATTTATCCCCTCCCATTGGGCAGTTTGATAAGAGATGTTGATTTTGCGTGGTCTCACAATGGCTTTTTTATTTGTTTGTTTAATACTGGGCTGTTTCAGGAATGTGTACAGCTGAACTGACAGGAGATGCAAACAGAGTGTGTTCATTTGGGAATTACAGGGGTGGAGATACACAGGAAAATAGCCTCTGTCTTCTTCACAGGAAAGTCAGCTGATAAATTGATCTTAAGACGATGTATCTTCCTTCCTGTAAAAGTCAAGAACAGGTAGAATTTATGACCTCTATGGCCTTCTGCTGAGTTTATTCCTAACCGCGGAGGGAAAGGGGGAAGCTTTCCTTGGCAAACTTATCACACAGCTCCTATATGAACCATGTGGCTGTGCTTAAAGCGAGAGCCAACAATACCAGCATGGTGGGCCACATATCTTTCAAAGCAAGTTCACAAAGTCGTCCCTTGCACATGGAAATAAGGCAAAGCAGCCCTTTCATTAAACATTTGCTGTATACTTCCCATCAGAGCCATGGGCTTGGCCCAGGAGACAGCTGACTGACAAGAGCCAGCAGCCCCTCTCATGGCTTCTCATTTTGTTATTTAGGCCAGATTTTCCCCACAGCACTCAGAAGCAGGGACAGGTATCCTAGGATGAGTAGAGGGACGCTGCCCGGTTGTGTAGGGATGAGGTCAGGAGGGCCAAGGTGTGGCTGGAGCTGAACTTGGCAAGGGATGCAAAGAATAAGAAGGGCTTCTACAGGTATGTCAGCCAGAAAAGGAAGTTCATGGAAAGCAACCCCCCTTGATGAGCAAGATTGGCAAACTGGTAACAACGGATGAGGAGAAGGCTGAGGTACTCAACAACCCATGGCCTCAAGATGCACCAGGGGAAGTTTAGATTGGATACTAGGAAAAATTTCTTCACCGAGAGAGTGGTCAAGCATTGGAACAGGCTGCCCAGGGAGGTGGTGGAGTCACCATCACTGGAAGTGTTCAAAAAACATGTAGACGTGACACTTCAGGACATCGTTTAGGGGGCATGGTGGTGTTGGGTTGATGGTTGGACTTGATGACCTTAAAGGTCTTTTCCAACCTTAATGATTCTGTGATTCTGTGATTCTGTGACTTCTTTGCCTCAGTCTTCACTGGCAGTCTCTCTTCCCACACCTCTTGAGGGGATGGACTGCAAGACAGGGACTGGGGGAGTAAACTCCATCCCACAGTAAGAGAAGATCAGGCTCAAGACCACCTGAGGAACCTGAACATGCACAAGTCTATGGGAGATGCATCCCAGAGTCCTGGGGGAATTGGCCGAATGTAGTTGCCAAGCCACTCTCCATAATATTTGAACAGTCCTGGCAGTCAGGTGAAGTCCCTGGAGACTGGAAAAAGGGAAACATTGCACCCATTTTTAGAAAGGGGAGAAAAGAGGACCCTGGGAACCACCGACCTCTCAGCCTCACCTCTGTGCCTGGGAAGATCATGGAGCAAATCCTCCTAGAAGCTATGCTAAGGCACATGGAGGACAGGGAGGTGATTCGAGACAGCCAGCATGGCTTCACCAAGGGCAAGTCCTGCCTGACCAACCTAGTGGCCTTCTATGATGGAGTGACCACATCAGTGGACAAGGGAAGAGCTACAGTTGTCATCTATCTGGACTTCTGTAAGGCCTTTGACACGGTCCCCCCCAACATCCTTCTCTCTAAATTGGAGAGAGATGGATTTGATGGGTGGACTGTTGGGTGGATGAGGAGTTGGCTGGATGGTCACGTCCAGAGGGTAGTGGCCAAGGGCTCAATGTCCAGATGGAGACTGGTGACGACTGGTGTCCCTCAGGGGTCCGTACTGGGACCAGTACGGGGTAATATCTTCATCAGTGGTATAGACAGTGGGATCGAGTGCACCCTCAGCAAGTTTGCAGATGACACCAAGCTAAGGGGCGCGGCTGACGCCTGAGGAACAGGGTGCCATCCAGAGGGACCTGGACAAGCCCAAGAAGTGGGCCCATGTGAACCTCACGAGGTTCAACAAGGCCAAGCGCAGGATCCTGCAGCTGGGCTGGGGCAATCCCCAGTATTAGTACAGGCTGGGGGATGAAAGGATTGAGAGCAGCCCTGCCAAGAAGGACTTGGGGGTACTGGTGGAGGAAAAGCTGGACATGAGCCGATAATGCGTGCTCATAGCCCAGAAGGCCAACCATATCCTGGACTGCATCAAAAGAAGCGTGGCCAGCAGGTTGAGGGAGGTGATTCTGCCCCTCTATTCCCCTCTGGTGAGACCCTACCTGGAGTCCTGCATCCAGCTCTGGAGCCCTCAGCTCAGGAAAGACATGGACCTGTTGGAGCGGGTCCAGAGGAGGGCCACCAAAATGATCAGAGGGGTGGAACCCCTCTCCTATGAAGAAAGGCTGAGAGAGTTGGGGTTGTTCAGCCTGGAGAAGAGAAGGCTCCGAGGAGACCTTATTGCAGCCTTTCAGTACTTAAAGGGGGCTTATAAGTGTAGTGGTTTAGCCTGAGCCGGCAATTAAGCACCACACAGCCGCTCGCTTGCTCCCCCTCCCCCAGTGGGACAAGGGAGAGAATTGGGAAAAAACTCGTGGGTTGAGATAAAAACAGTTTAATAGGACAGCAAGAGAGAAGGAAACAACAATGATAACAACAATAATAATACAGACAAAGGAATGTACAAGAAGAAGTGATGCCCAAAGCAGCAATTGCTCACCACCCGGTGACTGATAGCCCATCCCTGAGCAGTGATTCCCATCCCTCCCCGGCTAACTCCAGTTTATGTACTGGGCATGACGTTGTATGGTAGGGAATACCTCTTTGGCTGGCCTGGGTCAGCTGTCCTGGCTGTGTCCCCTCCCAGCTTCCCCTGCACCCCCAGCCTTCTCGCTGGCAGGCCAGCATGAGAAGCTGGACTGTCCTTGACTGCTTAGCAACAACTGAAAACATCAGCACGTTATCGATATTTTCCCATCCCAAATCCAAAACATAGCCTCTACACTAGCTTCTGTGAAGAAAACCAACTCTATCCTGGCTGAAACCAGGACAATAAGAAAGATGGGGACAGACTTTTTAGCAGGGCTTGTAGCAATAGGACAAGTGGTAACAGTTTTAAACTGAAGGGGGGTAGATTTAGACTAGATATAAGGAAGACATTTTTTACTATGAGGGTGGTGAAACACTGGAAGAGGATGCCCAGAGAGGTGGTAGATGCCCCATCCCTGGAAACATTCAAGGTCAGGTTGGACAGGGCTCTGAGCAACCTGATCTAGTTGATGTCCCTGCTCACTACAGGGGGTTTGGACTAGATGACTTTTAAGGGTCCCTTTCAACCCAAGCTGTTCTATGATTGTATGATTTTGTGATTCTTACCTTTTCTCCTCTGAGAGCCAGTTTACAGCTGAGACACCTTCATTCACCTTCTTCTTCTCGTCCTCCATGCTAGTTACAACAGCTCTTGAGAATTTTTAATATCCTTGGGATGTTGAAAGCAGCATGCTCCTATTGATAGGTCTCCTGAATGTCTCAGGTCTTGCTCAGGGTTAAATATCTATTTAAAAATACCACCTCATCTGCTACCGGTGCTCAATGCGGATGCAGGCGCACTGCAGCTACTCAAGGCCTGTGATGGGCACTATGGGCACTCCAACCCCAGCGACAGGCACTACGGCCACTCCAACCCCCAGGACAGGCACTGCAGATGAACCAGAGAACCAACCTGTGCTGGTATCAGTTGCCCCTTATAAACAATAAGAAATAGACACAAAAGTCAGCTCGTGTAGTAAAGGATGATGAAGAAGGGTCATCATGAGAACCAGAGGAGGAAGAGGCAGAACCAGAGGTAACTACCCGATCCCTGTACCTGAGTGAGCTGTGAGATATGTGAAAAGACTTCAGCCATCAGTCAGGCGAGCACATCGTCACCTGGCTGCTCCAATGCTGGGATAACGGGGCCAGTAGCCAGGAATTAGAGGGTAGGGAGGCCAAGCAGCTGGGATCCCTTTCTAGGGAAGTGGGCATTGACAAGGTGATTGGGGGGGGAAGAAGCCCTCAGCCTCTGGAGGTGACTCCTGTCGGGTGTGAAGGAAAGGTAACCCTTCAAAGGAAGATGTTCTATGTCACCCAGGCAAGTGGACCACCATGGAGAGGTATCCAGTATCTGAGGGAATTAGCCATGCTGGACGTGATTTATAATGAACCTCACAACTTGGATCCAGATGAAGTCCAGTGCACATGACCCATGTTGCAGAAATTTGTACGGAGTGCACGATCGTTGTATGCCAGTTCATTGGCAGTAATGACCTGGAAAGATGAAGAAGGACCAACGGTGGATGAGTTGGCTGGCCTGCATCTCAGCTGTGGAAAACTATCCAAAAAGTCCAAAAACTTGTTCAAAAAGATGTTCCAGCAGTTGCAGCAACTCAAAGAGGATATGTCCTACTCCCCACCTGTACGGACCAGTATCTCGGCTGTTAGGAGTAAGTGTTCCTCTGCTCAAGAGAGAGGATCTATACGGGGTACATGCCTCGGGCCACCCTGTGGTTTTATCTGCGTGACCACAGAGAGGACATGAGGAAGTGAGATGGAAAATCTACCTTGACCCTAGAGGCACAGGTATGTGAGTTGCAAGGAGAAACGATCACAAAAGGGAGTTCTTCCAGGAAAATTGTTGCTCCAGTTTCCGGCGAGCAGTTTCTCAGACAGGGTAGAAGGGCTGCAGGGTAGAAGATCCAAACTGCACTGGAACAGAGTGAAGCTCCAGAGCACCTGCAATACATTGATGACATCATCATATGGGGCAACACATCAGAAGAAGTTTTTGAGAAAGGGAAGAAATTAATTCAAATCCTTCTGAAAGCCAGTTTTGCCATAAAACAAAGTAAGGTCAAGGGGCCTGCACAGGAGATCCAGTTTTTAGGAATAAAATGGTAAGATGAGGGTTGTCAGATCCCAATGGATGTGATCAACAAAATAACAGCTATGTGTCTCCACCAACTAGCAAAAAAGAAACACAACTTTCTTAGGTGTTGTGGGTTTTTGGAGAATGCATATTCCAAATGACAGTCTGATTGTCAGCCCTCTTTATCAAGTGACCCAGAAGAAGGACGATTTCAAATGGGGCCCTGAGCAACGACAAGCCTTTGAACAAATTAAACAGGAGATAGTTCATGCCGTAGTCCTCAGGCCAGTCTGGGCAGGACAAGATGTTAAAAATGTGCTCTACACGGCAGCCAGTGAGAATGGCCCTACCTGGAGTCTCTGGCAGAAGGCACCAGGAGGGACCCGAGATTGATCTCTAGGGTTTTGGAGTCGAGGATATAGGGGATCTGAGTCTCGCTATACTCCAACTGAAAAGGAGATATTGGCAGCATATGAAGGATTTCAAGCTGCCTCAGAAGTGGTTGGTACTGAAGCACAGCTCCTCCTGGCACCCCGACTGCCGGTGCTGGGCTGGATGTTCAAAGGGAGGGTCCCCTCTACGCATCATGCGACTGATGCTACGTGGAGTAAGTGGGTCGCGCTTATTACACAGCGGGCTCGACTAGTGGCCCGGGAATCTTGGAAGCGATCATGGACTGGCCAGAAGGCAAAGATTTTGGAATATCACCAGAAGAGGAGGTGGCGCGTGCTGAAGAGGCCCCATGGTATAATAAACTACCAGAAAATGAACAGCAATATGCCCTGTTCACTGATGGGTCCTGTTGTATTGTAGGCAAACATTGAAGGTGGAAAGCTGCTGTATGGAGCCGTATACGATGAGTGGCAGAAGCTGCTGAAGGACAAGGTGAATCAAGTCAGTTTGCAGAGGTGAAAGCCATCCAGCTGGCTTTAGATATTGCTGAATGAGAAAAATGGCCAATACTCTATCTTTATACTGACTCATGGATGGTGGCAAATGCTCTATGGGGGTGGCTACAGCAATGGAAGCAGAGCAACTGGCAGCGCACAGGCAAGCCCATCTGGGCTGCTGAATTGTGGCAAGATATTGCTGCCCGACTAGAGAATCTAGTCATAAAAGTACGTCATGTAGATGCTCACGTACCCAGGAGTCGGGCCACCAAAGAACATCAAAACAACCGTCAGGTGGACCAGGCTGCTAAGATTGAAGTGGCTCAGGTGGATCTGGACTGGCAACATAAGGGTGAATTATTTATAGCTTGGTAGGCCCAGGACACCTCAGGCCATCAGGGAAGAGATGCAACATATAGATGGGCTCGCGATCAAGGGGTGGACTTGACCATGGACGCTATTGCACAGGTTATCCATGGATGTGAAATGTGCTGCAGTCAAGCAAGCCAAGCTGGTAAAGCCCCTCTGGTATGAAGGACGATGGTTGAAATATAAATATGGGGAGGCCTGGCAGTTTGACTATATCACACTTCCACAAACCCACCAAGGCAAGTGCCATGTGCTCACAACAGCTGAAGCAACCACTGGATTGCTGGAAACATATCCTGTGCCCCATGCCACCTCCGGGAACACTATCCTGGGCCTTGAAAAGTGAGTCTTATGGTGACGTGGCACCCCAGAAAGAATTGAGTCCGACAACGGGACTCATTTCCGAAACAACCTCATAGACACCTGGGCCAAAGAGCATGGCAACAGTGCTAAACTCTTGACTTCACCGTCAGTGCCAGGTCCAAGTATTGGGTATCAGTCATTAAGTGCTAGTTACACAGAATATTTGGGCATGTCTCAAATTGTCAAGTCTACTTGTGCTAACTCAATGTTTATATTAATTGAAATGAGAAGTGATATACAGACAACTGCTGTTTCCTTTGTTCAATTTGGTGGCACTGGATTATGCTGTGTAGTAACTGTGAAGGTGAGACAGGACACGTATCAGCCCTTCAACTTTAAACTGATGAAAGCTTTCATGACATAAACCGGTTTCATGCTGGTATAGATAACTTCTTTTTTAATTAAACAGTAACATTAAATGAGTGTAAATGCTTTTTTTTTTTTACATTATTACCTGTTGGGATCACTCTGCACGGCTCGACCTTAAGGAGAAGGAGCTGTGGCATTGAGAAGCTGGTAAACAGCTGGACACCTGCAGGGCTCAGCCTTGAGGAGAAGGAGCTGTGGTAAACAACTAAGAAGAAGCAAAGGAGTGCGTGGACACCTGCAGGCAGCGAATCCTGACTGTGTGAGAAGCGCGTGGACTGTGTGTGGTAACCAACTAGGACGTATTTTGTGTGCGCGTGAAAGAGCTGTAACTGTATAAAAAGCGGACACTTGTAGCAATAAAGGTCTTCAGTTGTTAACTCTAATAGAGTTCCTGAAGTCCAATTCTTCTCCGTCAAATGGTGACCCCGACATTCGGGACAGCACGAAGACGCTCCGGAAGAAGCCCCGATTGGAAGGGCTGCTGACAGCTGGACTGCGGCAGGAACGAAAAGGATAGTCGGCTGACTCTGTGAAACAGCACCCAAGCGAGGTGAGCAATCGGGGGCAGCATGGGGCAGAACATGTCCGCAGAAGAAGGCTCAATTGTCAAACTCCTGCTGCATATCCTCTCTAAGAGAGGAATAAAACATAATGAAACCTCAGTAAGGAGGGTTTTAAAATGGTTCCGAAATCAGGGCGTGCCAGAAACATGGGCGAACGGAGGGACGATGTTGTGGGTTGCCATCTCGAAAAGAGATGGGCAAGCAGCGGAGCTAGCAACAACGTGGCGATTGCTATTCGAGACTGTTTTGAAGAGCCAGGGGCTAGCAGCAGACTCTGCAACAGCTTTTGAGTTATCTACTTGGGAGAAAGCAGGGAAATTGGTGTTTGACGCAGCCTCCAAAGGGGATCATATGGCTGCGAAAGTGTTAGCCTGGCAATTAGTCAGAGACTCTATAAAGGCGATAAAATCAGAGTGGACAGCGGCGGCAGCAACAGCTGCCACTGCCACAGCCCCGGGAGAGAAGGGAGGCCAAGCTGGGGATGATGAGAATGAGCGACCCCTGCCAGCGCCCCCCACCCGCACCCCCGCCCCACCGCTAAAGACCAGAAGATCCTGTCACACGTCCCACGGTGTCGTGGTTTAGCCCCAGCCGGCAACTAAACACCACGCAGCCGCTCGCTCACTGCCCCTCCCACAGTAGGGTGGGGGAGAGAATTAGGAAAAGAAAAAAAAAAACCTTGTGGGTTGAGATAAACACAGTTTAATAGGACAGAAAGAAAGAAGGAAACAACAATGATAATACTGACAAAGGAATGTACAAGAACAAGTGATGCCCAATACAGCAATTGCTCACCACCCGGCGATCGACAACCTGTCCCCGAGCAGCGATTTCCGCCCCCCCGGCCAACTCCAGTTTATGTACTGGGCATGACGTCGGATGGTAGGGAATATCTCTTTGGCCAGTCTGGGTCAGCTGTCCCGGCTGTGTCCCCTCCCAGCTCCCCGTGCACCCCCAGCCTGCTCGCTGGCAGGCCAGCACAAGAAGCTGGACTGTCCTTGACTGCTCAGCAGCAACCCAAAACATCAGCACATTATCAACAGTTTCTCATCCCAAATCCAAAAGAGTCTCACACTGGCTTCTGTGAAGAAAACCAGCTCTATCCTGGCTGAAACCAGGACAGTATCCACCCCTTATTCCATACCATTTACGTCATGCCCAGGTCCTGTACTTTCAATACATTCCAATTATTCATTATTACTCTTCCTGTCTTTTAATATATACACACAGATATCACTTTCTTAGTCCATGGGCCATCACTTTAAAATGTCTGTGTAGTTCATTCAGTCCATGACTCTGGGCTTCATCCATCATAGCAGGGGAGGTGGTATGTGGTGTTGGATCGTTATCTGGCACGGTCCATGTCCATGATCTGCAGGTCGAAGATGTCGGTCTCGAGGGATTTGTTGGGCGCAAGCTGCTGAAGCCAGTTCTGGTTCCATCACTGCTGCATGTTGCTTAGTTTCGGTGAAGCTCATTCTTCATCAGTCTGGGTGATTCTTACTGTAATACCATCGATATGGTAGATAGCAACCATAGTAGTAATGACATACTGTATTGTGTAACAATTAACATAATACAATTCAAATCATTGACTATTTTCACCCAAAATCAAGTCTCCTTGAGGTACACATCGGACTTCCCCATCCTTCCGCATTACCCACCAAGTGCACCCAGGTCCCTGGGCAAAGGCAATCCCACGAACGGGTTTACCTTTGCCTGAGGCAGGAGTAACCCAGACTGTCTTCCCCAGCATATTCCTCACATGCACCACAGGGACTTTATCCCCTTCTACAGTACGTAAAAGTTTTGATTGGGCAGGGCCGGCTCTATTAGTAGATCCCCTAGTGTTGACTAACCAGGTGGCTTTTGCTAAATGTTTATCCCAATGTTTGAATGTCCCATCACCCATTGCTCTCAGTGTAGTCTTTAACAGTCCGTTGTATCGTTCAATTTTTCCGGAAGCTGGTGCATGATAGGGGATGTGATACACCCACTCAATGCCGTGCTCTTTGGCCCAGGTGTCTATGAGGTTGTTTCGGAAATGAGTCCCGTTGTCCGACTCAATTCTTTCGGGGGTGCCATGTCGCCATAAGACTTGCTTTTCAAGGCCCAGGATAGTGTTTCGGGCGGTGGCATGGGGCACAGGGTCTGTTTCCAGCCATCCGGTGGTTGCTTCCACCATGGTAAGCACATAGCGCTTGCCTTGGCGAGTTTGTGGAAGTGTGATATAGTCAATCTGCCAGGCCTCGCCATATTTATATTTCAACCATCGTCCTTCATACCAGAGGGGCTTTAACCGCTTGGCTTGTTTGATCGCAGCACACGTTTCACATTCATGGATAACCTGTGCAATAGCGTCCATGGTCAGGTCCACCCCTCGATCCCGAGCCCATCTATATGTTGCATCTCTTCCCTGATGGCCTGAGGTGTCATGGGCCCACCGAGCTATAAATAATTCACCCTTATGTTGCCAGTCCAGATCCACCTGAGCCACTTCAATCTTAGCAGCCTGATCCACCTGATGGTTGTTTTGATGTTCTTCGGTGGCCCGACTCTTGGGTACGTGAGCATCTACATGGCGTACTTTTATGACCAGATTCTCTAGTCGGGCAGCAATATCTTGCCACAATTCAGCAGCCCAGATGGGCTTGCCTCTGCGTTGCCAGTTGCTCTGCTTCCATTGCTGCAGCCACCCCCATAGAGCATTTGCTACCATCCATGAGTCAGTATAAAGATAGAGTACTGGCCATTTTTCTCGTTCAGCAATATCTAAAGCCAGCTGGATGGCTTTCACCTCTGCAAACTGACTTGATTCACCTTGTCCTTCAGCGGCTTCTGCGACTCGTCGTGTAGGGCTCCATACAGCAGCTTTCCACCTTCGATGTTTGCCTACAATACGACAGGGCCCATCAGTAAATAGGGCATATTGCCTTTCATTCTCTGGCAGTTCATTATATGGTGGAGCCTCTTCAGCACGCGCCACCTCCTCTTCTGGTGATATTCCAAAATCTTTGCCTTCTGGCCAGTCCATGATCACTTCCAAGATTCCCGGGCGATTAAGGTTTCCTATTCGAGCCCGCTGTGTAATAAGCGCGACCCACTTACTCCACGTAGCATCAGTCGCATGATGCGTAGAGGGGACCCTCCCTTTGAACATCCAGCCCAGCACCGGCAGTCGGGGTGCCAGGAGGAGCTGTGCTTCAGTGCCAACCACTTCTGAGGCAGCTCGAACTCCTTCATATGCTGCCAGTATCTCCTTTTCAGTTGGAGTATAGCGGGACTCAGATCCCCTATATCCTCGACTCCAAAACCCGAGAGGTCGACCTCGAGTCTCTCCTGGTGCCTTCTGCCAGAGACTCCAGGTAGGGCCATTCTCCCCGGCTGCCGTGTAGAGCACATTTTTAACATCTTGTCCTGCTCGGACTGGCCCGAGGGCTACAGCATGAACTATCTCCTGCTTAATTTGCTCGAAGGCTTGTCGTTGCTCAGGGCCCCATTTAAAATCATTCTTCTTCCGGGTCACTTGATAAAGAGGGCTTACAATCAGACTGTAATTTGGAATATGCATTCTCCAGAAACCCACAACGCCCAGAAATGCTTGTGTTTCTTTTTTGCTAGTTGGTGGAGACATAGCTGTTATTTTGTTGATCACATCCGTTGGGATCTGTCGACGTCCATCTTGCCATTTTATTCCTAAAAACTGGATCTCTTGTGCAGGTCCTTTGACCTTACTTTGTTTTATAGCAAAACCAGCTTTCAGAAGGATTTGAATTATTTTCTTCCCTTTCTCAAAAACTTCTTCTGCTGTGTTGCCCCATACGATGATGTCGTCAATGTATTGCAGATGCTCTGGAGCTTCACCCTGTTCCAGTGCAGTTTGTATCAGCCCATGGCAAATGGTAGGGCTGTGTTTCCACCCCTGGGGAAGTCGATTCCAGGTGTATTGGACACCCCTCCAGGTGAAAGCAAACTGTGGCCTGCACTCTGCCGCCAAAGGGATCGAGAAAAACGCGTTAGCAATATCAATGGTGGCGTACCACTTGGCTGCCTTTGACTCCAGTTCATATTGAAGTTCTAGCATGTCTGGCACGGCAGCGCTCAGTGGTGGCGTGACTTCATTCAGGCCACGATAGTCTACTGTCAGTCTCCACTCTCCATTAGACTTTCGCACTGGCCATATGGGGCTGTTAAAGGGTGAGCGAGTCTTGCTGATCACTCCTTGGCTCTCCAGCCGACGAATCAGCTCATGGATGGGGATCAGGGAGTCTCTGTTGGTGCGATATTGCCGCCGGTGCACTGTTGTGGTAGCGATCGGCACCTGTTGTTCTTCGACCCTGAGCAACCCCACCACAGAAGGGTCCTCTGAGAGACCAGGCAAGGTGGACAGCTGTTTAATTTCTTCCGTCTCCAAGGCAGCTATACCAAAAGCCCACCGGTACCCTTTTGGGTCCTTGAAATACCCTCTCCTGAGGTAGTCTATGCCCAGGATGCACGGAGCCTCTGGGCCAGTCACAATGGGGTGCTTCTGCCACTCATTCCCAGTTAGGCTCACTTCGGCCTCCAGCACAGTCAGCTGTTGGGATCCCCCTGTCACTCCAGAAATACAGATGGGTTCTGCCCCTATATGGCTTGATGGCATTAAGGTACATTGTGCACCAGTATCCACTAAAGCCTTATATTCCTGTGGGTCTGATGTGCCAGGCCATCTAATCCACACAGTCCAATAAACTCGGTTATCCCTCTCCTCCGCCTGGCTGGAGGCAGGGCCCCTCTAATCCTGCTCATAGTACTCGTTACCCACTTCTTGTAAATAGGAATCAGAAGTCCCCTCAAGAGGATCAGAGGTGAGATCAGCTCTTCTATTCTTTCTGGGGAACTGCCCACTGGAAAGTGGAGCGACGATTTTTCTGGAGGAACATGAACGCCCTTTTGTAATTGTTTTCCCTTGCAGCTCACGTACTCGTGCCTCTAGGGTCGAGGTAGGTTTTCCATCCCACCTCCTCATGTCCTCTCCGTAGTCACGCAATTGAAACCACAGGGTGGCTCGCGGTGTGTATCCTCTATATCTTCTCTCTTGAACAGAAGAGCGCTTACTCCTAATGGCTGAGACACTGGTCCGTACGGGTGGAGGGTAGGGCATATCCTCTTTGAATTGCCGGAACTCCTGGGACAGTTTCTCTACAGCAGAGACGCAGGCCCGTAGGGAGGAAGAGAGACTTTCTTCGTATTGCCGGAGTTGGCCAGCCAATTCATCCACCGTTGGTCTCTCTCCGTCTTTCCAGGCCATTATTGCTAATGAGTTGGCATATGATGATGGTGCACTCCGTACAAACTTCCGCCACATAGGTCGCGTGCAATTGACTTCATCTGGATCTTTGGATGATTGTCCATTGTCCAAGTCACCATAAATCACTTCCAGCACCGCTAGCTCCCTCAGGTACTGTATACCTTTCTCCATGATGGTCCACTTGCCTGGGTGACATAGAACATCTTCCTTGAAGGGGTACCTTTCCTTCACACCCGACAGGAGTCGTCTCCAGAGGCTGAGGACTCGTGCACCTTTTCCAATTGCTTTGTCAATGCCCCCTTCCCTAGAAAGGGATCCCAGCTGCTTGGCTTCCCTACCCTCTAATTCCAGGCTACTGGCCCCATTATCCCAGCATCGGAGCAGCCAGGTGACAATGTGCTCACCTGGACGACGGCTGAAATCCTTTCGCATATCTCGCAGTTCACTCAGTGATAGAGATCGGGTAGTTACCGTCTCTTTTATGAGTTCTTCCTCTTCCTCCTCTTCAAGCGATGACTCGCTCTCTTCCCTCTTCGGTCCTTGTGATGGCCCTGCTTCAGAGCACTCTGCCTCCTCACTCGCTTCCTCTGCCTCCCTCTTAGCAGAATCTTCCTCCTCCCTTACTAAACGAGCTGACTTCCGCTTCCAAGATTTCTTCTTTTGTACAGGGGCAACTGATACTGGGATGGGCTGGTTCTCTGGTTCAGCTGCAACAGTCTGAGTAGCTACAGTGCCTGTTGCAGGGGTTGGAGTAGTCACAGTGCCTGCCACATTGCCATCAGACCCAGAGAGCCCCTCTCCCCTTTGCATAGTGTTAAATAGGGTTCGGTAGGCATGGGCCAGGCCCCAGCACATGGCAATGATTTGTGTCTCCTTGGAGCTGCCAGGCTGACAGCATACTTCTTCCAGATATTCTGCTAGTTTATCAGGATTCTGCACTTGTTCGGGAGAGAAGTTCCAAAACACCGGAGGTGCCCACCACCCCAGGCATTTGCCCATGCTGTTCCACACACCCTGCCATTCATAACTATCCAGCCTTGGGGCAGATCTCCGGGTGATATTCTTAAATCGCTTGCCAACCTTAGACAAAACCGAAACAATGTTCCCCAGAAGTAGCAATAGAGGTATTATAACTACCCAAGGGTGTTCAAAATACGGAAAAATTACTGTGATGAAGGAGGAAACGTTATGATAGAGGGTAGCAAAGGTATCATTCTGCATTTCCTCCATAGAAAGCCTTTCAGAGGCAGAAGTATAATTGCTAATCGTCTCCACAAGACTGTAGCCAAAATACAGTAACGGCTTTAGTACAGAGTTCAGATGATACCACATTAAGCTCAAGGTCAGTGCTCTAAAAACAAAACTCGCAGGCGAGTACAGCAGCCCGCAGAGACCAACACCGATCCTTAACATGTACAACAAAGACGAGAGCATCATGCAAATCAAATAAACTGATATTGTGACCTGCAACTGTTATTATCTCAAGCCTCGTGCCCCACGTTGGGCGCCAAAAAGGACTGTCGTGGTTTAGCCCCAGCCGGCAACTAAACACCACGCAGCCGCTCGCTCACTGCCCCTCCCACAGTAGGGTGGGGGAGAGAATTAGGAAAAGAAAAAAAAAACCTTGTGGGTTGAGATAAACACAGTTTAATAGGACAGAAAGAAAGAAGGAAACAACAATGATAATACCGACAAAGGAATGTACAAGAAGAAGTGAGGCCCAATACAGCAATTGCTCACCACCCGGCGATCGACAACCTGTCCCCGAGCAGCGATTTCCGCCCCCCGGCCAACTCCAGTTTATGTACTGGGCATGACGTCGTATGGTAGGGAATATCTCTTTGGCCAGTCTGGGTCAGCTGTCCCGGCTGTGTCCCCTCCCAGCTCCCCGTGCACCCCCAGCCTGCTCGCTGGCAGGCCAGCACAAGAAGCTGGACTGTCCTTGACTGCTCAGCAGCAACCCAAAACATCAGCACATTATCAACAGTTTCTCATCCCAAATCCAAAACAGTCTCACACTGGCTTCTGTGAAGAAAACCAGCTCTATCCTGGCTGAAACCAGGACACACGGACACAGAGTCCAACTCCGACATATCGCCAGCTGACGTATTCGTTCTTTTGTATGGGGAATGATGGCTCATTGACTGTTTCAGCAGCACTCCCTGGATGGTCAAGAGCAGGAACTTCAATATAACATATTTATAAAACGGTGTTGTGGGTTTGTTCTATGTCGCTGTAATTACTGTCACAAATGTATCATTTCTTTTGCAGGGAATCAAAGAGTATATTTGAATAAGACACTCTCCCCACGGTGTATACGGTGTAACAGAGTTGGGGGGATAGAGAATTTTGGGTATATTCGATATTTCTGTTGTAATATAGAATGATATATCAGGCAACGATGATGGAGGGAGGCAGTAAGTTTATGGCAAGAGTGCAGCCATGGGCAGACTATTTCTGGGGACAAAGCACCACCAACAACAGCAAAAGGATAAATACCTCTTGCAATCTGCCAGAAGTTTTTTGGGCGCTCGGAATAGGGCAATGACAACCTACCTCAAAAATGACTTTTTGCAACAATCAAGCAGACCCAAAAGAATGGAGTTGTCATATGCTAATAGATACGGGAGCGGATGTAACCATTATTTCCAGCAGGGACTGGCCTGCAACCTGGCCAACACATAATCCAGCCCATGGGTTGATTGGGGCCGGAGGCGTCTCTAATACCATGCAAAGTTCAGTACTCTTGCAATGTAAGAACCCAGATGGGTATACAGTAACAGTAAAACCATATGTAGCTCTGATCCCAATCAATTTGCTAGGGAGAGACGTTTTGTGACAAATGAGTTGTGTTCTAAGTAGCACTCCTGAACATTTTGTGGAGCAACCATTGAGGAGGGACTAACACTCAAATTGACATGGAAAACTGATACACCGGTTTGAGTGGATCAATGGCCGCTATCTCAAGAAAAGGTCGCTAAGCTACAGGAATTGGTAAAAGAGCAATTAGAAAAGAAACATATTAAACCCACTACAAGTCCATGGAATACACCTGTATTTGTAATTCCTAAAAAAAGTGGCAAGTGGAGATTGTTACATGATTTAAGAAAAGTGAATGAGGTAATTGAAGACATGGGAGCCTTGCAACCAGGTTTGCCGTCCCCTAGTGTGATACCAAAGAATTGGGATCTTTTCATAATCGACCTGAAGGATTGCTTTTTTACCGTTTGCATGAACAAGATGCAATGAGATTTGCTTTTTCGGTGCCATCAGTTAACAAAGCTGAGCCTATAAAAAGATATCATTGGACAGTGTTGCCACAGGGTATGAAAAACTCACCCACAATTTGTCAGATATTTGTTGTTTGGGCTCTACAGCCTATTCGGGCTCGATGGGGTCAGCTGTTGATTTACCACTATATGGATGATATATTAATAGCGGGAGAAAACCTTGACAAGAAACGATTAATAGACGAACTAACAACACAGCTAGGTTCAGCTGGTTTGCAAATTGCTCCGGAAAAAATACAACATAAACCACCGTGGAGTTACTTGGGATGGAAAATCACGCAAACAGCCATTTTTCCACAGAATGTGATGTTGAGAACCGAAATCAGAACATTGAACGATGTTCAAAAATTAGTGGGAGATTTGAATTGGATTCGTAATATTTGTGGAATAACAAATGTAGAAATGACACCATTGTTGAATCTGTTATCAGGAGATTCAAACTTGAATGCTCCTAGAGCATTAACACAAGAAGCTAAACAAGCATTATCAGTAATTAGTCAGAAAATAGCTACAGCCTATGGACATCGCAGAATATTGGACCAAGGTGTCCAGGTTGCTATCATAAATCATGAACAACATCCTTTTGCAATCTTAATGCAGTGGGCTGAAAGCGAGAAGGACCCATTACATGTGCTAGAATGGGTTTTTGCTGCTTTCCAACCCAAAAAAACGATTGTAACCCGACTGGAAATATTTTCGATATTACTTATGAAAAGTAGAACATGGGTGGTGGAAATAGTAGGAGGCGAACCACAACGTATTTTAATACCAATTCAGAACGATTACTTAGAATGGGGACTTCAAAATTCTTTGGAGTTACAAACCGCTTTGACGGGATTTATGGGAGAAATCAGTATTCATTATCCAAGTCATGTTTACCTGTGGAGTAACAGGGCACAGACTCTGGCGGGGTTTCAGGCCAAAAACCTTTATTGCTACAAGTGTCCGCTTTTTATGCAGTTACAGCTCTTTCACGCGCCACAAAATACGTCCTGGTTGGTTAACACACACAGTCCATGCGCTTCTCCACAGTCAGGATTCGCTGCCTGCAGGTGTCCACGCACTCCTTTGCTTCCTCTTAGTTGTTTACCACAGCTCCTTCTCCTCAAGGCTGAGCCCTGCAGGTGTCCAGCTGTTTACCAGCTTCTCAATGCCACAGCTCCTTCTCCTTAAGGTCGAGCCGTGCAGATCAATGCCACAGCTCCTTCTCCTTAAGGACAAGCCCTTGCAGGGTGATCCCAACATTTACCTTTTTGAAAGATGTCGGATTGGAGATATTACCCATGCGAAGCATGCGACCCGTAAATGGTGTAACTGTTTTCACAGATGGGGGAGGAAAAACAGGAAAAGCGGGGGTAGTTTGGAAAGAGAATGATGAATGGAAAACATATGTAGTACAAATGGAAGGATCCACACAGAGAATTGAGTTGCAAGCTGTAAGAGAGGCCTTTAAATTATGGATGAATAATCCCATTAATGTTGTTTGTGATTCAATATATGTAGTTGGTGTGGTTCAAAGAATAGAAAGAGCTGTTTTAAAGATAGTGAAACAACAGGATTTGTATCAACAGTTTCGAACATTATGGTATCTACTTAATGAAAGATGGCAACCATATTTTATAACACATATACAAAGCCATACGAATTTGCCAGGAGATATAGTGGAAGGAAATGCTAGAGCAGATCAATTAGTTGCTCCAGTATGGGCTGGACCTGCTCCGGATCGTTTAGGTCAAGCACAAGCCTCTCATGCCTTTTTCCATCAATCTGCCAAAGTTTTAGCGAGACAATTTAATCTAAGTGCAGGTGACGCTAGAGCTATTATACAGACTTGTGCTGATTGTCAACAAATAGGCCCAGGAATCGCGATTACAGTAAATCCCCGAGGATTGCATTCGCTACAACTATGGCAGATGGATGTGACACATGTCGCTGACTTTGGAAGATTTAAATATGTTCATGTTTCAATTGATTGCTATTCTGCAGTAGTTTGGGCCACTGCACAAACAGGAGAAACTAGTAGGCATGTACAAAAGCATTTGCGAGCTGCATCTCAGCCCATGGTATACCCCTACAAATTAAAACCGATAATGGTCCTTGTTATGTAGCCCAGTCAACCCAACGATTTTTTGCTCAAAGGGGAGTGACGCATATTACTGGAATACCGCATTCCCCAAATGGACAAGCTATTGTTGAACGAATGAATCATTCCCTGAAGCATTTATTGCAAAAACAAAAAGGGGGAGAGGCTGCCACACCACCCCAAGAACATTTGAATAAAGCCTTATATGTGTTGAATTATTTGCGTCTAGCAGAAGGAAAAACCGTACCTCCCATAATAAAACATGTAAAAGGAATGACAGGAAGTCTGTTTGAGTTAACACAAAATGTGCAAGTAAAAGTTAAAAATTTGGAAAAGAATATGTGGGAAGGACCTTTTCAGCTGCTAACCTGGGGACGAGGTTATGCTTGTGTCATTACAGATTCTGGAACTCATTGGGTACCCACAAAATGGGTAAAACCATGGGCGAAACCATCACCATCGTCATTGTCGGACACATCCTGACACTATCAGGTGTCATCGCAATCTGGATGCCACCTCAGCCAAAAGAAAATGTATGGGTAACATTAGCAAATCAAACAGGACAGGACACCTTCTCTCTGTCTCTTTCCTCCCCGGGCAATCCCTTTTCAATCTGCCAGAAGGGTTATGGTGGCTGTGTGGAGATCAATGGGCTGGGAAACAGCTGCCCGGGAACTGGTCAGGGGACTGTACCATGGGCGTCCTAGTTCCTAATTTGCAGATAATTAATCAGACTGAAATTAGCAGTATCATGAGAGGAACATGGAAAGCTTTTAGGGCAAACCGCTCTATAACTACAAATCCTTTGGTAAGATATAATACTGGTTTTCATAGCTTTGTGCAGGCATTTTTTCCATCGCTAGGAGTAGTACAGCTAGAAAAAGCATTAGTTAACTTGTCGGCAGAAATGGAAATTATTGCTAATTGCACTGTAGATGCGATTTTAGGCTTGCAGCTGTATACGGAGGGGTTAACAGATGGAATTTTGGCCTGTGAGAAAACTGCAGTTAGCATAGGAGGAAACGGATGGCTGGGTAAGAAATAGATACTATGCTGGGTGAGAGAAAACAGCCCACAGAGATAAGAAAGTTGATCAAGGTTAGGGGAGGATGTGGAAGACGTGCAGTAACGGAGGAATATAAAGCACAATTCACAATTTTGTTTGCCTTGTAACATACTGCTATTGGCTTAAGCATAGTTGATACGTGACTGCTGAATTATGGTAAGATGCGGTGTGAACAAAGCCTACGAACCAATAGACGGGATGGCTGTGGCGCGTGCAGCACGTCTGGCCAGCGGGTGCATACGCCATAGGCTCCCTGTGTTGAAAGGTGGCAACCGAGGCGTGTTCCGACACTCGCTGGCCACATGTGTCGAAACTCGTTCCTCTGCAAACGTAGAAATACCAGGATTTCCCGAGGGGCAGTGGGCCGGTGTATGGCAAGGCCACCATTGCCTCCGTGGGGACGCCCACGTAAAGCTGGCACCTACCGACTGCTGGGCTGAGTTCGCGGCACAGGACGATACAAGAATGTACAGACGGTCCATCTTCCTCACAGTCCTTGGGTTGCGAATGATCCATCGGGTTTTGTTTATAGATAAACAAAAAGGGCGAGATGTTGGGATCACTCTGCATGGCTCGACCTTAAGGAGAAGGAGCTGTGGCATTGAGAAGCTGGTAAACAGCTGGACACCTGCACGGCTCAGACTTGAGGAGAAGGAGCTGTGATAAACAACTAAGAGGAAGCAAAGGAGTGCGTGGACTCCTGCAGGCAGCGAATCCTGACTGTGTGAGAAGAGCGTGGACTGTGTGTGGTAACCAACCAGGACGTATTTTGTGGCACGTGAAAGAGCTGTAACTGCATAAAAAGCAGACACTTGTAGCAATAAAGGTCTTCAATTGTTAACTCTATTAGAGTTCCTGAAGTCTGATTCTTCTCCGTCAGTTACCATTTCATTTAACAATACTAATAGAAATATGCCTGTCCTAGGTCCACATTTCCCTGAAGTTATGCTGCTTGAATGCAGAAGCTGAGATTGCCTCAATTTCTCTGTAGTGTATCAACTGCAACTACCATGTCCAAAGACAAGGATCTTCAGGTGAAATCAGTAACACACTAGGGTCCTGATTAGCCACATGCACCATATATTGTAGGCAGAAACACTAAATATCTATATCTAAGACTAGTCAGGTGTGTGTCACAAAGTAGAAAGACGTAATAATTTACAGCATGTTCTTAGAAATTACTATAAAAGGATAGGGATGGCATGAGGAAAAATTGAGCCTGAAGCCTTTTCTCCATTTACACTCATTTGAATGCACCTGGAATCGATGGAATTCACTTCAAAGGACATGGTGTGCCATGTCAGGTGGTAATTATGCCTTGGTGCTGTTCATATTATTTGCACCTGTGAACATGTATGCCAAGAAGCTTCAAGTTACAATATACCTAGCAACCTCTTCACTCATGATAAGCACTCATAAAACAGCTCAGAAGATGGTTGCTAACTCCCAAAGAGTTGCAGAACATCCATTGCTTACCTACTTTTTGAGGAATTATTAATATATTACATCCTTTATAAGTGGAAGCAAACTCTTAAGTGTATAGGGTAGGATGGGCAGAGATGGGACTTCTAATGACACAGTAAGAAAAATAGCAAGATGACTTTTTCAGCTTTCAAGACCTTTTTTCATTAGTTTATTTTAAAAATGAGTTTTGAGTTTGAGTGAACTGCTAGGTTTTGTCTTGTAATCCCTGCTAATTGGAAGGCACAATATGTTATTTAGAGTGCACTTAGTCCTATAAGTTCTGCAAAATACAGGTATAGTGTTATGTATGGAAATGACCATCTTTGGAACAGACCATGGACTAAATTAAACCCTGGTGACCAACCTGTAGGCTTTACCAGGACAGTATGTGGAGGATCAATACTGCAGTGAGGTCTAATGATCAGACACACAGAAGGGAAAGGCTATGTGGGGTGCACATGTATTCCTATGGGAAGTCTGCAACCTTTGTCAATCCTTGTTTTGTACTGGTGCTATGTAGTTCAAAGATGAAAGCAACATCTGTTACTAATGAAAATCTTAGGTTATGACATTAGTCACAACAAAGTAAGAAGTCTTGCACTGATTTTAGAAGATCACACACTCCCATGCACTTTAAAGGAGTAGGGTATCTTTTGTTATTTTTCTAAATGTGAAATAACGCTTTTATATCTGACATTCCTTTAAAGGAAAATCACCTTGATGTTGAAAGAAAATGCTAATGATGTTACCATAACTGTATTGATAATGATTCCTGATTTATATGTTCCTATACCTGAAAATCTAAATTAAATTTACTGTTTTCTCTGTCTTTTTTTTTAAATGAAGTGGAATCAATTAAAAAATTAGATATTTTCAGACTATTTTCTGTTGACAGTATTCCCTGTAAACATTAACTCATTATTTATCTATCCCAAGGAATGATATGCATTGGAAGACAATTGCCTTGCAGTGGAATGTGACCTTGGCCAGTCTATAACAGCTAAAAAATGCTATCCCTCTGATGTTATATTATTTTGATGGAAGGGAAAATTAGCTAACTTATTTGGAATAGTTGCAAAGAAATCTTAAACTTAGAATGAGTTCAGCTAACTTGTAGGCTCTCTCTTTGGGAATGCTATTAGTTTGTGCTTGTGCAGTGTCTTTTACCCAAGAGCTTTTCTCCAAGCATTTTTTTTCAATGTTTTTTTCAAAAACAGTAATTAAGGTTACAGCATTTCAGGAGAGAGGCAAAAGTTATTAATCTCACTTGAAATATCAGATTCTGGACATGGTTTGTCACTTTGCTGCATCTGGGACTGTGGATGGACCCTGTGACCAGCACTGAGCTCTGCCCATGGATTCAGATGCTGTGGGACAGTGCCCATCAGGGAGGGCACAGCTAGCACTGGGGTCACCCTCAGCTCCTCGCTCATTCCTTGTCCTGGAGCAGCCCTGCTCTTGCTACTCTTGGATAGGTTTGCTACTGAATTGAGTTTGTCACACAGGCTGTGTCCACAGAAAACAATAGCCTGTGTACTTTGCCAGCCCAGCAAACAAGGATTGTGTGTTAGTCCTGCTGTTCTGTCCATGGTCTTTCTGCAACAGAGGATATCTCCACCCAAAATACAGTGTCCCAAAAGCTCTCTGTGCTGCTCTAGCAGATGCTTGTTCTGGGGCTCCTGTTTGGGTATCAGGGGACAGCTGCCAGGATGCATGGGTGCAGATGTTGCAACACTGTTAGCTATATTTTATAATGCTGTGTTTTTGAAAAAAAGTTCCCAGCTGTCCCTACTACTTTTGTTTAGCATGAAAAAACAGCAGTGTCAGAGCACCCAAAATGGGTTTCCCCTCAGGTAAAACTAAACTGAAGGATGAACTCCAGGACTGCACCTAATGCCCCCCGACCACTACAGGGACTTCAGTCCCTGGGACCAGGCTGGAGCTGGTCTGGGGTAAAACTGCCAAAATATGTATAATGTGGACATGTGGTCTTAGCACCAGCTGCTTCCCCCTCTGTATCTACTCCCAGAGCTCTGCACTCCTTGCTGATGCAAACATGGGATAAAGGGACCCAATAGCTGGCTCTGAATTTGGAGCAGCAGTACCATGGGGGTCTAGGCCTCGCAAGCTGTGGTGTGCCTGATGGCATGGCCTCAGCTCAGCCATCATGAGCTCGCCTCCACCACCACAGAGGATTCATCGTTCCTTCTCTCTAGAAATGTGTGTTTGGGGAGAATTTCATGGTCTTTTTGTGTACCTGGACTTTAGTAAAGCCTTTGACAGCGTCTCCCACAGCATTCTCCTGGAGAAACTGGCAGCCCGTGGCTTAGACAAGTTTACTCTTCGCTGGGTGAGGAACTGGCTGGATGGCCGAGCCCAGAGAGTTGTGGTGAACGGCGTTAAATCCGGCTGGCGGCCGGTCACAAGCGGTGTTCCCCAGGGCTCGGTTCTGGGGCTGGTCTTGTTCAATATCTTTATTGATGATCTGGATGAGGGGATCAAGTGCTCCCTCAGTAAGTTTGCAGATGACACCAAGTTGGGTGGGAGTGTTGATCTGCTGGAGGGTAGGAGGGTTCTGCAGGTGTTGACAGCCGGCTGAATATGAGTCAGCAGTGTGCCCAGGTGGCCAAGGTGGCCAACAGCGTCCTGGCCTGTATCAGAAATAGTGTGGCCAGCAGGAGTAGGGAAGTGATTGTGCCCCTGTACTCGGCACTGGTGAGGCCGCACCTTGAATACTGTGTTCCGTTTTGGGCCCCTCACTACAAGAAGGATGTTGAGGTGCTGGAGCGTGTCCAGAGAAGGGCAGCAAAGCTGGTGAGGGGTCTGGAGCACAAGTCTTATGGGGAGCGGCTGAGGGAACTGGGGTTGTTTAGTCTGGAGAAGAGGAGGCTGAGGGGAGACCTTAATCGCTCTCTACAACTACCTGAAAGGGGGTTGTGGCAATGAGGGCGCTGGTCTCTTCTCCCAAGTAACCAGTGATAGGACGAGAGGAAATGGCCTCAAGTTGCGCCAGGGGAGGTTTAGATTGGATATTAGGAAAAATTTCTTCACTGAGAGGGTGGTCAGGCATTGGAACAGGCTGCCCAGGGAGGTGGTGGAGTCGCCATCTCTGGAAGTGTTCAAAAAACGTGTGGATGTGGCGCTTCAGGACATGGTTTAGGGAACATGGTGGCGCTGGATTAATGGTTGGACTTGATGATCTTGAAGATACTTTCCAACCTAGTGATTCTGTGATTCTGTGAAATGAGCCGATCAAGGGAGGTGCCTTGCTTGACCTGCTGTTTACAAACAGAGAAGGACTGGTGGCAGATGTGATCGTTGGAGGCCATCTTGGGCTTAGCGACCATGAAATGACAGAATTCTCAATTCTTGGTGAAGTAAGGAGGAGGGCCAGCAAAACCACTACCATGGACTTCCAGAGGGCAGACTTTGGCCTGTTCAGGACACTGGTTGAGAGAGTCCCTTGGGAGACAGTCCTGAAGGGCAAAGGGATCCAGGAAGGCTGGTCAATCTTCAAGAAGGAAATCTTAAAAGCACAGGAGCAGGCAGTCCCCATGTGCCATAAGACAAACTGTCCAGGAAGATGACCAGCCTGACTGAACAGGGAGCTTTTGCTGGGACTCAGGGAAAAAAGGAGAGTTTATCACTTTTGGAAGAAGGGGAAGGCAACTCAAGAAGAGTACAAGGATCTCGTTAGGTCATGCAGGCAGAAAATTAGAAAGGCAAAAGCCCAGCTAGAACTCTGGCCATGGTCGTAAGGGATAACAGAAAATATTTTACAAATATGTTAACAACAAAAAGAGAGGCAAGGAGAATCTCCATCCTTTATTGGATGCGGGGGGGAACATTGCCACCAAGGATGATGAAAAGGCTGAGGTACATAATGCCTTCTTCGCCTCAGTCTTTAATAGACAGAGCAGATTTCCTCAGGGTATTCAGCCCCCTGAGCTGGAAGACAGGGATGGAGAGCACAATAAACTCCTCATAATCCAGGAGGAAGCAGTTAAGGACCTGCTATGCCACCCAGACACTCACAAGTCTATGGGGCCGGAGGGGATCCACCCGAGAGTACTGAGGGAGCTGGCGGAGGAGCTTGCCAAGCCACTCTCCATCATTTATCAGCAGTCCTGGTTAACAGGGGAGGTCCCAGATGACTGGAGGCTTGCCAATGTGATGCCCATCTACAAGAAGGGCTGGAAGGAGGATCCCGGGAACTACAGGCCTGTCAGCCTGACCTCCGTACCGGGGAAGATCATGGAGCGGTTCGTCTTGAGTGCCATCACACGGCATGTACAGGACAACCAAGGGATCAGGCCCAGCCAGCACGGGTTCATGAAGAGCAGGACCTGCTTCACCAACCTAATCTCCTTCTATGACCATGTGACTCACCAAGTGGATGAGGGAAAGGCTGTGGATGTTGTCTACCTGGACTTTAGTAAAGCCTTTGACAGCATCTCTGTCGTGGTTTAGCCCCAGCCAGCAACTACGCACCACGCAGCCGCTCGCTCACTCCCCCACGGTGGCACAGGGGAGAGAATTGGAAGAGTAAAAGTGAGGAAACTCATGGTTTGAGATAAAGACAGTTTAATAAGTAAAGCAAAAGCCTATTTTTAAGGTAATATAAACTGGCCAATAATATTTAACCCAATTGTATTGTTTCCAGTTAGAACGATTTTTTTACATTTTGATAGGACCACAACGCTGGCTTGTTTGATACTGAGCCAAAAGAAAATCCTGGTTCGAATGATGTAAAACCCTGTCCGTCTGATCCAAACCAGACACAACCCTTATTGGGATTTTTCTTCTTTTCCTTGGGACAATCTTGTCCTCTATTCCATTGTATACACCACGTTGTATTTATGGGTTGATTATATTGTAGGATGTTAGTTGCTCTTCCCCAGGGTCGCAAATCAGATGTTCCCCATATGATCTGATTGCAGGTAAAAGTTACGTTCAAGCCTTTTTCATAATATGTACAGGTTGTGCTATCAATGGTAGAAAAATTAAATGCCTGATTAATTTGTACAGAAACTCGCCTTCTGTCTGGGGAATAAGGGTTCACCATTTCAATGATATCCCAGGTATTCCACAGTCGTAACAAACTTCCTGCTATATCCGTAGGGAGAATACCCATGGGAAGGGGATCTTCTACAGATTTAGGCAAAGGTAAACAAGCAGTAATACTAGATTCATTGAGGGCACTCGCAAGCCCCTTTATCAAGTTTAAAACTAAGTTATCCTCTAAACCATGGGTGGCTTGGACTGATAAAGTTCGCTTGTTTTTACCTTGGGCATGTTCCTGATTCCGGCAATAGATTTGCCATAACACATATAAACATATTAAACCAAGGCATATCTTTCTAACACACGTTAAAAATGCCATTTTTAGCTCTTGTGTTTTCAACAATAAAGCTAATTATGATCATAACACATAATTACAAGTACTATAAAAATAACTATTATAACTACAAAAGATAGTATCCCTTGAGGACACTCCAGCTCAACATGAGACAAATCTTCTTCCCCAGTGTTCTTCTCCTTTCTTCTCCTGATCTCAGGAGTCCACCTGCAAGAGATCAGATAAAGCAACTCGTCTCGATTTCGAACCGGTTAAAAAGATGGAATGATCCATCTAGTATGGATTCGATGATCTTTCCCATAGGCATCTGTGGCTACCCATGCATACAGATTTTTTTTGAGCTTTCAGTACTAGTGGTACTTGTCCCACAGTGGGTAGATTCACTAAAACTGGTTGTCCTGGATAATACACTGAATTCCTCGGGTTCTTATTCTCCTTAGTCCCAGGTAAGAGGGATGGGAGATTAGGGTAAAAAGCTGTGAGTCTGGGGCAACCGTTTACTCCCCAGTGTCCATCGACTTTAGTTACTGCATCAGATACTCGTCGTGCCCATCCAGGGTCGTGTGGTCTCAGGGTTTGTTTAAGGAGTCCATTAGTACGTTCTACAATACCATTCGCCTGAGGGTAATATGGGGTATGAAAAATCCACTGTATCCCTTCATCTTGTGCCCACTCTTGGACCACCCCAGCAGTAAAGTGACTACCGTTGTCTGATTGGATAACTCTGGGTTTAGGAAAACAGCTAAACCATGATTTCAGACTGCTCACTGTATACTCTCCTGTTGCTCGTGGGACAGCTTCAGCTTGAGTTAGTCCAGAAATCACTTCAACTCCTACCAATATGTACCTCTTTCCTTCTGAGAGATGAAAAGGACCGATGTAGTCTACTTGCCAAGTGTCCCACAGTCCCTTATTGTCCCTTAAGTGTAGGGGTTGATCCTTGAGCGGGTTATGCTCCCCTAATCATGTACGGCATAGGCCACATGCTGAGGTGACAGTGTTACATAGCTCCCTGGTCACAGACCATCCCCTGCTAATTGCCTCTTTATAAAGGTCTTTACTTCCAGAATGGCCTCGTTTAACATGTAACCATTCTAACAGATGTTCCCATTTTTCCCTTTCCGCTTCCGCTGCTAATGTGGCTAAGTGGGTTAGAGAATCTACTTGATTATTCAAAAGGTGGGAAGGGTGGTCTTCTTTTTGGTGTGCAGCTACCCATCCTACTAGAAGAGATTTCTGTTTAGCAATGCTTAGAATGTCTTCCCATTTTTCTCGCTGCCACACCGGTATCCGGTTAACTTCCCATTGGTTTTGTTCCCAAAATGGGAGCCATTCAGTACATCCCTTGAATACAGCATATGAATCGGTATAAATAAACACTGGTTCTTTGTTTTCTGCTTCTCGTTTTATCACACTCCAAACTGCTATCAACTCTCCTACCTGAGCACTTCCCTTCTGTCACTATCCGGTTCCCTGAATCAACGTGCAGTGCTACTGCTCGGTACTTCCAAACCTTTCCCTCTCTTTTAGAGGACGCATCAGTAAACGATACATTCTTTAGCTGGGAAACAAAACTCCATGGCTCGACCTTAAGGAGAAGGAGCTGTGCCATTGATCTGCACGGCTCGACCTTAAGGAGAAGGAGCTGTGGCACTGAGAAGCTGGTAAACAGCTGGACCCTTGCAGGGCTCGGCCTTGAGGAGAAGGAGCTGTGGTAAACAACTAAGAAGCAGCAAAGGAGTGCAGGAACACCTGCAGGCAGCAAATCCTGACTGTGTGAGAGGCGCGTGGACAGCGCGTGATATTTTGTATATAGCCAATTGCAATAATGTGTGTAACAAGTTGTAACCAATCATGAGTGTGTGTGTGCAGTGGCTAAGTGAAAATTATGATATATATTGGAGTCAGACAAGACAATAAATGGCTTTGGAATATAACTCTCATAGAGTTGTGAAGTCCATCCTTCTCCCGCAACTGGTGACCCCGACGTGATATGGTCTCTGGGATCTCATCGTTGAACACCGGTCGAGCGCAGAGGACGCCGCGGGAGAAGCCCGGTTGGAAGAATTGCAGTCAGCGGGACTGACGCAAGGAAAAAGAAAAAGGAATACGTTGCAACGGAGAAGCACCCAGCGAGGTGAGGTGAGCAACCGGGGCGGCATGGGGCAGAACATATCGCGTGAAGAAGGGGCGATAGTCAGACTCCTGCTGCACATGCTCTCTAAGAGAGGACTGAAATATGATGAATATACACTTAGAAGGCTCCTAATTTGGAGCCGAAAGAAAGGGTATCCCCCCGATCCATCTGTGGCGTTTAAGGCAGAGACATGGGAGGAGATAGGAAAAATGTTATGGGAACATATTGAGAAAACCGCTGTGGAGGTAGTGATGGCGTGGAAGTTGATATTAACCACATTAAAAGCCTTGAAGGCAGAGAGAAAAGCTGCAGCTGGTATGGAGGAGGCTGTTAAACCGCCTTCAACCAATCCCTTTTTACCCAAGTCAGAGGGTCCAGGACCTTCAGCAACTCCAACTGCACCTCCTGAAGTGCCAGATGCACCGGGTGAACTGGCCGCATTACATAAGTCAGAGAAACAGATCTACGATGATGTATGTGAGGGCAAGACGGGACAAAGGTGCCCAGAACAATGTACTCAATGTTCCCCTGTGTGCCTGTGTGAAAGACTGATGGGGCAGGTTTCACCACCCCCAAAACCACCCAGACTTAACCGATCGAAAGCCGTAGTTTTGAAGCCCTCAGCCGAGCCCCTGCCACCTTTACGGCCCCCGTTGCCTCATAGCAGCGACGAAGGAGAAGAGCCTGTTGTAGAGACTATAGGGAGGCAAGAGCCTAGGATGAAAGGTGACCCTAGAGAGCGGTGGAAAGACATTTTTTTAGGAGCAATGAAAGACAAGGGAACGGAGTTACTGATGGCATTTCCCATTAGCGTACAGCCTCACGGGCCCAATCGCTGGGACCCATTTCATTGGGACTTGATTAAGAAAGTGCGGAAGGCAGTGCAAAATTATGGCTTGCAATCACCTTTCACGCAAGCTCTATTAGATAACATATTCACGGGAATGATTCTTACACCATGGGATTGTCGGCAGATGATAGATATGTTGTTGACACCAACCCAAAGGTTATTGTGGGCAGACAGATGGTATAAACTCTGTATGCAAGAAGCCCTGAGAAACCTGGAGCGTCAAGACGGCGATCCACTCCAGAACATTACTATGAAACAAATGACAGGCCAGGGACCGTTTGTGGATGTTAGATTGCAAGCTCGACTGCCCTTAGAAGCCTTGCAATTAGTTGGGCAACTAGCGTTGAATGCGTTGCGAACAGACCCTGAGGAGGGAAAGAGGCAACCATCTTACACTCAAATTAGACAAGGGAGAGATGAACCATATATGTCTTTTGTTGATCGTCTGAGAGATGCTTTGAATAAGGTGTATACCAATGAAGACGCAAAACTAGCAGTGTTGTTGAATTTAGCGGTAGAAAATGCCAATGTAGATTGTAAAAGAATTTTGTTAGCTTTGCCAAAAGAAGCAACGTTAGTACAAATGGTAGAAGCCTGCAACAGAGTAGGCTCTGCCACGCATCAGGCAGAGACACTCGCAAGTGCCTTTGCAGCAGCAATTAAGCCATTCATAAAGCGAAAAGGGGAGAAAAAATGTTTTAATTGTGGAAAAACAGGCCATTTTAGAGCTCAACGCAAGGCCACAAGGAAAGGACCTAGGCAGATTGAGACAGGTCATAAATCCTTCCAACAAGGACCCTTTCAGCAAGGAATAGGCCCAGCAGGAGCACCATGTAGTCGATGTCAAAAATTTGGTCATCAAGACTCAGAATGCTGTTCAAAGTATCATTGGGATGGTATGAAATTGGGAAACGGGCAACCGAGCGCGAAGGCACCCCGCCCGATGACACAAATAGGGAAGCACCACCAGGCTGCTTGGCAAGCCTCAGCGCCCAAACCAGAGGGAGCGCCAGAATGGACGTGGAAACAACAGTAGAGGTTACCTTATGGGACATGTCAGTTTATGATGTTCTGTCGCGGTTTAGCCTCAGCCAGCAACTAAGCACCACGCAGCCGCTCGCTCACTCCCCTACAGTGGGACGGGGGAGAGAATCGGAAGAGTAAAAGTGAGGAAACTCATGGTTTGAGATAAAGACAGTTTAATAAGTAAAGCAAAAGCCGCGCACGCAAGCAAAGCAAAACAAGGAATTCATTCACTACTCCCCATGGACAGGCAGGTGTTCAGCCGTCTCCAGGGAAGCAGGGCTCCGTCACGCGTAATGGTTTCTTGGGAAGACAGACGCCATAACTCCGAATGTCCCTCCACCCCTTCCTTCTTCTTTGTCCCAGCTTTATATACCGAGCATGACGTTATATGGTATGGAATATCTCTTTGGCCAGCCTGGGTCAGCTGTCCCAGCTGTGTCCCCTCCCAGCTTCCCATGTACCCCCAGCCTGCTCGCTGCAGGCCAGCATGAGAAGCTGGACTGTCCTTGACTACTTAGCAACAACTCAGAACGTCAGCACCTTATCAACATTTTCTCATCCCAAATCCAAAACATAGCCTCACGCTAGCTTCTATGAAGAAACTTAACTCAACCCTGGCTGAAACCAGGACATTATCCACCCCTTATTCCATACCATTTACGTTATGCTCAGGTACCACACTATCCAATATAACCTCATTAACCACCACCCCCCTTCCCATCCTTTAATATAAGACACAGATTATCATCCCCAAAAGTCCCCTTAGTCCGTAGACTTCCCTCCAAAATGTCCGTGAAATGTCTGCTGAGTTCATCTAGTCCATGACTTTGGGCTCCATCCCTTATGGTTGTCACTCAGGACAGGCGAGGTGGTGCGTTGCATGGAGTTACTGGGCACCAAAGCCAGCTCAGGTCAGGTCACTGTTGCACTGGCACTGCTTCTTGTAAGGCTTGTCCTCCATTCGTTCAGGTGGTTCCTGCTATAGTAGTTCCTATAACATGTGTGAAATATGTTTATCTGATTCGTGTGATGAAGTGTAATCTTCTGTACTTTCATGGATTTCTCCTGCACCATAAAAAGGGGTATTTTACAGGAGAAAGTTAAACTACTTTGCTGGTATATCAGCTCAAACCAGTTTGACCACTGACTGCATAGTATTGTGTAAAGAAAGTGCATGCATAAGGTTTGGGGTCATCCTGGGGGCATGCCGAGGAAGATTCGAGAAGACTCTAGCAGGAGAAGAGGGCATGCGCTGAAGAAGACACGCCTGTTCATTACTATGTATTAGAAGACACGCCTATTCATGAATATGTATTAGCGAACAGGATCATGCTGAGGAAGATTCGGGAAGATTCTAGAAGGAGAAGAGGGCATGCGCCGAAGAAGACACGCCTGTTCATGAATATGTATTAACGGACAGGATATAAACCAGGAACAGGAACTGAACCGCGTGCGTCTTGGTGGAGCAGAGACTCCCGGCGCACCCAGCGCTGTTTGCTTGCCTCTATTCGCTTAATAAATTGTAAACTTAAATTGGAATCCTGTTTGGGACTAAATCATTTATAACAATTGGGGGCTCATCCGGGATGGTCTTGGTTCCTGAATTCTGACTTGACCTTAAGGAGAAGGAGCTGTGGCATTGATCTGCATGGCTCGACCTTAAGGAGAAGGAGCTGTGGCATTGAGAAGCTGGTAAACAGCTGGACACCTGCGTGGCTCAGCCTTGAGGAGAAGGAGCTGTGGTAAACAACTAAGAGGAAGCAAAGGAGCGTGTGTATAAAAGGGATTGTGTTGTACAATAAAGGTTGGCATCGACCTGATCATATTGATCGAGTACGTCGTGTCCGTGACTTCCGCGTCAGGGGGCATTTAAAGGTACCTTCGTACATATTTATCTCTTTTGTTTACATCTCTCTAAGTGTCTGATCTTAGTATGTTGCTAAGTAACTATATCATTAGTCTTAGTAAGTTTTAGGTTTATTATGTTACTAAGTTATATATATGAATTGGTATTGTGATTTATCTCAATAGTGCTAGTGAATTTGATTGATGCTATTTTAGTTACACCAAGCACTACACCAGAATCCCCGATACCCTATCCCTTAGACATAAACCATTGACCAAGTCTGGGACTAGGAGCGGATTCAGCTGCACCTAGACTCCTCTTTGAGAAGGAGTTTAGAAAGCAAGGAGGTCCATTCTGAACCTCGTGACTCAATGGGAGGGTCTCCCCTACTTTCTCACCTCAGTATACCTATAAGCCACATTAGCCCGGTTCGATCCACAAGCAAATCATTCCAATCTAATTGTAAGTTGGTTTCTCTTTGTACACCTTTTCATGTTAAGTGAGTAATAGAGTGAACCTTGCCATCGAATTCTGTTAAGTCGTACCCTTTTACAAATCTATATTAAAATAATTTGCTTTCTGATATCTTTGGTGGTGACTCTTTAAGTGGCCCTACCACTCGTTCGGGACATAGACCTAAGATGTACAGTATTCCATTTCAGAATGAAATAGCATATCCACTGAGCCTTGAACATACCACCCTCTGTAAGCATACTACTTTTATGCTTTTCATAGCACTTAAAGATGAATTCAGACTGATAATTCAAAAAACTTGAAATAAAAAAAAATCCTATTGAATCTTTTATTTTTAGTTCAGCTGATTTGTAATTTTGATATTACCAAAATACGATGATTATTCATTAATAAGTCCCAGGTGGAAAATATCAGATGCCTGGCTTTGTTCAAACTCGTTCACCTCTTCCTTTAAGCAACCTCCCTCACCCTAAAGGTGCTCAAACAGCAAGGAGCAAAC
Source organism: Phaethon aethereus (assembly GCF_964289735.1). Taxonomy (NCBI): domain Eukaryota; kingdom Metazoa; phylum Chordata; class Aves; order Phaethontiformes; family Phaethontidae; genus Phaethon; species Phaethon aethereus. Next base: position 35,705,993 of record NC_138581.1, on the reverse strand, counting down.
ACTCGGTTACACAAAAAGGATATGTCAGCCTCATTGCTCAGCTGGCCCAAGCATAGCCCAAAACACAGGCTGTCTGTGCAGGGATGAGCATGAGGCAGCTCCTACTACTAAAGCAAAGCAACCCCAAGGCTGGGGTTTAAAATCATCTAGTCCAACCCCCCTGCAATGAGCAGGGACATCTTCAACTAGATCAGGTTGTTCAGAGCCCCGTCCAACCTCACCTTGAATGTTTCCAGGGACGGGGCATCTACCACCTCTCTGGGCAACCTGTGACACTGTTTCACCACCCTCAGTGTGAAAAATTTCTTCATTATATCTAGTCTAAATCTACCCTCTTTTAGTTTAAAGCCATTACCCCTTTTCCTATCGCAACAGGCCCTGCTTAAAAGTCTGTCCCCATCTTTCTTATAAGTCCCCTTTAAGTACTGGAAGACTGCAATAAGGTCTCCCCGGAGCCTTCTCTTCTCCAGGCTGAACAACCCCAAGTCTCTCAGCCTGTCCTCATAGGAGAGGTGTTCCACCCCGCTGATTATTTTTGTGGCCCTCCTCTGGACCCACCCCAACAGGTCCATGTCTTTCCTGTGCTGAGGTCTCCAGAGCTGGATGCAGGACTCCAGGTGGGGTCTCACCAGAGCAGAGTAGAGGGACAGAATCACCTCCCTCGACCTGCTGGCCACACTTCTTTGGAGGCAGACCAGGATACGGTCGGCTTCCTGGGCTGCGAGCGCACATTGCTGGCTCCTGTTCAGCTTTTCATCCACCAGTACCTCCAAGTCCTTCTTGGAAGGGCTGCTCTCAATCCCTTCATCCCCCAGCCTGTATTGATACTGGGGGTTGCCCCGACTCAGGTGCAGGACCCTGCGCTTGGCCTTGTTGAACCTCATGAGGTTCACACGGGCCCATTCCTTGAGCTTATCCAGGTCCCTCTGGATGGCATCCCATCCCTCAGGTGTGTCAATGGCCCCACGCAGCTTGGTGTCATCTGCAAACTTGCTGAGGGTGCACTCGATTCCACTGTCTATGTCATTAATGAAGATATTAAAGAGTACTGATCCCAAAATGGACCCCTGAGGGACACCACTCATCACTGATCTCCATCTGGCCCTTGAGCCATTGACCACTACCCCCTGGGTGCGACCATCCAACCAATTCCTCATCCACACTGATATAAACACACTGAAGTGCAACACACTTCTTGGTCTGCTTTTAATTCCAGTTAGAGGTTTAGTAGAAACTCTCCTAGAAGTGTTGGGATCACCCTGCATGGCTCGACCTTAAGGAGAAGGAGCTGTGGCATTGAGAAGCTGGTAAACAGCTGGACCCCTGCAGGGCTCGGCCTTGAGGAGAAGGAGCTGTGGTAAACAACTAAGAAGAAGCAAGGAAAACAGGAACATGAATAGCTATCTGTCCGATAGATTATTGTCACTGTTGGCTAGTCAACAGTTTGAAGAAATGCCCATGCGATCGGAGACCCCAGTGAACGGGGCGACAGTCTTTACCGACGCAGGACACAAATCCCGTAGAGCGGCTGTCACTTGGCAGGAAAATGACGAATGGAAACATCAACTGTTACCTGGGGTGCGTGGAGATTCTTTACAAACTATGGAACTTCGGGCAGTCCTTTGGGTATTCAAAAAATGGTCTCAAGAGGCTGTTAACGTTGTGTCGGATTCACAATATGTGGTGGGCACGGTACAGCGACTTGAACATGGCATGGTTAAAGCAGTCAAAAATCCGGTATTATATTCCTTACTGCTGCAGCTGTTGAGATATTTAAACCAACGACAGCAACCATATTTTATTACGCACGTTCGTAGCCATCAGCAGTGTGGGGGCTTAGCCATAGGAAATGCCCGCGCTGATCACCTCGTAGCTCCAGCCTGGACCGCACCTGCGGTAAAGACATTTGAACAAGCTAGGCTATCACATGAGTTTTTCCATCAGTCAGCAAAGGCGTTGGCAAAACAGTTCCATATTCCCATAACAGATGCTAGGGGCACTGTTCAGTCTTGTCCCAGCTGCCAGAAAGCAGGGATGGGCATTGGTATAGGGGTTAATCCCAGAGGGCTCCAGTCGTTACAGTTATGGCAGATGGATGTAACACATGTTCCGGAATTTGGAAGAATGAAATATGTCCATGTCTCGATAGACACCTTTTCGCATGCCATTTGGGCTACCGCACAAGGCGGAGAAACAGCGCGACATGTTATCAAGCATATGCATGCTGCTATTATGGCCTTAGGAGTACCTTTACAGGTAAAAACGGATAATGGGCCTGCGTATGTGTCTCGAAAATTTTCCCACTTCTGTCAGCTTTGGGGCATTCGACATATTACAGGGATTCCTCATTCCCCTACAGGGCAAGCTATCGTGAAGCGGGCGCATCAAACGTTGAAAGCACTTTTGCAAAAACAAAAAGGGGGAAGCGTACTGGACATGACAGAATGACTTGCAAAGGCGGTGTATGTGCTAAATTATTTGCATTTTACGGGAGACAGGGAAGACCCTCCAATGGTGATTCATGCTTCAAGTCTACAATCTGGGGTATCCCAGACTGGGAAAAGAATTTTAGTACAGTACAAAGATGTGGTCACTGGAGAATGGAAAGGACCTGCGGAGTTAAAAATGACTGGTCGAGGCTATGCTTGTATTCTTACAGATAGCGGAGTGAGATGGGTTCCAAGTCGATGGCTTCGACCATGGCAAGCGCACCTCTCTCCACAAGCGGAAGAAAATTGTTCGTGAGTCTGATAGTCACATGTTTCATATGCCAGGGTCAGGCATGGTTTTCTGTTCAATCAAGAAAAAATATCTGGGTTACACTAGCTAATCAAACGGGCCAAGGCCACCTTTGCTTATCCATATCCACTGCTGAGAATCCGTTTACAACATGCTTGGTCGGTCTGCCATTAGGGGACTATGATTCGGCAATGGTAGTAAATAAGACCGCCCCTGATCTAGCCTTGTTTTTAAACATAACAAACACCTCTGCAGCTATGGATAAGTGGGACGGATGGATGGCACACGGACCACAGGAGTTGTTGGAACCACAGGAGTTGGATATTTTAGGATGCATTACGGCCCCTACCTGTTTATATTTTAATTATACAGGACAGGACGATACCAGATCACAGGATGTAAGCCCCACGTTGGCCGTTTTTCAGAATGCTACCAATTGGTGTAATTATATGACGAGCAACACCTCGTGCTCTAGTATTGTCCCAATAAGACTCCCTAAAGGAATATTCTTGATTTGTGGTGATCGTGCATGGCAAGGCATTCCCTCCCGTTTGAGAGGTGGTCCTTGCACATTGGGGCGTCTGACATCATTGTTAACTCCCAACACTTCTATGATATTGAACCTTACCCGACGGCATAGAATAAAACGACAGATTCAAAAATATCAGGAAGGGTGCAATGACCAATTGGATTTTTGGACCGCAGACAAAACCATACTAGCCTCTTTCCTTGCCCCTGGGGTCGCTGCTGCCCAAGGCTTAACCACCTTAAATAGATTGGGATGTTGGCTAGCGAAACAAACCAATGCTACTTCTGCAGCACTCAATGCTTTGTTAATGGAAACTGACTCAATAAGGCATGCGACGTTGCAAAATAGGGCGGCCATCGACTTCCTACTTTTGGCCCAAGGGCACGGGTGTGAGGAGTTTGATGGCATGTATTGTATGAATTTAACAGATACCTCACAGTCGGTAACTCAACAATTGCGAAAACTGAAGGAGTTAATGGACAAGTTAAAGACAAGTTCGCTTGGCCTCGAATCATGGCTGTCAAGTTTGGGCCTAAGCAGATGGTTACAAGACTTAGTTAAGGGGGCAGTTGTTATATTACTTGTTACCCTAATAATAATGCTTATTGTACCGTGTTTGTTACACTGTCTACAAGGAATGGTTCAAAAGGTAGTAAGGAATGTTTAGCTAGCTAATAATTCGAACGAGTGTCTTACCCAATGAATGAGCTTTGTTAGGTAAACCTCTTAGATAAACACGCTCAAAACAAAAAGGGGGAGAGGCTACCTCATTACCCCAAGAATGCTTGAATAAAGCCTTATATGTGTTAAATTACTTCCGGAAGGAGAAACATGAAAAAGGAATGACAGGAAGTCTGTTTGAGTTAACACAAAATGTGCAAGTAAAAGTTACAAATTTGGAAAAGAATATGTGGGAAGGACCTTTTCAACTGCTAACCTGGGGACGAGGTTATGCTTGTGTCATTACAGATTCTGGAACTCGTTAGGTACCCGCAAGATGGGTAAAACCATGGGTGAAACAGTCACCATCGTCATTGTCGGACACATCTTGACACTATCAGGTGTCATCGCAATCTGGATGCCACCTCAGCCAAAAGAAAATGTATGGGTAAATCACACTGAAATTAGCGGTATCATGAGAGGAACATTGAAAGCTTTTAGGGCAAAGCGCTCTATAACTACAAATCCTTTGGTAAAATATAATATTGGTTTTCATAGCTTTGTGCAGGCGCTTTTTCCATCGCTGGGAGTAGTTTCCATCGCTAGGAGTAGTACAGCTAGATTTGTTTACCTTGTAACATTCTGCTATTGACTTAAGCATAAGTTGATATGTGACTGCTGGATTATGGTAAGATGCCACGTGAACAAAGCCTACGAACCAATAGACGGGATGGCTGTGGCGCGTGCAGCACGTCTGGCCAGCGGGCACATACGCCATAGGCTCCCTGTGCTAAAAAGTGACAACTGAGGTGAGTTCCGACACTCGCTGGCCACGTGTGTCGAAACTCGTTCCTCTGCAAATGTGTAATACCGGGATTTCCCAAAGGGCAAGGCCACCGTTGCCTCCGTGGGGACACCCACGTAAAGCTGTCACCTACCGACTGCTGGGCTGAGTTCGCGGCACAGGACGATACAAGAATGTACAGAGGGTCCATCTTCCTCACAGTCCTTGGGTTGCGAATGATCCATCAGGTTTTGTTTATAGATAAACAAAAAGGGGGAGATGTTGGGATCACCCTGCATGGCTCGACCTTAAGGAGAAGGAGCTGTGGCATTGAGAAGATGGGAAACAGCTGGATATCTGCATGGCTCAGCCTTGAGGAGAAGGAGCTGTGGTAAACAACTAAGAAGCAGCAAGGAAAACAGGAACACCTGCAAGCAGTGAATCCTGACTGTGTGAGAGGCGCGTGGACAGCGCGTGATATTTTGTATATAGCCAATTGCAATAATGTGTGTAACAAGCTGTAACCAATCATGAGTGTGTGCGCAGTGACTAAGCGAAAATTATGATATATATTGGTGTCAGACAAGACAATAAACGGCATTGACCTGATCATATTGGTCGTATGCGTCGTGTCCGTGACTTCCGCGTCATAGAAGGAATCATAACCTCAAACAAACTATTTTAATGCTGTAAGGACAAACTCTCAGGCAAAGCTAAAGACAGGTCACTGTAAATCACAGAGCAGTCTTTCCCAGAACATGAAAGGATATAAGTAGACTAAACTGACCCTCCCTACTCTCACAAATGAGGAAAAAAACATGTGGCAAAGAGTGAAGTTATTTGTCTAATCCTGAAATAAAGACCCAAGGTAATGTTGTTATGATTACAGTTGTGCATATCCTCAATAGTACTTCTCTGTTTTATGCATCAGCCAATGCCCATCCTTGCAGACAGATCTCTTGTGCAAGCAAAGAGGATAGCAAGCTCCCTCATAAAAAGATCTGCCATAAAATACTAGAAAATATGAAAGGTTAGGAAGTGAGGAAAAGCCCACTTGTCACTTATCTAACAGTTAGGTAGGGATGTGATAGACCTGTAGCCTGATCAAGACTAAACCTAGCAGAGAAAGCAGACCCTGTAGGGCCATTGCTCTATGTTTCATAGAAACAGCTACTCCTGTGTCCTGGCCTCCGGGCCCAAGAAGATATTTTTGTTTAAGGTCACAAAGAGAATTGAAGAAGTTAATAGGGCCTGGCAGGTTTTGAACGAGAAACTCCTTAATTACATGGAGACAGACAGATTGCCTGCCTACCTCTGGAAAGCTAACTGCTAGCTAGGCTTGATGTAAACTGGCCACCTCCTGAAGAGCTTTGCCATTTAGTGTTCATGTACAAGATAGCTAACCTAAGTGAAATCACTTGTATTTCATTAATAGAAGTCATTACTAAAATGAAACTGGTTTCCTGATTTTTTTTTAAACAAAGCTACCAAAAATAGTCCCAGACCACTGCCAAAAAGTTAATGCAGCCCAAATTCCCATGGAAAGCATCAGTGTGTGGTATTTTCTTCATCTGGTGTATAATTACTGCTCAAATGAAATGCCACGTATCTCACCAGGAGCCACTGCCATGATCCATAAAAAGGATGCTGTGTAAGCACGCTATTCCTTTCTTCATATGGGCATTGAAAGGAGAATGCTTATAATAATGAGGCATTTGAGGCAATGTTGTACTAATAGGGTCATATATAGACCAAATAGAAAATACACTGTCCTAAAAAAATCTGGCAATGGCTCTATATCAAGACTAATAAGAGTAGCAGGAGTACATACAGAAATCTGAAGACTGAGGGCCAAATCTTGAGATGCTAAGTGGTCTCATCTGGCTCAGAGTATTAAGCATTGTTTAGTCTCTGTAACTAGCCCCAGTGACTCAATGTAATAACTCACCAGGTCAGAAATATCAATATTGATTTGCCTTAGCCCTTCACTAGAAAGAAAAAAGAAAAAAAACCCAAAACACCACAAAAAATCATGGTTTCTGATGTATTTTTAACTGACCCAGGCCCTTAATTTACAGTCATAGCACACTACTCCTTTAACTGTGAAAATCCCTTCCCATTTGATTTTCATTATAAGTCATCTTGGGTGCTCTGTATGAACCCAGACGGCTCTTGAGAGCTGTTTTAAAAATCGGTACCTGTGGGTAAGCTTGTACGTTCTGACACCTCTGGGAATTGTAGCAGTTTGTTAGTGTGATGGGCTATGCTATTAGCTTTTAATTTCAGTACCTTTTATGAGCTTTGTGTGAAGCTCTGATCTGTGCTTTTCTTTGAAATAGGACAGGATCAATATTGTTTCAGTTGTGATTTGATTCTTTTTGCGTGCAAGATATATAAGAAGCTCTCATCCTTAAAAGTATTTCCCTGCAACACAACACTGTTCATTGTGACAGGAAGCAGGAAACACTATGGAAATTGGGGATGGCTAAAATCAGAAGAATGTTAATTATGTAGTGGGAAATTATCTGCAGCAATTCTTTTCAACCTCTTTCTGTTTGGAAACCCCTAAAAATCTGCAAGTAGGTGCAAACCACTTTTCAGGGGGAAAAAAGTTACTTGCTAATGTACTTGTGTTTGGGTTGTCTTTCACAAACCCTTTAGAAGAGTAACTGCTAAGCTACGACACTGGTATAGAGGTTCCTTCTTAAGAATCTGAGAAATGCCACAGGTTCTTTATGATGTCTTGTGGTGGGAACCTCCGTTACTAGGATTTTGTCCATTGAAAAGACATTTCTTTCAACAATAACATGCTCAAGTACCCTCCCTATTTGAGCTGTTACAAAGAAAAGCCATATTGGTATCTTCTGACATTTATTTGGATTTTTCTTGGCTAATTGCTATACAGCTTTAATAATATCTAATTTGATATTTCCTGTGATCATGGACTGAGATGATGTATTTTAGAGTCATTCCTAATTCTCAGTATTAGCTAGCATTACTTCTGATGCTCAATGGGTACATAGCTATGACCTTGCTGAATGGTGTTGTATAATTTGACTGTACTTATTGAACAATTTCTGTCTTAAAATATTTATTTGTTCATTTTTTAAATATAAGGGGGAAATAATGTCAACTTCTATCTCCTTTTTTCCCTCCAAATTTATCTAGTAAATGTCCTATCTATATTTCATCCCTCTGCGTATCTGAAAACAAAGGTCTAAGTTCTCGCTGAGATATATGACATAGATGATAATCAAAGTATCACCTATGTATAATCATTCCCTACTCAAGGAAGAGCCTTGATCAGTTTGCATCTCTGCTCCTTTGTACTTAGAGGACTAGACTTCCAGGACCATTATCTCATTTTTTTGAGGGATTTTAGACTCCAATACTATTTCTTATTCAAGCACAAGAAGCATCTACACTGTAGGCATTCTTTCTTTCATAAATATTCAGTAAAGATTTATTTCTTGCATACGCATGTCCTGCTCCTGTGAGCTTTGAGAAACTGTAATATCTTCCCAAGGTGAATCATTAAAAAAAGATTGCTAGACTGAATTTCCACAGAAGAGCCTCTGGCCTTCAGCATTAGTAATCAAGCTAGGTTACTAAAACATTGAGTTATTTTTGGTTAATGAGAACTTTTGCAGTTATACTTGAATGCAATTTTTTCCCTTTCCTTGTGTCTTCATGTTCTTCGCATTTTTCATTAGTGGTCATGTCAACATTGCTTAGAGAAATTGAAAGGAAAAAACTTGGAAGGCTTTTAGCATATAGTCACTTTATTGTATAAAGATACTTCTATGGATTATTAAAAAAATTTAAACACCTGGTGTGGATAAAAGACACATGAATAATTTCTGATGGTCCAAAATCTGCATCGACTAAGCAGCCATTGGGCTCTGTTTGGAAATAGAATTTGGTTATTTACTGTCATTTTCAATAGAAAACAGTAATTTAGTGCTTCCTATTTATGTGCTTTAGCCTTAAAATTGTGATTTGATTCCTTTTGTGTACAAGATATATAAGATGCTCTCATCATTAAAAGTCTTTCCCTGCAACACAACGCTGTTTGTGGAAATTGGAGATTTGTGTGAAGAAATGAGAAGAGAGGAAACAAATTGGCATCACAAATTGGCAATTTTAAAAGAAATGCTGCAACATAAAAACATTTTTATGCTCAATAAGATAGCCCCAGGTTTAAATGTGACTACACATTTAAATGTGACTATCCCCTTTTCCCCTATGGACTTGGCCAAAATACAGGAAAAATACTCTCAGGGCCCATGAGAAACTGAAACCGAGTACATGTGGAGAGTCTCCCTTACTGGAGGAGATCGCATTCTGTTGAGCAAAGATGAGGCTAGAGGATATTGGGGACCTGGGGTTTTCTTAACTACTAATGATCACCGAGAACCCTGGTCCTTGACCCAGAGGGTGGCTTATTGGGCAGGAGGATTAGACCCAATGGAGAGAGGGGACCCTTTTCCTATCAAAACACCTACAGCAAGTCACATTTTGGAAAGCGTGCAGAAAGCTGCCTGCCTCCAATTAATGCATGACCGGTTGTTGCTTCCACAACAGCCCTCCCCCATGCAGCATGTGGCAGACCCGGAGAGGTTTCATCCCCTAATCAGGGGACTTCCCGATGCTTTAAAGCTGTATGCTGTTCAGCTGCAAGACCAGTTGCGAACTCCCCGACCGAGGCGAAGGGGAGACTCCCCCGAAATGACCTGGGGGGAAGTGCTGCAAGAGCTAATTAATTACGGAAGACGCATGGGATTCACTGGCCAGGGGGAAACAAAGCACAAGGCAGAGATAAGGAGAGTAGAAGAAAGTGGGAAGAAATTTAAACCATCATGACCCTGTGAAATATGTTCATCTGATTCGTGTGATGAAGTGTAATCTTCTGTACTTTCATGGATTTCTCCTGCACCATAAAAAGGGGTATTTTACAGGAGAAAGTTAAACTACTTTGCTGGTATATCAGCTCAAACCAGTTTGACCACTGACCGCATAGTATTGTGTAAAGAAAGTGCATGCATAAGGTTTGGGGTCATCCTGGGGGCACGCCGAGGAAGATTCGAGAAGACTCTAGCAGGAGAAGAGGGCGTGCGCCGAAGAAGACACGCCTATTCATTAATATGTATTAGAAGACATGCCTATTCATGAATATGTATTAGCAAACAGGATCACGCTGAGGAAGATTCGAGAAGACTCTAGAAAGAGAAGAGGGCATGCGCCGAAGAAGACACGCCTGTTCATTAATATGTATTAGAAGACATGCCTATTCATGAATATGTATTAGCAAACAGGATCACGCTGAGGAAGATTCGAGAAGACTCTAGAAGGAGAAGAGGGCATGCGCCGAAGAAGACACGCCTATTCATGAATATGTATTGGCAGACAGGATATAAACCAAGAACAGGAACTGTACCGCGTTGTTGGGATCACTCTGCACGGCTCGACCTTAAGGAGAAGGAGCTGCAGCATTGAGAAGCTGGTAAACAGCTAGATATCTGCACGGCTCGGCCTTGAGAAGAGGGAGCTGTGGCACTGGGAAGCTGGTAAACAGCTGGACATCTGCAGGGCTTGGCCTTGAGGAGAAGGAGCTGTGGTAAACAGCTAAGAAGCAGCACTGTATAAGAAAACCAGGATGGAACCCGGACCACGTAGCAGTAACCGCAAGTAGGAGGAGTATGATAATGCACTCTTTAGGGCTAAGCCAATGATTGTAAGACAAGTATGCATAAGGTAGAACTTAGTGTATAAATATGTGTAAGGTTTTGCAATAAAGTTGAAGCTTGCTTTATCACTCATATTGACTCGACTACTTGCCTTCCCTCGCTCGTCGCACCGCGTGCGTCTTGGTGGAGCGGAGACTCCCGGCGCACCCAGCGCTGTTTGCTTGCCTCTATTCACTTAATAAATTGTAAACTTAAATTGGAATCCTGTTTGGGACTAAATCATTTATAACAATTGGGGGCTCGTCCGGGATGGTCTTGGTTCCTGAATTCTGACTTGATCTAGGAGGGGCGCCCCACCATTTGGTGGCTCCTGATCGGGTCGGGTCGGGACTAATGCCATCCTGAACCTGAATAGGGGCAAGCAAAGCATTTGATTTTTTTTATGAGCTCCCTTGCCGGCTGCAGCAGTTTATTTTGCCCGTAATTCTGCGCGCGAAGATCCAAACGAAGACGACGGAGTCGTAAGTATTTACGGTGTATACCGTTCGGTTGGGTAGGATTCAGTTGCCTGTGTGTGTAAGAGTGTGACTGAGACGGAACCTAGTTCCGAAGCGATTGTGGAGGTCTTCTAACCGCGGTTCCAATCTCCCGCGAGGGACTTGGCCGGTGAAGGACCGAAGCGATTCCTATGGGATTCGTGGGTGGGTGATAGGTCCTAAACCCCCTGCAAGACACTCTTACTGGTAGCCAAGGGCTGTAGGAATTGCCACAGTAAAAATTCCTGGATGGGTCAGACGAAATTGAGAACCCAGGACCAGAAGAAAGGGAGCGAATTACCAGAAATACCTCCGGAGAGTCCATTAGGAATAATGATTAAAAGTTGGAATGATAGGGGCCCCAGAAAAGGAAAAAGTAAATTAAAATTAGTTCAATATTGTATGGTAGAATGGCCAAAAGAACCTTTGAGACCACATGTCTTTTGGCCTGTGTTTGGATCTTTTGAAGACTGGGTCTGCCAGGCCTTAAATATATATGTTAATTCAAAGGAACCTTTTAGTCAGGAGGAAAGTGATTATGCAGGATTATGGGACAGAACTTTACGTTCTTTTCCAGCCTCAATACTTACATTAAAAACAGATGAAAAGTTTGAGGAAGAAGAAGAGGGGAAAAGTGAAAAGGAAAAAGATGATAAATGGGAGCCACTGGATAACCTACCGCCTCCATATTCTAATAATCCATCTCCGGCGGCGGCTCCCCCTCCGATGGCCGTAGTACCTCTACCTGTACCACCGTTGCCCCTATCTCCACCACCAACAGCACCGGAATTAGATCGACCTCCGGCTGCATGTATGAGAAGTAGGACTGCTGTATCTGAGGGAGCTTCTCTATATCCCTGTCCTGGTTTCAGCCAGGATAGAGCTGGTTTTCTTCACAGAAGCTAGTGTGAGACTGTGTTTTGGATTTGGGATGAGGAACTGTTGATAATGTGCTGATGTTTTGGGTTGTTGCTGAGCCGTCAAGGACAGTCCAGCTTCTTGTGCTGGCCTGCCAGCAAGCAGGCTGGGGGTGCACGGGGAGCTGGGAGGGGACACAGCCGGGACAGCTGACCCAGACTGGCCAAAGAGATATTCCCTACCATCCGACGTCATGCCCAGTACATAAACTGGAGTTGGCCGGGGGGCGGAAATCGCTGCTCGGGGACGGGCTGTCGATCACGGGGTGGTGAGCAATTTCTGTATTGGGCCTCACTTGTTCTTGTACATTCCTTTGTTGGTATTATCATCGTTGTTCCCTTCTTTCTTTCTGTCCTATTAAACCGTGTTTATCTCAACCCACGAGGTTTTTCCTAATTCTCTCCCCCGTCCCACTGTGGGAGGGAGAGTGAGCGAGCGGCTGTGTGGTGCTTAGTTGCCGGCTGGGGCTAAACCACGACAATCCCTTACGAGAAGTACCCCTCGGAGGCAATCAGGGAGGCATCGGGTTTGTGGCAGTCCCATTAAATACCACAGACGTAAGAAATTTCAAGAAAGAAATGGGGACCCTATTAGATGATCCCCTTGGAGTAGCTGAAAAATTGGACCAATTCCTAGGCCCCAATACTTATACCTGGGAAGAAATACAGTCCATTTTAGGGATCCTATTCACTGTTGAGGAAAGGGGAATGATTAGACAAGCTGGAATGAGAATTTGGGAAAGACAGAATCAGGCAGGACCCCCGGGAGATCAGAAATGGCCAAATGTGGATCCCCACTGGGATCATGAACAACCCCAAGGAAGACAAAATATGAGGGATTTGAGAACGTTAATCATACAGGGAATAAGGGAAGCGGTTCCCCGAGAGCAAAACATTACTAAAGATGAATCTCCAACAGAATGGTTGGAGAGGTTGAGGAAAAACCTACAAATGTATTCTGGAATTGATCCGAATACAGTGGCTGGGACCGCACTCCTTAAAACACAATTTGTAGCTAAATCCTGGAAGGGGATATAAGGAGGAAATTAGAAAAATCGGAAGATTGGCAGGAAAGAGGATTAGAGGAGTTACTTAGAGAAGCCCAGAAAGTCTATGTTAGGAGGGATGAAGAAAAACAAAAAGCAAAAGATTGAGAAAGATTTACAATTCCCGTCTGTTACTACTGTACCAAGAGGGGACATGTTCAGAAGAACTGCCGTAAGCGGGAACAAGATGAGAAGATGTTCAAAGAAGACTAGGGGTGTCAGGGGCTCTATCTTCTGGGGACTTCAACATCAACAGAGCCCTTGATAAAATTATTAATTGGTCCCCATAAAGAGGAAGTTTTATTTTTAGTGGATACAGGGGCCGAAAAGTCAACCATTCAAAAACTTCCAAAAGGAATAGAAAAAGGGAAGAGTTACATGTCAGTAGTAGGAGCAAAAGGAGAGCCTTTTCTTAATGATTTACTTTTGCTCCCTGAAGCGGAATACAATTTATTAGGACGGGATTTGATTTTGAAGTTAAACTTGAGCATTCAGAGTCAAGGGGACAAATTGCAGATTAAATTATACACTTTAACACAAGAGGATGAAGAAGCTATTAACCCCTCAGTGTGGTATAAGGAAGGGGAAACTGGAAAGATAAAAATGGACCCCATAAGGGTTCAAATAATAGATCCGCACCGCCCAATTAGAATCAAGCAATACCCTATACCTATGGAGGGTCGAAAAGGATTAAAACCTGTAGTTGACAGACTTTTGGAAAAAGGAACCCTAGAACCATGTATGTCACCTCATAACACGCCCATTCTTCCCGTAAAGAAACCGGATGGGTCATACAGGATGGTGCAGGACTTAAGAGCTGTAAATCAGCGAACAATCACTAAATTCCCTGTGGTGGCAAATCCTTATACTTTATTGAGTCATATATCTCCCAAACATACTTGGTATAGTGTAATAGATTTGAAAGATGCTTTTTGGGCCTGTCCTCTGGATGAGGGATCCAGAGATTATTTTGCCTTTGAGTGGGAGGACCCCGAAACAGGACGAAAACAACAATTAAGATGGACTGTGTTACCACAAGGGTTTACGGAGTCACCAAATTTATTTGGACAAACTTTAGAGAAAATTCTACAAGATTTCACAATAAAATTATTGCAATATGTGGACGATTTATTAGTAGCAGGAGAAACTGAAGAGGGGACCCGAAAAGCCACCATTAAATTGTTAAATTTTCTAGGGGAAAAGGGATTAAATGTGTCCCGATCAAAGCTACACTTTGTAGAACAAGAAGTAAAATACTTAGGACATTGGCTGAGTAAGGGAAGGAAGAAGTTAGATCCTGATAGGGTATCTGGGATTCTATCCTTAAGACCCCCAAAAACTAAAATGGAAATTAGGCAAATACTGGGATTATTAGGACAACAAAAAGCGGAAAAATGGTTAACGGACAGCCGAATCCTAAAGTATGAAGCAATACTAATAGACTCCCCTGGCTTAGAACTGAGGGTGACTTCTGCTCAGAGTCCAGCACAATTTTTGTTTGGAGAACCATCAGAGGAATTACAACATAACTGTTTAGAGGTAATTGAGACCCAGACAAAGGTGAGACCAGATTTAAGAGATGCTGAGTTGGAAAACGGAGAAGCGCTGTTTATAGATGGCTCCTCCAGAGTGGTAGAAGGGAAGAGGAAATCGGGATATGCAATAATTAATAAGGACTTGGAACTTGTGGAATCAGGACCTCTGAGTCCATCATGGTCAGCTCAGGCTTGTGAGCTGTATGCCCTATGTAAGGCCCTGGAATTATTAAAAGGAAGAAGCGGGACTATATTTACAGATTCTAAATACGCATATGGGGTGGTCCACACTTTTGGAAAAATTTGGGAAGAAAGAGGTTTGATTAATACTCAAGGGAGGAATTTAATACATCAAGAATTAATAGTAAAGATTTTGAAGGCGCTAAGAGAACCAAAGGAGATAGCAGTGGTACATGTGAGGGGACACCAAAAGGGATTAGATTACTGAACTAGAGGAAATAACTTAGCAGATAAAGAGGCCCAGGAAGCAGCCTTGAGGACTAAAGTTGCCAAAATTAATGTCATACAAACAAAAGAGGACACCAGCAAAGAAGAACGAGAGGAAAGAGAGAAGAAGTTTACCCCAGAAGAACAAACAAAATTGGAGAAAATAGGAGCTAAATTAGAACAAGGAAAATGGACACTGCCTGATGGGCGAGAAATGTTGCCAAAAGCCTACACCAGGCGAATATTAGAACGTTTGCATGCGCAAACACATTGGGGTACAAAAGCGTTAAGTGATCATTTTCTTAAACAATTTGGTGGTATTGGAATTTTTGAAATAGCAAAGCAAATTAAAAGAATTAAGAGAGATTGGGATGGTGGCCCAAACACCACCTTTAGGATTTGCAATTCATCAGTTAGAACCAGGAGATAAAATTCTGATAAAAACATGGAAAGAAGGAAACCTATCTCCCCTCTGGGAAGGACCTTTCCTTGTTTTATTAACTACAGAAACAGCTGTGAGAACTGCTGAAAAAGGATGGACACATGTGTCACGAGTGAAAGGTCCAGTGAAGGAGTGGAAAGTCACATCTGACTAAATTGCTGTGGAAATTTTATTGCGGCTACTCCTGTAATAGAAACAGGAGTGAAATATGAAATTCCCACAGTTGCTAAAAATCTATTTGTAAGTCTTGCTGAAAACATTGCTAAGTCATTGAATATAACTAATTGTTACATTTGTGGTGGAATAAATCAAGGTGAACGATGGCCATGGGAAGCTATGGAGAGAAATATAAGTAATCCCCAAGTTTGGAAAACAATGGGAAAGAGTAATAGGAAACAACAATGTGTACTCCAAATGAGTATAATTGGAAGGAGTTGTTGGCAAAAGAAGAACAGGAAAAAGGAGCTGGAACTAGAATTTGTCCTTTGTGTAGAAGGTGGTGTGTATTTGTAAGATTAGTGTTGCAGGCTAACTGGCAGTTTTCTGTAGCCATAAAGCCTTGCAAATAAAGAGAATCACCAGGCTCGGGCAACTGCTCAGGTCTGGACAAACCACTGATCTATCAAAGCTCTGGCCTTCACAAGCAGTGCTGGATTCTGGCAAGTAGTTTTTCTTTTTCTCTCAATTAATTTGGGTACTAAAGAAAGCACCCCCTTAAAGGGAAGAAGTGGGCAAGACTGGAGGGGAACTGGTGTTGCGGCTTAAAAAGGGTCTGCCAAGGGCTGCAACCCCTTCGGGCTGTGATCGCCAATCACCATGGCCCTGACCGGACCTCTTCTAGTTCTACTTGGGGTGAGTTCCTTGACTCTGACTATGGCAAATAACTGTAGTCAATATTGGAACAAGTCCAGCTGGGGTTTACCCCAGAAGTGTGTAGGAACTAACTTAGAGGTAAAAATGGAAAAACTGAGGACCTTTTCTAATTGTACAGCCCATACTTGTAATACCAAATGGTTGGCCAACTCTTGAAGGACATTATTGGATTTGTGACAAGCTAGCATATGCATATTTGCCAAAGAATTGGAACAATAAAACCTAGCTTTTTCCTGTTACCCATAAATCGGGGAGAGCGACTAGAATTCCAGGTGTATAACGAATGGCCTCCTGAGAGACAAACTTGGAATGGAGTCAATCTAGGAGGATTTTGGGGAGATTTTATGGGTGGTGATTGGCTTACTAAAATCGGGATAGTTGTATTGGGGATATGTGGGGGATTGTTACTAGATTAATCCACTCGGTTATACAAGGAATGCAGATACCTGCAGTACTCGATTGGAAATGAAAACACGAATCAATACTATAAAGAAGATGATGGGGGATTGTGAAATATGTTCATCTGATTCGTGTGATGAAGTGTAATCTTCTGTACTTTCATGGATTTCTCCTGCACCATAAAAAGGGGTATTTTACAGGAGAAAGTTAAACTACTTTGCTGGTATATCAGCTCAAACCAGTTTGACCACTGACCACATAGTATTGTGTAAAGAGAAACTTGTAAAGTGCATGCATAAAGTTTGGGGTCATCCTGGGGGCACGCCGAGGAAGATTCAAGAAGACTCTAGAAGGAGAAGAGGGCATGCGCCGAAGAAGACACGCCTATTCATTAATATGTATTAGAAGACATGTCTATTCATGAATATGTATTAGCAAACAGGATCACGCTGAGGAAGATTCGAGAAGATTCTAGAAGGAGAAGAGGGCATGCGCCGAAGAAGACACGCCTATTCATGAATATGTATTGGCAGACAGGATATAAACCAAGAACAGGAACTGTACCGCGTGCGTCTTGGTGGAGCGGAGACTCCCGGCGCACCCAGCGCTGTTTGCCTGCCTCTATTTGCTTAATAAATTGTAAACTTGAATCGGAATCCTGTTTGGGACTAAATCATTTATCACGACCCCCACATTCTGAGAAATTGGTATGGGTACCGGACAGTAAAAGACAGTTATTATGGGCAGAGGGCATTTCAAAGGGCATTCCCAGAGAAGTAATGGACAGGTTACCCACTCCCAACCTGGAAAGTTTGGTGAAAACCTGGGACAGAATAAAGGGAATCCCATACCCCTCAATCCCCAAAGATCCTTCTTCCTTATCCCAAGAACCCGGAACAGTAACCCCATCTGCACCCCGTGAGACTGAGTTAATTGATTTAAAAACCTCAGAGTCGGGAAACCGCCCATGCCGTCCTTTTTAAGTGGGCCAGAGGACGGCCGGTGGGCACACTTAAGGAGACTCACAGAAAACAGCAAAGGAGACTTGTTGATGATTTTCCCTTTGGGACCCCTTAAAACTCCAGTTACCTTCCTAGTAGACACTGGAGCCCAAATGTCAGCTCTCCGGACAGATGTCGCTGATAACACTGGCATAGTCGCAGATAAAAAACCGATCTGGGTTACTGATGTTTTTGGCAACTCTAAACCACAACAAACAGCTCGAGTTAAATGTTGGCTTCCGGGAGATGAATCTCCTGTTGAGACCACAATGATATTGGGAGATTTACCAACAAACATTATGGGGCTCAATTTACTTAAAGGCTGCGCCTGGGTAGATTCAGTAGGAAAAGAGTGGGTGTTCGGACTCCCCACAGCCTCAGTGAGACTGCTTCAATCAGCACCCACACTCCCTTTTTCAAAGATAGTCAATGTCAAACCCTACGCCATGCCATTAGGAGCAAGGGAGGGAATTACCCCAGTAATAGCTGAATTACGGGAGCAAGGGATAATTGTCCCCACTCACTCACCTTATAACTCCCCTGTGTGGCCAGTCCGCAAACCGAACGGGAAGTGGCGATTGACAATTGATTATCGGCGCCTGAATGCCAGTACATGTCCCTTGACTGCTGCTGTACCTAATATAGCTGAACTAATTGCAACTACACAGGAGCAAGCTCACCAAATTTTACCAACCATTGATGTGAAGGACATGTTTTTTATGGTTCCCCTGCAAGAAGCAGATAGAGATCGCTTTGCTTTTACATGGGAGGGCGTGCAATTCACCTTTACACGTCTTCCCCAGGGATACTGTCACTCACCGACCATCGCTCACTGTGCGCTGGCACAGGAACTTACTCAAATTACTCCCAGAGGAGGAGTTAAAGTATATCAGTATATTGATGATATACTGATTGGCGGCTCTGATGCCACTGCAGTAGGACAAACCCAATCTGAAATAATTGATCATTTGGAAAATTTAGGACTCCAAATCCCAACAGAAAAGGTACAGCTTCCCTCTTCTGAAGTGAAATTCTTAGGCGTATGGTGGAGGGGAGGAACAATATGTATTCCCCCAGAGACTTTAACTACCCTTGAACAAGTAAAAATGCCTGAAAACAAGAAGGAGTTACAACATGCCCTAGGTCTGCTGGTATTTTGGAGAAAGCACATTCCAGATTTTTCCATCATAGCACGTCCCTTGTATAATTTAACACGCAAAAAAGCTGCCTGGGACTGGACCCCAGCCCATGAGGAAGCCTTAAAATTGTTAATTTTTGAGGCTGGAGTGCATCAGGCTTTAGGGCCAATACACCCAACAGATCCATTCCATATCGAATAGGGTTTTGCAATCCATGGACTATCATTACATATGTGGCAACGTGGACCTGATGGTCCGACTCGCCCCATAGGATTTTATTCACGCAGTTTTAAAGATGCAGAGAAGCGATACTCAACTTGGGAGAAAGGCCTTTTTGTAGTTAACCTTGCCTTGCAAAAAGCTGAAAAAATCACATGACAACACTCAATTATTTTAAGAGGACCCTTTAAGGTTTTGAAACCGATACTAGCTGGAACCTCACCTCCTGCGGGAGAAGGATGGACTTCACAACTCTATGAGCTGGGAATGCAGCTCGCAAATGCTTTTGTACATGCCTACTAGTTTCTCCTGTTTGTGCAGTGGCCCAAACTACTGCAGAATAGCAATCAATTGAAACATGAACATATTTAAATCTTCCAAAGTCAGCGACATGTGTCACATCCATCTGCCATAGTTGTAGCGAATGCAATCCTCGGGGACTTACTGTAATCGCGATTCCTGGGCCTATTTGTTGACAATCAGCACAAGTCTGTATAATAGCTCTAGCGTCACCTGCACTTAGATTAAATTGTCTCGCTAAAACTTTGGCAGACTGATGGAAAAAGGCATGAGAGGCTTGTGCTTAACCTAAACGGTCCGGGGCAGGTCCAGCCCATACTGCGGCAGTCAGCCGATCAGCTCTTGCATTTCCTTCCACCAATTCCCCTGGAAGGTTGGTATGGCTGCGTATATGCATAACGTAATAAGGTTGTCATCTTTTCTGCAATAAAAACCAAAGCGTTCTAAATTGTTGATATAGCTGTTCCTGCTGTACCTGTCTGAGGATTGAACCTTCCAATCTTTGGAGTACTCCAGCTACATATAAAGAATCAGTAATTATATTCACAGGTTCTTCAGGCCATAATTTAAAGGCTTCAATTACTGCCTGTAGTTCTACCTTTTGAACTGATCCTGGCACGACAAGTACCCGTTCTTTCCATTCTCCATGCTCTCGCCATACTATTGCTGCCTTGCCTGTTTTCCCACCACCATCCGTAAACACTGTAGCACCTTGAACTGGATATTGACTACACTTTGATTTTTCCTCTACTTCATGTTTTTTTTTTTTAAAAAAGGTAAACATTTTGTGTGATGGATAATGAATCTGAATGTCACCTTCAAATCCTGCTAATGCAGTTTGCAAGGGAACAGAGTGCTGCAAAGCCCAAGTCAAATATTCTTGTTGTAATGGTATTAAAATCGTTTTCAGGTCCTTTGCTGATATATCAATAATTCTGTTGCGCCCTTTCATAATCAAATTTGCAGAACACTCTGCTTTCGTGGTGATGGTTTCTCTCTGCTGCTGAGGCAAAAAGACCCACTCTAAAATTCTCAATGGGTCCGCTTTTGATTCTAGCTTTGTTATCCACTGTATTATAAGCACATAGGGATGTCACTCGTGATTGATTACTGCCAAAGTGATCCTTATCGAGGGGTCTATCCTAGAACTAAATGCTTGAGTTACCTTTTCAGAAATGTTTGCTACTGCTTCCCAGGCTTCCTTGGTCAATTGCCGAGGAGAGTTTAACCTGCTATCCCCTCGCAAGAGCTGAACCAAGGGCTCCATGTCTTGGTTTGTGATACCACAAATAGGTCGAATCCAATTAACGTCTCCTACTAATTTTTGTACATCATTTAATGTTTTAATCTGAACTCTGAATTCAACCTTTTGGGGGGTCACCGACGTTTCAGTGATCATCCACCCCAAGTATCTCCAAGGCGCTTCAGCTTGTATCTTTTCTGGCACCACTTGCAGCCCACTTTGTCTTAAAAGCTCAACGAGCTCCCCGATCATTCCTTCCGGATTTAATTGATCACCAGCCAACAATATGTCATCCATATAATGATAGATGAGATATTGAGGCCACCTTTTTCTGATTGGCTGTAAAGCCCAATTTACATTAATTTGACACATCGTGGGCGAATTTTTCATGCCTTGTGGCAATACTGTCCAGTGATATCTTTGCATGGGTTGCGCCTTGTTTGTACTTGGGACTGAGAATACAAAATGTTTGGCATCATCTTCATGCAGAGGGATTGTAAAAAAGCAGTCTTTGAGATCTATAATCAAAAGCTTCCAATACTTCGGTATCATACAGGGAGATGGTAGCCCTGGTTGCAAGGCTCCCATGTCCACTATAACCTTATTGACTTCTCGCAAGTCATGTAATAGTCTCCATTTTCCACTTTTCTTTGGAATCACAAAAACAGGTGTGTTCCAAGGACTAGTGTTTGGCACAATATGGCCTTTTTCTAGCTGTTCTTTTGCCAAATCTTCCAGGTGGGTGACCTTTTCTGCGGTCAGCGGCCATTGATTTTCCCACACTGGATCATCGGTTTTCCATTCCAGTTTGAGCACAGGTCGCGTTTCAATGGCCGTTACCGAAAACCCTGCGGATCGCTAGAGAGTGATATATTCATATGACTCAGTACATCCTGCCCAAGCAGACTTAATGGTAAGACGGCTACATAGGGTCGTACTGAACACACTAGCCCGTCTGGATTTTCACAGGTTAGAGTTGTTACGCTCTGTTGTGTTGCAGAAAACCCACCGACCCCTACAAGTCCGTGAGCTGGAGACTGAGCCAGCCAGCCTGGCGGCCACTCTCGCTGACTGATTATGGTCACATCAGCTCCTGTATCCACTAACATATCGATGGTCCATTGTCGCGGTCGCACGGTGGGATCAGGATGCCTAAACTTCATTTTCAAAGTCGGTTTTCTTCTGCTGATATCTAATGCTAGAAAGATTTGTGGTCTTCCTGTTGAGCCAAACCCTCCATTCCCCCTCACTGATTGCGCTGCCTGAGGTACAGAAGCAGTAAAAGGCACCAGTTGTGCAATACGTGTGCCTGCAGGAACCGCAACAGGAGGAGATGGAGTCCACAACATTACTTTGATGGTTCCCGTATAATCAACGTCAATGACTCCAGGGAGAACAAAAAGTCCCTGCTTTGTTGCTGAAGATCATCCTGATAACAAAGCACTCAATCCATATCCTAATGGTCCATTCATGTTAGTCGGGACATGTCCTGGTTTCAGCCAGGGTAGAGTAAATTTTCTTCATAGAAGCTAGCGTGAGGCTATGTTTTGGATTTGGGATGAGAAAATGTTGATAAGGTGCTGATGTTTTGGGTTGCTAAGTAGTCAAGGACAGTCCAGCTTCTCATGCTGGCCTGCAGCGAGCAGGCTGGGGGTACATGGGAAGCTGGGAGGGGACACAGCAGGGACAGCTACCCAGGCTGGCCAAAGAGATATTCCATACCATATGACATCATGCTCGGTATATAAAGCTGGGACGAAGAAGAAGGAAGGGGTGGAGGGACATTCGGAGTTATGGCGTCTGTCTTCCCAAGAAACCATTACGCGTGACGGAGCCCTGCTTCCCTGGAGACGGCTGAACACCTGCCTGTCCATGGGGAGTAGTGAACAAATTCCTTGTTTTGCTTTGCTTGCGTGCGCGGCTTTTGCTTTACTTATTAAACTGTCTTTATCTCAAACCATGAGTTTCCTCACTTTTCCGATTCTCTCCCCCGTCCCACCGTGGGGGAGTGAGCGAGTGGCTGCGTGGTGCTTAGTTGCTGGCTGGGGCTAAACCACGACAGTCCTTTTTGGCGCCCAACGTGGGGCTCGAAGGGTTTGAGATAATGACAAGTTTGATTGGAATGTGCTAGATGATAGATTTTATAGCTGTTATTGCTGTTTATCCATTAATTGCCAGGCCCCTGTGCTTGCCATGGGTTTGCCTTCCCTGCATATATTAGAGTCCAGTGCTCGTTAGTGGCTGCTTTTTGCTTTTGCTGCTGCTGTATCGCTGATCATCTGACCCTGCTGTGCCTGGGAAGATTCTGATAACAGCAATAGCCTTGCACCTGGGCTGACAGATGGCCGGGGTATTGCTGTTTTATTTTTCTGTGCTGCTGTACTGAATATGCTGGAATTCCATTGTGAACTCGAGTCGAAGGGACTGGGACCTGTGGGTGAGTTCATGTGGGAGCAGGACACCCCGAAGCGTCTGTGGCTGTGCATAAGCCCATGCCAGAAGCAGGTATATCTCAAAGCATCTGTGGCCATGGCTATGTCTGTGCCGCAGCAGGTGTAGCTCTGATGGGATTGTGGCACAAGGATAAGTCCACGCTGGAGAAGGTACATCTCGAAGCGTCTGTGGCTCTGGATAAGTCTATGTTGCAGCAGGTGCACCTTGAAGCATTATTGGTTGTGCATGAGGTCATGCTTGGAGCACCTCAAAGTGTGTGGCCATGGAGAAGCCCTCAACAGTGCAGGTATATTCCTGGAGGGACTGGAACTATGGGTAAGGCCACGTTGGAGCAGATTTATCTCTGGAGGTAGTGTGGCCCGTGGAGACGGCCGTTTTGGAGCAGGTGCACCTCGAAGTGACTGCAACTGTAGATAAGTCTATGCCGCAGCAGATATACCCCTGGAGACTGTGGCTCATGGAAGGGACTGCAGTCTGTGGATAAGTCCAAGCCAGAGCAGGGGCAAGGGGAGGAGTTCATTGCAATGTTAAACCCTATGGTCCAGTACAAAGGGCCCAAGGGTGGCGACTGTAATGGAAGTACCTTTAAACTGTTGTAACCCATGATTTGAGTTGCATGTGTTATAAATGATTTAGTCCCAAACAGGATTCCAATTCAAATTTACAATTTATTAAGCGAATAGATGCAAGCAAACAGCGCTGGGTGCGCCGGGAGTCTCTGCTCCACCAAGACGCACGCGGTTCAGTTCCTGTTCCTGGTTTATATCCTGTCCGTTAATACATATTCATGAATAGGCGTGTCTTCTTCGGCGCATGCCCTCTTCTCCTTCTAGAATCTTCTCGACTCTTCCTCAGCGTGATCCTGTTTGCTAATACATATTCATGAATAGGCGTGTCTTCTAATACATATTAATGAACAGGTGTGTCTTCTTCAGCGCACGCCCTCTTCTCCTGCTAGAGTCTTCTCGAATCTTCCTCGGCATGCCCCCAGGATGACCCCAAACCTTATGCATGCACTTTCTTTACACAATACTATGCGGTCAGTGGTCAAACTGGTTTGAGCTGATATACCAGCAAAGTAGTTTAACTTTCTCCTGTAAAATACCCCTTTTTATGGTGCAGGAGAAATCCATGAAAGTACAGAAGATTACACTTCATCACACGAATCAGATAAACATATTTCACAATCCCCCATCTTTTTCTTTATAGTATTGATTCGTGTTTTCATTTCCAATTGAGTATAACCGAGTAGATTAATCTAGTAACAATCCCCCACATATCCTCAATACAACTATCCCCATTTTAGTAAGTCGATCACCACCCATAAAGTCTCCCCAAAATCCTATTCCATTCCAAGTTTGTCTCTCAGGAGGCCATTCGTTCTCCCTACTTTATGGGTAATAGGAAAAAACTAGGTTTTATTGTTGATTACAGGTATGCGCTGTACAATTAGAAAAGGTCCTCACTTTTTCCATTTTTCTGGGGTAAACCCCAGCTGGACTTGTTCCAATATTGACTACAGTTATTTGCCATAGTCAGAGTCAAGGAACTCACCCCAAGTAGAACTAGAAGAGGTCCGGTCAAGGCCATAGTGATCGGCGGTCACAGCCTGAAGGGGTTGCAGCCCTTGGCAGACCCTTTTTAAGCCGCAACACCAGTTGCCCGCCGGTCTTGCCCTCTTCTTTCCTTTAAGGGGGTGCTTTCTTAGTACCCAAATTAATTGAGCACTGCTTGTGAAGGCCAGAGCTTTGCTAGATCAGTGGTTTGTCCAGACCTGAGCAGTTGCCCGAGCCTGGCAATCCTCTTTATTTGCAAGGCTTTATGGCTACAGAAAACTGCCAGTTAGCCTGCAACACTAATCTTACAAATACACACCACCTTCTACACAAAGGACAAATTCTAGTTCCAGCTCCTTTTTCCTGTTCTTCTTTTGCCAACAACTCCTTCCAATTATACTCTTTTGGAGTACCCATTGTTGTTTCCTATTACCCTTTCCCATTGTTTTCCAAACTTGGGGATTACTTATATTTCTCTCCATAGATTCCCATGGCCATCGTTCACCTTGATTTGTTCCACCACAAACGTAACAATTAGTTATATTCAATGACTTAGCAATGTTTTCAGCAAGATTTACAAATATATTTTTAGCAACTGTGGGAATTTCATATTTCACTCCTGTTTCTATTACAGGAGTAGCCGCAATAAAATTCCCACAGCAATTTAGTCAGATGTGACCTTCCACTCCTTCACTGGACCTTTCACTCGCGACACATGTGTCCATCCTTTTTCAGCAGTTCTCACAGCTGTTTCTGTAGTTATTAAAACAAGGAAAGGTCCTTCCCAGAGGGGAGATAGGTTTCCTTCTTTCCATGTTTTTATCAGAATTTTATCTCCTGGTTCTAACTGATGAATTGCAAATCCTAAAGGTGGTGTTTGGGCCACCATCCCAATCTCTCTTAATTCTTTTAATCTTTTTCCAATGGTAATTATATATTGTTGGATACTATGATCCTCAATTACATTGTTCCCCAGAGGCATTCCTTGAAAATAAGGCATGCCATATAACATTTCATATGGCGACAATCCAGTCTCACTGTATGGTTTCGTTCTTATGTTTAGAAGTGCCAATGGTAAACATTTCGTCCAGGGCATTTGCGTCTCAATTATTAATTTAGCCAATAGCTTTGTGGGTGCCACGGAGTGTGGTATTCCCACTGTATACCTAATGATTGACATAATAGTTTTATTATTTTAGAAGTTAAATGTGTGCCCTGGTCAGAATCAATGTACTGGATTATCCCATATCTAGGTATCAAATGTTCCAATAAAATTTTTACCACCATCTGTGCCGTAGCTCGTGCTACAGGGTACGCTTCTACCCACTGTGTTAAATGATCTACTATTACCAATAAATATTTTATCCTCCCTACCTTAGGCAATTCAGTGAAATCGACTTGTACTTTCTAAAAAGGTCTGTAAGCTGTTTTTCTCCCTCCCGTGGCTGCTTGTCGAAACACTGTCTTATTTACCTTTTGACAGGTTAAGCAACCTTGTGTAATTTGCTTTGCTATTTCAAAAATTCCAATACCACCAAATTGTTTAAGAAAATGATCACTTAACGCTTTTGTACCCCAATGTGTTTGCGCATGCAAACGTTCTAATATTCACCTGGTGTAGGCTTTTGGCAACATTTCTCGCCCATCAGGCAGTGTCCATTTTCCTTGTTCTAATTTAGCTCCTATTTTCTCCAATTTTGTTTGTTCTTCTGGGGTAAACTTCTTCTCTCTTTCCTCTCGTTCTTCTTTGCTGGTGTCCTCTTTTGTTTGTATGACATTAATTTTGGCAACTTTAGTCCTCAAGGCTGCTTCCTGGGCCTCTTTATCTGCTAAGTTATTTCCTCTAGTTCAGTAATCTAATCCCTTTTGGTGTCCCCTCACATGTACCACTGCTACCTCCTTTGGTTCTCTTAGCGCCTTCAAAATCTTTACTATTAATTCTTGATGTATTAAATTCCTCCCTTGAGTATTAATCAAACCCCTTTCTTCCCAAATTTTTCCAAAAGTGTGGACCACCCCATATGCGTATTTAGAATCTGTAAATATAGTCCCGCTTCTTCCTTTTAATAATTCCAGGGCCCTACATAGGGCATACAGCTCACAAGCCTGAGCTGACCATGATGGACTCAGAGGTCCTGATTCCACAAGTTCCAAGTCCTTATTAATTATTGCATATCCCGATTTTCTCTTCCCTTCTACCACTCTGGAGGAGCCATCTATAAACAGCGTTTCTCCATTTTCCAACTCAGCATCTCTTAAATCTGGTCTCACCTTTGTCTGGGTCTCAATTACCTCTAAACAGTTATGTTGTAATTCCTCTGATGGTTCTCCAAACAAAAATTGTGCTGGACTCTGAGCAGAAGTCACCCTCAGTTCTAAGCCAGGGGAGTCTATTAGTATTGCTTCATACTTTAGGATTCGGCTGTCCGTTAACCATTTTTCCGCTTTTTGTTGTAAAACAGTTCTGACATTGTGTGGGGTATACACTTTTAAAGGAGAACTAAAGGTAATCTTCCTAACTTCTTCTATTAATAATGCTGTAGCAACCAAAGCTTGGAGACAAGCAGGCCATCCTCTGCTTACTGGATCAAGTAACTTAGAACAATACCCCACGGGTTTTTTGATTCCTGCCCAGTCTTGAGTAAGAACTCCATACGCTGTCTGGCTTGATGTCTTCACAAAGAGATAGAAAGGTTTTTCTAGATCTGGGAGGCTCAATACAGGTGCTTGTATTAATGCCTTTTTTACTTCCTCAAATCTCTGATCATCTTCAATAAACCATTTAAGTTGGTTATTAGTTAATTTTTCATATAAGAATTTTACTTTATCACTATAATTTTCAAGCCATGGTCTACAATATCCTAATAATCCCAGTATTTGCCTAATTTCCATTTTAGTTTTTGGGGGTCTTAAGGATAGAATCCCAGATACCCTATCAGGATCTAACTTCTTCCTTCCCTTACTCAGCCAATGTCCTAAGTATTTTACTTCTTGTTCTACAAAGTGTAGCTTTGATCGGGACACATTTAATCCCTTTTCCCCTAGAAAATTTAACAATTTAATGGTGGCTTTTCGGGTCCCCTCTTCAGTTTCTCCTGCTACTAATAAATCGTCCACATATTGCAATAATTTTATTGTGAAATCTTGTAGAATTTTCTCTAAAGTTTGTCCAAATAAATTTGGTGACTCCGTAAACCCTTGTGGTAACACAGTCCATCTTAATTGTTGTTTTCGTCCTGTTTCGGGGTCCTCCCACTCAAAGGCAAAATAATCTCTGGATCCCTCATCCAGAGGACAGGCCCAAAAAGCATCTTTCAAATCTATTACACTATACCAAGTATGTTTGGGAGATATATGACTCAATAAAGTATAAGGATTTGCCACCACAGGGAATTTAGTGATTGTTCGCTGATTTACAGCTCTTAAGTCCTGCACCATCCTGTATGACCCATCCGGTTTCTTTACGGGAAGAATGGGCGTGTTATGAGGTGACATACATGGTTCTAGGGTTCCTTTTTCCAAAAGTCTGTCAACTACAGGTTTTAATCCTTTTCGACCCTCCATAGGTATAGGGTATTGCTTGATTCTAATTGGGCGGTGCGGATCTATTATTTGAACCCTTATGGGGTCCATTTTTATCTTTCCAGTTTCCCCTTCCTTATACCACACTGAGGGGTTAATAGCTTCTTCATCCTCTTGTGTTAAAGTGTATAATTTAATCTGCAATTTGTCCCCTTGACTCTGAATGCTCAAGTTTAACTTCAAAATCAAATCCCGTCCTAATAAATTGTATTCCGCTTCAGGGAGCAAAAGTAAATCATTAAGAAAAGGCTCTCCTTTTGCTCCTACTACTGACATGTAACTCTTCCCTTTTTCTATTCCTTTTGGAAGTTTTTGAATGGTTGACTTTTCGGCCCCTGTATCCACTAAAAATAAAACTTCCTCTTTATGGGGACCAATTAATAATTTTATCAAGGGCTCTGTTGATGTTGAAGTCCCCAGAAGATAGAGCCCCTGACACCCCTAGTCTTCTTTGAACATCTTCTCATCTTGTTCCCGCTTACGGCAGTTCTTCTGAACATGTCCCCTCTTGGTACAGTAGTAACAGACGGGAATTGTAAATCTTTCTCAATCTTTTGCTTTTTGTTTTTCTTCATCCCTCCTAACATAGACTTTCTGGGCTTCTCTAAGTAACTCCTCTAATCCTCTTTCCTGCCAATCTTCCGATTTTTCTAATTTCCTCCTTATATCCCCTTCCAGGATTTAGCTACAAATTGTGTTTTAAGGAGTGCAGTCCCAGCCACTGTATTCGGATCAATTCCAGAATACATTTGTAGGTTTTTCCTCAACCTCTCCAACCATTCTGTTGGAGATTCATCTTTAGTAATGTTTTGCTCTCGGGGAACCGCTTCCCTTATTCCCTGTATGATTAACGTTCTCAAATCCCTCATATTTTGTCTTCCTTGGGGTTGTTCATGATCCCAGTGGGGATCCACATTTGGCCATTTCTGATCTCCCGGGGGTCCTGCCTGATTCTGTCTTTCCCAAATTCTCATTCCAGCTTGTCTAATCATTCCCCTTTCCTCAACAGTGAATAGGATCCCTAAAATGGACTGTATTTCTTCCCAGGTATAAGTATTGGGGCCTAGGAATTGGTCCAATTTTTCAGCTACTCCAAGGGGATCATCTAATAGGGTCCCCATTTCTTTCTTGAAATTTCTTACGTCTGTGGTATTTAATGGGACTGCCACAAACCCGATGCCTCCCTGATTGCCTCCGAGGGGTACTTCTCGTAAGGGATTGTCGTGGTTTAGCCCCAGCCGGCAATTAAGCACCACACAGCCGCTCGCTCACTCTCCCTCCCACAGTGGGACGGGGGAGAGAATTAGGAAAAACCTCGTGGGTTGAGATAAACACGGTTTAATAGGACAGAAAGAAAGAAGGGAACAACGATGATAATACCAACAAAGGAATGTACAAGAACAAGTGAGGCCCAATACAGAAATTGCTCACCACCCCGTGATCGACAGCCCGTCCCCGAGCAGCGATTTCCGCCCCCCGGCCAACTCCAGTTTATGTACTGGGCATGACGTCGGATGGTAGGGAATATCTCTTTGGCCAGTCTGGGTCAGCTGTCCCGGCTGTGTCCCCTCCCAGCTCCCCGTGCACCCCCAGCCTGCTTGCTGGCAGGCCAGCACAAGAAGCTGGACTGTCCTTGACGGCTCAGCAACAACCCAAAACATCAGCACATTATCAACAGTTCCTCATCCCAAATCCAAAACACAGTCTCACACTAGCTTCTGTGAAGAAAACCAGCTCTATCCTGGCTGAAACCAGGACAGGGATATAGAGAAGCTCCCTCAGATACAGCAGTCCTACTTCTCATACATGCAGCCGGAGGTCGATCTAATTCCGGTGCTGTTGGTGGTGGAGATAGGGGCAACGGTGGTACAGGTAGAGGTACTACGGCCATCGGAGGGGGAGCCGCCGCCGGAGATGGATTATTAGAATATGGAGGCGGTAGGTTATCCAGTGGCTCCCATTTATCATCTTTTTCCTTTTCACTTTTCCCCTCTTCTTCTTCCTCAAACTTTTCATCTGTTTTTAATGTAAGTATTGAGGCTGGAAAAGAACGTAAAGTTCTGTCCCATAATCCTGCATAATCACTTTCCTCCTGACTAAAAGGTTCCTTTGAATTAACATATATATTTAAGGCCTGGCAGACCCAGTCTTCAAAAGATCCAAACACAGGCCAAAAGACATGTGGTCTCAAAGGTTCTTTTGGCCATTCTACCATACAATATTGAACTAATTTTAATTTACTTTTTCCTTTTCTGGGGCCCCTATCATTCCAACTTTTAATCATTATTCCTAATGGACTCTCCGGAGGTATTTCTGGTAATTCGCTCCCTTTCTTCTGGTCCTGGGTTCTCAATTTCGTCTGACCCATCCAGGAATTTTTACTGTGGCAATTCCTACAGCCCTTGGCTACCAGTAAGAGTGTCTTGCAGGGGGTTTAGGACCTATCACCCACCCACGAATCCCATAGGAATCGCTTCGGTCCTTCACCGGCCAAGTCCCTCGCGGGAGATTGGAACCGCGGTTAGAAGACCTCCACAATCGCTTCGGAACTAGGTTCCGTCTCAGTCACACTCTTACACACACAGGCAACTGAATCCTACCCAACCGAACGGTATACACCGTAAATACTTACGACTCCGTCGTCTTCGTTTGGATCTTCGCGCGCAGAATTACGGGCAAAATAAACTGCTGCAGCCGGCAAGGGAGCTCATAAAAAAAATCAAATGCTTTGCTTGCCCCTATTCAGGTTCAGGATGGCATTAGTCCCGACCCGACCCGATCAGGAGCCACCAAATGGTGGGGCGCCCCTCCTAGATCAAGTCAGAATTCAGGAACCAAGACCATCCCGGACGAGCCCCCAATTGTTATAAATGATTTAGTCCCAAACAGGATTCCAATTTAAGTTTACAATTTATTAAGTGAATAGAGGCAAGCAAACAGCGCTGGGTGCGCCGGGAGTCTCCGCTCCACCAAGACGCACGCGGTGCGACGAGCGAGGGAAGGCAAGTAGTCGAGTCAATATGAGTGATAAAGCAAGCTTCAACTTTATTGCAAAACCTTACACATATTTATACACTAAGTTCTACCTTATGCATACTTGTCTTACAATCATTGGCTTAGCCCTAAAGATTGCATTATCATACTCCTCCTACTTGCGGTTACTGCTACGTGGTCCGGGTTCCATCCTGGTTTTCTTATACAGTGCTGCTTCTTAGCTGTTTACCACAGCTCCTTCTCCTCAAGGCCAAGCCCTGCAGATGTCCAGCTGTTTACCAGCTTCCCAGTGCCACAGCTCCCTCTTCTCAAGGCCGAGCCGTGCAGATATCTAGCTGTTTACCAGCTTCTCAATGCTGCAGCTCCTTCTCCTTAAGGTCGAGCCGTGCAGAGTGATCCCAACAACGCGGTACAGTTCCTGTTCTTGGTTTATATCCTGTCTGCCAATACATATTCATGAATAGGCGTGTCTTCTTCGGCGCATGCCCTCTTCTCCTTCTAGAGTCTTCTCGAATCTTCCTCAGCGTGATCCTGTTTGCTAATACATATTCATGAATAGGCATGTCTTCTAATACATATTAATGAATAGGCGTGTCTTCTTCGGCGCACGCCCTCTTCTCCTGCTAGAGTCTTCTCGAATCTTCCTCGGCGTGCCCCCAGGATGACCCCAAACCTTATGCATGCACTTTCTTTACACAATACTATGCGGTCAGTGGTCAAACTGGTTTGAGCTGATATACCAGCAAAGTAGTTTAACTTTCTCCTGTAAAATACCCCTTTTTATGGTGCAGGAGAAATCCATGAAAGTACAGAAGATTACACTTCATCACACGAATCAGATGAACATATTTCACAGGGTCATGATGGTTTAAATTTCTTCCCACTTTCTTCTACTCTCCTTATCTCTGCCTTGTGCTTTGTTTCCCCCTGGCCAGTGAATCCCATGCGTCTTCCGTAATTAATTAGCTCTTGCAGCACTTCCCCCCAGGTCATTTCGGGGGAGTCTCCCCTTCGCCTCGGTCGGGGAGTTCGCAACTGGTCTTGCAGCTGAACAGCATACAGCTTTAAAGCATCGGGAAGTCCCCTGATTAGGGGATGAAACCTCTCCGGGTCTGCCACATGCTGCATGGGGGAGGGCTGTTGTGGAAGCAACAACCGGTCATGCATTAATTGGAGGCAGGCAGCTTTCTGCACGCTTTCCAAAATGTGACTTGCTGTAGGTGTTTTGATAGGAAAAGGGTCCCCTCTCTCCATTGGGTCTAATCCTCCTGCCCAATAAGCCACCCTCTGGGTCAAGGACCAGGGTTCTCGGTGATCATTAGTAGTTAAGAAAACCCCAGGTCCCCAATATCCTCTAGCCTCATCTTTGCTCAACAGAATGCGATCTCCTCCAGTAAGGGAGACTCTCCACATGTACTCGGTTTCAGTTTCTCATGGGCCCTGAGAGTATTTTTCCTGTATTTTGGCCAAGTCCATAGGGGAAAAGGGGATAGTCACATTTAAATGTGTAGTCACATTTAAACCTGGGGCTATCTTATTGAGCATAAAAATGTTTTTATGTTGCAGCATTTCTTTTAAAATTGCCAATTTGTGATGCCAATTTGTTTCCTCTCTTCTCATTTCTTCACACAAATCTCCAATTTCCACAAACAGCGTTGTGTTGCAGGGAAAGACTTTTAATGATGAGAGCATCTTATATATCTTGCACACAAAAGGAATCAAATCACAATTTTAAGGCTAAAGCACATAAATAGGAAGCACTAAATTACTGTTTTCTATTGAAAATGACAGTAAATAACCAAATTCTATTTCCAAACAGAGCCCAATGGCTGCTTAGTCGATGCAGATTTTGGACCATCAGAAATTATTCATGTGTCTTTTATCCACACCAGGTGTTTAAATTTTTTTAATAATCCATAGAAGTATCTTTATACAATAAAGTGACTATATGCTAAAAGCCTTCCAAGTTTTTTCCTTTCAATTTCTCTAAGCAATGTTGACATGACCACTAATGAAAAATGCGAAGAACATGAAGACACAAGGAAAGGGAAAAAATTGCATTCAAGTATAACTGCAAAAGTTCTCATTAACCAAAAATAACTCAATGTTTTAGTAACCTAGCTTGATTACTAATGCTGAAGGCCAGAGGCTCTTCTGTGGAAATTCAGTCTAGCAATCTTTTTTTAATGATTCACCTTGGGAAGATATTACAGTTTCTCAAAGCTCACAGGAGCAGGACATGCGTATGCAAGAAATAAATCTTTACTGAATATTTATGAAAGAAAGAATGCCTACAGTGTAGATGCTTCTTGTGCTTGAATAAGAAATAGTATTGGAGTCTAAAATCCCTCAAAAAAATGAGATAATGGTGCTGGAAGTCTAGTCCTCTAAGTACAAAGGAGCAGAGATGCAAACTGATCAAGGCTCTTCCTTGAGTAGGGAATGATTATACATAGGTGATACTTTGATTATCATCTATGTCATATATCTCAGCGAGAACTTAGACCTTTGTTTTCAGATACGCAGAGGGATGAAATATAGATAGGACATTTACTAGATAAATTTGGAGGGAAAAAAGGAGATAGAAGTTGACATTATTTCCCCCTTATATTTAAAAAATGAACAAATAAATATTTTAAGACAGAAATTGTTCAATAAGTACAGTCAAATTATACAACACCATTCAGCAAGGTCATAGCTATGTACCCATTGAGCATCAGAAGTAATGCTAGCTAATACTGAGAATTAGGAATGACTCTAAAATACATCATCTCAGTCCATGATCACAGGAAATATCAAATTAGATATTATTAAAGCTGTATAGCAATTAGCCAAGAAAAATCCAAATAAATGTCAGAAGATACCAATATGGCTTTTCTTTGTAACAGCTCAAATAGGGAGGGTACTTGAGCATGTTATTGTTGAAAGAAATGTCTTTTCAATGGACAAAATCCTAGTAACGGAGGTTCCCACCACAAGACATCATAAAGAACCTGTGGCATTTCTCAGATTCTTAAGAAGGAACCTCTATACCAGTGTCGTAGCTTAGCAGTTACTCTTCTAAAGGGTTTGTGAAAGACAACCCAAACACAAGTACATTAGCAAGTAACTTTTTTCCCCCTGAAAAGTGGTTTGCACCTACTTGCAGATTTTTAGGGGTTTCCAAACAGAAAGAGGTTGAAAAGAATTGCTGCAGATAATTTCCCACTACATAATTAACATTCTTCTGATTTTAGCCATCCCCAATTTCCATAGTGTTTCCTGCTTCCTGTCACAATGAACAGTGTTGTGTTGCAGGGAAATACTTTTAAGGATGAGAGCTTCTTATATATCTTGCACGCAAAAAGAATCAAATCACAACTGAAACAATATTGATCCTGTCCTATTTCAAAGAAAAGCACAGATCAGAGCTTCACACAAAGCTCATAAAAGGTACTGAAATTAAAAGCTAATAGCATAGCCCATCACACTAACAAACTGCTACAATTCCCAGAGGTGTCAGAACGTACAAGCTTACCCACAGGTACCGATTTTTAAAACAGCTCTCAAGAGCCGTCTGGGTTCATACAGAGCACCCAAGATGACTTATAATGAAAATCAAATGGGAAGGGATTTTCACAGTTAAAGGAGTAGTGTGCTATGACTGTAAATTAAGGGCCTGGGTCAGTTAAAAATACATCAGAAACCATGATTTTTTGTGGTGTTTTGGGTTTTTTTTCTTTTTTCTTTCTAGTGAAGGGCTAAGGCAAATCAATATTGATATTTCTGACCTGGTGAGTTATTACATTGAGTCACTGGGGCTAGTTACAGAGACTAAACAATGCTTAATACTCTGAGCCAGATGAGACCACTTAGCATCTCAAGATTTGGCCCTCAGTCTTCAGATTTCTGTATGTACTCCTGCTACTCTTATTAGTCTTGATATAGAGCCATTGCCAGATTTTTTTAGGACAGTGTATTTTCTATTTGGTCTATATATGACCCTATTAGTACAACATTGCCTCAAATGCCTCATTATTATAAGCATTCTCCTTTCAATGCCCATATGAAGAAAGGAATAGCGTGCTTACACAGCATCCTTTTTATGGATCATGGCAGTGGCTCCTGGTGAGATACGTGGCATTTCATTTGAGCAGTAATTATACACCAGATGAAGAAAATACCACACACTGATGCTTTCCATGGGAATTTGGGCTGCATTAACTTTTTGGCAGTGGTCTGAGACTATTTTTGGTAGCTTTGTTTAAAAAAAAATCAGGAAACCAGTTTCATTTTAGTAATGACTTCTATTAATGAAATACAAGTGATTTCACTTAGGTTAGCTATCTTGTACATGAACACTAAATGGCAAAGCTCTTCAGGAGGTGGCCAGTTTACATCAAGCCTAGCTAGCAGTTAGCTTTCCAGAGGTAGGCAGGCAATCTGTCTGTCTCCATGTAATTAAGGAGTTTCTCGTTCAAAACCTGCCAGGCCCTATTAACTTCTTCAATTCTCTTTGTGACCTTAAACAAAAATATCTTCTTGGGCCCGGAGGCCAGGACACAGGAGTAGCTGTTTCTATGAAACATAGAGCAATGGCCCTACAGGGTCTGCTTTCTCTGCTAGGTTTAGTCTTGATCAGGCTACAGGTCTATCACATCCCTACCTAACTGTTAGATAAGTGACAAGTGGGCTTTTCCTCACTTCCTAACCTTTCATATTTTCTAGTATTTTATGGCAGATCTTTTTATGAGGGAGCTTGCTATCCTCTTTGCTTGCACAAGAGATCTGTCTGCAAGGATGGGCATTGGCTGATGCATAAAACAGAGAAGTACTATTGAGGATATGCACAACTGTAATCATAACAACATTACCTTGGGTCTTTATTTCAGGATTAGACAAATAACTTCACTCTTTGCCACATGTTTTTTTCCTCATTTGTGAGAGTAGGGAGGGTCAGTTTAGTCTACTTATATCCTTTCATGTTCTGGGAAAGACTGCTCTGTGATTTACAGTGACCTGTCTTTAGCTTTGCCTGAGAGTTTGTCCTTACAGCATTAAAATAGTTTGTTTGAGGTTATGATTCCTTCTATGACGCGGAAGTCACGGACACGACGCATACGACCAATATGATCAGGTCAATGCCGTTTATTGTCTTGTCTGACACCAATATATATCATAATTTTCGCTTAGTCACTGCGCACACACTCATGATTGGTTACAGCTTGTTACACACATTATTGCAATTGGCTATATACAAAATATCACGCGCTGTCCACGCGCCTCTCACACAGTCAGGATTCACTGCTTGCAGGTGTTCCTGTTTTCCTTGCTGCTTCTTAGTTGTTTACCACAGCTCCTTCTCCTCAAGGCTGAGCCATGCAGATATCCAGCTGTTTCCCATCTTCTCAATGCCACAGCTCCTTCTCCTTAAGGTCGAGCCATGCAGGGTGATCCCAACATCTCCCCCTTTTTGTTTATCTATAAACAAAACCTGATGGATCATTCGCAACCCAAGGACTGTGAGGAAGATGGACCCTCTGTACATTCTTGTATCGTCCTGTGCCGCGAACTCAGCCCAGCAGTCGGTAGGTGACAGCTTTACGTGGGTGTCCCCACGGAGGCAACGGTGGCCTTGCCCTTTGGGAAATCCCGGTATTACACATTTGCAGAGGAACGAGTTTCGACACACGTGGCCAGCGAGTGTCGGAACTCACCTCAGTTGTCACTTTTTAGCACAGGGAGCCTATGGCGTATGTGCCCGCTGGCCAGACGTGCTGCACGCGCCACAGCCATCCCGTCTATTGGTTCGTAGGCTTTGTTCACGTGGCATCTTACCATAATCCAGCAGTCACATATCAACTTATGCTTAAGTCAATAGCAGAATGTTACAAGGTAAACAAATCTAGCTGTACTACTCCTAGCGATGGAAACTACTCCCAGCGATGGAAAAAGCGCCTGCACAAAGCTATGAAAACCAATATTATATTTTACCAAAGGATTTGTAGTTATAGAGCGCTTTGCCCTAAAAGCTTTCAATGTTCCTCTCATGATACCGCTAATTTCAGTGTGATTTACCCATACATTTTCTTTTGGCTGAGGTGGCATCCAGATTGCGATGACACCTGATAGTGTCAAGATGTGTCCGACAATGACGATGGTGACTGTTTCACCCATGGTTTTACCCATCTTGCGGGTACCTAACGAGTTCCAGAATCTGTAATGACACAAGCATAACCTCGTCCCCAGGTTAGCAGTTGAAAAGGTCCTTCCCACATATTCTTTTCCAAATTTGTAACTTTTACTTGCACATTTTGTGTTAACTCAAACAGACTTCCTGTCATTCCTTTTTCATGTTTCTCCTTCCGGAAGTAATTTAACACATATAAGGCTTTATTCAAGCATTCTTGGGGTAATGAGGTAGCCTCTCCCCCTTTTTGTTTTGAGCGTGTTTATCTAAGAGGTTTACCTAACAAAGCTCATTCATTGGGTAAGACACTCGTTCGAATTATTAGCTAGCTAAACATTCCTTACTACCTTTTGAACCATTCCTTGTAGACAGTGTAACAAACACGGTACAATAAGCATTATTATTAAGGTAACAAGTAATATAACAACTGCCCCCTTAACTAAGTCTTGTAACCATCTGCTTAGGCCCAAACTTGACAGCCATGATTCGAGGCCAAGCGAACTTGTCTTTAACTTGTCCATTAACTCCTTCAGTTTTCGCAATTGTTGAGTTACCGACTGTGAGGTATCTGTTAAATTCATACAATACATGCCATCAAACTCCTCACACCCGTGCCCTTGGGCCAAA
Source organism: Phaethon aethereus (assembly GCF_964289735.1). Lineage (NCBI taxonomy): Eukaryota > Metazoa > Chordata > Aves > Phaethontiformes > Phaethontidae > Phaethon > Phaethon aethereus. Next base: position 35,668,115 of record NC_138581.1, on the reverse strand, counting down.
AGTAGGAAGTCGATGGCCGCCCTATTTTGCAACGTCGCATGCCTTATTGAGTCAGTTTCCATTAACAAAGCATTGAGTGCTGCAGAAGTAGCATTGGTTTGTTTCGCTAGCCAACATCCCAATCTATTTAAGGTGGTTAAGCCTTGGGCAGCAGCGACCCCAGGGGCAAGGAAAGAGGCTAGTATGGTTTTGTCCGCGGTCCAAAAATCCAATTGGTCATTGCACCCTTCCTGATATTTTTGAATCTGTCGTTTTATTCTATGCCGTCGGGTAAGGTTCAATATCATAGAAGTGTTGGGAGTTAACAATGATGTCAGACGCCCCAATGTGCAAGGACCACCTCTCAAACGGGAGGGAATGCCTTGCCATGCACGATCACCACAAATCAAGAATATTCCTTTAGGGAGTCTTATTGGGACAATACTAGAGCACGAGGTGTTGCTCGTCATATAATTACACCAATTGGTAGCATTCTGAAAAACGGCCAACGTGGGGCTTACATCCTGTGATCTGGTATCGTCCTGTCCTGTATAATTAAAATATAAACAGGTAGGGGCCGTAATGCATCCTAAAATATCCAACTCCTGTGGTTCCAACAACTCCTGTGGTCCGTGTGCCATCCATCCGTCCCACTTATCCATAGCTGCAGAGGTGTTTGTTATGTTTAAAAACAAGGCTAGATCAGGGGCGGTCTTATTTACTACCATTGCCGAATCATAGTCCCCTAATGGCAGACCGACCAAGCATGTTGTAAACGGATTCTCAGCAGTGGATATGGATAAGCAAAGGTGGCCTTGGCCCGTTTGATTAGCTAGTGTAACCCAGATATTTTTTCTTGATTGAACAGAAAACCATGCCTGACCCTGGCATATGAAACATGTGACTATCAGACTCACGAACAATTTTCTTCCGCTTGTGGAGAGAGGTGCGCTTGCCATGGTCGAAGCCATCGACTTGGAACCCATCTCACTCCGCTATCTGTAAGAATACAAGCATAGCCTCGACCAGTCATTTTTAACTCCGCAGGTCCTTTCCATTCTCCAGTGACCACATCTTTGTACTGTACTAAAATTCTTTTCCCAGTCTGGGATACCCCAGATTGTAGACTTGAAGCATGAATCACCATTGGAGGGTCTTCCCTGTCTCCCGTAAAATGCAAATAATTTAGCACATACACCGCCTTTGCAAGTCATTCTGTCATGTCCAGTACGCTTCCCCCTTTTTGTTTTTGCAAAAGTGCTTTCAACGTTTGATGCGCCCGCTTCACGATAGCTTGCCCTGTAGGGGAATGAGGAATCCCTGTAATATGTCAAATGCCCCAAAGCTGACAGAAGTGGGAAAATTTTCGAGACACATACGCAGGCCCATTATCCGTTTTTACCTGTAAAGGTACTCCTAAGGCCATAATAGCAGCATGCATATGCTTGATAACATGTCGCGCTGTTTCTCCGCCTTGTGCGGTAGCCCAAATGGCATGCGAAAAGGTGTCTATCGAGACATGGACATATTTCATTCTTCCAAATTCCGGAACATGTGTTACATCCATCTGCCATAACTGTAACGACTGGAGCCCTCTGGGATTAACCCCTATACCAATGCCCATCCCTGCTTTCTGGCAGCTGGGACAAGACTGAACAGTGCCCCTAGCATCTGTTATGGGAATATGGAACTGTTTTGCCAACGCCTTTGCTGACTGATGGAAAAACTCATGTGATAGCCTAGCTTGTTCAAATGTCTTTACCGCAGGTGCGGTCCAGGCTGGAGCTACGAGGTGATCAGCGCGGGCATTTCCTATGGCTAAGCCCCCACACTGCTGATGGCTACGAACGTGCGTAATAAAATATGGTTGCTGTCGTTGGTTTAAATATCTCAACAGCTGCAGCAGTAAGGAATATAATACCGGATTTTTGACTGCTTTAACCATGCCATGTTCAAGTCGCTGTACCGTGCCCACCACATATTGTGAATCCGACACAACGTTAACAGCCTCTTGAGACCATTTTTTGAATACCCAAAGGACTGCCCGAAGTTCCATAGTTTGTAAAGAATCTCCACGCACCCCAGGTAACAGTTGATGTTTCCATTCGTCATTTTCCTGCCAAGTGACAGCCGCTCTACGGGATTTGTGTCCTGCGTCGGTAAAGACTGTCGCCCCGTTCACTGGGGTCTCCGATCGCATGGGCATTTCTTCAAACTGTTGACTAGCCAACAGTGACAATAATCTATCGGACAGATAGCTATTCATGTTCCTGTTTTCCTTGCTTCTTCTTAGTTGTTTACCACAGCTCCTTCTCCTCAAGGCCGAGCCCTGCAGGGGTCCAGCTGTTTACCAGCTTCTCAATGCCACAGCTCCTTCTCCTTAAGGTCGAGCCATGCAGGGTGATCCCAACACTTCTAGGAGAGTTTCTACTAAACCTCTAACTGGAATTAAAAGCAGACCAAGAAGTGTGTTGCACTTCAGTGTGTTTATATCAGTGTGGATGAGGAATTGGTTGGATGGTCGCACCCAGGGGGTAGTGGTCAATGGCTCAAGGGCCAGATGGAGATCAGTGATGAGTGGTGTCCCTCAGGGGTCCATTTTGGGATCAGTACTCTTTAATATCTTCATTAATGACATAGACAGTGGAATCGAGTGCACCCTCAGCAAGTTTGCAGATGACACCAAGCTGCGTGGGGCCATTGACACACCTGAGGGATGGGATGCCATCCAGAGGGACCTGGATAAGCTCAAGGAATGGGCCCGTGTGAACCTCATGAGGTTCAACAAGGCCAAGCGCAGGGTCCTGCACCTGAGTTGGGGCAACCCCCAGTATCAATACAGGCTGGGGGATGAAGGGATTGAGAGCAGCCCTTCCAAGAAGGACTTGGAGGTACTGGTGGATGAAAAGCTGAACAGGAGCCAGCAATGTGCGCTCGCAGCCCAGGAAGCCGACCGTATCCTGGTCTGCCTCCAAAGAAGTGTGGCCAGCAGGTCGAGGGAGGTGATTCTGTCCCTCTACTCTGCTCTGGTGAGACCCCACCTGGAGTCCTGCATCCAGCTCTGGAGACCTCAGCACAGGAAAGACATGGACCTGTTGGGGTGGGTCCAGAGGAGGGCCACAAAAATAATCAGCGGGGTGGAACACCTCTCCTATGAGGACAGGCTGAGAGACTTGGGGTTGTTCAGCCTGGAGAAGAGAAGGCTCCGGGGAGACCTTATTGCAGTCTTCCAGTACTTAAAGGGGACTTATAAGAAAGATGGGGACAGACTTTTAAGCAGGGCCTGTTGCGATAGGAAAAGGGGTAATGGCTTTAAACTAAAAGAGGGTAGATTTAGACTAGATATAATGAAGAAATTTTTCACACTGAGGGTGGTGAAACAGTGTCACAGGTTGCCCAGAGAGGTGGTAGATGCCCCGTCCCTGGAAACATTCAAGGTGAGGTTGGACGGGGCTCTGAACAACCTGATCTAGTTGAAGATGTCCCTGCTCATTGCAGGGGGGTTGGACTAGATGATTTTAAACCCCAGCCTTGGGGTTGCTTTGCTTTAGTAGTAGGAGCTGCCTCATGCTCATCCCTGCACAGACAGCCTGTGTTTTGGGCTATGCTTGGGCCAGCTGAGCAATGAGGCTGACATATCCTTTTTGTGTAACCGAGTGTTTGCTCCTTGCTGTTTGAGCACCTTTAGGGTGAGGGAGGTTGCTTAAAGGAAGAGGTGAACGAGTTTGAACAAAGCCAGGCATCTGATATTTTCCACCTGGGACTTATTAATGAATAATCATCGTATTTTGGTAATATCAAAATTACAAATCAGCTGAACTAAAAATAAAAGATTCAATAGGATTTTTTTTTATTTCAAGTTTTTTGAATTATCAGTCTGAATTCATCTTTAAGTGCTATGAAAAGCATAAAAGTAGTATGCTTACAGAGGGTGGTATGTTCAAGGCTCAGTGGATATGCTATTTCATTCTGAAATGGAATACTGTACATCTTAGGTCTATGTCCCAAACGAGTGGTAGGGCCACTTAAAGAGTCACCACCAAAGATATCAGAAAGCAAATTATTTTAATATAGATTTGTAAAAGGGTACGACTTAACAGAATTCGATGGCAAGGTTCACTCTATTACTCACTTAACATGAAAAGGTGTACAAAGAGAAACCAACTTACAATTAGATTGGAATGATTTGCTTGTGGATCGAACCGGGCTAATGTGGCTTATAGGTATACTGAGGTGAGAAAGTAGGGGAGACCCTCCCATTGAGTCACGAGGTTCAGAATGGACCTCCTTGCTTTCTAAACTCCTTCTCAAAGAGGAGTCTAGGTGCAGCTGAATCCGCTCCTAGTCCCAGACTTGGTCAATGGTTTATGTCTAAGGGATAGGGTATCGGGGATTCTGGTGTAGTGCTTGGTGTAACTAAAATAGCATCAATCAAATTCACTAGCACTATTGAGATAAATCACAATACCAATTCATATATATAACTTAGTAACATAATAAACCTAAAACTTACTAAGACTAATGATATAGTTACTTAGCAACATACTAAGATCAGACACTTAGAGAGATGTAAACAAAAGAGATAAATATGTACGAAGGTACCTTTAAATGCCCCCTGACGCGGAAGTCACGGACACGACGTACTCGATCAATATGATCAGGTCGATGCCAACCTTTATTGTACAACACAATCCCTTTTATACACACGCTCCTTTGCTTCCTCTTAGTTGTTTACCACAGCTCCTTCTCCTCAAGGCTGAGCCATGCAGGTGTCCAGCTGTTTACCAGCTTCTCAATGCCACAGCTCCTTCTCCTTAAGGTCGAGCCATGCAGATCAATGCCACAGCTCCTTCTCCTTAAGGTCAAGCCCTTGCAGGGTGGACCCAACATCTCCCCCTTTTTGTTTATCTATAAACAAAGCCTGATGGATCATTTGCAACCCGAGGACTGTGAAGAAGATGGACCATCTGTACATTCTTGTATCGTCCTGTGCCACGAACTCAGCCCAGCAGTCGGTAGGTGCCAGCTTTACGTGGGCGTCCCCACGGAGGCAATGGTGGCCTTGCCGTACACTGGCCCACTGCTCTTCGGGAAATCCCGGTATTTATACATTTGCAGAGGAATGAGTTTCGACACACGTGGCCAGCGAGTGTCGGAACTCACCCCAGTTGTCACCTTTTAACACAGGGAGCCTATGGCGTATGTGCCCGCTGGCCAGATGTGCTGCATGCGCCACAGCCATCCCGTCTATTGGTTCATAGGCTTTGTTCACACGGCATCTTACCATAATCCAGCAGTCACATATCAACTATGCTTAAGCCAATAGCAGAATGTTACAAGGCAAACAAACCTAGCTGTACTACTCCTAGCGATGGAAACTACTCCTAGCGATGGAAAAAGCGCCTGCACAAAGCTATGAAAACCAATATTATATTTTACCAAAGGATTTGTAGTTATAGAGTGCTTTGCCCTAAAAGCCCATGGTACAGTCCCCTGACCAGTTCCCGGGCAGCTGTTTCCCAGCCCATTGATCTCCACACAGCCACCATAACCCTTCTGGTAGATTGAAAAGGGATTTCCCGGGGAGGAAAGAGACAGACAGAAGGTGTCCTGTCCTGTTTGATTTGCTAATGTTACCCATATATTTTCTTTTGGCTGAGGTGGCATCCAGATTGCGATGACACCTGATAGTGTCAAGATGTGTCCGACAACGACGATGGTGATGGTTTCACCCATGGTTTTACCCATCTTGCGGGTACCCAATGAGTTCCAGAATCTGTAATGACACAAGCATAACCTTGTCCCCAGGTTAGCAGTTGAAAAGGTCCTTCCCACACATTCTTTTCCAAATTTTTAACTTTTACTTGCACATTTTGTGTTAACTCACATAGGCTTCCTGTCATTCCTTTTACATGTTTTATTATGGGAGACACTGTTTCTCCTTCTGCTAGACGCAAATAATTTAACACATATAAGGCTTTATTCAAACGTTCTTGGGGTGGTGTGGTAGCCTCTCCCCCTTTTTGTTTTTGCAATAAACACTTCAGGGAATGATTCAGTCATTCAACAATAGCTTGTCCAGTTGGGGAATGCGGTATTCCAGTAACATGCGTCACTCCCCATTGAGCAAAAAATCGTTGGGTTGACTGGGCTACATAACAAGGACCATTATCAGTTTTAATTTCTAAAGGTATACCATGGGCTGCAAATGCAGCTCGCAAATGCTTTTGTACATGTCTACTAGTTTCTCCTGTTTGTGCAGTGGCCCAAACTACTGCAGAATAGAAATCAATTGAAACATGAACATATTTAAATCTTCCAAAGACTTGATAACAGATTCAACAATGGTGTCATTTCTACATTTGTTATTCCACAAATATTACGAATCCAATTCAAATCTCCCACTAATTTTTGAACTTCGTTCCATGTTCTGATTTTGGTTCTCAACATCACATTCTGTGGAAAAAATTTTTTTTTTTTTTTTTTACAGGTGTATTCCATGGACTTGTCGTGGGTTTAATATGTTTCTTTTCTAATTACTCTTTTACCAATTCCTGTTGCTTAGTGACCTTTTCCTTAGATAGCGGCCATTGATCCACCCAAACCGGTGTATCAGTTTTCCATGTCAATTTGAGTGTTAGTCGCTCCTCAATGGCTGCTCCACAAAATGTTCAGGAGTGCTACTTAGAACACAACTCATTTGTCACAAAACGTCTCTCCCTAGCAAATTGATTGGGATTGGAGCTACATATGGTTTTACTGTTACTGTATACCCATCTGGGTTTTTACATTGCAAGAGTACTGAACTTTGCATGGTATTAGAGACGCCTCCGGCCCCAATCAACCCATGGGCTGGATTATGTGTTGGCCAGGTTGCAGGCCAGTCCCTGCTGGAAATAATGGTTACATCCGTTCCCGTATCTATTAGCATATGACAACTCCATTCTTTTGGGTCTGCTTGGTTGTTGCAAAAAGTCATTTTTGAGGTAGGTTGTCATTGCCCTATTTTGAGCGCCCAAAAAACTTCTGGCAGATTGCAAGTTACCCAAAATTCTCTATCCCCCCAACTCTGTTACACCGTATAAACCGTGGGGAGAGCGTCTTATTGAAATATACTCTTTGATTCCCTGCAAAAGAAATGATACATTTGTGACAATAATTACAACGACATAGAACAAACCCACAACACCGTTTTATAAATAGGGCATATTGAAGTTCCTGCTCTTGAACGTCCGGGGAGTGCCGCTGAAATGGTCAACGAGCCGTCATTCCCCATACAAAAGAGTGAAAGCATCAGCTGGCGATACGTCGGAGTTGACTGCGTCCGTGGGACATGTGACAGGATCTTCTGGTCTTACTGCCAGCCGTACCGTCCTGGCCGGTCCCCACTTCGCTCCGTCCCCTCCCCCTCTGCCAAGGCCTCTTGTCTCATGCCTCGCCAATGTTGGGCAGGGTCGTATCTTGACTTGGGGGAAGGATCGCCCCAGGCAGCCCCCTCCTGTTGCAGCACGGGCGACCAGCGCTCATGTTCCGGGTCAGGAGGCGGGGGCCAAGGAAGACTCGCCACCTCCATTGGTTGCGTTAGCGGTGGGACGGGGATGTGGGTGGGGGGCGCGGGCGGGGGTCGCTCGTTCTCATCATCTCCTGCTCGGCCTCCCTTCTCTCCCGAGGCTGTGGCAGCAGCTGCCGCCGCCGCCGCCGCCGCTGCTGCCGCCGCCGCCGTCCGCTCTGATTTTATCGCCTTTATAGAGTCTCTGACTAATCGCCAGGTTGTTAACACTTTCGCAGCCATATGATCCCCTTTAGAGGCTGTCTCAAACACCAATTTTCCTGCTTTGTCCCATGTATCTAGCTCAAAAACTGTTGCAGAGTCTGCTGCTAGCCCCTGGCTCTTCAAAAATGCTAACAATAATTGCAAAGTTTGTTCATCATAAGAAATCCCCCTTTTCTTCAAAATTTTTACTATAATACAAAGGATTGCTTTTTCTTCCGAATATATTTGTGACCCCATTACTTAATGTCCCCAGCTGCTCACCTCTTTGGGTGATTATTCGTCCGGACTGCAGCTCTCTGTCCCGCTGCTACTTTCTCCTGCAGCACTCTGGTCCGCTGCTATTTTTACCCTGCAGCTCTCTGGTCCGCTGCTACTTTGTCCTGCAGCTCTCTGGTCCGCTGCTACTTTGTCCTGCCGCTCTCTGGATTAGTTGGAGGGTTTCTACATTGCGCCTTAAAGTGTCCAAATTTCCCACAATTAAAACACTTTTTGTCTGATTTTCTTTTCCCTCCTTTTCCTTGTACAATCGGTTTAACTGCAGCCCCCACTGCAGGAGCCATAAAAGCAGCCCTCTCCTGTTCAAGTACTCGATTGGCTGCTTCCAACAGCTGTGCCACTGATGACCCACTAGGTAAATGGCTTAGGGCTTTCTTTGTCCTTTCATTTGCATTATCAAAAGCAAGCATATACAAAAATTTCGCTTTCATATCGTTTGACAAATCTGGGTTGCCATTGATAGCCACATGTAGCCGGTCAATAAATTTTGCATAAGACTCTGATGGCCCCTGCTTGACTGCCGTAAAAGCGGGTGTCGATTTTTCATCATGCAGTGTCAATAAAACAGTTAGTGCTAGTTCCTGACTCTTCCGTAACACTTTGGCCCAAAACCTTACCTGCCAATAAGGATTCGCATAGGGCCCTGCCCCAGTTAACATCTGAGCCTGTACCCCGTATAAAGGATCTCCTTGTTGTCGTATCGTTGCCGCTACCTTGTCACATGCCATCTGCCATCGTTGAAAAAACTGCAGTTGCTGTGACGGGGTACATAACATCTGTACTATCATTTTTGTATCATATGGACGCATTAGATTAGAAGCAAAGATGTGTTGTAACACGGAACTGGTATAAGGCGACTTCAGCCCATACTGGGAGATTGCTGTCTTAGCCTCCTTAATCAGCTTCCATTCTACCGATTCCCATATATTATCACCCTGTTGAGTAGTCACCACTGGGAAAGCCATTGGTTTTACCAACTCCCCATCACCAATAGCTTCTCTCGCCACCTTCCTCCATCGCTGCACGGGCCCCCCTTCACCATACGTACCAATACCTCCCACTGCCCCTTACATAATGTCAGCGCAGAGGGTAGCAGTGGGTCAAACACCGATATTTCTTCCTGACCTCCCGCCCCCACCTCACCCCACAGAAACAGATTCGTGGGTGGCGGCGGTGTTCTGGAGACGGGTAGCACCGTATGGTCCAACCGAGTCTCCAACTGCTTCAGCCTTTCTGTCAGCTCCTGCAACTGTTGTTCCGTTTGGCCACGGAGCTCCCCCTCATCTACTGGCCACGGTGATGGTGAGGATCATTCCGGCGACTCGCTCCGGGGACTCGTAAGTGGGAACTCCGGCTGTTCCTGGCTATCTCGTTCTGGTGCCGCGACTACAGTTGGAACAGTCTCGCTTCTTTTCGGGGGCACCTGAGGAACTACCGGACCCTCAAACATCATAGAGGTAGCGGTGCCTCTCGGATCCCCAAATTCAGCTGACAGAGCTGCAAAGGCAGAAGCAGTAGCAACGCGTTCTGCCTTTAGTTCTTTTAATGTCTCTAGGATCAACCTCCAGAGCGTCGGAAACTTTATACTGTCTTTGTTGCCTGTGCTGACTTCCTCCCACAGTGCTGCGCCAATTCCTTCCCAGATCGGGACCTCAAAAGCTGCACTTACTGAGGGGATTAGTCCTTTTATATTTTATTATACCAATAATCTTTCTAGGCCGGCTTCCTCATACTGTACACCTCTCTTTGAGAGGATATGTTGGAGGAGCTTAACCACCGCTTCTTCCTCTTTTGTTAGCGTGGACCCCATCTCCTCCCCAGCCGCTCACCTGATCAGGGTGAGATTCCGATGGTTTCTTCATTTTCGCTAGCGTCTTCCAGGCACCGGGGCAGCACCTGTTACGGCTGGCTTCTGCACCCCCTTTGCTGTCTCTTCTGCTCCGGGAAGCATCGACGAGAGGGTCCCTGTTCGGGCACCAAATGTCGCGGAAGTCACGGACACGACGTACTCGATCAATATGATCAGGTCGATGCCAACCTTTATTGTACAACACAATCCCTTTTATACACACGCTCCTTTGCTTCCTCTTAGTTGTTTACCACAGCTCCTTCTCCTCAAGGCTGAGCCGTGCAGATGTCCAGCTGTTTACCAGCTTCTCAATGCCACAGCTCCTTCTCCTTAAGGTCGAGCCGTGCAGATCAATGCCACAGCTCCTTCTCCTTAAGGTCGAGCCCTTGCAGGGTGAACCCAACAGCCCCCCTCGAATTCGATCTCACATGGAATGCTTTGCATCGCTCAACAGGTGATCAGCCGAGCCTCTGAGTTGATCGCGAACTTGAGGGTTCACGGGCTCTGAGAGGCATCCCACTCAGAGGGAGATGGTCGCAGCCCACTGTGGTCCAGGAGAGCTCAAAGGGTCTCACTTGGGACTACTATTTATAGGACTGAGAGATGATTGACTTTAGGCATCAGTAAATTTCCATCCTTGCCACAAATCGTTTGTTGGTAATTGCTAGAATTCTTGACATCCCAGTGACGCTGGTACTGATCCACCCGAGTCACGGCTAGATAAGATATGCTTCAAGGCTGTCTGGGGATGGTGAGTTACTCCCATCTACACAAGAGTGCTTGGTACAGTCAAGGGGCCCTTAACCGCCAAACTCTCTGCTCCAAGGTCACAGCTTATCGAGCGGGGGCGGGGGGGTGGATGATGCACCACCACAGTCTACTCAAAAGCAGTTCTAAAGGCTTGTCCAGTTTGTTCACAACAGCCTAAACCTGCCCTCAGAAATCATGGGAAGCTGCTTTAACCAAACAGTTAAGAAAAGGTCGAGCATAATGGGCTAAAGCATGGAGTGGCTCTCTTTGAGATATATTCAAGCACTTGGCAGCTTGAGGTGTCCATAGCAAGTGCTGGATTTGCTATAAATGGACAATTTATAAACAGAGCTGACAACTGGGAAAACTGAGCGATGGGAGTGCGGCATTCCAGAGCTGGTAGCACCTTGCTCATCTGATGCTCCCTGGCGCACCGTTTGGGAGAGCGACTCTGCTCAAAGAGGCCCAGCTAGCTTACAAGCAAAGATCATCTAATCCATGAAGCATGAAGTTTAATGGAATGAAGGGCCAGGCCCGGCCTCCCAGCCAGCTGCCTTGCAGAGTTGGTCTCTCACAGCTAGATCTGCTATAAGCCCTACAAGCCCTGCCTCTTTGGAGGGTACTCTATATTTTTTAATCACTCAAGACTTCAGTCTAATTAAGGAATGTTCAGTGAAGACAATTAATTAGCTCCAAAAACATGTGAGGTGCAAACATGATGAGCCAAGCAAGTCCAGCAGGAACACAAGTGTCTCACCACTCCTTCCACAGGTTTTGATTTGTTTTCTTCAATCTAAAACAAGCCAAGGAACAGAAGCGAAAAAGAAAAATACTGCTAGCTCTTTTTTCCCCTCCTCTTGTTTTGAGCAAGGATCCAATTCCTCTGGGGAAGAGGAGAGCTTTGGGGTTTCAGCCCCTTCCCTCAAAGCATAGGTAGTATTGCACATGCTCTCACTTCTCATGGTGTAGTTGCAAATTCACAATTTCATTACTTCAGTCAGGGCTATATCTGCTTCTGCTTTGCAATCAGCCCTTCTCCATTCTGCTCTTTACTTCCACATTCTTCAAGAGGTCAGATACACGTAGAGATACAATCCTTTTTTTTTTTTCCAGTCCTGCCCTATTATACTGCAACAGAGGTGCTGCAGCATATACCTCTTTGATATGTTAATCTTAACGCTCCTTTTACTATTTTTCCTTCCTTATCCAGGCATGGGAGGCAAAACCTATCTCTGATCCCTACCAACTCCAGTATAATAACTCACTTGTCAAGGCACCCTTTTAGGGCATTGGAGACAAGTTCAAATCCTTGCTCCATGTGATTCATACTAGGAATTTGTTTAGGAGACACTTTCTCCTGCTGCCGTTGATGCACACTGTGTAAGTAATTAAATATTCATTGGGCTAGAAAGAGGAGTTTTGCCCTGGGCACTAAATCACTCACAGCAGGAGGCTTTTCCCTCTCCAGGTGAAGCTCTGAACATCAGTGTATTTTCAATTCTGCAGCAGGGCTTGTATGTGCACTCTCTCTGTCATTCTCCTTGTCTAGAAACTCATTCCAGGAGCCAAGGAGCATTTACTGATGCAGCTGATGTTTTGATTTGCTGATATTTTTTATTTCTGAAAAGGCACATTTTCAGCAAATAACTGTTTCAATACAAGACTGCTAAGCAGTTGTAGATATGCTAGCCAGGACACTGATGAGCTCTGACAGGCGCTATTTCAAAAAGAGTAGTGGCAGGTTTTAATGATGGAAATTTGGTTGATTAGTACTCATAGTGTTACTCTGCTAATAGCAATAACCCTATGATTTAGTGGGATCATTTGCTTGCTCTCATTTCTGACGATCCTCAAATACTTTGCTGGATGAAGGCTGTGGAGAGCAGGCCATGAGCATTTCATCTGCAAGCTCAGAGATGTGAACCCTGTGAGATATAGATATATTTGACCTCTTAATTACCCGTGGATGTTATACTGTAGTGTATAACAAGTTATAGTCTGGACACACCTGCTGCAGTGTAGCAGTGATATTAAGCATATGCTTAATTTTAAACATTTGAATAATATCTGCTAACAGCAATTGTTTCTGTATTTTTGTGACTTTTTTTCAGATGGGTGCTAGAGGTACCAGGGAATCATTTAAAAATGTGCTTAAATTCAGTCTCATTCTGTAAAGTTCCTCAGCATGTACTAAACTTTAAATATATGCCTAATAGCTTTTCCAAGCAGGATAATTTCCAGAATTGATCAAATTCCACTAAAGAAGGAAAATGACAATTATAAATTTTTCATTCAGCTCATCATAGAGATCAGTGAACTCGTTGACTTTTTGGTAGTTTCATGCTGTCAGTGTTTCAGTGTCCTTGGAATTTTAAGAATGCCTCAGAACAGATTATATCCAACCCAGCGAATTCTGTATCAGATCTTTTGTATTATCAGATAAAGAAAAATTGCTTATAAAATTACAAGTTAATGTTCGTTTAGAAAAAAGTGATCAGGACACATGATTTTGTCATTTTATGTGTAAATGAATATATATGTATGTGGTATGTTTTGCATATAAATAAATGTATATAGAGATGACCTTTTCAAGGCACTATTTCTGAAACTTGAAAATAATTATAAGTCAAATCAATCAGAGGAAAGAATATAAATAGGAAACTGACTAACAACTGAGAGTTATTTACAAGTATATATAGCTTAAAGCTGCAGCCTTTAATCAGAACATAAATTTACATTGATTTAAAAACAGCTTTACAAAAGTAAAGTGCAAGAGCAAAAAAAAGAAAGAAAAAAGAAAAAACAAAATAAAAGCAAACAGGGAAAGTTGATAACAATGAATATAAAGAGGAAGCCATATGCTGTAAAAGACTAATAGGGGAAGGAAAAGAACACAAGAAGGAATCTAATGCAGGTAGCAGCAGATATTCAGGAACAAAAGTAACGCATAAAATTGTGGATTGAAATAGAGGAACTGTCAATAATCATGATGGAATGTCACGAGTGGTCAGTACTTTTTTTTAAATATTCATAACGATGAAACACTTCATTGCAAAGATATTAAAGGATAATACAAAACTGAAGCTATGAAAAAGTAAAATCAGTACATCAAGATAACATATCTGAACATTAAAAAAAGGCTTGTGGATCAACACTGCTTATTTTTAATACCTTCTGGAGCCCTGGAGAAGTTCCAGAGAACTGGGAAGCAGCTATTTTGGAGCTAATACTTAAAAGGAGAAAACAACTAAATAAGTCTAGGACTCATCCTGATCTTGATCTTAGGAAAAATAATGTTGATATAGGTTTCAATTAACAAAAAAATAGAGAGATGGCAATATAATTTAAGCCAAGATACACAGGATTGTGGCAAATCAATCTTTCCAGGTAGGCTGCTGGGTTTTTTGAGATTGTATGTTGAGTGCTCTTAGTAGAAGTGTTGACATAAAAAGACAGTTTATTTGTTTCTATATGATATTTTATTTAAGCATCAATAGCACATCAATGCATTAAATCCTCTACTTAATATGTCACAAATGTAATTCCATGTGAGTATTTGCCAGTTAAATGTACTTCCACTGCAGCCTGTTCCATTTCATAATTTGATTGATGGCTTGAAAAAAATGTAATACCACTGCAAACAGAATTTACAAGTGACATAAAGATTGAGAAGTGGAAGAGGGACGGGCTCTGGAGGGCTCCATGGCATTGGCAGTGGGCAAGCAACGTGCATTTCAGAAAAGCCAACTGTAAAATCATGCTCCTGGGCACAAATGCAAACCAGGCTTACAGGACAGGAAAGCAATCACTAGAAAAAGGAGCTGGAAAGTTTGGCAGATAATCAGCTACCCTCCAATTAGAGCAAGAGGATCCACAGTTCTGTAGTCAAGGCCAAAGACTGTGGGGGCGCAGCAAAATCGGCAACCTCCCTGCCAAGAGAGGCCTCCCCATCCTCTTCCAGCACACTGTGAACACCACATTTCCCTCTCAGCTGTGCAGAGGGGAAGACCCCATCTACAGGCCACTTGTGAGGGCTGGAGGAGGTCATGGGAGGAGGTGCCAAACTGTCATCTGCTGTCACCAGGCAGACTGCCTCTGTCCATATTTGGTACACATGCATCTCTTCTTGGAGTGTTTGGATAGCTGTACGCCCAGAGTGATGCTGAAGTAGTGAAAGTGGCTCAGAGAAGAGTGCTGAGAGTGACTAAGGACCAGAGAGGATGGTCTGTGGGGAGAGACTCAAGGTATTCCTTCCATCCAGGTCACGGAAGAGGAGATCGCATCTCTGTGTCAAAACCAGTTTTCCTTACAATATTCAGTGCTTCCTTTCCCAGTTTTGGCCAGCCCCTAGCCTCCCAAGGTACCTACAAATTACAGATGAAGAGGCTGAGAGGGAGAGAGGAACAACCCAACTCTCTCAGGGCTCACAAGAGCTGTGGCTCAGCTTGTGCTCCAGAGAAAAGGGGTGGTCTTTCTGTATCAGAAATAGTGCACCCACGGAAGCCACTGAAATATTAACATGCTGCATCAATTTATGTGCTTCCTGAATGAACTATATTTTACTTATATCAGCCATCTGTTTTTCAGACTTGACATTGGTGGTTTCAGTTCTGCTGCTAAAATGCACCTTGCACTCAAGAAAATATTTCCTGTTCTGGTTCCTTCCTGCTGGCTTACAGAAACTGCAAGAGATCAGACAACGATGGAAATTGTGACCAGGTCCTCCTGCAGCTGCTCAGCAGCAGAAAAATAGATGCAGACGGCTGCTGTTCTTGAGAAGAGGCACATGCACTGAAACCACTATCTGCCCGGTCCCTCTGTGTCGTGGTTTAGCCCCAGCTGCTCGCTTACTCCCCCACGGTGGGATGGGGGAGAGAATCGGAAGAGTAAAAGTGAGGAAACTCATGGTTTGAGATAAAGACAGTTTAATAGGCAAAGCAAAAGCCGTGCACGCAAGCAGAGCAAAACAAGGAAGTCATTCACTGCTTCCCATTGGCAGGCAGGTGTTTAGAGACATCTCCAGGGAAGCAGGGCTCCATCACGCGTAATGGTTTCTTGGGAAGACAGACGCCATAACTCCGAACATCCCCCCACCCCTTCCTCCTTCTTCGTCCCAGCTTTATATACTGAGCATGATGTCATATGGTAGGGAATATCTCTTTGGCCAGCCTGGGTCAGCTGTCCTGGCTGTGTCCCCTCCCAGCTTCCTGTGCACCCCCAGCCTTCTTGCTAGCAGGCCAGCACGAGAAGCTGGACTGTCCTTGACTACTTAGCAACAACTCAACACATCAGCACGTTATCAACATTTTCTCATCCCAAATCCAAAACATAGCCTCACACTAGCTTCTATGAAGAAAATTAACTCTATCCTGGCTGAAGCCAGGACACTGTCAAAAGGGAGCCTATAGGAGAGCCTGGCCTATGTGGAGGAGGGAGTGTCCTGGTTTCAACAGGGATAGAGTTGGTTTTTTCTTCCTGATGGCTGGTATACTCCCGTGTTTTGGATTTCGTATGAGAATAACGTTTTAACACTGATGTTTTTGGTTGTTGCTAAGTAGTTATAGTGCTTATATTCAGTCAAGGACTTTTCAGCTTCCCATGCTCTGCCAGTGGGGAGGTACACAAGAAACTGGGAGGGGGCATAGGCAGGACAGCTGATCACAGAATCACAGAATCACTAGGTTGGAAAGGACCTTTAAGATCATCAAGTCCAACCATTAATACAGCGCCACCATGTCCCCTAAACCATGTCCTGAAGTGCCACATCCACACGTTTTTTGAACACTTCCAGAGATGGCGACTCCACCACCTCCCTGGGCAGCCTGTTCCAGTGCCTGACCACCCTCTCAGTGAAGAAATTTTTCCTAATATCCAATCTAAACCTCCCCTGGTGCAACTTGAGGCCATTTCCTCTCGTCCTATCACTGGTTACTTGGGAGAAGAGACCAACACCCTCGTCGCCACAACCCCCTTTCAGGTAGTTGTAGAGAGCGATAAGGTCTCCTCTCAGCCTCCTCTTCTCCAGACTGAACAACCCCAGTTCCCTCAGCCGCTCCTCATAAGACTTGTGCTCCAGACCCCTCACCAGCTTCGTTGCCCTTCTCTGGACACGCTCCAGCACCTCAACATCCTTCCTGTAGTGAGGGGCCCAAAACTGAACACAGGATTCAAGGTGCGGCCTCACCAGTGCCGAGTACAGGGGCACAATCACTTCCCTACTCCTGCTGGCCACACTATTGCTGATACAGGTCAGGACGCTGTTGGCCTTCTTGGCCACCTGGGCACACTGCCGGCTCATGTTCAGCTGGCTGTCAACCAGCACCCCCAGGTCCCTTTCCGCCAGGCTGCTCTCCAGCCACTCTTCCCCAAGCCTGTAGCGTTGCATGGGGTTGTTGTGGCCAAAGTGCAGGACCCTGCACTTGGCCTTATTAAACCTCATACAGTTGGCCTCTGCCCATCGATCCAGCCTGTCCAGATCCCTCTGCAGAGCCCTCCTACCCTCCAGCAGATCAACACTCCCACCCAACTTGGTGTCATCTGCAAACTTACTGAGGGAGCACTCAATTCCCTCATCCAGATCATCAATGAAGATAATGAACAAGACTGGCCCCAAAACCGAGCCCTGGGGAACACCGCTTGTGACCAGCCGCCAGCCAGATTTAACGCCGATCCAGGCTGGCCAAAAGGATATTCCATACTGTATAACGTCATGCTTAGTACATAAACTGGAGTTGGCCAGGGGGTGGGAATTGCTGCTCGGGGATGGGCTGTCGATCACCAGGTGGTGAGCAATTGCTACATTGTGCATCACTTGTGCACCATACTTGGAGGTATCCTATGGGCTAGGACTCTAGAAGGTAGGGGAGCCCAAGAGAGTTGGTCAATATTTCAGCACCACTTCCTCAAAGCTCAAGATCGGTGCATTCCTTTAAGTAAGAAATCAAGTAGAGGAGGCAGGAGAGACCCCCATGGATGAGCAAGGAACTGTTGGAAAACCTTGTATGGAAGAAAGGAGTTTACAGCAGGTGGAAAAAGGGACTGGTCGCTTGGGAGGACTATAGGAATGTTGTCAGGATATGCAGGGATGCAACAACGAAGGCCAAGGCCCTCTTGGAACTAAATCTGGCGAAGGAAGTAAAAGACAACAAGAAGGGCTTCTTCAAGTATATCAGTGGTAAAAGGAAGACTAGGGAAAATGTGGGACCTTTGGTGAATGAAGTGGGAGCCCTGGTGACAGAGGAGGCAGAGAAGGCAGAGTTACTGAATGCCTTTTTCACTTCAGTCTTTACTGCTAAGACTATTCCTCAGGAATCCCAGACCCTGGAGGTAAGCGAAAAAGCCTGGAGGGAGGAAGACTCTCCACTGGTCGACGAGGTTTGTGTTAGAGATCATTTGGCTGAACTGAACACTCACAAATCCATGGGCCCTGATGGGATGCACCCACGAGTGCTGAGGGAGCTGGCTGATGATGTTGCAACACCTCTCTCCATCATTTTTGAAAAATCACGGAGAACGGGAGAGGTGCCTGAGGACTGGAGGAAAGCCAATGTCACCCCAGTCTTCAAAAGGGGCAAGAAGGAAGAGCCGGGAAATTATAGACCGGTCAGCCTCACCTCCATCCCTGAGAAGGTGATGGAACAGCTCCTTCTGGAGGCCATCTCTAGGCACATGGATGAAAAGAAAGTTATCAGGAGTAGTCAGCATGGATTCACCAAGGGGAGATCGTGCTTGACCAGTCTGATAGCCTTCTATGATGGAGTGACTAGCTGGGTAGATGAAGGGAGAGCAGTGGATGTGGTTTACCTTGACTTCAGTAAGGCTTTTGACACTGTCTCCCATAACATCCTCATAGTGAAGCTCAGGAAGTATGGGTTGGACGAGTGGACTGTGAGATGGATCGAGAACTGGCTAAGCAACAGAGCTCAAAGGATTGTGGTCAGCAGCACAGAGTCCAGTTGGAGGCCTGTACCTAGTGGTGTTCCCCAGGGATCAGTACTGGGTCTGGTTTTGTTCAACGTCTTCATCAGTGACCTAGATGAAGGGTTGGAATGTACCCTCAGCAAGTTTGCTGATGATACAAAACTGGGAGGAGTGGCTGATACACCAGGAGGCTGTGCTGCCATTCAACGGGATCTGGACCGATTGGAGAGTTGGGCGGAGGGGAACCTCATGAAATTTAACAAGGACAAGTGTAGAGTTCTGCGCCTGGGGAGGAACAACCCCATGCACCAGTACAGGCTAGGGGTTGACCCGCTGGAAAGCAGCTCCATGGAGAAGGCCCTTGGAGTCCTGGTAGACAATAAGTTCTCCATGGGACAGCAATGTGCCCTGGTGGCCAAGAGGGCCAATGGTATCCTGAGGTGCATTAAGAAGAGTGTGACCAGCAGGTGGAGAGAGGTTATCCTCCCCCTCTACTCTGCGCTGGTGAGGCCTCATCTGGAGTGTTGTGTCTCTGCGTTTTAAATTATGTAGGAAAAAGTTCTCCATAAAATCTTGCAAGTGAACTCACTCAGGAAAGAAGCAGCTGTGTGTGACAGTAATGGTAAGTGACCGCCGTGAAGGAAGTCGAGCAAGCTTAAAATGAGCGTAGGTAGGTCATAAATAAAATTCAGTTAAGAAAATCTGTTTTCTTGTTTTCAGATGGAGACAGCATCAACCACCAATGAGAATGAGAAACTATAAGAATCAAGGCAATGATAGCTCTTATGTGGTTTTTTTTAGACTGAAAACCAGCAAACATCCTTCAGCAATAGCAAATTACCATATTGTTTCATGTTTGGAAATTGAATGAAATAAAACATCAGTTGCTGCAGGTCAGAAAGTATCCCGAACTGGAGCAACAAATCGATAATTATCCCACAACAACAGCAAATCTCATGATAAGATGCAGCAGTCATTTGTCTTTTCTTTGGTAAGACAAAATTACTGATTATATATCATCTCAGTAGGAACATTATTTCCAGTTAGCTAACAAGAAGAGCTGAAGTATATTCAGTCAACTCAGAAGGACTACAAGATGTCGTGAGGTTATACAGGGAGAAAATTAGAAGGACAAAAGCCCAAATAGAACTTAACCTGGCTGCATCTATAAAAGACAATAAAAAATGTTTCTATAAATATATTAGCAACAAAAGGAGGGCTAAAGAGAATCTCCATCCTTTATTGGATGTGGGGGGAAGCATAGTGACAAAGGATGAGGAAAAGGATGAGATAGTTAATGCTGCCTTTGCCTCAGTCTTTAATAGTAAGGCCGATAGTTCGCGGGGTACCCAGCCCCCTTAGTTGAAAGACAGGGACGGGGAGCAGAATGAAGCCACCATAATCCAAGGGGAAATGGTCAGTGACCTGCTACACCACTTAGGCATATAGAAGTCTATGGGACCAGATGGGATCCAACCAAGGGTACTGAGGGAGCTGACGGAAGTGCTCACCAAGCCACTTTCAATCATTTATCAGCAGTCCTGGCTAACAGGGGAGGTCCCAGAAGACTGGAGGCTTGCCAATGTGATGCCCATCTACAAAAAGGGCCGAAAGGAGGATCTGGGGAAATATAGGCTTCTAAATCAGACCTCGGTGCCGGGGAAGGTTATGGAGCAGATCATCTTGAGTGCCATCACACGGCACGTACAGGACAACTAGGTTATCAGGCCCAGTCAGCACGGGTTCATGAAAGGCAGGTCCTACTTTACTAACCTAATCTCCTTCTATGACCAGGTGACCTGCCTAGCGGATGAGGGAAAGGCTGTGGATGTTGTCTACCTGGACTTTAGTAAAGCCTTTGACAGCGCCTCCCACAGCATTCTCCTGGAGAAACTGGCGGCTTGTGGCTTGGGCAGGTGTACTCTTCGCTGGGTAAAGAACTGGCTGGACGGCTGAGCCCAGAGAGTTGTGGTGAATCGAGTTAAATCCAGTTGGCGGCCAGTCACAAGTGGTGTTCCCCAGGGCTCAGTTCTGGGGCCAGTCTTGTTCAATATCTTTATTGATGATCTGGATGAGGGGATCGAGTGCTCCCTCAGTAAGTTTGCAGATGACACCAAGTTGGGTGGGAGTGTTGATCTGCTGGAGGGCAGGAAGGCTCTGCAGAGGGATCTGGACAGGCTGGATCGATGGGCAGAGGTCAACTGTATGAGGTTTAACAAGGCCAAGTGCTGGGTCCTGCACTTGGGTCACAACAACCCCATGCAACGCTACAGGCTTGGGGAGGAGTGGCTGGAGAGCTGCCCGGTGGAAAGGGACCTGGGTGTGCTGGTTGACAGCCGGCTGAATATGAGCCAGCAGTGTGCCCAGGTGGCCAAGAAGGCCAACAGCATCCTGGCCTGTATCAGAAATAGTGTGGCCAGCAGGAGTAGGGAAGTGATTGTGCCCCTGTCCTCGGCACTGGTGAGGCCGCACCTTGAATACTGTGTTCCGTTTTGGGCCCCTCACTACAAGAAGGACGTTGAGGTGCTCGAGTGTGTCCAGAGAAGGGCAACGAAGCTGGTGAGGGGTCTGGAGCACAAGTCTTATGGGAAGCGGCTGAGGGAACTGGGGTTGTTTAGTCTGGAGAAGAGGAGGCTGAGGGGAGACCTTATCGCTCTCTACAACTACCTGAAAGGGGGTTGTGGTGAGGTGGGTGTTGGTCTCTTTTCCCAAGTAACTAGCGATAGGATGAGAGGAAATCACAGAATCACAGAATCACTAGTTTGGAAAGGACCTTCAAGATCATCAAGTCCAACCATTAATCCAGCACCACCATGTTCCCTAAACCACGTCCTGAAGCGCCACATCCACCCGTTTTTTGAACACTTCCAGAGATGGCGACTCCACCACCTCCCTGGGCAGCCTGTTCCAATGCCTGACCACTCTCTCGGTGAAGAAATTTTTCCTAATATCCAATCTAAACCTCCCCTGGCGCAACTTGAGGCCATTTCCTCTCGTCCTATTGCTGGTTACTTGGGAGAAGAGACCAGCGCCCTCGTCGCCAGGGGAGGTTTAGACTAGATATTATGAAAAATTTCTTTACTGAGTGGTCCAGGACCTCCAGCAACTCCGACTGCACCTCCTGAGGTGCCAGATGCACCGGGTGAACTGGCCGCATTAGATAAGTCAGAGAAACAGATCTACAAAGATATATGTGAGGGCAAGACGGGACAAAACTGCCCAGAACAATGTACTCAATGTTCCCCTGTGTGCCCATGTGAAAGATTGATGGGGCGGGCTTCACCACCCCCAAAACCACCCAGACTGAACCGATTGAAAGCTGTGGTTTTGAAGCCCTCAGCCGAGCCCCTGCCACCTTTACGGCCCACGATGCCTGATAGCAGCGACGAAGGAGAAGAGCCTGTTGTAGAGACTATAGGGAGGCAAGAGCCTAGGATGAAAGGCGACCCTAGAGAGCGGTGGAAAGACCTTTTTTTAGGAGCGATGAAAGACGAGGAAACAGAGTTACCGATGGGATTTCCTGTTAGTGTACAGCCTCACGGGCCCAATCGCTGGGACCCATTTCATTGGGACTTGATTAAGAAAGTGCGGAAGGCAGTGCAAAATTATGGCTTGCAATCACCTTTCACGCAAGCTCTATTAGATAACATATTCACGGGAATGGTTCTTACACCATGGGATTGTTGGCAGATGATAGATATGTTGTTGACACCAACCCAAAGGTTATTGTGGGCAGACAGATGGTATAAACTCTGTATGCAAGAAGCCCTGAGAAACCTGGAGCGTCAAGAAGGCGATCCACTTCAGAACATTACTATGGAACAAATGACAGGCCAGGGACCCTTTGTGGATGTTAGATTGCAAGCTCGATTGCCCTTAGAAGCCTTGCAATTAGTTGGGCGAATAGCGTTGAATGCGTTGCGAACAGTCCCTGAGGAGGGAAAGAGGCAACCCTCTTACACTCAAATTAGACAAGGGAGAGACGAACCATATATGTCTTTTGTTGATGGAGCGCCAGAGTGGACGTGGAAACAACAGTAGAAGTTACCTTATGGGACATGTCGGTTTATGATGTCCTAACTAAAGTGAATGGACCATTATGATATGGATTGAGTGCTTTGTTATCAGGATGATCTTCAGCAACAAAGCAGGGACTTTTTGTTCTCCCTGGAGTCATTGACGCTGATTATACGGGAACCATCAAAGTAATGTTGTGGACTCCGTCTCCTCCTGTTGCGGTTCCTGCAGGCACACGTATTGCACAACTGGTGCCTTTTACTGCTTCTGTACCTCAGGCAGTGCAATCAGTGAGGGGGAATGGAGGGTTTGGCTCAACAGGAAGACCACAAATCTTTCTAGCATTAGATATCAGCAGAAGAAAACCAACTTTGAAAATGAAGTTTAGGCATCCTGACCCCACCGTGCGACCGCGACAATGGACCATCGATATGTTAGTGGATACAGGAGCTGATGTGACCGTAATCAGTCAGCAAGAGTGGCCGCCAGGCTGGCTG
This sequence comes from Phaethon aethereus, assembly GCF_964289735.1. Lineage (NCBI taxonomy): Eukaryota > Metazoa > Chordata > Aves > Phaethontiformes > Phaethontidae > Phaethon > Phaethon aethereus. The sequence goes on along the minus strand of NC_138581.1, from coordinate 35,645,053 downwards.
GCTCAGTCTCCAGCTCACGGACTTGTAGGGGTCGGTGGGTTTTCTGCAACACAACAGAGCGTAACAACTCTAACCTGTGAAAATCCAGACGGGCTAGTGTGTTCAGTACGACCCTATGTAGCCGTCTTACCATTAAGTCTGCTTGGGCAGGATGTACTGTGTCAAATGAATATATCACTCTCTAGCGATCCGCAGGGTTTTCGGTAACGGCCATTGAAACGCGACCTGTGCTCAAACTGGAATGGAAAACCGATGATCCAGTGTGGGAAAATCAATGGCTGCTGACCGCAGAAAAGGTCGCCCACCTGGAAGATTTGGTAAAAGAACAGCTAGAAAAAGGCCATATTGTGCCAACCACTAGTCCTTGGAACACACCTGTTTTTGTGATTCCAAAGAAAAGTGGAAAATGGAGACTATTACATGACTTGCGAGAAGTCAATAAGGTTATAGTGGACATGGGAGCCTTGCAACCAGGGCTACCATCTCCCTGTATGATACCGAAGTATTGGAAGCTTTTGATTATAGATCTCAAAGATTGCTTTTTTACAATCCCTCTGCATGGAGACGATGCCAAACATTTTGCATTCTCAGTCCCAAGTACAAACAAGGCGCAACCCATGCAAAGATATCATTGGACAGTATTGCCTCAAGGCATGAAAAATTCACCCACGATGTGTCAAAGTTATGTAAATTGGGCTTTACAGCCAATCAGAAAAAGGTGGCCTCAATATTTCCTCTATCATTATATGGATGACATATTGTTGGCTGGTGATCAATTAAATCCGGAAGAAATGATCGGGGAGCTCGTTGAGCTTTTGAGACAAAGTGGGCTGCAAGTGGCGCCGGAAAAGATACAAGCTGAAGCACCTTGGAGGTACTTGGAGTGGATGATCACTGAAACGTCGGTGACCCCCCAAAAGGTTGAATTAAGAATTCAGATGAAAACATTAAATGATGTACAAAAATTGGTAGGAGACGTTAATTGGATTCGACCTATTTGTGGGATCACAAACCAAGATATGGAGCCCTTGGTTCAGCTCTTGCGAGGGGATAGCAGGTTAAACTCTCCTCGGCAATTGACCAAGGAAGCCCGGGAAGCAATAGCAAACATTTCTGAAAAGGTGACTCAAGGATTTAGTTCTAGGATAGACCCCTCGATAGGGATCACTTTGGCAGTAATCAATCACGAGCGACATCCCTATGCGCTTATAATACAGTGGATAACAAAGCTAGAATCAAAAGCGGACCCATTGAGAATTTTAGAGTGGGTCTTTTTGCCTCAGCAGCAGAGAAAAACCATCACCACGAAAGTAGAGTGTTTTGCAAATTTGATTATGAAAGGGCGCAACAGAATTATTGATATATCGGCAAAGGACCCGAAAATGATTTTAATACCATTACAACAAGAATATTTGACTTGGGCTTTGCAGCACTCTGTTCCCTTGCAAACTGCATTAGCAGGATTTGAAGGTGACATTCAGATTCATTATCCATCACACAAAATGTTTACCTTTTTTAAAAACCATGAAGTAGAAGAAAAATCAAAGTGTAGTCAATATCCAGTTCAAGGTGCTACAGTGTTTACGGATGGTGGTGGGAAAACAGGCAAGGCAGCAATAGTAAGGCGAGAGCACGGAGAATGGAAAGAACGGGTACTTGTCGTGCCAGGATCAGTTCAAAAGGTAGAACTACAGGCAGTAATTGAAGCCTTTAAATTATGGCCTGAAGAACCTGTGAATATAATTACTGATTCTTTATATGTAGCTGGAGTACTCCAAAGATTGGAAGGTTCAATCCTCAGACAGGTACAGCAGGAACAGCTATATCAACAATTTAGAACGCTTTGGTTTTTATTGCAGAAAAGACGACATCCTTATTACGTTATGCATATACGCAGCCATACCAACCTTCCAGGGGAATTGGTGGAAGGAAATGCAAGAGCTGATCGGCTGACTGCCGCAGTATGGGCTGGACCGGCCCCGGACCGTTTAGGTCAAGCACAAGCCTCTCATGCCTTTTTCCATCAATCTGCCAAAGTTTTAGCGAGACAATTTAATCTAAGTGCAGGTGACGCTAGAGCTATTATACAGACTTGTGCTGATTGTCAACAAATAGGCCCAGGAATCGCGATTACAGTAAATCCCCGAGGATTGCATTCGCTACAACTATGGCAGATGGATGTGACACATGTTGCTGACTTTGGAAGATTTAAATATGTTCATGTTTCAATTGATTGCTATTCTGCAGTAGTTTGGGCCACTGCACAAACAGGAGAAACTAGTAGGCATGTACAAAAGCATTTGCGAGCTGCATCTCAGCCCATGGTATACCCCTACAAATTAAAACTGATAATGGTCCTTGTTATGTAGCCCAGTCAACCCAAAGATTTTTTGCTCAATGGGGAGTGACGCATATTACTGGAATACCGCATTCCCCAACTGGATAAGTGTCCTGGTTTCAGCCAGGATAGAGCCGGTTTTCTTCACAGAAGCTAGCGTGAGACTGTGTTTTGGATTTGGGATGAGAAACTGTTGATAATGTGCTGATGTTTTGGGTTGTTGCTGAGCAGTCAAGGACAGTCCAGCTTCTCGTGCTGGCCTGCCAGCGAGCAGGCTGGGGGTGCACGGGGAGCTGGGAGGGGACACAGCCGGGACAGCTGACCCAGACTGGCCAAAGAGATATTCCCTACCATCCGACGTCATGCCCAGTACATAAACTGGAGTTGGCCGGGGGGCGGAAATCGCTGCTCGGGGACGGGCTGTCGATCACGGGGTGGTGAGCAATCGCTGTATTGGGCATCACTTGTTCTTGTACATTCCTTTGTTGGTATTATCATTGTTGTTTCCTGCTTTCTTTCTGTCTTATTAAACCATGTTTATCTCAACCCACGAGTTTTTTTTCCCAATTCTCTCTCCCGTCCCACTGTGGGAGGGGCAGTGAGCGAGCGGCTGCGTGGTGCTTAGTTGCCGGCTGGGGCTAAACCACGACAGTCCTTTTTGGTGCCCAACGTGGGGCAAAAGGCTTGAGATAATAACGGTTGCAGGTCACAATATCAGTTTATTTGATTTGCATGATGCTCTCGTCTTTGCTGTACATGTTAAGGATCGGTGTTGGTTTCTGCGGGCTGCTGCACTCTGCGATGATTAGTAATGTCTCGCCTGTGAATTTTGTTTTTAGAGCACTGACCTTGAGCTTAATGTGGTATCATCTGAGCTCTGTACTAAAGCCGTTACTGTATTTTGGCTACTGTCTTGTGGAGACAATTAGCAATTATACTTCTGCCTCTGAAAGGTTTTTTATGGAGGAAATGCAGAATGGTACGTTTGCTACCCTCTATCATAACATTTCCTCCTTCATCACAATAATTTTTCCGTATTTTGAACACCCTTGGGTAGTTAAAATACCTCTATTGCTACTTCTGGGGAACATGGTTTCAGTTTTGTCTAAGGTTGGCAAGCAATTTAAGAATATCACCCGGAGATCTGCCCCAAGGCTGGATAGTTATGAAGGGCAGGGTGTGTGGAAGAGCATGGGCAAATGCCTGGGGCGGTGGGCACCTCCAGTGTTTTGGAACTTCACTCCCAAACAAGTGCAGAATCCTGATAAACTAGCAGAATATCTGGAAGAAGTATGCTGTCAGCCTGGCAGTTCCAAGGAGACACAAATCATTGCAATGTGCTGGGGCCTGGCCCATGCCTACCGAGGTCTATTTAACACTATGCAAAGGGGAGAGAGGATCTCTGGGTCTGATGGCAATGTGGCAGGCACTGTGACTACTCCAACCCCCAGGGCGGGCAGTGTAGCTACTCAGACTCTTGCAGCTGAACCAGAGAACCAGCCCATCCCAGTATCAGTTGCCCCTATACAAAAGAAGAAATCTTGGAAGCAGAAGTCAGCTCGTTTAGTAAGGGACGAGGAAGATACTTCTAAGAAGGAGCCAGAGGAAGAGAGTGAGGAGGCAGAGTGCTCTGAAGCAGGGCCATCACAAGGACTGAAGAGGGAAGAGAGCGAGTCATCGCTTGAAGAGGAGGAAGAGGAAGAACTCATAAAAGAGACGGTAACTACCTGATATCTATCCCTGAGTGAATTGCGAGATATGCGAAAGGATTTCAGCCGTCGTCCAGGTGAGCACATTGTCACCTGGCTGCTCCGATGCTGGGATAATGGGGCCAGTAGCCTGGAATTAGAGGGTAGGGAAGCCAAGCAGCTGGGATCCCTTTCTAGAGAAGGGGGCATTGACAAAGCAATTGGAAAAGGTGCATGAGTCCTCAGCCTCTGGAGACGACTCCTGTCAGGTGTGAAGGAAAGGTACCCCTTCAAGGAAGATGTTCTATGTCGCCCAGGCAAGTGGACCACCATGGAGAAAGGTATCCAGTACCTGAGGGAGCTAGCTGTGCTGGAAGTGATTTATGGTGACTTGGACAATGGACAATCATCCAAAGATCCAGATGAAGTCAATTGCACGCAACCTATGTGGCGGAAGTTTGTACGGAGTGCACCATCATCATATGCCAACTCATTAGCAGTAATGGCCTGGAAGGACGGAGAGAGACCAACGGTGGATGAATTGGCTGGCCAACTCCGGCAATACGAAGAAAGTCTCTCTTCCTCCCTACGGGCCTGCGTCTCTGCTGTAGAGAAACTGTCCCGGGAGTTCCGGCAATTGAAAGAGGATATGCCCTACCATCCACCCATACGGACCAGTGTCTCAGCCATTAGGAGTAAGCGCTCTTCTGTTCAAGAGAGAAGATATAGAGGATACACACCACGAGCCACCCTGTGGTTTCAATTGTGTGACTACGGAGAGGACACGAGGAGGTGGGATGGAAAACCTACCTCGACCCTAGAGGCACGAGTACGCAAACTGCAAGGAAAGACAATTACAAAAGGGGGTTCAGGTTCCTCCAGAAAAATCGCCGCTCCACTTTCCAGTGGGCAGTTCCCCAGAAAGAATAGAAGGGCTGATCTCACCTCTGATCCTCTTGAAGGGACTTCTGATTCCTATTTACAAGAAGTGGGTAACGAGTACTATGACCAGGACTAGAGGGGCCCTGCCTCCAGCCAGGCGGAGGAGAGGGACAACCGAGTTTATTGGACTGTGTGGATTAGATGGCCTGGCACATCAGACCCACAGGAATATAAGGCTTTAGTGGACACCGGTGCACAATGTACCCTGATGCCATCAAGCCATATAGGGGCAGAACCCATCTGTATTTCTGGAGTGACAGGGGGATCCCAACAGCTGACTCTGCTGGAGGCCAAAGTGAGCCTAACTGGGAATGAGTGGCAGAAGCACACCATTGTGACTGGCCCAGAGGCTCCGTGCATCCTGGGCATAGACTACCTCAGGAGATGGTATTTCAAGGACCCAAAAGGGTACCGGTGGGCTTTTGGTATAGCTGCCTTGGAGACGGAAGAAATTAAACAGCTGTCCACCTTGCCTGGTCTCTCCGAGGACCCTTCTGTGGTGGGGTTGCTCAAGGTCAAAGAACAACAGGTGCCGATTGCTACCACAACAGTGCACCGGCGGCAATATCGCACCAACAGAGACTCCCTGATCCCCATCCATGAGCTGATTCGTCGGCTGGAGAGCCAAGGAGTGATCAGCAAGACTCGCTCACCCTTTAACAGCCCCATATGGCCAGTGCGAAAGTCTAATGGAGAGTGGAGACTGACAGTAGACTATCGTGGCCTGAATGAAGTCACGCTGCCACTGAGCGCTGCCGTGCCGGACATGCTAGAACTTCAATATGAACTGGAGTCAAAGGCAGCCAAGTGGTACGCCACCATTGATATTGCTAACGCATTTTTCTCGATCCCTTTGGCGGCAGAATGCAGGCCACAGTTTGCTTTCACTTGGAGGGCTGTCCAATACACCTGGAATCGACTTCCCCAGGTATGGAAACACAGCCCTACCATTTGCCATGGGCTGATACAAACTGCGCTGGAACAGGGTGAAGCTCTAGAGCATCTGCAATACATTGATGACATCATCGTATGGGGCAACACAGCAGAAGAAGTTTTTGAGAAAGGGAAGAAAATAATTCAAATCATTCTGAAAGCTGGTTTTGCTATAAAACAAAGTAAAGTCAAGGGACCTGCACAAGAGATCCAGTTTTTAGGAATAAAACGGCAAGATGGACGTCGACAGATCCCAACGGATGTGATCAACAAAATAACAGCTATGTCTCCACCAACTAGCAAAAAAGAAACACAAGCATTGTTGGGCGTTGTGGGTTTCTGGAGAATGCATATTCCAAATGACAGTCTGATTGTAAGCCCTCTTTATCAAGCGTCCCGGAAGAAGAATGATTTTAAATGGGGCCCTGAGCAATGACAAGCCTTCGAACAAATCAAACAGGAGATAGTTCATGCCGTAGCCCTCGGGCCAGTCCGGGCAGGACAAGATGTTAAAAATATGCTCTACACGGCAGCCGGGGAGAATGGCCCTACCTGGAGTCTCTGGCAGAAGGCACCAGGAGAGACTCGAGGTCGACCTCTAGGGTTTTGGAGTCGAGGATATAGGGGATCTGAGTCCCGCTATACTCCAACTGAAAAGGAGATATTGGCAGCATATGAAGGAGTCCGAGCTGCCTCAGAAGTGGTTGGTACTGAAGCACAGCTCCTCCTGGCACCCCGACTGCCAGTGCTGGGCTGGATGTTCAAAGGGAGGGTCCCCTCTACACATCATGCGACTGATGCTACGTGGAGTAAGTGGGTCGCGCTTATTACACAGCGGGCTCGAATACGAAACCTTAATCGCCCGGGAATCTTGGAAGTGATCATGGACTGGCCAGAAGGCAAAGATTCTGGAATATCACCAGAAGAGAAGGTGGCGCATGCTGAAGAGGCTCCACCATATAATGAACTGCCAGAGAACGAAAGGCAATATGCCCTGTTTACTGATGGGTCCTGTCGTATTGTAGGCAATCATCGAAGGTGGAAAGCTGCTGTATGGAGCCCTATACGACGAGTCACAGAAGCTGCTGAAGGACAAGGTGAATCAAGTCAGTTTGCGGAGGTGAAAGCCATCCAGCTGGCTTTAGATATTGCTGAACGAGAAAAATGGCCAATACTCTGTCTTTATATTGACTCATGGATGGTGGCAAATGCTCTATGGGGGTGGCTACAGCAATGGAAGCAGAGCAACTGGCAACGCAGAGGCAAGCCCATCTGGGCTGCTGAATTGTGGCAAGATATTGCTGCCTGACTAGAGAATCTAGTCATAAAAGTACGCCATGTAGATGCTCACATACCCAAGAGTGAGGCCACCGAAGAACATCAAAACAACCATCAGGTGGACCAGGCTGCTAAGATTGAAGTGGCTCAGGTGGATCTGGACTGGCAACATAAGGGTGAACTATTTATAGCTCGGTGGGCCCATGACACCTCAGGCCATCAGGGAAGAGATGCAACATATAGATGGGCTCGGGATCGAGGGGTGGACTTGACCATGGATGCTATTGCACAGATTATCCATGAATGTGAGATGTGTGCTGCGATCAAACAAGCCAAGCGGTTAAAGCCCCTCTGGTATGAAGGACGATGGTTGAAATATAAATATGGGGAGGCCTGGCAGATTGACTATATCACACTTCCACAAACTCGCCAAGGCAAGCGCTATGTGCTTACCATGGTGGAAGCAACCACCGGATGGCTGGAAACATACCCTGTGCCCCATGCCACCGCCCGAAACACTATCCTGGGCCTTGAAAAGCAAGTCTTATGGCGACATGGCACCCCCGAAAGAATTGAGTCGAACAATGGGACTCATTTCCGAAACAACCTCATAGACACCTGGGCCAAAGAGCACGGCATTGAGTGGGTGTATCATATCCCCTATCATGCACCAGCTTCCGGAAAAATTGAACGATACAACGGACTGTTAAAGACTACCCTGAGAGCAATGGGTGATGGGACATTCAAACATTGGGATAAACATTTAGCCAAAGCCACCTGGTTAGTCAACACTAGGGGATCTACTGATAGAGCCGGCCCTGCCCAATCAAAACTTTTACGTACTGTAGAAGGGGATAAAGTCCCTGTGGTGCATGTGAGAAATATGCTGGGGAAGACAGTCTGGGTTACTCCTGCCTTAGGCAAAGGCAAACCCGTTCGTGGGATTGCCTTTGCCCAGGGACCTGGGTGCACTTGGTGGGTAATGCGGAAGGATGGGGAAGTCCGATGTGTACCTCAAGGAGACTTGATTTTGGGTGAAAACAGTCAATGATTTGAATTGTATTATGTTAATTGTTCAATATGACATTACTACTATGGCTGCTATCTACCATATCAATGGTATTATAGTAAGAATCACCCAGACTAATGAAGAATGAGCTTCACTGAAACCAAGCAACGTGCAGCAGTGATGGAACCAGAACTGGCTTCAGCAGCTTGCACCCAACAAATCCCTCGAGACTGACATCTTCGACCTGCAGATCATGGACATGGACCGTGCCAGATGACAATCCAACACCACATACCATCTCCCCTGCCCTGAGAGACTACTATGATGGATGAAGCCTGGAGTCGTGGACTGACTGAACTCCACAGACATTTTAAAGTGATGGCCCATGGACTAAGAAAGTGATATCTGTGTGTATATATTAAAAGACAGGAAGAGTAATAATGAATAATTGGAATGTATTGAAAAGTATAGGACCTGGGCATGATGTAAATGGTATGGAATAAGGGGTGGATACTGTCCTGGTTTCAGCCAGGATAGAGCTGGTTTTCTTCACAGAAGCTAGCGTGAGACTGTGTTTTGGATTTGGGATGAGAAACTGTTGATAATGTGCTGATGTTTTGGGTTGTTGCTGAGCAGTCAAGGACAGTCCAGCTTCTCATGCTGGCCTGCCAGCGAGCAGGCTGGGGGTGCACGGGGAGCTGGGAGGGGACACAGCCGGGACAGCTGACCCAGACTGGCCAAAGAGATATTCCCTACCATCCGACGTCATGCCCAGTACATAAACTGGAGTTGGCCGGGGGGTGGAAATCGCTGCTCGGGGACGGGCTGTCGATCACAGGGTGGTGAGCAATCGCTGTATTGGGCATCACTTGTTCTTGTACATTCCTTTGTTGGTATTATCATTGTTGTTTCCTTCGTTCCTTCTGTCCTATTAAACCGTGTTTATCACAACCCACGAGTTTTTTTTCCCAATTCTCTCTCCCGTCCCACTGCGGGAGGGGGAGTGAGCGAGCGGCTGCGTGGTGCTTAGTTGCCGGCTAGGGCTAAACCACGACAACAAGCTATTGTTGAACGAATGAATCATTCCCTGAAGTGTTTATTGCAAAAACAAAAAGGGGGAGAGGCTACCACACCACCCCAAGAACGTTTGAATAAAGCCTTATATGTGTTGAATTATTTGCGTCTAGCAGAAGGTGAAACAGTGGCTCCCATAATAAAACATGTAAAAGGAATGACAGGAAGTCCGTTTGATTTAACACAAAATGTGCAAGTGAAAGTTAAAAATTTGGAAAAGAATATGTGGGAAGGACCTTTTCAACTGCTAACCTGGGGACGAGCTTATGCTTGTGTCATTACAGATTCTGGAACTCGTTGGGTACCCACAAGATGGGTAAAACCATGGGCGAAACAGTCACCATCGTCATCGTCGGACACATCTTGACACTATCGGGTGTCATCGCAATCTGGATGCCACCTCAGCCAAAAGAAAATGTATGGGTAACATTAGGAAATCAAACAGGACAGGACACCTTCTCTCTGTCTCTTTCCTCCCCGGGCAATCCCTTTTCAATCTACCAGAAGGGTTATGGTGGCTGTGTGGAGATCAATGGGCTGGGAAACAGTTGCCCGGGAACTGGTCAGGGGACTGTACCATGGGCGTCCTAGTACCTAATTTGCAAAAAATTAATCACACTGAAATTAGCAGTATCATTAGACAAACGTGGAAAGCTTTTAAGGCAAAGTGCTCTATAACTACAAATCCTTTGGTAAGATATAATATTGGTTTTCATAGCTTTATACAAGCACTTTTTCCATCACTAGAAGTAGCTTCTATCGCTGGGAGTAGTACAGCTAGAATCGTTTGCCTTGTAACATTCTGCTATTGTCTTAAGCATAGTTGATATGTGACTGCTGGGTTATGGTAAGATGCCGTGTGAACAAAGCCTACGGACCAATAGACGGGATGGCTGTGGCGCGTGCAGCACGTCTGGCCAGCGGGCGCATGCGCCATAGGCTCCCTGTGTTGAGAGGTGGCAACCAAGGCGTGTTCCGACACTCGCTGGCCACGTGTGTCGAAACTCGTTCCTCTGCAAATGTATAAATACCGGGATTTCCCGAAGAGCAGGGGGATCGGTGTACGGCAAGGCCATCGTTGCCTCCGTGGGGACGCCCACGTAAAGCTGGCACCTACCGACTGCTGGGCTGAGTTCGTGGCACAGGACGATACAAGAATGTACAGAGGGTCCATCTTCCTCACAGTCCTTGGGTTGCGAATGATCCATCGGGTTTTGTTTATAGATAAACAAAAAGGGGGAGATGTTGGGATCACCCTGCATGGCTCGACCTTAAGGAGAAGGAGCTGTGGCGTTGATCTGCACGGCTCGACCTTAAGGAGAAGGAGCTGTGGCATTGAGAAGCTGGGAAACAGCTGGACATCTGCACGGCTCGGCCTTGAGGAGAAGGAGCTGTGGTAAACAACTAAGAAGCAGCAAAGGAGTACAGGAACACCTGCAAGCAGCGAATCCTGACTGTGTGAGAGGCGCGTGGACAGTGCGTGATATTTTGTATATAGCCAATTGCAATAATGTGTGTAACAAGCTGTAACCAATCATGAGTGTGTGCGCAGTGACTAAGCGAAAATTATGATATATATTGGAGTCAGACAAGACAATAAATGGCTTCGGAATATAACCCTCATAGTGTTGTGAAGTCCATCCTTCTCCCGCAAAGGGGTGGAGGAGGAACGCTGGGAGTTATGGCATCTGTCTTCCCAAGAAACCATTATGTGTGATGCAGCCCTGCTCACCTGGCGAAGGCTGAACACCGGCCTGCCGATGGGAATTAGTGAATGACTTCCTTGTTTCGCTCTGCTTGCGTGCGCGGCATTTGCTTTCCCTATTAAGCTGTCTTTATCTCAAACCATGAGTTTTCTCACTTTCCGATTCTCTCCCCTGTCCCACCGTGGGGGAGTGAGCGAGCGGCTGTGTGGTGCTTAGTTGCTGGCTGGGGTTAAACCATGACAGTCCTTTTTGGTGCCCAACGTGGGGCCTGAAGTGTTTGAGATAACGACAGGTTAGATTGGAATGTGCTATATAGAATTTATAGCTGTTATTGATTATTATGTTTATGTCGTGGTTTAGCCCCAGCCGGCAACTAAGCACCACGCAGCCGCTCGCTCACTCTCCCTCCCACAGCGGGACGGGGGAGAGAATTAGGAAAAACCTCGTGGGTTGAGATAAACACGGTTTAATAGGACAGAAAGAAAGAAGGGAACAATAATGATAATACCAACAAAGGAATGTATAAGAACAAGTGATGCCCAATACAGAAATTGCTCACCACCCCGTGATCGACAGCCCGTCCCCGAGCAGCGATTTCCGCCCCCCCGGCCAACTCCAGTTTATGTACTGGGCATGACGTCGTATGGTAGGGAATATCTCTTTGGCCAGTCTGGGTCAGCTGTCCCGGCTGTGTCCCCTCCCAGCTCCCCGTGCACCCCCAGCCTGCTCGCTGGCAGGCCAGCACAAGAAGCTGGACTGTCCTTGACGGCTCAGCAACAACCCAAAACATCAGCACATTATCAACAGTTCCTCATCCCAAATCCAAAACACAGTCTCACACTAGCTTCTGTGAGGAAAACCAGCTCTATCCTGGCTGAAACCAGGACAGTTTAGCTATTAATTGGCAGGCTCCTGTGCTTGCCATGGGTTTGCTTTCCTTACTGTATATTAGAGTCTAGTGCTCATTAGTGGCTGCTTTTTGCTTTCGCTGCTTGCCATGCTGCTGTACTGCTGATCGTCTGACCCTGCTGTGCCTGGGAAGATTTTGATAACAGCAATGGCCTTGGGCCTGGGCTGGCAGATGGCCAGGGCATTGCTGCTGTTTCTGTGCTGCCGTACTGGACAGGCTGGAACTCCAGTGTGAACTCGAGTCCAAGGGACTGTGACCTGTGGATGAGCCTACGGGGGAGCAGGACACCTCAAAGCATCTGTGGTCATGGATAAGCCCATGCCAGAGCAGGTATATCTCGAAGCATCTGTGGCCATGGTTATGTCTGTGCCGCAGCAGGTATACCTCTGATGGGATTGTGGCACAAGGATAAGTCCAGCTGGAGAAGGTACATCTGGAAGTATCTGTGGCTGTGGATAAATCCATGCTGCAGCAGGTACACCTTGAAGTGTCAATGCCTGTGCATGAGGTCATGCTGGAGCACCTCAAAGCGTGTGGCCATGGATAAGCCCTCGATAGTGCAGGTACACTCCTGTAGGGACTGGAACCATGGGTAAGGCCACGCTGGAGCAATGTATATCTCTGAAGTCATTGTGGCCCATGGAGGAGGCCATTTTGGAACAGGTGCACCTCGAAGTGACTGTCACTGTGGATAAGTCTATGCCGCAGCAGATATACCCCTGGAGAGACTGTGGCTCATAGAAGGGACTGCAGTCTGTGGATAAGTCCAAGCCAGAGCAGGGGCAAGGGGAGGAGTTCCTTGCAATGTTAAAACCTATGCTCCAGTCCAAAGGGCCCAGGGGTGGAGATTGTAATGGAAATACCTTTAAACTGTTGTAGCCCATGATTTGAGTTGCATGCTATAGGAATTACTATAGCAGGAACCACCTGAACCAATAGAGGACAAGCCTTACAAGAAGCAGTGCAAGTGCGGCAGTGACCTGACCTGAGCTGGCTTTGGTGCCCAGTAACTCCATGCAACGCACCACCTCGCCTGTCCTGAGTGACCACCGTAAGGGATGGAGCCCAAAGTCATGGACTAAATGAACTCAGTGGACATTTCATGGACATTTGTGGACATTTTAGAGACATTTTACAGGGGTGGTCCATAGACTAAGGGAATAAATAGCATATGTGTATTATATCAAAGGATGGGAAGGAGGGTGGTGGTTAATGAGGTTGTATTGGATAGTGCGGTACCTGAGCATGATGTAAATGGTATGGAATAAGGGGTGGATACTGTCCTGGTTTCAGCTGGGCTAGAGTTAATTTTCTTCATAGAAGCTAGTGTGAGGCTGTGTTTTGGATTTGGGATGAGAAAATGTTCATAACGTGCTGATGTGTTGAGTCGTTGCTAAGTAGTCAAGGACAGTCCAGTTTTTCATGCTGACCTGCTAGCAAGAAGGCTGGGGGTGCACGGGAAGCTGGGAGGGGACACAGCCAGGACAGCTGACCCAGGCTGGCCAAAGAGATATTCCCTTACCATATGACATCATGCTCAGCATATAAAGCTGGGATGAAGAAGAAGGAAGGGGTGGAGGAGGAACGCTGGGAGTTATGGCGTCTGTCTTCCCAAGAAACCATTACGCGTGATGCAGCCCTGCTTCCCTGGAGATGTCTCTAAACACCTGCCTGCCGATGGGGAGTAGTGAATGACTTCCTTGTTTTGCTCTGCTTGCGTGCGCGGCTTTTGCTTTGCCTATTAAATTGTCTTTATCTCAAACCATGAGTTTCCTCACTTTTACTCTTCCGATTCTCTCCCCTGTCCCACCGTGGGGGAGTGAGCGAGCGGCTGTGTGGTGCTTAGTTGCCGGCTGGGGCTAAACCATGACAGTTAATTAAATCTTATCCCACTCTTACTGAATTTGGCAAGCAATTGATTCTTATCTTTGTTCCAGGTATAGCTAATATGTCCCTTTTCAGTCTTCTATTTTCTGTTCAGAGGAAATCCAGCTCCTCACAAGCTGTGTTTTCTCTCATTGTTATCTCTGAGCTTCTTTGGACTTTCTCTTATTTCTTTACAACTTTAAGTACTGAGTCCAAGTGTAGAAAGTTCACTCCATCTGAGAGGCCTCACCCAAGCAAATGCAGCAGTTACCTCCCATGACTTTCACATGATGCTCCTGCTAATATTTAATGGCATAACATTTGCCATTTTTGCAGCAGCCTCACACCATTGGCTCCATGACAACCCTGATATCCTGTAGCAGGACCACTGCCTACCCATTTTGCATTTTACACTGACCTCTGCTTCCTAACTATAGTATGTCACATCTGTCTTTGTTAAATGTCATTTGCTCATTTTTAGTCCTTTTCCCAGTCTAGAAAGGCCTTCTTTTTTTCTTATCCTGTCTTCCAAAGTCCTGGCAATCTTTTTCAGCCAATTTTGTAGATGTACCCTTTATTCCCTCATCAAAATTATAACTGAAAATACTGAACAGAGAGAGTACTCGAGTACAGACCACTGTAGGCATCAACAGAGCATCAAATTATTGCTGGCACCTTTCTGAATACAACTTTTTCAGCTAATTATGAATCAAACATAATGCACATCATATGTCCTTAATTTGCTCATCATGAGGAAGAAAGTTATATTGGCATGAGACAGAGAACACAGAATAATAGTTCTTTAAATGAAAGCCTACTGAAATGTTGAAAATAAGGACTATTTTAGTTATATTTTCATCATATTTTAACCTTAAAGAAAGACAGAATTAAACTGAGTTGAAGTTATCCATTACTGTTTATATACTTAATTGCAAAGCTCTCTTACTGGGGCAGACAGTACTTCCACAGCCACTGAATTTTTAACTTTTCATGAATGTGAGTGTATTCTGGTGAATTTTAAATATAATGTGTCACTGGATTTGGACTGGCCCCGGTTCAGGGCTGGCTGTGTCTTTAACCTCTCTCACTCTCTCCTGGGGCATTTAGGTGACTGGGCTCCTGTCTCCATCCCCTTATAGCAAAACCTAGTAGCTCATCCCTCACTGTCAAGGCCGCAGCCTCTCCCCTGACAACTGCATTTGCCTCATGGGCTCAGCCTGATGCAGGTGCCTTGCAAAACATCCCTTTGGGAGCATTGATTCCAAAACAGGCTTTTCATAATAGCATAATTAATTTCTATAGGGGTTACTGCAGCAAACAACCCACACTCCCAGAGGGAGGAAAGGCTCCTCTAGTTCTGCATCCGGGGAGGGGGGGTATGTGTGGGTATGTGTGTGCCCCATTCACCCATCCTCAGAGATCTGCAGCAGGGAGCTGTACCAGCTCTTACAGGCTCCAGCCCACTCTGCACCCCTGTTCATGCCCCAGTTTTGCTGCCAAGTGACGTGCCTGCCTTGGGGCCGGGCACCAGGGCTGGGCAGGGAGCAAAATGCCTTCCACATCAGCGCCCCCCTTCAGCGCAGGGACTCAGGCTTCTCTGACCCCACGTCAGCACAAACAGCACAATTACCCTGGCATCTTCAGCAGCAGCAGGTGAAGCTTCACATTTAACAGTCATGTCAGAAATGGGAGCCCAAGTTAAACTTCCCAACCCAGTTCCATTTCAAAAAGCTTTGGGTGCCTTATTGCTCCCACTTGGGTACACTTTGCATTACAGAGCCATGGCCATACAGCATGCCAGTGTCGGAGCTGGAGAAAACTGCTGGCACTGGAGCACATGCTCTACCAACTAACCTGGTTCATCCTCACAAGTGCAAGAATCATGTGGCTGCGGGAGAAGGATGGACTTCACAACTCTATGAGAGTTATATTCCGAAGCCATTTATTGTCTTGTCTGACTCCAATATATATCATAATTTTCGCTTAGTCACTGCGCACACACTCATGATTGGTTACAGCTTGTTACACACATTATTGCAATTGGCTATATACAAAATATCACGCGCTGTCCACGCGCCCCTCACACAGTCAGGATTCGCTACTTGCAGGTGTTCCTGTTTTCCTCGCTTCTTCTTAGTTGTTTATCACAGCTCCTTCTCCTCAAGGCCGAGCCGTGCAGATATCCAGCTGTTTCCCAGCTTCTCAATGCCACAGCTCCTTCTCCTTAAGGTCGAGCCATGCAGGGTGATCCCAACATCTCCCCCTTTTTGTTTATCGAAAAACAAAACCTGATGGATCATTTGCAACCCGAGGACTGTGAGGAAGATGGACTATCTGTACATTCTTGTATCGTCCTGTGCCACGAACTCAGCCCAGCAGTCGGTAGGTGCCAGCTTTACGTGGGCGTCCCCACGGAGGCAACGATGGCCTTGCCGTACACCGATCCCCCTGCTCTTCGGGAAATCCCGGTATTTCTACATTTGCCAAGGAACGAGTTTCGACACACGTGGCCAGCGAGTGTCGGAACACACCTCGGTTGTCACCTTTCAACACAGGGAACCTATGGCGCATGTGCCCGCTGGCCAGACGTGCTGCACGCGCCACAGCCACCCCATCTATTGGTTCGTAGGTTTTGTTCACACGGCATCTGACCATAATCCAGCAGTCACGTATCAACTATGCTTAAATTAATAGCAGAATGTTACAAGGCAAACAATTCTAGCTGTCCTACTCCCAGCGATAGAAGCTACTTCTAATGATGGAAAAAGTGCTTGTATAAAGCTATGAAAACCAATATTATATCTTACCAAAGGATTTGTAGTTATAGAGCGGTTTGCCCTAAAAGTTTTCCATGTTCCTCTCATGATACTGCTAATTTCAGTGTGATTTACCCATACATTTTCTTTTGGCTGAGGTGGCATCCAGATTGCGATGACACCTGATAGTGTCAAGATGTGTCCGACGACGACGGTGAGTGTTTCACCCATGGTTTTACCCATTTTGCGGGTACCCAACAAGTTCCAGAATCTGTAATGACACAAGCATAACCTCGTCCCCAGGTTAGCAGTTGAAAAGGTCCTTCCCACATATTCTTTTCCAAATTTTTAACTTTTACTTGCACATTTTGTGTTAACTCAAACGGACTTCCTGTCATTCCTTTTACATGTTTCTCCTTCTGGTAGACGCAAATAATTAAACACATATAAGGCTTTATTCAAACGTTCTTGGGGTGGTGTGGTAGCCTCTCCCCCTTTTTGTTTTTGCAATAAACGCTTCAGGGAATGATTCATTCATTCAACAATAGCTTGTCCAGTTGGGGAATGCGGTATTCCAGTAACATGCGTCACTCCCCATTGAGCAAAAAATCTTTGGGTTGACTGGGCTACATAACAAGGACCATTATCAGTTTTAATTTGTAGGGGTATACCATGTGCTGAGATGCAGCTCGCAAATGCTTTTGTACATGCCTACTAGTTTCTCCTGTTTGTGCAGTGGCCCAAACTACTGCAGAATAGCAATCAATTGAAACATGAACATATTTAAATCTTCCAAAGTCAGCGACATGTGTCACATCCATCTGCCATAGTTGTAGCGAATGCAATCCTCGGGGATTTACTGTAATCGCGATTCCTGGGCCTATTTGTTGACAATCAGCACAAGTCTGTATAATAGCTCTAGCGTCACCTGCACTTAGATTAAACTGTCTCGCTAAAACTTTGGCAGATTGATGGAAAAAGGCATGAGAGGCTTGTGCTTGACCTAAACGGTCCGGGGCCGGTCCAGCCCATACTGCGGCAGTCAGCCGATCAGCTCTTGCATTTCCTTCCACCAATTCCCCTGGAAGGTTGGTATGGCTGCGTATATGCATAACGTAATAAGGATGTCGTCTTTTCTGCAATAAAAACCAAAGCGTTCTAAATTGTTGATATAGCTGTTCCTGCTGTACCTGTCTGAGGATTGAACCTTCCAATCTTTGGAGTACTCCAGCTACATATAAAGAATCAGTAATTATATTCACAGGTTCTTCAGGCCATAATTTAAAGGCTTCAATTACTGCCTGTAGTTCTACCTTTTGAACTGATCCTGGCACGACAAGTACCCGTTCTTTCCATTCTCCGTGCTCTCGCCTTACTATTGCTGCCTTGCCTGTTTTCCCACCACCATCCGTAAACACTGTAGCACCTTGAACTGGATATTGACTACACTTTGATTTTTCTTCTACTTCATGGTTTTTAAAAAAGGTAAACATTTTGTGTGATGGATAATGAATCTGAATGTCACCTTCAAATCCTGCTAATGCAGTTTGCAAGGGAACAGAGTGCTGCAAAGCCCAAGTCAAATATTCTTGTTGTAATGGTATTAAAATCGTTTTCAGGTCCTTTGCTGATACATCAATAATTCTGTTGCGCCCTTTCATAATCAAATTTGCAGAACACTCTGCTTTCGTGGTGATGGTTTCTCTCTGCTGCTGAGGCAAAAAGACCCACTCTGAAATTCTCAATGGGTCCACTTTTGATTCTAGCTTTGTTATCCACTGTATTATAAGTGCATAGGGATGTCGCTCATGATTGATTACTGCCAAAGTGATCCCTATCGAGGGGTCTATCCTAGAACTAAATGCTTGAGTCACCTTTTCAGAAATGTTTGCTACTGCTTCCCAGGCTTCCTTGGTCAATTGCCGAGGAGAGTTTAACCTGCTATCCCCTCGCAAGAGCTGAACCAAGGGCTCCATATCTTGGTTTGTGATCCCACAAATAGGTCGAATCCAGTTAACGTCTCCTACCAATTTTTGTACATCATTTAATGTTTTAATCTGAATTCTGAATTCAACCTTTTGGGGGGTCACCGACGTTTCAGTGATCATCCACTCCAAGTACCTCCAAGGTGCTTCAGCTTGTATCTTTTCCGGCGCCACTTGCAGCCCACTTTGTCTCAAAAGCTCAACGAGCTCCCCGATCATTTCTTCCGGATTTAATTGATCACCAGCCAACAATATGTCATCCATATAATGATAGATGAGATATTGAGGCCACCTTTTTCTGATTGGCTGTAAAGCCCAATTTACATAACTTTGACACATCGTGGGCGAATTTTTCATGCCTTGTGGCAATACTGTCCAATGATATCTTTGCATGGGTTGCGCCTTGTTTGTACTTGGGACTGAGAATGCAAAATGTTTGGCATCGTCTCCATGCAGAGGGATTGTAAAAAAGCAATCTTTGAGATCTATAATCAAAAGCTTCCAATACTTCGGTATCATACAGGGAGATGGTAGCCCTGGTTGCAAGGCTCCCATGTCCACTATAACCTTATTGACTTCTCGCAAGTCATGTAATAGTCTCCATTTTCCACTTTTCTTTGGAATCACAAAAACAGGTGTGTTCCAAGGACTAGTGGTTGGCACAATATGGCCTTTTTCGTCAATGACTCCAGGGAGAACAAAAGGTCCCTACTTTGTTGCTGAAGATCGTCCTAATAACAAAGCACTCAATCCATATCCTAATGGTCCATTTGCGTTAGTCGGGACATCATAAACCGACATGTCCCATAAGGTAACTTCTACTGTTGTTTCCACGTCCATTCCGGCGCTCCCTCTGGTTTGGGCGCTGAGGCTTGCCAAGCAGCCTGGTGGTGCTTCCCCATTTGTGTCGTCGTGTGGGGTGCCTTCGCGCTCGGTCGCCCGTTTCCCAATTTCATACCATCCCGATGACACTTTGAACAACATTCTGAGGCTTGATGACCAAATTTTTGACATCGACCACATGGTGCTCCTGCTGGGCCTATTCCTTGCTGAAAGGGTCCTTGTTGGAAGGATTTATGACCTTTCTCAATCTGCCTAGGTCCTTTCCTTGTGGCCTTGCGCTGAGCTCTAAAATGGCCTGTTTTTCCACAATTAAAACATTTTTTCCCCCCTTTTCCATTTATAAATGGCTTAATTGCTGCTGCAAAGGCACTTGCGAGTGTTTCTGCCTGATGTGTGGCAGAGCCTACTCTGTTGCAGGCTTCGACCATTTGTACTAACGTTGCTTCTTTTGGGAAAGCTAACAAAATTCTTTTACAATCTACATTGGCATTTTCTACTGCTAAATTCAACAACACTGCTAGTTTTGCCTCTTCATTGGTATACACTTTATTCAAAGCGTCTCTCAGACGATCAACAAAAGACATATATGGTTCATCTCTCCCTTGTCTAATTTGAGTGTAAGATGGTTGCCTCTTTCCCTCCTCAGGGACTGTTCGCAACGCATTCAACGCTAGTCGCCCAACTAATTGCAAGGCTTCTAAGGGCAGCTGAGCTTGCAATCTAACATCCACAAACGGTCCCTGGCCTGTCATTTGTTCCGTAGTAATGTTCTGGAGTGGATCGCCGTCTTGACACTCCAGGTTTCTCAGGGCTTCTTGCATACAGAGTTTATACCATCTGTCTGCCCACAATAACCTTTGGGTTGGTGTCAACAACATATCTATCATCTGCCGACAATCCCATGGTGCAAGAACCATTCCCGTGAATATGTTATCTAATAGAGCTTGCGTGAAAGGTGATTGCAAGCCATAATTTTGTACTGCCTTCCGCACTTTCTTAATCAAGTCCCAGTGAAATGGGTCCCAGCGATTGGGCCCGTGAGGCTGTACACTAACAGGAAATGCCATCGGTAACTCTGTTTCCTCGTCTTTCATCGCTCCTAAAAAAACGTCTTTCCACCGCTCTCTAGGGTCGCCTTTCATTCTAGGCTCTTGCCTCCCTATAGTCTCTACAACAGGCTCTTCTTCTTCGTCGCTGCTATCAGGCAACGGGGGCCGTAAAGGTGGCAGGGGCTCGGCTGAGGGCTTCAAAACTACGGCTTTCGATCGGTTAAGTCTGGGTGGTTTTGGGGGTGGTGAAGCCCGCCCCATCAATCTTTCACATGGGCACACAGGGGAACATCGAGTACACTGTTCTGGGCAGCTTTGTCCCGTCTTGCCCTCACATACATCATCGTAGATCTGTTTCTCTGACTTATCTAATGCGGCCAGTTCACCCGGTGCATCTGGCACCTCAGGCGGTGCATTCGGAGTCGCTGAAGGTCCTGGACCCTCTGACTCGGTTAAGAAGGGATTGGTTGAAAGCAGTTTAACAGCCTCCTCCACATCAGCTGCAGCTTTTCTCTCTGCCTTTAAGGCTTTTAATGTGGTTAATATCAACTTCCACGCCGTCACTAACTCTGCGGCGGTTTTCTCAAGATGTTCCCATAACATTTTTTCTATCTCCTCCCACGTCTCTGCCTTAAACGCCACAGACGGATCGGGGGGATACCCTTTCTTTCGGGTCCAAATTAGAAGCCTTCTAAGTGTATATTCATCATATTTCAGTCCTCTCTTAGAGAGCATGTGCAGCAGGAGTCTGACTATCGCCCCTTCTTCATGCGATGTGTTCTGCCCCATGCCGCCCCGGTTGCTCACCTCACCTCGCTGGGTGCTTCTCCGTTGCAACGTATTCCTTTTTCTTTTTCCTTGCGTCAGTCCCGCTGACTGCAATTCTTCCAACCGGGCTTCTCCTGCGGCGTCCTCTGCGCTCGACCGGTGTTCAACGATGAGATCCCAGAGATCGTATCACGTCGGGGTCACCGGGTGCGGGAGAAGGATGGACTTCACAACTCTATGAGAGTTATATTCCGAAGCCGTTTATTGTCTTGTCTGACTCCAATATATATCATAATTTTCGCTTAGTCACTGCGCACACACTCATGATTGGTTACAACTTGTTACACACACTATTGCAATTGGCTATATACAAAATATCACACGCTGTCCATGCGCCTCTCACACAGTCAGGATTTGCTGCTTGCAGGTGTTCCTGTTTTCCTCGCTTCTTCTTAGTTGTTTACCACAGCTCCTTCTCCTCAAGGCCGAGCCGTGCAGATATCCAGCTGTTTACCAGCTTCTCAGTGCCACAGCTCCTTCTCCTTAAGGTCGAGCCGTGCAGATCAACGCCACAGCTCCTTCTCCTTAAGGTCGAGCCATGCAGGGTGATCCCAACATGTGGCTGTACAGAGAAACTTCCACTGGTGACAGACACACATGCAGAGAAAATCAGTTTGTCGGTACAGTCCTTTCCCCCTTTGTAGTGCTGATGTGGTTTGTGCCTGCACCCAGCTTCCCTAAAACCCAGCTAAAACCGTCTGCTTGCCTTTCTCCTTTTGACATTGTCCTGGTTTTGGCTGGGATAGAGTTAATTTTCTTCATAGTAGCTAGCATGGGGCTATGTTTTGGATATGTGCTGGAAACAGTGTTGATAATACAAGGATGTTTTTGTTATTGCCAAGCAGTGCTTACACAGAGTCAAGGCCTTTTCTGCTTCTCACACAGCCCTGCCAGCAAGTAGGCTGGGGGTGCACAAGAAGTTGGGACGGGAACACAGCTGGGACAGCTGACGCCAAGTGACCAAAGGGATATTCCATACCATATGACATCATGCTCAGCATATAAAGCTGGGGGAAGAAGGAGGAAGGGGGGACGTTCAGTGTGATGGCGTTTTGTCTTCCCAAGTAACTGTTACACGTGATGGAGCCCTGCTTTCATGGAGATGGCCCTAAATACCTGCTTGTCGATGGGAAGTAGTGAATGAATTCCTTGGTTTGCTTTGCTTGCATGCGCGGCTTTTGCTTTGCCTATTAAACTGTCTTTATCTCAACCCACGAGTTTTCTCACTTTTACTCTTCTGATTCTCTCCCCTATCCCATTGCGGGGGGAGTGAGTGGCTGTGTGGTGCTTAGTTGCTGGCTGGGGTTAAACCAAAACAGACATCTGAATGGCAGAATCTGACTCCTGTTTTGCACTGATTTAACAGCTTATTGTTGGTGGAAGCACTAGAGAATCAGGGTCTCCAAAAATGTACCGTCTGACAACAGAGCTGATGTTACATCCTTAATGTAGTAGGTACAGAGCAACTTACAACATGAAAAGTGCAATCATCACATTTCCACGCTGAGCTGCTAGCACTAGAGAAGTGGAAATTCAGCTCCCCCAGGTAACAAAGGAGAAAGACACACCTAGAGAAAAACAATGGAGCAAGCTGTTTTTTTGATATCACATTAAGGCCAAATCCTGCCCAGCTTCTGCTGAAGACCTTCTGAACATTGCAGCTGAGACAATAATGTCTTTTCAACTAGACTTATTCTTTTTCAGGCAGTTGCCCAAGCTGACACTTGGAGCAATCAATCCCAGCCCATGGAAACAGGTTTCTGCAAGCTGCTTGCAAGGTAAACTGCAGCTGGCTCTGTGTCTGCATAAAAAGTGAGCACCCTTACAGCAGACATGGTAGACGCTCCCCTTGGAAAGGCAACTTCAGGACAGAGGAGTGGACAGGAGTGGATGCTTTTCACAGTTATCATGTGTAACTGCTGAAATCCTCATGGGTTGGAGCCTGAGCCTCCCCACACCATGGGGGCCTCCTACACAGTATGTTAATGCACAGTCTGCTCTCAAAGACCCGTCCGCTCTGCAGACGTTTCCTCTCAGATGCTGCTGTAGATCAAAGATCTTGCAGAGACCAGGGGAACGGCAAAACAGTGTTTTCAATTGGCTTGCTAGTTGTGGATGTGCAAAATTTGCCTTTAGTACAAGAATGTGGAGTAATAGGGCACGGACTCTGGCGGGGATTCAGGCCAAAGACCTTTATTGCTACAAGCGTCTGCTTTTTATGCAGTTACAGCTCTTTCACGCACCACAAAATACGTCCTGGTTGGTTACCACACACAGTCCACGCGCTTCTCACACAGTCAGGATTCACTGCCTGCAGGTGTCCACGCCCTCCTTTGCTTCCTCTTAGTTGTTTACCACAGCTCCTTCTCCTCAAGGCTGAGCTGTGCAGATATCCAGCTGTTTACCAGCTTCTCAATGCCACAGCTCCTTCTCCTTAAGGTCGAGCCCTTGCAGGGTGATCCCAACACAAGAAAATCCCACATGCAAGCCAGCCAGCCAACTGGGGATGTGCCAGTCGGTAGGTGCAAACATTTTGCCATATGCAAAGCCTACCGTTAGGTTGCTCCAAAAACCTCTCTTTAACATGTTTTCTCCTCTAGCCCTATTGCTGTATAGAGCGCCTTATGCATTTCCTTAGCTTTCAGTCAACCTCCACATGGCAGTTAAGCCTGTAGTATGCAATTAATTTCACTCACTAAGAAGCACCTACAAGAGATGACGGCTCAATATGCCCTGGACATAGTTTATTATAAGGATAACAAGCTTTTGGTTTGCTACTTGTGCTTCTTGAAAACCTGCCCTCATTTTCTGATGTTTTAGTTTTTATAGCCATTTAATCAAGGTAGAGGATTGGTGGAGAGGGGTCAGAAGCTTGACCCTTTGAAAATGTTGAGATGGCACTGGCAGACAGGGAGAGCAAATGATCTCCCAGGCTTCTTCCAGCCACACAGTTCTCTGATTCTGTGAATAATGAAGTAACTTCCTAATGCCAGTTGTGCTGCCTGCACTTATAGATATGATTAATTCATGAGATTGTCCATTAATAATAAAGCAGAACATTGGTATGGAGAGAATATTGTACTTATTACCAACAACTCCCCAGAGATCTGCGGGGTGCAGAATTCTGCTTCTCTTAATAAATAATGTATAACTCTGTTATTTCTATAATATTATGCCACTAAAGAAGATCTCGTTTAACCAGCTCTGCTCATCATCTTTCACCTGCTGTAGAATTGTTGTGGTTTGTTTAGAGAGGATTACTTATCTCCCCTTGCCTCCTCCATAAAACAAAGACAATCTCTTTTCTCTTGACAGTTATATCACTCCTTTTTCCAAGGGGACAACATTTATATTGCACCTGATATATTATCCAATATCCAAATGAAAGGCTGAACTTGGCCAACACATCTCCACAGATCATTCATCACTCTCCTGAATGCTTGTACATGTCCATACTGAAATGCATAGTTTAAGTTGCTTTGTAGTAACACACTGCATTATTTCCTCTCTCCCATAAGAGAACCTGAGGAACCTGAATGTGCACAAGTCCATGGGACCTGATGAGATGCATCCGCGGGTCCTGAGGGAACTGGCAGATGAAGTTGCTAAGCCACTATCCGTCATATTTGAAAAGTCGTGGCAGACTGGTGAAGTTCCCAGTGACTGGAAAAGGGGAAACATAACCGCCATTTTTAAAAAGGAAAAAAAGGAAGACCCAGGGAACTACAGGCCAGTCAGTCTTACCTCTGTGCCTGGCAAGATCATGGAGCAGATCCTCCTGTAAACTGTGCTAAGGCACATGGAAAACAGAGAGGTGATTGGTGACAGCCAATATGGCTTTACGAAGGGCAAATCATGATTCTTGGCACCCATTGTAAAATGTCTCATTGGTTTGAGCATCGTCAACATCTTGTTCGAACTTCATGACACATGGTTGTTTTAAAGACACTATTGTATGCCATGGAGGATTTTGTTCAGATAATTTCCCCCCCAGCTTTCTTGGGGGAATTTGACGCCAATATTCATGTCTCAGTTACAAGGGGTGTTGAAAATTTCATTGGGTGACACTCAGAGGAACCCCTCATTATAATATACAGGGCTTATTGACAGGGCTTTAAATTAGACTCGAAGGGGGAAAGGGATAATATGAGGCTCACCCACGACAAGCTGTGGGATGACACACCAAGGTTAGAGGGACAGAGTGCTAGCGAGGCTCCTCAGCCTCCTGCACCAGAGAAACACCTCAGAGGAAATAAAGGAGGCTCCTCTAAGAGAGTGACACAGCCGACAAACCAGATGAAGTGTCACTACACCAACGCATGCAGCAAGGGCAACAAACAGGAGGAGTTATAGAATCATAGAATCATTAAGTTTGGAAAAGACCTCTAAGATCATCAAGTCCAACCGTCAACCTGACACCACCATGCCCACTAAACCATGTCCCAAAGTGCCACGTCTACACGTTTTTTGAACACCTCCAGTGATGGTGACTCTACCACTTCCCTGGGCAGCCTGTTCCAATGCTTGACCACTCTCTCGGTAAAGAAATTTTGCATAATATCTAGTCTAAACCTCCCCTGGCACAACTTGAGGCCATTTCCTCTCGTCCTTTCTCTAATTACTTGGGAGAAGAGAACAACACCCACCTCACCACAACCCCCTTTCAGGTAGTTGTAGAGAGCAATAAGGTCTCCCCTCAGCCTCCTCTTCTCCAGACAAAACAACCCCAGTTCCCTCAGCCGCTCCTCCAGACCCCTCACCAGCTTCGTTGCCCTTCTCTGGACACGCTCGAGCAACTCAACGTCCTTCCTGTAGTGAGGGGCCCAAAACTGAACACAGGATTCAAGCTGCGGCCTCACCAGTGCCGAGGACAGGGGCACAATCACTTCCCTACTCCTGCTGGTCACACTATTACTGATACAGGCCAGGATGCTGTTGGCCTTCTTGGCCACCTGGGCACGCTGCTGGCTCATGTTCAGCCGGCTGTCAACCAGCACGCCGGGGTCCTTTTCAGACGGGCAGCTCTCCAGCCACTCCTCCCCAAGCCTGTAGCGTTGCATGGGGTTGTTGTGGCCAAAGTGCAGGACGCGACACTTGGCCTTATTAAACCTCATACAGTTGACCTCCGCCCATCGATCCAGCCTGTCCAGATCCCTCTGCAGAGCCTTCCTGCCCTCCAGCAGATCAACACTCCCACCCAACTTGGTGTCGTCTGCAAACTTACTGAGGGAGCACTCAATCCCCTCATCCAGATCATCGATATTAAACAAGATATTGAACAAGACCGGCCCCAAAACCGAGCCCTGGGGAACACCACTTGTGACCGGCCGCCAACTGGATTTAACTCTGCTCACCACAACTCTCTGGGCTCGGCCGTCCAGCCAGTTCTTTACCCAGCGAAGAGTACACCTGTCTAAGCCACAAGCCGCCAGTTTCTCCAGGAGAATGCTGTGGGAGATGCTGTCAAAGGCTTTACTAAAGTCCAGGTAGACAACGTCCACAGCCTTTCCCTCATCCACTAGGTGGGTCACCTGGTCATAGAAAGAGATCAGGTTGGTCAAGCAGGACCTGCCTTTCATGAACCCATGCTGGCTGGGCCTGATCCCTTGGTTGTCCTGCACACGCCTTATGAGCGCCCTCAAGATGAACCGCTCCATAATCTTTCCCGGTACCAAGGTCAGGATGACAGGCCTGTAGTTCCCAGGATCCTCCTTCCAGCCCTTCTTGTAGATGGGCGTCACACTGTCAAGCCTCCAGTCTTCTGGGACCTCCCCTGTTAACCAGGACTGCTGATAATGATGGAGAGTGGCTTGGCAAGCTCCTCCGCCAGCTCTCTCAGTACTCTCGGGTGGATCCCATCAGGCCCCATAGACTTGTGGGTGTCCAGGTGGCATAGCAGATCCTTAACTGTTTCCTGCTGGATTATGGGGAGTTTATTGTGCTTTCCATCCCTGTCTTCCAGCTCAGGGGGCTGAATACCCTGCGGATACTTAGTCTGTCTATTAAAGACTGAGGCAAAGAAGGCATTAAGTACCTAAGCCTTTTCCTCATCCTTGGTTGGTGACAATATTCCCCCCGCATCCAATAAAGGATGGAGATTCTCCTTGGCTCTCTTTCTGTTGTTAATATATTTGTAAAAACATTTTTTGTTATCCCTTATGACCGTGGCCAGACTGAGTTCTAGCTGGGTTTTTGCCTTTCTAATTTTCTCTCTGCATGACCTAATAAGATCCCTGTACTCTTCTTGAGTTGCCTGCCCCTTCTTCCAGAGGTCATAAACTCTCCTTTTTTCCCTGAGTAGTCCCAGCAAAATCTCCCTGTGCAGCCAGGCTGGTCATCTTCCCTGCCAGCTTGTCTTATGGCACAAGGGGACAGCCTGCTCCTGCGCCTTTAAGACTTCCTTCTTGACGAATGTCCAGCCTTCCTGGACCCTTTTGCCCTTCAGGACCGTCTCCCAAGGGACTCCCTCAACCAGTGACCTGAACAGGATGAAGTCCGCCCTCCAGAAGGCCATGGTAGTGGTTTTGCTGACCCCCCTCCTTACTTCACTCAGAATTGAGAATTCTATCATGTCGTGGTCGCTAAGCCCCAGACGGCCTCCGACCACCACATGTCCCACCAGTCCTTCTCTGTTTGTAAACAGCAGGTCAAGCAGGGCACCTCCCCTGGTAGGCTCACTTACCAGCTGTGTCAGGAAGTTATCTATCTTCCACACACTCCAGGAACCTCCCAGACTGTTTCCTCTCTGCTGTGTTGTACTTCCAGCAGACGTCCGGTAAGTTGAAGTCCCCCACAAGAACAAGGGCTAGCGATTGTGAGACTTCTGCCAGCTGCTTGTAGAATGCTTCATCTGCCTCTTCGTCCTTGTTGGGTGGTCTATAAGACTCCCAGCAGGATATCTGCCTTGTTTGCTTCTCCCCTCATCATTGTTTGGGACATGGACAGTGGGATTGAGTGCACTCTCAGCAAGTTTGCGAACGACACTAAGCTGAATGGTGCAGTTGGTTCACTGGAGGGAAGGGATTCCATCCGGAGGATCCTTGACAGGCTAGAGAGGTGTGTCAGTGTGAACCTCATGAGATTCAACAAGTCCAAGTGCAGGGTCTTGCATCTGGGTTGGGGCAACCTCCAGTATCAATACAGGCTGGGGGATGAAGGGATTGAGAGCAGCCCTGCTGAGAAGGACTTGGGGGTACTGGTGGATGAAAAGCTGGACATGAGCCAGCAATGTGCGCTCGCAGCCCAGAAGGCCAACCGTATCCTGGGCTGCATCCAAAGAAGCGTGGCCAGCAGGTTGAGGGAGGTGATTCTGCCCCTCTACTCTGCTCTGGTGAGACCCCACCTGGAGTCCTGCATCCAGCTCTGGAGCCCTTGGCACAGGAAAGACATGGACCTGTTGGAGGGGGTCCAGAGGAGGGCCACCAAAATGATCAGAGGGATGGAACACCTCTCCTATGAGGACAGGATGAGAGAGTTGGGGTTGCTCAGCCTGGAGAGGAGAAGGCTCCGGGGAGACCTTATTGCAGCCTTCCAGTACTTAAAGGTGGCCTACAGGAAAGATGGGGAGGTCCTGTAGTGATAGGACAAGGGGTAACAGTTTTAAACTGAGAGGGTAGATTCAGATTAGATATTGGGAAGAAATTCTTTGTGGTGAGGGTGGTGAGACACTGGAACAGGTTGCCCAGAGAAGTTGTGGATGCCGTGCAGTGCAATCTCATTTGGATTTGGATATCTGGGAATGCAAGACCACTATGTTGCCATTCAAATAACAGTGGCAACTCTTATCTTGCAACACTTATCTGACATGAGTAGGATAAGCACATATACAGAATAGGAACCCAATAATTTACTTTCCTGAAAAAGAATTATTTTTTTAAACCACTGATATGTTCTGACATGGTGTCAGATGGTATCAGGGCATTTTACATAAACCAATTGTGCATATATGTGACATGCTGTCCACAACAGGCTCACAACTGAACTAAATAAATATTTTAATTATTTAAATATTTAATTTATGGGCGGTTCACAAATATCCATTTCAATCCTCTCAGTTTTCCCAGGACCAACCAGTGTGTCTCCTCCTCTTCCCCATGACTAATTGTCTGTAGCCAAAATATATAGAGGTTTGCATTCTGTGCACTTACCCGCAAGGACATTATCAATGATGAAAGGTCCCCTGTTTCGTTTTCACCAATGTTGCTCAACATGCAGATAGAGTACACTTTAAAATCATAGCCATGCTGTTGTATGAAAAGTGCTGTTAGAAAACCTAAACATAAAAAATGTATTCTCTCTCATCTAGGGGGTGATCTCAACCCCACCTCAGTCAATGGAAAAACTTCTGTTTGCATAAGTGGGGCAGAAACAACACTTTTGGGAGAAATCTGGGCTTTTCTCCATGTCCAATTTCTGTCTGTATGGTGGGTCTCCCCTTTTCTCCTGACTTCTGCTTAAGATAATCACAGAATGATAGAATATTTGGGTTGGAAGGGACCTTTAAAGGTCATCTAGTCCAATCCCCCTGCAATGAGCAGGGACATCTTCAACTAGAACAGGTTGCTCAGAGCCTCGTCCAACCTGACCTTGAATGTTTCCAAGGATGGGGCATCTACCACCTCTCTAGGCAACCTTTTCCAGTGTTTCACCTCCCTCATTGTGAAAATTTTCTTCCCATATCTAGTTTAAATCTACCCTCTTTTAGTTTAAAATTAAAAGTGGTCAACTAGCCGTTGACCACTACCCTCTGGGTGCGACCATCCAACCAATTCCTCATCCACCCAACAGTCCACCCATCAAATTCATCTCTCTCCAATTTAGAGAGAAGGATGTTGTGGGGGACCATGTCAAAGGCCTTACAGAAGTCCAGATAGACAACATCTGTAGCTCTTGCCTTGTCCACTGATGTGGTCACTCCATCACAGAAGGCCACTAGGTGGGTCAGGCAGGACTTGCCCTTGGTGAAGCCATGCTGGCTGTCTCGAATCACCTCCCTGTCCTCCATGTTCCTTAGCATAGCTTTTAAGAGGATCTGCTCCATGATCTTCTCAGACACAGAGGCGAGGCTGACAGGTCGGTCGTTCCCAGGGTCCTCCTTGCTACCTTTTTTAAAAACGGGTGCAATGTTTCCCTTCTTCCAGTCTCCAGGGACTTCACCTGACTGCCAGGACTTTTCAAATATCATGGAGAGTGGCTTGCCAACTACATCAGCCAATTCCCTCAGGACTCTGGGATGCATCTCATCAGGTCCCACAGACTTATGGATGTTCAGGTTCCTCAGGTGGTCTTGAACCTGATCTTCTTTTACAGTGGGAGGGACTTTGCTTCTCCTGTCCCCGTCTTGCAGGCCATCCACTCAAGAGGTTTGGAAAGAGACACTGATAGTGAGGACTGAGGCAAAGAAGTCGTTGAGTACCTCAGCCTTCTCCTCTGTTGTTACCAGTCTGCCAGTCTTGCTCATCAAGGGGGGTACGCTTTCTTTGACCTTCCTTTTATGGCTGACATACATACCTGTAGAAGCCCTTCTTACTATTCTTTGCATCCCTTGCCAAGTCCAGCTCCAGCCATGCCTTGGCCCTCCTGACCTCATCCCTACACAATCGGGCAGCATCCCTGTACTCATCCCAGGATCCCTGTCCCTGCTTCCACTGCCTGTGCATTTCCTTCTTGCCCTTTAGTTTGCCCAGCAGGTCTCGACTCAGCCATGCTGGTCTCTTGCCTTCCTTTCCTGATTTCTTCCACCTGGGGATTGAGAGCTCTTGTGCTCTATGGAAAGCATCCTTGAAGATCTGCCAGCTCTGTTCTGCTCCCTTGTCCCTGAGGGCAGCTTCCCAGGGGGTCCTACTGACTAACTCCCTGAAGCGCTGGAAGTTTGCTTTCCTAAAATTCAGGGTCCTGACTTTACTCCTTGCCTGCCCCCTATCCCTCAGGACTGCGAACTCCACCAGTGCATGATCACTGCAGCCCAGGCTGCCTCCAATCTTAATGTCACCAATTAGCTCGCTTGCATTGGTGACCAACAAGTCCAGTATGGCATCCCCTCTGGTAGGGCTGTCTATTACCTGGCCTAAGAAGTTATCCTCCATGCACTCCAGGAGTCTCCTGGATTGCCTACAGATTGCCATGCTACTTTTCCAGCAGATGTCTAGGTGGTTGAAGTCCCCCAGCAGGACGAGAGCCTGCAAACGCAATGCCTTCTGTAACTGGAATGAGACGGCCTCGTCAATAGACTCCTCTTGATCGGGCAGCCTGTAGTAGACACCAACCACAAGGTTCCCTTTGTTGCCTCAGTCCCTGATTCTTACCCATAAGCTTTCGACCTGCTCATGGCTATTCCTCAGAGACAGCTCTTCACACTCTATCCATTTCTTGGATGTAGAGGGCAACGCCTCCGCCCTTCCTTCCTCACCTGACCTTTCTGAACAGCCTATAGCCATCAATAGCCGCACCCCAGTCATGGGATAACTCCCACCAAGTTTCAGTAAAACGGTGACCAGGTCATAGCTTTCAAGCAGCACAGTGGCTTCCAACTGGCTGCAGTTTAAAACCCAGTGTACTCGCCATTTCAGTGAGGCCACCGAGGCGAAGAGCTCCGGAGCGGAGGATCGCGCTGGAGGACCCTTCCTAATGTGGCAAAGCCGCGAAGGCGAAAGCGCAGGGAGAGAGAGGATGCCCCAGCCCCGCCCCCCGCCAGAGACGGCAGAGTGAACTGATGAGCGGCAGCTCTGACTCAGTGTGGGCGGGGACAACAGCGGCGGCCAAAGCCCCTCACATACAAGAGCAGCCCCCAGGGAGCCCGAGCGAACAAGACGTTGTGCGTCAGAAGGATGTGGTGCATCAGTTCACGCAGGGAGGATGTGTGGGCAGATCGCGGTCCCCCCTCCTGGCTCTAGAGGCTTGCTGTCTCAATGAGTGGTCATCGCCCTCCCAGAAGAGGACCCAGCTACAGTCTCCACTGGGCTGAAAGCCATCGCCAGAAGGAATGTGGTGACCCAGACCGAGCTCCCACACAAGCACGCGGCTGTCCAGGTGTCCGGCTGCAAGGAGTGCCTGAGCCTGTCACTTGTGCTGGAGGGCAGCAGAGACAACACCTGTGTGCAGTGCGACCAGGTGAATGATCTGCTCAGCCTGGTGGCAGAGCTGACAGAGGAAGTGGAAAGGTTAAGGAGTATCATGGAGTGAGAGGGAGATAGATTGGTGGAGCCACACCCTGCCATCCCTGAGGCAAAGGCAGCAGATGGGTGCTCCTCAAGCAACAGGGGATCCCCTACCCTCTTGCCACCAGGCAGATGGAGGGGGCCTAAGAGACGAGGGGGAATGGAAACAGGTCCCTGCTCAGGGCGGCAGGTAAATCCCCTCCCGGCCTCCCTCACTGTCCAGCTGCCCTTACACAACAGATATGGGACTCTGGAACTTGAGGGCCAGGCACATGAAGACCTTGATGAAAGTCCATCCAGGGGGTTGCCTAGGGTGAGTCAGTCAGCCCCATGCATTATGACTACCTCTGTTAAGAAAAAAAGGAGGGTAATTGTCGTAGACGATTCCTTTCTGAGGGGAACAGAGGGCCCAATATGCCGATCGGACCCAACCCACAGGGAAGTCTGCTGCCTCCCTGGGGCCCGGGTGAGAGACGTTACTAGGAAACTCCCTGGTCTGGTATGGCCCACTGATTACTACCCACTGTTGGTTATGCAGGTTGGCAGCAATGAGGTTGTGGAGAGAAGTCCAAAAGCGATCAAAAGGGACTTCAGAGCACTGGGATGATTGGTTGAAGGATCAGGAGCACAGGCAGTGTTTTCCTCAATCCCTCCAGTGGCAGGGAAGAATACTGAAAGGAACAGGAAAACATACCTGGTTAACACGTGGCTCAGAGGCTGGTGCCATCAGCGGAATTTTGGGTTTTTTGACTATGGTGCGGTTTACATGGCACTGGGCTTGCTGGCAGCAGATGGAGTCCAACTATCTCCAAGGGGAAAAAGGATTCTCGTTTATGAGTTGGCAGGGCTCATGGAGAGGGCTTTAATTTAGGTTTAAAGGGGGAAGGGGATAAAACCACGCTCACTAGAGATGAGCCTAGGGGTGGCATGCCAGAGTTGGGGGCAAAATCGATAGCCCAGCTAAGTGCATCTACACCAATGCATGCAGCATAGGCAACAAATGGGAGGAGCTGGAAGCCATTGTGCAGCATGATAGCTATGACTTAGTTGCCATCACAGAAACATGGTGGGGTGACACATGACTGGAGTGCTGCAATGGATGGCTATAAGCTCTTCAGAAGGGATAGGCAAGGAAGGAGAGGCGATGGGGTGGCTCTGTATGTTAGGGAGTGTTTTGATTGTATAGAAAATGATGCCTATGATGACAAGGTCGAGTGCTTATGAGTAAGGATGAGGGGAGAAGCAAACAAGGCAGATATCCTGCTGGGAGTCTTATAGACCACCCAACAAGGACGAAGAGGCAGATGAAGCATTCTACAAGCAGCTGGCAGAAGTCTCACAATCGCTAGCCCTTGTTCTTGTGGGGGACTTCAACTTACCGGACGTCTGCTGGAAGTACAACACAGCAGAGAGGAAACAGTCTGGGAGGTTCCTGGAGTGTGTGGAAGATAGATAACTTCCTGACACAGCTGGTAAGTGAGCCTACCAGGGGAGGTGCCCTGCTTGACCTGCTGTTTACAAACAGAGAAGGACTGGTGGGACATGTGGTGGTCGGAGGCCGTCTGGGGCTTAGCGACCACGACATGATAGAATTCTCAATTCTGAGTGAAGTAAGGAGGGGGGTCAGCAAAACCACTACCATGGCCTTCTGGAGGGCGGACTTCATCCTGTTCAGGTCACTGGTTGAGGGAGTCCCTTGGGAGACGGTCCTGAAGGGCAAAAGGGTCCAGGAAGGCTGGACATTCGTCAAGAAGGAAGTCTTAAAGGCGCAGGAGCAGGCTGTCCCCTTGTGCCATAAGACAAGCTGGCAGGGAAGATGACCAGCCTGGCTGCACAGGGAGATTTTGCTGGGACTACTCAGGGAAAAAAGGAGAGTTTATGACCTCTGGAAGAAGGGGCAGGCAACTCAAGAAGAGTACAGGGATCTTATTAGGTCATGCAGAGAGAAAATTAGAAAGGCAAAAACCCAGCTAGAACTCAGTCTGGCCACGGTCATAAGGGATAACAAAAAATGTTTTTACAAATATATTAACAACAGAAAGAGAGCCAAGGAGAATCTCCATCCTTTATTGGATGCGGGGGGAACATTGTCACCAACCAAGGATGAGGAAAAGGCTTAGGTACTTAATGCCTTCTTTGCCTCAGTCTTTAATAGACAGACTAAGTATCCGCAGGGTATTCAGCCCCCTGAGCTGGAAGACAGGGATGGAAAGCACAATAAACTCCCCATAATCCAGCAGGAAACAGTTAAGGATCTGCTATGCCACCTGGACACCCACAAGTCTATGGGGCCTGATGGGATCCACCCGAGAGTACTGAGAGAGCTGGCGGAGGAGCTTGCCAAGCCACTCTCCATCATTATCAGCAGTCCTGGTTAACAGGGGAGGTCCCAGAAGACTGGAGGCTTGACAGTGTGACGCCCATCTACAAGAAGGGCTGGAAGGAGGATCCTGGGAACTACAGGCCTGTCATCCTGACCTTGGTACCGGGAAAGATTATGGAGCGGTTCATCTTGAGGGCGCTCATAAGGCGTGTGCAGGACAACCAAGGGATCAGGCCCAGCCAGCATGGGTTCATGAAAGGCAGGTCCTGCTTGACCAACCTGATCTCTTTCTATGACCAGGTGACCCACCTAGTGGATGAGGGAAAGGCTGTGGACGTTGTCTACCTGGACTTTAGTAAAGCCTTTGACAGCATCTCCCACAGCATTCTCCTGGAGAAACTGGCGGCTTGTGGCTTAGACAGGTGTACTCTTCGCTGGGTAAAGAACTGGCTGGACGGCCGAGCCCAGAGAGTTGTGGTGAGCAGAGTTAAATCCAGTTGGCGGCCGGTCACAAGTGGTGTTCCCCAGGGCTCGGTTTTGGGGCCGGTCTTGTTCAATATCTTGTTTAATATCGATGATCTGGATGAGGGGATTGAGTGCTCCCTCAGTAAGTTTGCAGACGACACCAAGTTGGGTGGGAGTGTTGATCTGCTGGAGGGCAGGAAGGCTCTGCAGAGGGATCTGGACAGGCTGGATCGATGGGCGGAGGTCAACTGTATGAGGTTTAATAAGGCCAAGTGTCGCGTCCTGCACTTTGGCCACAACAACCCCATGCAACGCTACAGGCTTGGGGAGGAGTGGCTGGAGAGCTGCCCGTCTGAAAAGGACCCCGGTGTGCTGGTTGACAGCCGGCTGAACATGAGCCAGCAGCGTGCCCAGGTGGCCAAGAAGGCCAACAGCATCCTGGCCTGTATCAGTAATAGTGTGACCAGCAGGAGTAGGGAAGTGATTGTGCCCCTGTCCTCGGCACTGGTGAGGCCGCAGCTTGAATCCTGTGTTCAGTTTTGGGCCCCTCACTACAGGAAGGACGTTGAGTTGCTCGAGCGTGTCCAGAGAAGGGCAACGAAGCTGGTGAGGGGTCTGGAGGAGCGGCTGAGGGAACTGGGGTTGTTTTGTCTGGAGAAGAGGAGGCTGAGGGGAGACCTTATTGCTCTCTACAACTACCTGAAAGGGGGTTGTGGTGAGGTGGGTGTTGTTCTCTTCTCCCAAGTAATTAGAGAAAGGACGAGAGGAAATGGCCTCAAGTTGTGCCAGGGGAGGTTTAGACTAGATATTATGCAAAATTTCTTTACCGAGAGAGTGGTCAAGCATTGGAACAGGCTGCCCAGGGAAGTGGTAGAGTCACCATCACTGGAGGTGTTCAAAAAACGTGTAGACGTGGCACTTTGGGACATGGTTTAGTGGGCATGGTGGTGTCAGGTTGACGGTTGGACTTGATGATCTTAGAGGTCTTTTCCAAACTTAATGATTCTATGATTCTATAACTCCTCCTGTTTGTTGCCCTTGCTGCATGCGTTGGTGTAGTGACACTTCATCTGGTTTGTCGGCTGTGTCACTCTCTTAGAGGAGCCTCCTTTATTTCCTCTGAGGTGTTTCTCTGGTGCAGGAGGCTGAGGAGCCTCGCTAGCACTCTGTCCCTCTAACCTTGGTGTGTCATCCCACAGCTTGTCGTGGGTGAGCCTCATATTATCCCTTTCCCCCTTCGAGTCTAATTTAAAGCCCTGTCAATAAGCCCTGTATATTATAATGAGGGGTTCCTCTGAGTGTCACCCAATGAAATTTTCAACACCCCTTGTAACTGAGACATGAATATTGGCGTCAAATTCCCCCAAGAAAGCTGGGGGGGAAATTATCTGAACAAAATCCTCCATGGCATACAATAGTGTCTTTAAAACAACCATGTGTCATGAAGTTCGAACAAGATGTTGACGATGCTCAAACCAATGAGACATTTTACAATGGGTGCCAAGAATCATGATTTGCCCTTCGTAAAGCCATATTGGCTGTCACCAATCACCTCTCTGTTTTCCATGTGCCTTAGCACAGTTTACAGGAGGATCTGCTCCATGATCTTGCCAGGCACAGAGGTAAGACTGACTGGCCTGTAGTTCCCTGGGTCTTCCTTTTTTTCCTTTTTAAAAATGGCGGTTATGTTTCCCCTTTTCCAGTCACTGGGAACTTCACCAGTCTGCCACGACTTTTCAAATATGACGGATAGTGGCTTAGCAACTTCATCTGCCAGTTCCCTCAGGACCCGCGGATGCATCTCATCAGGTCCCATGGACTTGTGCACATTCAGGTTCCTCAGGTTCTCTTATGGGAGAGAGGAAATAATGCAGTGTGTTACTACAAAGCAACTTAAACTATGCATTTCAGTATGGACATGTACAAGCATTCAGGAGAGTGATGAATGATCTGTGGAGATGTGTTGGCCAAGTTCAGCCTTTCATTTGGATATTGGATAATATATCAGGTGCAATATAAATGTTGTCCCCTTGGAAAAAGGAGTGATATAACTGTCAAGAGAAAAGAGATTGTCTTTGTTTTATGGAGGAGGCAAGGGGAGATAAGTAATCCTCTCTAAACAAACCACAACAATTCTACAGCAGGTGAAAGATGATGAGCAGAGCTGGTTAAACGAGATCTTCTTTAGTGGCATAATATTATAGAAATAACAGAGTTATACATTATTTATTAAGAGAAGCAGAATTCTGCACCCCGCAGATCTCTGGGGAGTTGTTGGTAATAAGTACAATATTCTCTCCATACCAATGTTCTGCTTTATTATTAATGGACAATCTCATGAATTAATCATATCTATAAGTGCAGGCAGCACAACTGGCATTAGGAAGTTACTTCATTATTCACAGAATCAGAGAACTGTGTGGCTGGAAGAAGCCTGGGAGATCATTTGCTCTCCCTGTCTGCCAGTGCCATCTCAACATTTTCAAAGGGTCAAGCTTCTGACCCCTCTCCACCAATCCTCTACCTTGATTAAATGGCTATAAAAACTAAAACATCAGAAAATGAGGGCAGGTTTTCAAGAAGCACAAGTAGCAAACCAAAAGCTTGTTATCCTTATAATAAACTATGTCCAGGGCATATTGAGCCGTCATCTCTTGTAGGTGCTTCTTAGTGAGTGAAATTAATTGCATACTACAGGCTTAACTGCCATGTGGAGGTTGACTGAAAGCTAAGGAAATGCATAAGGCGCTCTATACAGCAATAGGGCTAGAGGAGAAAACATGTTAAAGAGAGGTTTTTGGAGCAACCTAACGGTAGGCTTTGCATATGGCAAAATGTTTGCACCTACCGACTGGCACATCCCCAGTTGGCTGGCTGGCTTGCATGTGGGATTTTCTTGTGTTGGGATCACCCTGCAAGGGCTCGACCTTAAGGAGAAGGAGCTGTGGCATTGAGAAGCTGGTAAACAGCTGGATATCTGCACAGCTCAGCCTTGAGGAGAAGGAGCTGTGGTAAACAACTAAGAGGAAGCAAAGGAGGGCGTGGACACCTGCAGGCAGTGAATCCTGACTGTGTGAGAAGCGCGTGGACTGTGTGTGGTAACCAACCAGGACGTATTTTGTGGTGCGTGAAAGAGCTGTAACTGCATAAAAAGCAGACGCTTGTAGCAATAAAGGTCTTTGGCCTGAATCCCCGCCAGAGTCCGTGCCCTATTACTCCACATTCTTGTACTAAAGGCAAATTTTGCACATCCACAACTAGCAAGCCAATTGAAAACACTGTTTTGCCGTTCCCCTGGTCTCTGCAAGATCTTTGATCTACAGCAGCATCTGAGAGGAAACGTCTGCAGAGCGGACGGGTCTTTGAGAGCAGACTGTGCATTAACATACTGTGTAGGAGGCCCCCATGGTGTGGGGAGGCTCAGGCTCCAACCCATGAGGATTTCAGCAGTTACACATGATAACTGTGAAAAGCATCCACTCCTGTCCACTCCTCTGTCCTGAAGTTGCCTTTCCAAGGGGAGCGTCTACCATGTCTGCTGTAAGGGTGCTCACTTTTTATGCAGACACAGAGCCAGCTGCAGTTTACCTTGCAAGCAGCTTGCAGAAACCTGTTTCCATGGGCTGGGATTGATTGCTCCAAGTGTCAGCTTGGGCAACTGCCTGAAAAAGAATAAGTCTAGTTGAAAAGACATTATTGTCTCAGCTGCAATGTTCAGAAGGTCTTCAGCAGAAGCTGGGCAGGATTTGGCCTTAATGTGATATCAAAAAAACAGCTTGCTCCATTGTTTTTCTCTAGGTGTGTCTTTCTCCTTTGTTACCTGGGGGAGCTGAATTTCCACTTCTCTAGTGCTAGCAGCTCAGCGTGGAAATGTGATGATTGCACTTTTCATGTTGTAAGTTGCTCTG
Organism: Phaethon aethereus; assembly: GCF_964289735.1. NCBI lineage: Eukaryota > Metazoa > Chordata > Aves > Phaethontiformes > Phaethontidae > Phaethon > Phaethon aethereus. Next base: position 35,605,996 of record NC_138581.1, on the reverse strand, counting down.
TACCTACTACATTAAGGATGTAACATCAGCTCTGTTGTCAGACGGTACATTTTTGGAGACCCTGATTCTCTAGTGCTTCCACCAACAATAAGCTGTTAAATCAGTGCAAAACAGGAGTCAGATTCTGCCATTCAGATGTCTGTTTTGGTTTAACCCCAGCCAGCAACTAAGCACCACACAGCCACTCACTCCCCCCGCAATGGGATAGGGGAGAGAATCAGAAGAGTAAAAGTGAGAAAACTCGTGGGTTGAGATAAAGACAGTTTAATAGGCAAAGCAAAAGCCGCGCATGCAAGCAAAGCAAACCAAGGAATTCATTCACTACTTCCCATCGACAAGCAGGTATTTAGGGCCATCTCCATGAAAGCAGGGCTCCATCACGTGTAACAGTTACTTGGGAAGACAAAACGCCATCACACTGAACGTCCCCCCTTCCTCCTTCTTCCCCCAGCTTTATATGCTGAGCATGATGTCATATGGTATGGAATATCCCTTTGGTCACTTGGCGTCAGCTGTCCCAGCTGTGTTCCCGTCCCAACTTCTTGTGCACCCCCAGCCTACTTGCTGGCAGGGCTGTGTGAGAAGCAGAAAAGGCCTTGACTCTGTGTAAGCACTGCTTGGCAATAACAAAAACATCCTTGTATTATCAACACTGTTTCCAGCACATATCCAAAACATAGCCCCATGCTAGCTACTATGAAGAAAATTAACTCTATCCCAGCCAAAACCAGGACAATGTCAAAAGGAGAAAGGCAAGCAGACGGTTTTAGCTGGGTTTTAGGGAAGCTGGGTGCAGGCACAAACCACATCAGCACTACAAAGGGGGAAAGGACTGTACCGACAAACTGATTTTCTCTGCATGTGTGTCTGTCACCAGTGGAAGTTTCTCTGTACAGCCACATGTTGGGATCACCCTGCATGGCTCGACCTTAAGGAGAAGGAGCTGTGGCGTTGATCTGCACGGCTCGACCTTAAGGAGAAGGAGCTGTGGCACTGAGAAGCTGGTAAACAGCTGGATATCTGCACGGCTCGGCCTTGAGGAGAAGGAGCTGTGGTAAACAACTAAGAAGAAGCGAGGAAAACAGGAACACCTGCAAGCAGCAAATCCTGACTGTGTGAGAGGCGCATGGACAGCGTGTGATATTTTGTATATAGCCAATTGCAATAGTGTGTGTAACAAGTTGTAACCAATCATGAGTGTGTGCGCAGTGACTAAGCGAAAATTATGATATATATTGGAGTCAGACAAGACAATAAACGGCTTCGGAATATAACTCTCATAGAGTTGTGAAGTCCATCCTTCTCCCGCACCCGGTGACCCCGACGTGATACGATCTCTGGGATCTCATCGTTGAACACCGGTCGAGCGCAGAGGACGCCGCAGGAGAAGCCCGGTTGGAAGAATTGCAGTCAGCGGGACTGACGCAAGGAAAAAGAAAAAGGAATACGTTGCAACGGAGAAGCACCCAGCGAGGTGAGGTGAGCAACCGGGGCGGCATGGGGCAGAACACATCGCATGAAGAAGGGGCGATAGTCAGACTCCTGCTGCACATGCTCTCTAAGAGAGGACTGAAATATGATGAATATACACTTAGAAGGCTTCTAATTTGGACCCGAAAGAAAGGGTATCCCCCCGATCCGTCTGTGGCGTTTAAGGCAGAGACGTGGGAGGAGATAGAAAAAATGTTATGGGAACATCTTGAGAAAACCGCCGCAGAGTTAGTGACGGCGTGGAAGTTGATATTAACCACATTAAAAGCCTTAAAGGCAGAGAGAAAAGCTGCAGCTGATGTGGAGGAGGCTGTTAAACTGCTTTCAACCAATCCCTTCTTAACCGAGTCAGAGGGTCCAGGACCTTCAGCGACTCCGAATGCACCGCCTGAGGTGCCAGATGCACCGGGTGAACTGGCCGCATTAGATAAGTCAGAGAAACAGATCTACGATGATGTATGTGAGGGCAAGACGGGACAAAGCTGCCCAGAACAGTGTACTCGATGTTCCCCTGTGTGCCCATGTGAAAGATTGATGGGGCGGGCTTCACCACCCCCAAAACCACCCAGACTTAACCGATCGAAAGCCGTAGTTTTGAAGCCCTCAGCCGAGCCCCTGCCACCTTTACGGCCCCCGTTGCCTGATAGCAGCGACGAAGAAGAAGAGCCTGTTGTAGAGACTATAGGGAGGCAAGAGCCTAGAATGAAAGGCAACCCTAGAGAGCGGTGGAAAGACGTTTTTTTAGGAGCGATGAAAGACGAGGAAACAGAGTTACCGATGGCATTTCCTGTTAGTGTACAGCCTCACGGGCCCAATCGCTGGGACCCATTTCACTGGGACTTGATTAAGAAAGTGCGGAAGGCAGTACAAAATTATGGCTTGCAATCACCTTTCACGCAAGCTCTATTAGATAACATATTCACGGGAATGGTTCTTGCACCATGGGATTGTCGGCAGATGATAGATATGTTGTTGACACCAACCCAAAGGTTATTGTGGGCAGACAGATGGTATAAACTCTGTATGCAAGAAGCCCTGAGAAACCTGGAGCGTCAAGACGGCGATCCACTCCAGAACATTACTACGGAACAAATGACAGGCCAGGGACCGTTTGTGGATGTTAGATTGCAAGCTCAGCTGCCCTTAGAAGCCTTGCAATTAGTTGGGCGACTAGCGTTGAATGCGTTGCGAACAGTCCCTGAGGAGGGAAAGAGGCAACCATCTTACACTCAAATTAGACAAGGGAGAGATGAACCATATATGTCTTTTGTTGATCGTCTGAGAGACACTTTGAATAAAGTGTATACCAATGAAGAGGCAAAACTAGCAGTGTTGTTGAATTTAGCAGTAGAAAATGCCAATGTAGATTGTAAAAGAATTTTGTTAGCTTTCCCAAAAGAAGCAACGTTAGTACAAATGGTCGAAGCCTGCAACAGAGTAGGCTCTGCCACACATCAGGCAGAAACACTCGCAAGTGCCTTTGCAGCAGCAATTAAGCCATTTATAAATGGAAAAGGGGGGAAAAAATGTTTTAATTGTGGAAAAACAGGCCATTTTAGAGCTCAGCGCAAGGCCACAAGGAAAGGACCTAGGCAGATTGAGAAAGGTCATAAATCCTTCCAACAAGGACCCTTTCAGCAAGGAATAGGCCCAGCAGGAGCACCATGTGGTCGATGTCAAAAATTTGGTCATCAAGCCTCAGAATGTTGTTCAAAGTGTCATCGGGATGGTATGAAATTGGGAAACGGGCGACCGAGCGCGAAGGCACCCCACACGACGACACAAATGGGGAAGCACCACCAGGCTGCTTGGCAAGCCTCAGCGCCCAAACCAGAGGGAGCGCCGGAATGGACGTGGAAACAACAGTAGAAGTTACCTTATGGGACATGTCGGTTTATGATGTCCCGACTAACGCAAATGGACCATTAGGATATGGATTGAGTGCTTTGTTATTAGGACGATCTTCAGCAACAAAGTAGGGACTTTTTGTTCTCCCTGGAGTCATTGACGAAAAAGGCCATATTGTGCCAACCACTAGTCCTTGGAACACACCTGTTTTTGTGATTCCAAAGAAAAGTGGAAAATGGAGACTATTACATGACTTGCGAGAAGTCAATAAGGTTATAGTGGACATGGGAGCCTTGCAACCAGGGCTACCATCTCCCTGTATGATACCGAAGTATTGGAAGCTTTTGATTATAGATCTCAAAGATTGCTTTTTTACAATCCCTCTGCATGGAGACGATGCCAAACATTTTGCATTCTCAGTCCCAAGTACAAACAAGGCGCAACCCATGCAAAGATATCATTGGACAGTATTGCCACAAGGCATGAAAAATTCGCCCACGATGTGTCAAAGTTATGTAAATTGGGCTTTACAGCCAATCAGAAAAAGGTGGCCTCAATATCTCATCTATCATTATATGGATGACATATTGTTGGCTGGTGATCAATTAAATCCGGAAGAAATGATCGGGGAGCTCGTTGAGCTTTTGAGACAAAGTGGGCTGCAAGTGGCGCCGGAAAAGATACAAGCTGAAGCACCTTGGAGGTACTTGGAGTGGATGATCACTGAAACGTCGGTGACCCCCCAAAAGGTTGAATTCAGAATTCAGATTAAAACATTAAATGATGTACAAAAATTGGTAGGAGACGTTAACTGGATTCGACCTATTTGTGGGATCACAAACCAAGATATGGAGCCCTTGGTTCAGCTCTTGCGAGGGGATAGCAGGTTAAACTCTCCTCGGCAATTGACCAAGGAAGCCTGGGAAGCAGTAGCAAACATTTCTGAAAAGGTGACTCAAGCATTTAGTTCTAGGATAGACCCCTCGATAGGGATCACTTTGGCAGTAATCAATCATGAGCGACATCCCTATGCACTTATAATACAGTGGATAACAAAGCTAGAATCAAAAGTGGACCCATTGAGAATTTCAGAGTGGGTCTTTTTGCCTCAGCAGCAGAGAGAAACCATCACCACGAAAGCAGAGTGTTCTGCAAATTTGATTATGAAAGGGCGCAACAGAATTATTGATGTATCAGCAAAGGACCTGAAAACGATTTTAATACCATTACAACAAGAATATTTGACTTGGGCTTTGCAGCACTCTGTTCCCTTCCAAACTGCATTAGCAGGATTTGAAGGTGACATTCAGATTCATTATCCATCACACAAAATGTTTACCTTTTTTAAAAACCATGAAGTAGAGGAAAAATCAAAGTGTAGTCAATATCCAGTTCAAGGTGCTACAGTGTTTACGGATGGTGGTGGGAAAACAGGCAAGGCAGCAATAGTAAGGCGAGAGCACGGAGAATGGAAAGAACGGGTACTTGTCGTGCCAGGATCAGTTCAAAAGGTAGAACTACAGGCAGTAATTGAAGCCTTTAAATTATGGCCTGAAGAACCTGTGAATATAATTACTGATTCTTTATATGTAGCTGGAGTACTCCAAAGATTGGAAGGTTCAATCCTCAGACAGGTACAGCAGGAACAGCTATATCAACAATTTAGAACGCTTTGGTTTTTATTGCAGAAAAGACGACATCCTTATTACGTTATGCATATACGCAGCCATACCAACCTTCCAGGGGAATTGGTGGAAGGAAATGCAAGAGCTGATCGGCTGACTGCCGCAGTATGGGCTGGACCGGCCCCGGACCGTTTAGGTCAAGCACAAGCCTCTCATGCCTTTTTCCATCAATCTGCCAAAGTTTTAGCGAGACAATTTAATCTAAGTGCAGGTGACGCTAGAGCTATTATACAGACTTGTGCTGATTGTCAACAAATAGGCCCAGGAATCGCGATTACAGTAAATCCCCGAGGATTGCATTCGCTACAACTATGGCAGATGGATGTGACACATGTTGCTGACTTTGGAAGATTTAAATATGTTCATGTTTCAATTGATTGCTATTCTGCAGTAGTTTGGGCCACTGCACAAACAGGAGAAACTAGTAGGCATGTACAAAAGCATTTGCGAGCTGCATCTCAGCACATGGTATACCCCTACAAATTAAAACTGATAATGGTCCTTGTTATGTAGCCCAGTCAACCCAAAGATTTTTTGCTCAATGGGGAGTGACGCATGTTACTGGAATACCGCATTCCCCAACTGGACAAGCTATTGTTGAATGAATGAATCATTCCCTGAAGCGTTTATTGCAAAAACAAAAAGGGGGAGAGGCTACCACACCACCCCAAGAACGTTTGAATAAAGCCTTATATGTGTTTAATTATTTGCGTCTACCAGAAGGAGAAACATGTAAAAGGAATGACAGGAAGTCCGTTTGAGTTAACACAAAATGTGCAAGTAAAAGTTAAAAATTTGGAAAAGAATATGTGGGAAGGACCTTTTCAACTGCTAACCTGGGGACGAGGTTATGCTTGTGTCATTACAGATTCTGGAACTTGTTGGGTACCCGCAAAATGGGTAAAACCATGGGTGAAACACTCACCGTCGTCGTCGGACACATCTTGACACTATCAGGTGTCATCGCAATCTGGATGCCACCTCAGCCAAAAGAAAATGTATGGGTAAATCACACTGAAATTAGCAGTATCATGAGAGGAACATGGAAAACTTTTAGGGCAAACCGCTCTATAACTACAAATCCTTTGGTAAGATATAATATTGGTTTTCATAGCTTTATACAAGCACTTTTTCCATCATTAGAAGTAGCTTCTATCGCTGGGAGTAGGACAGCTAGAATTGTTTGCCTTGTAACATTCTGCTATTAATTTAAGCATAGTTGATACGTGACTGCTGGATTATGGTCAGATGCCGTGTGAACAAAACCTACGAACCAATAGATGGGGTGGCTGTGGCGCGTGCAGCACGTCTGGCCAGCGGGCACATGCGCCATAGGTTCCCTGTGTTGAAAGGTGACAACCGAGGTGTGTTCCGACACTCGCTGGCCACGTGTGTCGAAACTCGTTCCTTGGCAAATGTAGAAATACCGGGATTTCCCGAAGAGCAGGGGGATCGGTGTACGGCAAGGCCATCGTTGCCTCCGTGGGGACGCCCACGTAAAGCTGGCACCTACCGACTGCTGGGCTGAGTTCGTGGCACAGGACGATACAAGAATGTACAGATAGTCCATCTTCCTCACAGTCCTCGGGTTGCAAATGATCCATCAGGTTTTGTTTTTCGATAAACAAAAAGGGGGAGATGTTGGGATCACCCTGCATGGCTCGACCTTAAGGAGAAGGAGCTGTGGCATTGAGAAGCTGGGAAACAGCTGGATATCTGCACGGCTCGGCCTTGAGGAGAAGGAGCTGTGGAAAACAACTAAGAGGAAGCGAGGAAAACAGGAACACCTGCAAGCAACAATCCTGACTGTGTGAGGGGCGCGTGGACAGCGCGTGATATTTTGTATATAGCCAATTGCAATAATGTGTGTAACAAGCTGTAACCAATCATGAGTGTGTGCGCAGTGACTAAGCGAAAATTATGATATATATTGGAGTCAGACAAGACAATAAACGGCTTCGGAATATAACTCTTATAGAGTTGTGAAGTCCATCCTTCTCCCGCAATTGTCCATTGTCCAAGTCACCATAAATCACTTCCAGCACAGCTAGCTCCCTCAGGTACTGGATACCTTTCTCCATGGTGGTCCGCTTGCCTGGGTGACATAGAACATCTTCCTTGAAGGGATACCTTTCCTTCACACCTGACAGGAGTCGTCTCCAGAGGCTGAGGACTCATGCACCTTTTCCAATTGCTTTGTCAATGCCCCCTTCTCTAGAAAGGGATCCCAGCTGCTTGGCTTCCCTACCCTCTAATTCCAGGCTACTGGCCCCATTATCCCAGCATCGGAGCAGCCAGGTGACAATGTGATCACCTGGGCGACGGCTGAAATCCTTTCGCATACCTCGCAATTCACTCAGGGATAGAGATCGGGTAGTTACCGTCTCTTTTATGAGTTCCTCCTCTTCCTCCTCTTCAAGCGATGACTCGCTCTCTTCCCTCTTCCATCCTCGTGATGGCCCTGCTTCAGAGCACTCTGCCTCCTCACTCTCTTCCTCTGGCTCCTTCTTAGAAATATCTTCCTCGTCCCTTACTAAACGAGCTGACTTCTGCTTCCAAGGTTTCTTCTTTTGTATAGGGGCAACTGATACCGGGATGGGCTGGTTCTCTGGTTCAGCTGCAAGAGTCTGAGTAGCTACACTGCCCGCCCTGGGGGTTGGAGTAGTCACAGTGCCTGCCACATTGCCATCAGACCCAGAGAGCCTCTCTCCCCTTTGCATAGTGTTAAATAGAGCTCGGTAGGCATGGGCCAGGCCCCAGCACATTGCAATGATTTGTGTCTCCTTGGAACTGCCAGGCTGACAGCATACTTCTTCCAGATATTCTGCTAGTTTATCAGGATTCTGCACTTGTTTGGGAGTGAAGTTCCAAAACACTGGAGGTGCCCACCACCCCAGGCATTTGCCCATGCTGTTCCACACACCCTGCCCTTCATAACTATCCAGCCTTGGGGCAGATCTCTGGGTGATATTCTTAAATTGCTTGCCAACCTTAGACAAAACTGAAACAACGTTCCCCAGAAGTAGCAATAGAGGTATTTTAACTACCCAAGGGTGTTCAAAATACGGAAAAATTATTGTGATGAAGGAGGAAATGTTATGATAGAGGGTAGCAAACGTACCATTCTGCATTTCCTCCATAAAAAACCTTTCAGAGGCAGAAGTATAATTGCTAATCGTCTCCACAAGACAGTAGCCAAAATACAGTAACAGCTTTAGTACAGAGCTCAGATGATACCACATTAAGCTCAAGGTCAGTGCTCTAAAAACAAAACTCACAGGCGAGACATTACTAATCATCGCAGAGTGCAGCAGCCCGCAGAAACCAACACCGATCCTTAACATGTACAGCAAAGACGAGAGCATCATGCAAATCAAATAAACTGATATTGTGACCTGCAACCGTTATTATCTCAAGCCTTTTGCCCCACGTTGGGCGCCAAAAAGGACTGTCGTGGTTTAGCCCCAGCTGGCAACTAAGCACCACGCAGCCGCTCGCTCACTGCCCCTCCCACAGTGGGACGGGAGAGAGAATTGGGAAAAAAAACTCGTGGGTTGAGATAAACACGGTTTAATAGGACAGAAAGAGAGAAGGAAACAACAATGATAATACCAACAAAGGAATGTACAAGAACAAGTGATGCCCAATACAGCGATTGCTCACCACCCGTTGATCGACAGCCCGTCCCTGAGCAGCAATTTCCACCCCCCGGCCAACTCCATTTTATGTACTGGGCATGACGTCGTATGGTAGGGAATATCTCTTTGGCCAGTCTGGGTCAGCTGTCCCGGCTGTGTCCCCTCCCAGCTCCCCGTGCACCCCCAGCCTGCTCGCTGGCAGGCCGGCACAAGAAGCTGGACTGTCCTTGACTGCTCAGCAACAACCCAAAACATCAGCACATTATCAACAGTTTCTCATACCAAATCCAAAACATAGTCTCACACTAGCTTCTGTGAAGAAAACCAGCTCTATCCTGGCTGAAACCAGGACACTTGTCCAGTTGGGGAATGCGGTATTCCAGTAACATGTGTCACTCCCCATTGAGCAAAAAATCGTTGCGTTAACTGGGCTACATAACAAGGACCATGATCGGTTTTAATTTGTAGGGGTATACCATGGGCTGCGAATGCAGCTCGCAAATGCTTTTGTACATATCTACTAGTTTCTCCTGTTTGTGCAGTGGCCCAAACTATTGCAGAATAGAAATCAATTGAAACATGAACATATTTCAATCTTCCAAAGTCAGCGACATGTGTCACATCCATCTGCCATAGGTTGTAGCGAATGCAATCGTCGGGGACTAACTATAATTGCGATTCCTGGGCCTATTTGTTGACAATCAGCACAAGTCTGTATAATAGCTCTAGCGTCACCTGCACTTAGATTAAATTGTCTCGCTAAAACTTTGGCAGACTGATGGAAAAAGGCATGAGAGGCTTGTGCTTGACCTAAACGGTCCGGGGCCGGTCCAGCCCATACTGCGGCAGTCAGCCGATCAGCTCTTGCATTTCCTTCCACCAATTCCCCTGGAAGGTTGGTATGGCTGCGTATATGCATAACGTAATAAGGATGTCGTTTTTTCTGCAATAAAAACCAAAGCGTTCTAAATTGTTGATATAGCTGTTTCTGCTGTACCTGTCTGAGGATTGAACCTTCCAATCTTTGGAGTACTCCAGCTACATATAAAGAATCAGTAATTATATTCACAGGTTCTTCAGGCCATAATGTAAAGGCTTCAATTACTGCCTGTAGTTCTACCTTTTGAACTGATCCTGGCACGACAAGTACCCGTTCTTTCCATTCTCCGTGCTCTCGCCTTACTATTGCTGCCTTGCCTGTTTTCCCACCACCATCCGTAAACACTGTAGCACCTTGAACTGGATATTGACTACACTTTGATTTTTCCTCTACTTCATGGTTTTTAAAAAAGGTAAACATTTTGTGTGATGGATAATGAATCTGAATGTCACCTTCAAATTCTGCTAATGCAGTTTGCAAGGGAACAGAGTGCTGCAAAGCCCAAGTCAAATATTCTTGTTGTAATGGTATTAAAATCATTTTCGGGTCATTTGCCGATATATCAATAATTCTGTTGCGCCCTTTCATAATCACATTTGCAGAGCACTCTGCTTTCGTGGTGATGGTTTTTCTCTGCTGCTGAGGCAAAAAGACCCACTCTAAAATTCTCAATGGGTCTGCTTTTGATTCTAGCTTTGTTATCCACTGTATTATAAGCGCATAGGGATGTCAGTCGTAATTGATTACTGCCAAAGTGATCCCTATCGAGGGGTCTATCCTAGAACTAAATGCTTGAGTCACCTTTTCAGAAATGTTTGCTATTGCTTCCCGGGCTTCCTTGGTCAATTGCCGAGGAGAATTTAACCTGCTATCCCCTCGCAACAGCTGAACCAAAGGCTCCATATCTTGGTTTGTGATCCCACAAATAGGTCGAATCCAGTTAACGTCTCCTACCAATTTTTGTACATCATTTAATGTTTTCATCTGAATTCTCAGTTCAGCCTTTTGGGGAGTCACCGACGTTTCAGTGATCATCCACTCCAAGTACCTCCAAGGTGCTTCAGCTTCAGCAATGAGCTCCCCGATCATTTCTTCCAGATTTAATTGATCACCAGCCAACAATATGTCATCCATATAATGATAGATGAGATATTGAGGCCACCTTTTTCTGATTGGCTGTAAAGCCCAATTTACATACCTTTGACACATCGTGGGCGAATTTTTCATGCCTTGTGGCAATACTGTCCAATGATATCTTTGCATGGGTTGCGCCTTTTTTGTACTTGGGACTGAGAATGCAAAATGTTTGGCATCGTCTTCATGCAGAGGGATTGTAAAAAAGCAATCTTTGAGATCTATAATCAAAAGCTTCCAATACTTCGGTATCATACAGGGAGATGGTAGCCCTGGTTGCAAGGCTCCCATGTCCACTATAACCTTATTGACTTCTCGCAAGTCATGTAATAGTCTCCATTTTCCACTTTTCTTTGGAATCACAAAAACAGGTGTGTTCCAAGGACTAGTGGTTGGCACAATATGGCCTTTTTCTAGCTGTTCTTTTGCCAAATCTTCCAGGTGGGCGACCTTTTCTGCGGTCAGCGGCCATTGATTTTCCCACACTGGATCATCGGTTTTCCATTCCAGTTTGAGCACAGGTCGCGTTTCAATGGCCGTTACCGAAAACCCTGTGGATCGCTAGAGAGTGATATATTCATTTGACTCAGTACATCCCGCCCAAGCAGACTTAATGGTAAGACGGCTACATAGGGTCGTACTGAACACACTAGCCCGTCTGGATTTTCACAGGTTAGAGTTGTTACGCTCTGTTGTGTTGCAGAAAACCCACCGACCCCACAAGTCCGTGAGCTGGAGACTGAGCCAGCCAGCCTGGCGGCCACTCTCGCTGACTGATTATGGTCACATCAGCTCCTGTATCCACTAACATATCGATGGTCCATTGTCGCGGTCGCACGGTGGGATCAGGATGCCTAAACTTCATTTTCAAAGTCGGTTTTCTTCTGCTGATATCTAATGCTAGAAAGATTTGTGGTCTTCCTGTTGAGCCAAACCCTCCATTCCCCCTCACTGATTGCGCTGCCTGAGGTACAGAAGCAGTAAAAGGCACCAGTTGTGCAATACGTGTGCCTGCAGGAACCGCAACAGGAGGAGATGGAGTCCACAACATTACTTTGATGGTTCCCGTATAATCAGCGTCAATGACTCCAGGGAGAACAAAAAGTCCCTGCTTTGTTGCTGAAGATTGTCCTAATAACAAAGCACTCAATCCATATCCTAATGGTCCATTCGCATTAGTTGGGACATCATAAACCGACATGTCCCATAAGGTAACTTCTACTCTTGTTTCCATGTCCACTCCGGCGCTCCCTCTGGTTTGGGCGCTAAGGCTTGCCAAGCAGTCTGGTGGTGCTTCCCCATTTGTGTGTTCGCGCGGGGTGCCTTTGCGCTCGGTCGCCCGTTTCCCAGTTCCTTGCTGAAAGGGTCCTTGTTGGAAGGATTTATGACCTGTCTCAATCTGCCTAGGTCCTCTCCTTGTGGCCTTGCACTGAGCTCTAAAATGGCCTGTTTTTCCACAATTAAAACATTTTTTCTCCCCTTTTCCATTTATAAATGGCTTAATTGCTGCTGCAAAGGCACTTGCGAGTGTCTCTGCCTGATGTGTGGCAGAGCCTACTCTGTTGCAGGCTTCTACCATTTGTACTAACGTCGCTTCTTTTGGCAAAGCTAACAAAATTCTTTTACAATCTACATTGGCATTTTCTACCGCCAAATTCAACAACACTGCTAGTTTTGCCTCTTCATTGGTATACACCTTATTCAAAGCGTCTCTCAGACGATCAACAAAAGACATATATGTTTCATCTCTCCCTTGTCTAATTTGAGTATAAGATGGTTGTCAATCAATTGAAACATGAACATATTTAAATCTTCCAAAGTCTTGGTAACAGATTCAACAATGGTGTCATTTCTACATTTGTTATTCCACAAATATTACGAATCCAATTCAAATCTCCCACTAATTTTTGAACATCGTTCTATGTTCTGATTTCGGTTCTTAACATCACATTCTATGAATTTTTTTTTTTTTTTTTTTTTTTTTAGGAATTACAGATACAAGTGTATTCCATGGAATTGTAGTGGGTTTAATATGCTTCTTTTCTAATTGCTCTTTTACCAATTCCTGTAGCTTAGCGACCTTTTCTTGAGATAGCGGCCATTGATCCACCCAAACCGGTGTATCAGTTTTCCATGTCAATTTGAGTGTTAGTCCCTCCTCAATGGCTGCTCCACAAAATGTTCAGGAGTGCTACTTAGAACACAACTCATTTGTCGCAAAACGTCTCTCCCTAGCAAATTGATTGGGGTCGGAGCTACATATGGTTTTACTGCTACTGTATACCCATCTGGGTTCTTACATTGCAAGAGTACTGAACTTTGCATGGTATTAGAGACGCCTCCGACCCCAATCAACCCATGGGCTGGATTATGTGTTGGCCAGGTTGCAGGCCAGTCCCTGCTGGAAATAATGGTTACATCCGCTCCTGTATCTATTAGCATATGACAACTCCATTCTTTTGGGTCTGCTTGGTTGTTGCAAAAAGTCATTTTTGAGGTAGGTTGTCATTGCCCTATTTTGAGTGCCCAAAAAACTTCTGGCAGATTGCAAGTTACCCAAAATTCTCTATCCCCCCAACTCTGTTACACCGTATACACCGTGGGGAGAGCATCTTATTGAAATATACTCTTTGATTCCCTGCAAAAGAAATGATACATTTGTGACAATAATTACAACGACATAGAACAAACCCACAACACCGTTTTACAAATATGGCATATTGAAGTTCCTGCTCTTGAATGTCCAGGGAGTGCCGCTGAAACGGTCAACGAGCCGTCATTCCCCATACAAAAGAGCGAAAGCGTCAGCTGGCGGTACGTCGGAGTTGACTGCGTCCGTGGGACATGTGACAGGATCTTCTGGTCTTACTGCCAGCCGTACCGTCCTGGCCGGTCCCCACTTCGCTCCGTCCCCTCCCCCTCTGCCAAGGCCTCTTGTCTCATGCCTCGCCAATGTTGGGCAGGGTCGTATCTTGACTTGGGGGAAGGATCGCCCCAGGTAGCCCCCTCCTGTTGCAGCACAGGCGACCAGTGCTCATGTTCCAGGTCAGGAGGCGGAGGCCAAGGAGGACTCGCCACCTCCATTGGTTGCGTTAGCGGTGGGACGGGGATGTGGGTGGGGGGTGTGGGTGGGGGTCGCTCGTTCTCATCATCCCCAGCTCGGCCTCCCTTCTCTCCCGAGGCTGTGGCAGCAGTAGCTGCTGCCGCCGCCGCTGTCCACTCTGATTTTATCGCCTTTATAGAGTCTCTGACTAATCGCCAGGTTGTTAACACTTTCGCAGCCGTATGATCCCCTTTAGAGGCTGCCTCAAACACCAATTTTCCTGCTTTGTCCCAAGTATCTAGCTCAAAAACTGTTGCAGAGTCTGCTGCTAGCCCCTGGCTCTTCAAAAATGCTAACAATAATCGCAAAGTTTGTTCATCATAAGTAATCCCCCTTTTCTTCAAAATTTTTACTATAATACAAAGGATTGCTTTTTCTTCCGAAGATATTTGCGACCCCATTACTTAACGTCCCCAGCTGCTCACCTCTTTGGGTGATTATTCGTCCAGATTGCAGCTCTCTGGTCCCCTGCTACTTTCTTCTGCAGCTCTCTGGTCCACTGCTATTTTCTCCTGCAGCTCTCTGGTCCGCTGCTATTTTCGCCTTTCAGGTGGGCTACTCCATCGGTCGTTCTCTTCCCATGATTCGTGCCCCACGTTGGGCACCATTTGTGGAGTAACAGGGCACGGACTCTGGCGGGGATTCAGGCCAAAGACCATTACTGCTACAAGTGTCCGCTTTTTATGCAGTTACAGCTCTTTCACGCGCCACAAAATAGGTCCTGGTTGGTTACCACACACAGTCCACGCGCTTCTCACACAGTCAGGATTAGCTGCCTGCAGGTGTCCACGCGCTCCTTTGCTGCTTCTTAGTTGTTTACCACAGCTCCTTCTCCTCAAGGCTGAGCCCTGCAGGTGTCCAGCTGTTTACCAGCTTCTCAATGCCACAGCTCCTTCTCCTCAAGGCCGAGCCCTTGCAGGGTGATCCCAACATATGTACATTAAGATAAAGTGTCAGTTCTTTTGCAAGAGTCTCTTACAATTTGTAGATTCTCGAGTTGCTCAGTTTGCGGTTTTATAAAGAATGCTGTGTATTCAAGAGCAAACTGGGTGAATGCCATGAAAGTGCTGCCTTTTCGACACGTTCTTGCTGCCTGTGTTTCTTACAGTGAGTGCTGTGTAAACAGCTGTCACACTTTACAAATGACTAAGGAGGAAATAGCTTGGTTATCTTGATTAATTAGTGTTGTTTTGTTATGACTATCAGTGTTTGTATTGGAAAAACATCTGGGAGTCATATGAAGAGATGAGTGCTTCATCATGCTGCATATTCTTCACATATCCAAAAGCTACTAAGCTTTGTGCTCCAGTGATCTTACCATGCCATTTTTCCTTCCTTCCATCTTCTTCTCCTTCTTCCCTTCTTTCTGTATCAATTGCAAGCAGCCTGTGCTTGGCAAAATTAAAAAATGCCATACACTGCAGTCCAGACAAAGTAATTGCAGATACTTCAAAGAAGAATTTATTCAGTCTTCTAGTTGCAATTAGATGCACAACATTTCAGGAAAAATGTCTGAAAGTAATCCAGTGACTGGTAATCCAGTACGCTAGTGAGCAACCTGATAAAACCTCCCTTCACTCCAGGCAGTTTGCCTGCACCCAGGACCCTGCCTTCCCAGAAGTGTCAGAGCAGACATTGACAGCTGAACCTGAATGCCTTATTCAGGATAAACAGACTGGAATTGCTGCACAGCTGTGTTCACACCGCTTACTGGCGTCAACCAGCTAATAGCAAGATTAGCATAAGATGGATCAATATAATATGGAGGGAAAGAGAAGCATAAGTATCAGCACCGTTTAGACTGATTTGACAACTTTCAGTGTGTTTATGGCAGCAGGAGACTGTATGCCATGCAGAGATGGCATGTACACATACTAGGGTGTGCAGGGCAGGCATGTGTGTTTGACAGCTGTGAACATGCCCACAGAGTAAGAACTTCAGCACTGGGCATAAACCTAAGAAACAAGTGACACATTAGTGTACTGTTTAACTGTGGTCAAATGATATCCATAATTTGTCACGTTATAGATCCAGCTCTATAAATTAGTCAAAGAGCATTTGTTTAATAATTTAAATCCTTCTGTGTTTCAGGAAACTGCTGGTTAAATTATTGATGGTTATTTCTACATTATTCACTTGGCCTTAATAAAGCACCTGAAATATTGGTCTGACTAACTTTGCTCCCACTGGTATTGTAGCAGTGTACTAAACATACCTCAGTCTGTTTTGATGCACCTTTCTGACGGTATTTGATTTACGACATACCCATTAATGGCCTTGTAGCCCAGTGTGCTTACTTCTTAGACTTCCCCTTCCCTGGTTTGTAATTAGTGCCTTATAAGCGGCATAGTTGTTTTTTCTACTCATTTATGATCTAAATATTAGCAAGGACTAAATGTGATACAAGTGTGAAATCACCCACAGTTTACATAGAGCCTGATCACAACAGCAAAATCTAATCAGAGGCCACTTTAAAGTGTGAAACTGCCTGTCACAGCTTAAATCAGTTTGATTTATTTATTTAGATGAAGGGAAATGTCCCTGTGCTTTCAATTTCAGGCTTTTGTCTGCATTTATCCAGACATCTTCCTCCTGCAAGACACTCCATCACTTCGTAAGCTCTGCAGCCCATGCCTTGGGCGAAGCTGGATTTGCTCAGGGGAGGCAGAGGAGGGCACGGGGCTGGGGCAGGGTGGCCCCATAGAGGGTGCTCCTAGCTCAAGACACAGAGAGGGCATGTGCTAGGGCCAAGACACTGGGGGACATCCCAGGTCCAGTAGCGCCTGGGCACACATGTACTGGCAGACACACTCCTACTGGCCCTGCTGCTGGATGAGTGGGTGAGCCTGCTCAAAGAGAGGGTGCAGGGAAGCGACCCCAAGGATAAGTGAGATGTTTTTATCAATGTCACACAGAGACAGATCTCACTCCCTGTTGTGGTTTAGCCCCAGGCAGCAACTAAGCACTATGCAGCCGCTTGCTCACCTCCCCCCTGTTGGGATCACCCTGCATGGCTCGACCTTAAGGAGAAGGAGCTGTGGCATTGAGAAGCTGGTAAACAGCTGGATATCTGCACGGCTCGGCCTTGAGAAGGAGCTGTGATAAACAACTAAGAAGCAGCAAAGGAGTACAGGAACACCTGCAAGCAGCGAATCCTGACTGTGTGAGAGGCGCGTGGACAGCACGTGATATTTTGTGCATAGACAATTGCAATAATGTGTGTAACAAGCTGTAACAAATCATGAGTGTGTGTGTGCAGTGGCTAAGCAAAAATTATGATATATATTTGTTGGGATCACTCTGCACGGCTCGACCTTAAGGAGAAGGAGCTGCAGCATTGAGAAGCTGGTAAACAGCTGGACATCTGCAGGGCTCGGCCTTGAGGAGAAGGAGCTGTGGTAAACAGCTAAGAAGAAGCACTGTATAAGAAAAACAGGATGGAACCCGGACCACGTAGCAGTAACCGCAAGTAGGAGGAGTATGATAATGCAATCTTTAGAGCTAAGCCAATGATTGTAAGGCAAGTATGCATAAGGTAGAACTTAGTGTATAAATATGTGTAAGGTTTTGCAATAAAGTTGAAGCTTGCTTTATCACTCATATTGAGTCGACTGCTTGCCTTCCCTCGCTCGTCGCAAGTGGCGCCCGAACAGGGACCCCATCCTTGTTTTTCACCGGACAGCGAGATCGGAGAAGCACTGGTAGCAGCGACCAGGGAGCAGAAGATCGGCGGACGCTGCCTGATCCGTGCTTGAACCCAGGATAATTAAGAAGGGGTTCGCCGTCCGAAAGAAGGCTACCCATGGGAAAAGGCTGCAAAAATAATTGACCGGATAATTAAGAAGGTCAACGTAGCGCGCAATGGAAATAGAGGTAGCGTTCGAAATCTTAAAATGCTTTTTAGAAAAGCGGGGAGTAAGCCAATTAAAAGATCTGGCTGGGTTAATTGCGTTAGGGAAAGCGAAAGGGTTTTTTAAAGACCCTGAAAGTATGTTTGAAGTAGACGAGTGGCGTTCTTATGGAGATTGTTTGTGGGATCTAGTAATCGATGATGATAAATCAGCAAAAAAATTAATGAAATCTTGGAGAGATGTTATTAATTGCATGAAAAGATATAAAGCTGAAAAGCGAATAGCTACAGCTGCCTCTGATCGGCTCGAGCAGTCCGATCCTGCCGCTGGACGTCTCACAGCAGGGGGTGACTATTTTTCACCTCCGCCTTCGGGAATTCCTGTTCCCGTCGTTCGCCGACCCTCTCATCCCCCTCCTGATCCACCGACAGAAAGGGCTTGTCCCTCCGCACTGCCGGGGGAGAGGGAGGGGGAGAGGGGAGGTCCAAGAGAGGAAGAGAGGGTAGACAGTAGCGGTCAGGAGACTGCTCAAGCTGATAGTCTTCTAAAGGCCACCCCCAAACCGTCCCAAGCTCATCGACAGCCGCATTTAGTGCAGATTGGTTGGGACAAAATAGCACGAGAAGCTGTTGAACAAAAAGATTTTGATTTATTAGATCAAATTAACCCTCAAGCCTTCCCGGTAATCTACCAGGTAGATAATGCGGGGGCTATGACTGGGGTGCATGAGGCCCTAGATTGGAAAATATTAAATCAATTACGAAACACAGTTAATGAGTCGGGAGTGCATAGCGAGCCTGCAAGGCAAATGCTAAACTATATCTGGGGTAGCGGGATGCTATGTCCAGAAGATATTAAGAACATAATGAGACTTATTTTGAAGCAATCACAACAATTACTTTGGCAGGCCCACTGGCAAAGACTTTGTGAAATATCTGCGCACTCGCCTCGAGCCCCAAATGATTGTTTGGCTGGAATAACTGTAGAACAGCTAATGGGTATAGGTCCTTTTGCCTCTGTAGAAATACAGATGCAAACTGGCCCAGACGTGTTGTTAGAATCTATGAAGTTAGCGCGAGAGGCCTTGCAGAAAGTTAAAACTGCACCAGCTACTCCCTCATATATGTCAATTAAACAAGGGGGAGAGGAGCCTTTTGCATCTTTTGTAGATAGAGTCACAGACGCTATTAACCACGCAGATATGGCAGATTTTATGAAAGGACCTTTGCTGAGACAGTGTGTATTAGAGAATTGTAATACTTACACGAAGGGCATCCTTGTCACCTTACCCTTAGACGCCAGCATAGAAGTCATGTTAGAGCGAATGAGTAGAGTTCCTGTAGGAGCTCAAGCCATGTTAGTTGAGACAATCAAAGAACTAGGGGAAAATTTAGTCAAAGCGCAGGGACAGGCGTTTGCAGCCCTTGCCCCACTGAAGCCTCCGGATGCCCACCAAAGCAAGATGACTGGCCGAAGAGAGTATAAGTGTTTCCGATGTGGCCGCCCAGGACATATCCGCCAACAATGTCGGGAGCCACAAGTGTGGTGCCAGAACTGTCAAATGAACAATCATAATACTACAGCCTGCCGGCGTTCGGGAAACGGGAAACCGAGCGCCAAGAGCCACAGCGCGCCGACACCAATTGCGGCTCCGGTCACCTTCAGACCAATGGCAGCCCCCAACCAAACGACAGTGCAGAGAAATCAGATGCCATTGCCCAGCTTCGACCAGCAACCCAACTTCGACCAGCAACCAGGGGGAGCCTCGGACTGGATCTGGCGACAGCAGTAGATGTCACGCTAATTGACGACCGGCCGCGAAAAATTGCTACAGGAATTAAAGGACCCATAGTTATCAATGGACAATCTCATGGAGCGTTGTTGTTGGGGCGATCATCCAGTGGTCTCCAAGGACTTTTTATATTACCAGGAGTTATCGATTGTGACTTTACAGGAGAAATCTATATAGTTGTACAAACAAACTTCCCACCAGTTCATATCCCAAAGGGAAGCCGCATCGCCCAACTTGTACCGATTCAACAATTAACTCAACAGATGGCAGTGGAGACCGCTCAATTTCGTGGATCAAGTGGATTTGGATCTACAGGAGGACTGGTAATGTTAGCTATACCAATGAACCAGCGCCCACTCGCTCGCGTCACACTTTTACATGGAACTGATAAAAAACAGCTATCAGCACTTTTAGACACGGGTGCCGACATTACCATCATCGCCAACAACCAGTGGCCTAATCACTGGCCTTTACAGAATGCAATAGGGGGAGTAGAAGGAGTGGGAGGAACGGCATCTGTTCAGCGCAGTCAACAAAGAATACACATTGTCATTGATGGGAGAATTGCATCAATTTATGTGACAGTTATGCCCCTACCAACAGGAGTTAACGCACTTATTGGACGAGATGTGCTGAATCAATTAGGAGTTATTCTTACTACAGAACCACCTTTTTAGGTACGGTCACTGCCACGTGGACTTTCCCGATCCCGTTGAAGTGGCTAACAAACGAGCCTGTATGGATCAGGCAGTGGCCGTTGAAAAGGGAAAGTCTGCAACAAGCACATCTGTTGGTGCAAGAGCAACTGATGCAAGGTCATCTCAAACCTTCTACCAGTCCTTGGAATACACCCATATTTGTAATCAAGAAAAAATCCGGAAAGTATCGACTACTTCATGATCTGAGAGCAGTGAATCAACAAATGCAAGCTATGGGAGCCCTGCAACCAGGCCTTCCAAATCCGGCCATGTTACCCACAGGATGGCATCTTTTAATAATTGATCTGAAAGACTGTTTTTTTACAATTCAGCTGCATCCCGATGACACTCAAAGATTTGCCTTTACCTTACCAGCCATCAACAGAGAAGGGCCTGATTTGCGGTTTGAGTGGACTGTATTACCTCAAGGCATGAAAAATAGTCCCACCTTATGTCAATTGTTCGTTGATGCAGCTTTAAAGCCTGTTCGAGAGGCATGGCCCCAAACAACTATCTATCACTATATGGACGATATCTTGTTTGCACAAGATCGACCTTTTTTGATGCAACAAGAAACATTTTTACAACAGCAGCTTCAAACTAAAAATCTCATGATAGCAGTAGAGAAAATCCAGCGGTCTCCAGTGTGGAAATACCTTGGCTGGAACATCAGTGAATCACAAGTAAGCCCACAAAAATTAACCATACGAACAGAGATTCACACCTTAAATGATGCACAAAAACTATTGGGTGACTTACAATGGCTGCGTCCTGTGGCAGGAATTACAAATGATGAGTTAGAGGTCTTACGTCCCTTATTAAAAGGAACCAATCCAGCCAGCGTCGTCACACTGACAGAGCCACAAAAAACCATGATTCAAGAACTCAGTGCCCACATCGTTGACCGAGCAGTGGATCGTATTGACCCTGACTTACCTGTGGACTTAACCGTTTTGCACGGCCCCACACATTTTATTGGTGCACTCACGCAATGCAAAAAGAAAAAGGGGGAGACTGTGAGAGTATTAGAATGGATCTTTACCGGAATGCAACCAAAGACTACAATTCAAGAGAAGACACAAAATTTAGCGGAAATTATCCAGAAAGGGAGATCACGCATCTTACAAATTACCGGAACAGAACCAAATGTTGTGTATTTACCAATACGTAGAGAAGATCTAGAGTGGTGGCTACAAAGATCGCCGGCATTACAGTTGAGTCTACTGAGTGAGGCTCTAGACATTAAGGTAGAGTCACTAAAAGCACCTTTGTTAAAATGGATTAGTAATAATGATTGGATAGAGCGGCCGAAACGCAGTGAACGACCTCTATCAAATGCTGTTACGATATACACAGACGCAGGAAAAAGGTCACGAAAAGCGACAGCAACGTGGCACGAAGATGGTCAGTGGAAACATCAACTCCTTCAAGCAGAAACAGGTGATTCCCTACAAACATTAGAATTGGCTGCTGTTGTTTGGTCATTCCTGCAATGGATGCACAAGGAACTGAACATAGTAACTGACTCGATGTATGTAGCGGGTATCGTAAATCGCATTGAAGACGCTCAAATCAAGGAAGTGCAGAACCTGCGGCTGTTTGAGCTACTTCGACAACTGCAATCAGCCATACAGCAACGCACGCTACCTTATTGTATCATACATATCAGAAGCCACAAGTGGTCTGAGGGACTTGGAGAAGGGAATGCACGTGCTGACCAACTCGTGTCCATGGCGGCTCCCCTGAATGAGTTTGTGAAGGCACGGGAGGCACACAGTGCTTTTCACCAAAATGCGCGAGGTTTGCACCGACAGTTCAGTATCACCATGGAAGAAGCCAAGGGGATTGTGCGGGCCTGTCCTACGTGTAGCCATCATGGGCCCGGTCTCGGGATCGGTGTGAATCCCAGGGGACTCGAGGCCAGAGAATTGTGGCAAATGGATGTGACTCACGTTGCTGACTTTGGCAGACTGAAATATGTACATGTTACGATTGACACCTATAGCAAATTTATATGGGCCACGGCACAGACAGGGGAACGAGCACTCCACGTAATGCGACATTTGACTAGTTGTTTTGCAATTATGGGAGTACCACAAACGATAAAAACTGACAATGGCCCTGCCTACATAAGCATCAAGATGAAACGTTTTTGCCAAATATGGGGAGTGCGACATACTATTGGTATTCCACACTCACCCACGGGACAAGCTATTATTGAAAGAGCACATCAAACGCTGAAACAATATTTGCAAAAATTTAGGGAAATCTCAGATGTACAAGAAAGACTTGTTAAGACTCTTTTTGTGTTAAATCATTTATGTATTTTTGTAGACCAGAAAGAGCCACCAGCATGGGTGCATAGCTATCCTAAAGAAAATAAGGATGATAAGCCAGTTTTTGTTATGTATAGAGATCCAGCAACCGGACTGTGGAAAGGTCCAGCAGAAGTGAAGTATATGGGTAGAGGTTATATGTGTGTACTTACTCCCACAGGGCCGAAGTGGATTCCAAGCCGCTGGACCAAAGCTGCCATTGCTGATGATGATCAGCGTAGTTCTACTCGTACTGGTCCCAGCGATACTGTTACCCGACCGTACGAACTTATGGGTGGCGTGGGCGAATAAAACTGGGACGACAGACTTTTGCCTGAGTTCAGCTACGGCAACTGAGCCCTTTAAAACATGCTTGAACCCCACGTTAATAGCTGTCAAGTTTGGGCCTAAGTGGATGCTTACACGACTTAATAAAAGGGGCAGTTGTTATAGTACCTGTTATCTTAATACTAATGCTTATTGTACCATGTTTATTGCATTGTCTACAAGGAATGGTTCAAAGGGTAGTAAAGAATGCTTGGCTAGCTAATAACTCCAACGAGTATCTTAAACACCCAATGAATGAGCTTTGTTAGATAATCACGCTCAAAACAAAAAGGGGGAGAGGCTACCACATTACCCTAAGAACGTTTGAATAAAGCCTTATATGTGTTAAATTATTTGCGGAAGGAGAAAGGACCTTTTCAACTGCTAACCAGGGAACGAGGTTGACGGTGGTGGCTGTTTTACCCATGGTTTTACCCATGGTTTTACCCACTTTGCAGGTGCCTCGAAGTGGGTGAGGCCATGGGTGGGGCAGTCGCCATCGTCATCGTTGGACACATCATGACACTATCAGGTGTCATCGCAATCTGGATGCCACCTCAGTCAAAAGAAAACGTATGGGTAAATCACACTGAAATTTGCGGTATCATGAGATGAACGTGGAAAGCTTTTGAGGCAAAGTGTTCTATAACTACAAATGCTTTGGTAAGATATAATATTGGTCTTCATAGCCTTATACAACTACCTTTTTTCTATCACTAGGAGTAGTTTATATCACTAGAAGTAGTACAGCTAGAATTGTTTTGCTTTGTAATATTCTGCTATTGACTTAAGCATAAGTTGATATGTGACTGCTGAGTTATGGAAAAATGCCGTGTGAACAAAGCCTACGAACCAATAGACGGGATGGCTGTGGCGCGTGCAGCACGTCTGGCCAGCGGGCGCATACGCCATAGGCTCCCTGTGTTAAAAGGTGACAACTGAGGTGAGTTCCGACACTCTGGCCACGTGTGTCGAAACTCGTTCCTCTACAAATGTGTAATACCGGGATTTCCTGAAGGGCAGTGGGCCGGTGTACGGCAAGGCCACCGTTGCCTCTGTGGGGACGCCCACGTAAAGCTGGCACGTACCAACTGCTGGGCGGAGTTCGCGGCACAGGACGATACAAGAATGTACAGAGGGTCCATCTTCCTCACAGTCCTCGGGTTGCGAATGATCCATCAGGTTTTGTTTATACAAAAACAAAAAGAGGGAGATGTTTGGATCACTCTGCACGGCTCGACCTTAAGGAGAAGGAGCTGCAGCATTGAGAATCTGGTAAACAGCTAGATATCTGCACGGCTCGGCCTTGAGAAGAGGGAGCTGTGGCACTGGGAAGCTGGTAAACAGCTGGACATCTGCAGGGCTCGGCCTTGAGGAGAAGGAGCTGTGGTAAACAGCTAAGAAGAAGCACTGTGTAAGAAAAACAGGATGGAACCCGGACCACGTAGCAGTAACCGCAAGTAGGAGGAGTATGATAATGCAATCTTTAGAGCTAAGCCAATGATTGTAAGACAAGTATGCATAAGGTAGAACTTAGTGTATAAATATGTGTAAGGTTTTGCAATAAAGTTGAAGCTTGCTTTATCACTCATATTGAGTCGACTGCTTGCCTTCCCTCGCTCGTCGCATATATTGGAGTCAGACAAGACAATAAATGGCTTTGGAATATAACTCTCATAGAGTTGTGAAGTCCATCCTTCTCCCGCAACTGGTGACCCCGACGTGATACGATCTCTGGGATCTCATCGTTGAACACCGGTCGAGCGCAGAGGACGCCGCGGGAGAAGCCCGGTTGGAAGAATTGCAGTCAGCGGGACTGATGCAAGGAAAAAGAAAAAGGAATACGTTGCAACGGAGAAGCACCCAGCAAGGTGAGGTGAGCAATCGGGGCGGCATGGGGCAGAACACATCACATGAAGAAGGGGCGATAGTCAGACTCCTGCTGCACATGCTCTCTAAGAGAGGACTGAAATATGATGAATATACACTTAGAAGGCTTCTAATTTGGAGCCGAAAGAAAGGGTACCCCCCCGATCCGTCTGTGGCGTTTAAGGCAGAGACGTGGGAGGAGATAGAAAAAATGTTATGGGAGCATATTGAGAAAACCGCCGCAAAGTTAGTGACGGCGTGGAAGTTGATATTAACCACATTAAAAGCCTTAAAGGCAGAGAGAAAAGCTGCAGCTGATGTGGAGGAGGCTGTTAAACTGCTTTCAACCAATCCCTTCTTAACCGAGTCAGAGGGTCCAGGACCTTCAGCGACTCCGAATGCACCGCCTGAGGTGCCAGATGCACCGGGTGAACTGGCCGCATTAGATAAGTCAGAGAAACAGATCTACGATGATATATGTGAGGGCAAGACGGGACCAAGCTGCCCAGAACAGTGTACTCAATGTTCCCCTGTGTGCCCATGTGAAAGATTGATGGGGTGGGCTTCACTACCCCCGAAAGCACCCAGACTTAACCGATCAAAAGCTGTAGTTTTGAAGCCCTCAGCCGAGCCCCTGCCACCTTTATGGCCCCTGTTGCTTGATAGCAGCGACGAAGGAGAAGAGCCTGTTGTAGAGACTATAGGGAGGCAAGAGCCTAGGATGAAAGGCGACCCTAGGGAGCGGTGGAAAGACCTTTTTTTAGGAGCAATGAAAGACGAGGAAACAGAGTTACCAATGGCATTTCCTGTTAGTGTACAGCCTCACGGGCCAAATTGCTGGGACCCATTTCATTGGGACTTGATTAAGAAAGTGCGGAAGGCAGTACAAAATTATGGCTTGCAAACACCTTTCACGCAAACTCTATTAGATAACATATTCACGGGAATGGTTCTTACACCATGGGATTGTCGGCAGATGATAGATATGTTGTTGACACCAACCCAAAGGTTATTGTGGGCAGACAGATGGTATAAACTCTGTATGCAAGAAGCCCTGAGAAACCTGGAGCGTCAAGATGGCAATCCACTTCAGAACATTACTATGGAACAAATGACAGGCCAGGGACCGTTTGTGGATGTTAGATTGCAAGCTCAGCTGCCCTTAGAAGCCTTGCAATTAGTTGGGCGACTAGCATTGAATGCGTTGCGAACAGTCCCTGAGGAGGGAAAGAGGCAACCATCTTACACTCAAATTAGACAAGGGGGAGTTGAAACATATATGTCTTTTGTTGATCGTCTGAGAGACACTTTGAATAAAGTGTATACCAATGAAGACGGAAAACTAGCAGTGTTGTTGAATTTAGCAGTAGAAAATGCCAATGTAGATTGTAAAAGAATTTTGTTAGCTTTGCCGAAAGAAGCAACGTTAGTACAAATGGTCGAAGCCTGCAACAGAGTGGGCTCTGCCACACATCAGGCAGAGACACTCGCAAGTGCCTTTGCAGCAGCAATTAAGCCATTTATAAATGGAAAAGGGGAGAAAAAAATGTTTTAATTGTGGAAAAACAGGCCATTTTAGAGCTCAGCGCAAGGCCACAAGGAAAGGACCTAGGCAGATTGAGACAGGTCATAAATCCTTCCAACAAGGACCCTTTCAGCAAGGAATAGGTCCAGCAGGAGCACCATGTGGTCGATGTAAAAAATTTGGTCATCAAGCCTCAGAATGTTGTTCAAAGTATCATCGGGACGGTATGAAATTGGGAAACGGGCGACTGAGCGCGAAGGCACCCCACACGATGACACAAATGGGGAAGCACCACCAGGCTGCTTGGCAAGCCTCAGCGCCCAAACCAGAGGGAGTGCCAGAATAGACGTGGAAACAACAGTAGCAGTTACCTTATGGGACATGTCGGTTTATGATGTCCCGACTAACGCAAATGGACCATTAGGATATGGATTGAGTGCTTTGTTATTAGGACGATCTTCTAGCAACAAAGCAGGGACTTTTTGTTCTCCCTGGAGTCATTGACGAAAAAGGCCATATTGTGCCAACCACTAGTCCTTGGAACACACCTGTTTTTGTGATTCCAAAGAAAAGTGGAAAATGGAGACTATTACATGACTTGCGAGAAGTCAATAAGGTTATAGTGGACATGGGAGCCTTGCAACCAGGGCTACCATCTCCCTGTATGATACTGAAGCATTGGAAGCTTTTGATTATAGATCTCAAAGATTGCTTTTTTACAATCCCTCTGCATGAAGATGATGCCAAATATTTTGCATTCTCAGTCCCAAGTACAAACAAGGCACAACCCATGCAAACATATCATTGGACAGTATTGCCACAAGGCATGAAAAATTCGCCCACGATGTGTCAAAGTTATGTAAATTGGGCTTTACAGCCAATCAGAAAAAGGTGGCCTCAATATCTCATCTATCATTATATGGATGACATATTGTTGGCTGGTGATCAATTAAATCCGGAGGAAATGATCGGGGAGCTCGTTGAGCTTTTAAGATAAAGTGGGCTGCAAGTGGCGCCGGAAAAGATACAAGCTGAAGCGCCTTGGAGGTACTTGAGGTGGATGATCACTGAAACGTCGGTGACCCCCCAAAAGGTTGAATTCAGAATTCAGATTAAAACATTAAATGATGTACAAAAATTGGTAGGAGACGTTAATTGGATTCGACCTATTTCACAGAATCACAGAATCACTATGTTGGAAAGGACCTTCAAAATCATCAAGTCCAACCATTAATCCAGCGCCACCATGTCCCCTAAACCATGTCCTGAAGTGCCACATCCACACGTTCTTTGAACACTTCCAGAGATGGCGACTCCACCACCTCCCTTGGCTGCCTGTTCCAATGCCTGACCACCCTCTCAGTGAAGAAATTTTTCGTAATATCCAATCTAAACATCCCCTGGCGCAACTTGAGGCCATTTCCTCTTGTCCTATCACTAGATACTTGGGAGAAGAGACCAACACCCTCGTCGCCACAACCCCCTTTCAGGTAGTTGTAGAGAGCGATAAGGTCTCCCCTCAGCCTCCTCTTCTTCAGACTAAACAACCCCAGTTCCCTCAGCCGCTCCCCATAAGACTTGTGCTCCAGACCCCTCACCAGCTTCGTTGCCCTTCTCTGGACACGCTCCAGCACCTCAACATCCTTCCTGTAGTGAGGGGCCCAAAACTGAACACAGGATTCAAGGTGCGGCCTCACCAGTGCCGAGGACAGGGACACAATCACTTCCCTACTCCTGCTGGCCACACTATTCCTGATACAGGCCAGGACGCTGTTGGCCTTCTTGGCCACCTGGGCACACTGCCGGCTCATGTTCAGCCGGCTGTCAACCAGCACACCCAGGTCCCTTTACGCCGGGCTGCTCTCTAGCCACTCCTCCCCAAGCCTGTAGCGTTGCATGGGGTTGTTGTGGCCAAAGTGCAGGACCCTGCACTTGGCCTTATTAAACCTCATACAGTTGGCCTCTGCCAATCGATCCAGCTTGTCCAGATCCCTCTGCAGAGCCCTCCTACCCTCCAGCAGATCAACACTCTCACCCAGCTTGGTGTCATCTGCAAACTTACTGAGGGAGCACTCGATTCCCTCATCCAGATCATCTATAAAGATATTGAACAAGACTGGCCCTGGGGAACACCGCTTGTGACCGGCCACCAGCCGGATTTAACGCCGTTCACCACAACTCTCTGGGCTTGGCCATCCAGCCAGTTCCTCACCCAGCGAACAGTAAACCTGTCTAAGCCACGAGCCGCCAGTTTCTCCAGGAGAATGCTGTGGGAGACGCTATCAAAGGCTTTACTAAAGTCCAGGTAGACAACATCCACAGCCTTTCCCTCATCCACTAGGCGGGTCACCTGGTCATAGAAGGAGATCAGGTTGGTCAAGCAGGACCTGCCTTTCATGAACCCATGCTGGCTGGACCTGATCCCTTGGTTGTCCTGCAGGTGCCCTGTGAGCACTTTCAAGACCAACCGCTCC
The DNA here is from genome assembly GCF_964289735.1 of Phaethon aethereus. Taxonomy (NCBI): domain Eukaryota; kingdom Metazoa; phylum Chordata; class Aves; order Phaethontiformes; family Phaethontidae; genus Phaethon; species Phaethon aethereus. Next base: position 35,577,366 of record NC_138581.1, on the reverse strand, counting down.
ATAATCTTCCCCAGTACAGAGGTCAGGCTGACAGGCCTGTAGATCCCAGGATCCTCCTTCCGGCCTTTCTTGTAGACGGGCATCACATTGGCAAGCATCCAGTCTTCTGGGACCTCCCCTGTTAACCAGGACTGCTGATAAATGATGGAGAGTGGCTTGGCAAGCTCCTCCGCCAGCTCTCTCAGTACTCTCGGGTGGATCCCATCAGGCCCCATAGACTTGTGGGTGTCCAGGTGGTTTAGCATGTCCTTGACTGCTTCCTCCTGGATTATGAGGAGTACATTGTGCTCTCCATCCCCATCTTCCAGCTCAGGGGGCTGAATACCCTGTGGATACCTGGTCTGGCTATTAAAGACTGAGGCGAAGAAGGCATTAAGTACCTCAGCCTTGTCCTCATCCTTGGAGACAATGTTCCCTGCCATATCCAGTAGGGGATGGAGATTCTCCTTGCCTCTCTTTTTGTTGTTAATATATTTGTAAAAACATTTTTTATTATCCTTTACGACTGTGGCCAGACTGAGCTCTAGCTGGGCTTTTGCCTTTCTAATTTTCTCTCTGCATGACCTAATAAGATCCCTGTACTCTTCTTGAGTTGCCTGCCCCTTCTTCCAGAGGTGATAAACTCTCCTCTTTTCCCTGAGTCCCAGCAAAATCTCCCTGTTCAGCCAGGCCGGTCACCTTCCCCGCCAGCTCTTCTTACGGCACATGGGGACTGCCTGCTCCTGCGCCTTTAAGATTTCCTTCCTGAAGACTGTCCAGCCTTCCTGGACCCCTTTGTCCTTCAGGGCTGTCTCCCAAGGGACTCTCTCAACCAGTGACCTGAACAGGCCAAAGTCTGCCCTCCGGAAGTCCATGATAGCAGTTTTGCTGACCCCTCTCCTTACTTCACTCACAACTGAGAATTCTATCATGTCGTGGTCGCTAAGCCCAAGACGGCCTCCGACCACCACATCTCTCACCAGTCCTTCTCTGTTTGTAAACAGCAGGTCCAGTAAGGCATCTCCCCTGGTGGGCTCACTCACGAGCTGCGTCAGGAAGTTATCCTCCACACACTCCAGGAACCTCCCAGATTGTTTCCTCTCTGCTGTGTTATACTTCCAGCAGATGTCCGGTAGGTTGAAGTCCCCCAAAAGAACAAGGGCCAGCGAATGCGAGACCTCCGCCAGTCACTTATAGAATGTCTGATCTGTCTCTTCATCCTGGTTGGGTGGTCTGTAACAGACTCCTAGCAGGATATCCGCCTCATTGGCCTTCCCCCTCATCCTTACCCACAAGCACTCTACTTGGTCTTCACAACCAAGATATGGAGCCCTTGGTTCAGCTCTTGCGAGGGGATAGCAGGTTAAACTCTCCTCGGCAATTGACCAAGGAAGCCCGGGAAGCAGTAGCAAACATTTCTGAAAAGGTGACTCAAGGATTTAGTTCTAGGGTAGACCCCACGATAGGGATCACTTTGGCAGTAATCAATCAGGACTGACATACTTATGTGCTTATAATACAGTGGATAACAAAGCTAGAATCAAAAGCGGACCCATTGGGAATTTTAGAGTGGGTCTTTTTGCCTCAGCAGCAGAGAAAAACCATCACCATGAAAGCAGAGTGCTCTGCAAATTTGATTATGAAAGGGCGCAACAGAATTATTGATATATCGGCAAAGGACCTGAAAACGATTTTAATACCATTACAACAAGAATATTTGACTTGGGCTTTGCAGCACTCTGTTCCCTTGCAAACTGCATTAGCAGGATTTGAAGGTGACATTCAGATTCATTATCCATCACACAAAATGTTTACCTTTTTTAAAAACCATGAAGTAGAAGAAAAATCAAAGTGTAGTCAATATCCAGTTCAAGGTGCTACAGTGTTTACGGATGGTGGTGGGAAAACAGGCAAGGCAGCAATAGTAAGGCGAGAGCACGGAGAATGGAAAGAACGGGTACTTGTCGTGCCAGGATCAGTTCAAAAGGTAGAACTACAGGCAGTAATTGAAGCCTTTAAATTATGGCCTGAAGAACCTGTGAATATAATTACTGATTCTTTATATGTAGCTGGAGTACTCCAAAGATTGGAAGGTTCAATCCTCAGACAGGTACAGCAGGAACAGCTATATCAACAATTTAGAACGCTTTGGTTTTTATTGCAGAAAAGACGACATCCTTATTACGTTATGCATATACGCAGCCATACCAACCTTCCAGGGGAATTGGTGGAAGGAAATGCAAGAGCTGATCGGCTGACTGCCGCAGTATGGGCTGGACCGGCCCCGGACCGTTTAGGTCAAGCACAAGCCTCTCATGCCTTTTTCCATCAATCTGCCAAAGTTTTAGCGAGACAATTTAATCTAAGTGCAGGTGACGCTAGAGCTATTATACAGACTTGTGCTGATTGTCAACAAATAGGCCCAGGAATCACGATTACAGTAAGTCCCCGAGGATTGCATTCGCTACAACTATGGCAGATGGATGTGACACATGTCGCTGACTTTGGAAGATTTAAATATGTTCATGTTTCAATTGAATGCTATTCTGCAGTAGTTTGGGCCACTGCACAAACAGGAGAAACTAGTAGGCATGTACAAAAGCATTTGCGAGCTGTATCTCAGCACATGGTATACCCCTACAAATTAAAACCGATCATGGTCCTTGTTATGTAGCCCAGTCAACCCAACGATTTTTTGCTCAATGGGGAGTGACGCATGTTACTGGAATACCACATCCCCCAACTGGACAAGCTATTGTTGAACGAATGAATCATTCCCTGAAGCATTTATTGCAAAAACAAAAAGGGGGAGAGGCTACCACACCACCCCAAGAACATTTGAATAAAGCCTTATATGTGTTAAATTATTTGCGTCTACCAGAAGGAGAAACATGTAAAAGGAATGACAGGAAGTCCGTTTGAGTTAACACAAAATGTGCAAGTAAAAGTTAAAAATTTGGAAAAGAATATGTGGGAAGGACCTTTTCAACTGCTAACCTGGGGACGAGGTTATGCTTGTATCATTACAGATTCTGGAACTTGTTTGGTACCCGCAAAATGGGTAAAACCATGGGTGAAACAGTCACCGTCATCATCGTCGGACACATCTTGACACTATCAGGTGTCATCACAATCTGGATGCCACCTCAGCCAAAAGAAAATGTATGGGTAAATCACACTGAAATTCGTGGTATCATGAGAGGAACACGGAAAGCTTTTAGGGCAAAGCGCTCTATAACTACAAATCCTTTGGTACGATATAATATTGCTTTTCAAAGCTTAGTGCAGGCGCTTTTTCCATCGCTAGGAGTAGTACAGCTAGGTTTGTTTGCCTTGTAACATTCTGCTATTGGCTTAAGCATAGTTGATATGTGACTGCTGGATTATGGTCAGATGCCGTGTGAACAAAGCCTACGAACCAATAGATGGGGTGGCTGTGGCGCGTGCAGCACGTCTGGCCAGCGGGCGCATACGCCATAGGCTCCCTGTGTTGAAAGGTGACAACCGAGGCGTGTTCTGACACTCGCTGGCCACATGTGTCGAAACTCGTTCCTCGGCAAATGTATAAATACCGGGATTTCCCGAAGGGCAGTGGGCCAGTGTACGGCAAGGCCACTGTTGCTTCCGTGGGGATGCCCATGTAAAGCTGGCACGTACCGACTGCTGGGCTGAGTTCGCGGCACAGGACGATACAAGAATGTACAGATGGTCCATCTTCCTCACAGTCCTTGGGTTGCAAATGATCCATCAGGTTTTGTTTATAGATAAACAAAAAGGGGGAGATGTTGGGATCACCCTGCATGGCTCAGCCTTGAGGAGAAGGAGCTGTGGTAAACAACTAAGAAGCAGCAAAGGAGCGCAGGAACACCTGCAAGCAGTGAATCCTGATTGTGTGTGAGGCGTGTGGACAGCGCGTGATATTTTGTGCTTAGCCAATTGCAATAATGTGTGTAACAAGCTGTAACCAATCATGAGTGTGTGTGTGCAGTGGCTAAGCAAAAATTATGATATATATTGGAGTCAGACAAGTCAATAAATGGCTTTGGAATATAACTCTCATAGACTTGTGAAGTCCATCCTTCTTCCGCACCCCCCCAGGAATGACAGGGGAGAGAATTGGGAAAAAAACCTCATGGTCTGAGATAAAAACAGTTTAACAGGACTGCAAAAGAAGAGGAAACAACAATGATAACAATAACAATATTACTGATAAAGGAACATACAGAATCACAGAATCACAGAATGGTAGGGTTTGGAAGGGACCTCTGAAGATCATCTGGTCCAACCCCCCTGCCAAGGCTGGATCACCTAGGGCAGGTTGCACAGGAACGCATCTAGTTGGGTTTTGAAGGTCTCCAGAGAAGGAGACTCCACAACCTCTCTGGGCAGACTGTTCCACTGCTCCATCACCCTCACAGTAAAGTTGTTCTTCCTCATGCTGAGGTGGAACTTCCTGTGCTGAAGTTTGTGCCCATTGCCCCTCATCCTATCACTGGGCACTACTGAAAAGAGATTGGCTCCATCCTCCTGGCAGCCACCCTTCAGATATTTATAGACATTGATAAGGTCCCCTCTCAGCCTTCTCTCCTCCAGACTAAACAGCCCCAGGTCTCTCAGCCTTCCCTCATACGAGAGATGTTCCAGCCCCTTAATCATCTTCGTAGGCCTCCGTTGGACTCTCTCCAAAAGTTCCCTGTCTCTCTTGAGCTGGGGAGCCCAGAACTGGACACAAAACCCCAGTAATAATTTCATTTCAGATCATGTTTCCCTGATCTCAAATATAAACAGGAAAAATATTTTTTCAGATTTCTGGTAGAAACTGGAGATTCACATTTTGATTTTTGCAGTGCATTTGGAAGTGCATGGAGGACGGCACTTATGACAGGTAAACTGTTCCTGCAGTTCCCCGCTCAGCTTCCCATTACTTCTGCCAAGGCTACCACTGCTGCTCGGTGGTAATTTCATCTGTTAAATTTCATTTTGGTTTGGGTTTGGTTTTTTTTTTTCATTCACAGACAGATTAGAGCTACAGGGATATATTGAAATGAGCTGTGCTCGTTCCCCACAAGACAGAATGAGAGCCCTTCTTCTCAAAGCTATTGCAAGCTGTAAACTCCCATAGCCTCCAAAAGGCACCTCTGTTTCCTAAGTACAGGAAAGAGAAGTATGAAATGGGATCCTGGATGGAAAGGATTTTGATTTCCTGAACTGCCCTTCACATCATGCCTGGGAAGGCCCACAAGCACTGTGAACCCTGCAGAGATCAGCTGCTCGATTGGCAAACTGCTCAAGGGTCCAGCCTGAGGGATGAGGAGGGTTTCATAATAATGTCTTTCAGTGCTGCTGTGTTTCATACTGTTCTGTGTAGCGGTTATGGCAGATAAAACTT